>NC_080165.1:133101476-133811642 GCF_950295315.1 Erinaceus europaeus | reverse complement strand
GCTTTATAAGTGGTGAAGCAGGGATGCAGGTATCTCTCTCTCTCTCTTTCTCTCTCTCTCTCTGTCTCCTCTTTCCCTCTCAATTTCTCTCTGTCTCTATCCAATAATAAATACAATTTAAAAAAGATGTTACAAAATTAGGGAACCCCTGGTGATACATTGCTGTTCTTTTATATCTGTACTATATCCCCTCTGGGAGAGTCTTTTGTGTATTTATTTATTTATTTTAGTGGCAATTGCTTTTTCTTCCTTCTCTCCTTTTTAATAGGCAACATTGGTGTGCAGCACTGCATTGTATATGTTTTAGAGCTACAAGTTCAAACCTCTTCTAATGTGTTACCATACTATCACCCAGTGACAATGCTCTTATTACAACTTGTTGGACCTCTTTCACTCTTCGTGTTCACTCACTTCTTCCTCTTTGATCACTTCAGTTCTTGAGTCAGAATTCAAGGACTTCTTTTGTATGTTACTTTGCTTTGTTTCTTGATAGTCCACATAAGAGAACATCCAGTATTTACTTATATTTCTCCTTCTCACTGTGCTTAGCATAATGCCCTTTATCCCACCCATCATGTTACTGTAAATGAAGAGTTTTGTCCTTGTTTATTGGATAAAGACAGAGAGGCACTGAGAGAAAGGAGGGAGATAGAGACGGAGAGAGGAAGAAAGATGCCTTCAGTACTGTTCCACTGCTCTTGAAGCCTCTCCTCTAGGGTGGGAACCAGGGCTTGAACTGAGTCCTTTTACATGGTAACGTTCGTGCCCGGCAGGCTGTGTCATATCCTGGGCCCTTCTTTTCTTGTTTATATTTAGCTGAATGAGTAGTTTTCTATTATGTTTGTATAGACATCTTTAAAAGATTTATTAGTGACAATATTGATTTACAAAATTATAAAATAATAGGGGTATATTCTACCTCATTCCTCCCACCAGATTTCTGTGTCCCCATTTCTCTTGCATTAGAAGCTACAATAGTTCTCCCAAGATCACAGATATGGGTCAACTCTTATTTCTGTAACTATCTGTCTATATTTATACATATTTGCCTATATGTATAAATATCTCTTTGGATAAGTGGGGTGTATGTGTGTGCTATGTTCTTTAGGTAAATACCTAGGAGAGGAATTGGTGGATCATATAGTAGCTTTATTTTCAGTCTTTTGAGGAATTTTCAGACCATTTTCAATAGAAACTGGACCATTTCCCCAACAGTACAAAAGTATGAAAGTACTGATTTTGTCCACATCCTACTCATCCTTGTTATTTCTGTCCTATTGATAGAAGCCATTCTAACAGGTGTGGAAGAAATAGTATCTCACTGTTTTCTTTCACTTCTCTGATAATAAGTGACCATCACTATTTCACGTGATTGTTAGCCATCTGCTTATCTTATATGGGCAAGTGTCTGTTCAAGCCTTCTTCCCATTTTTTCAACAAAGTTGGTTTTGTGGTTGAATTTTATGAGTTCTGTATGTATTTTTGCTATTAGCCCTTTGGTATATGGAATGCACTTATTTTCTTTCATTAAATAGGTTGTCTTTCATTCTAGTGATGGTTCTTTTCACTGTGCAGAAACTTTTCAGTTTGCTTAATTCTAATTTTTTTTTTTTGCTTTTGTCTTTATTGCTGAACTATTCTATGAAGACATCTTTGAAGGTCTACCAATATGTTCATCTGTGTATTTCATGTTTTCTTGTCTCATGGTCAGATCTGCAATCCAGTTTATGTTAACTTTTGTGCATGGTGAAATACAGTAATCCTGTTTCATTTTTCTGTATGTAGCAATTCAATTTTCCCAACATCATTTATTTAAAAAACTCTCTTTTAGAGCTTATGTTCACACGTATCCATAAACTAGTGCAAAATATATACCTGAAAGCAGAAGTACACTAGAGTTTGCAGTGAGTACCTCCCTAACACTTCCTCTCCACTATTCCAAGCTTTGGGTCCATGATTGCTCAACAATTTGTTTGGCTTCGTATGTTAACTCTCTTTTCAATCACCAGGTTCCAGATGCCACCAGGATGCTGGCCAGGTTTCCCTGGATTGAAGACCCCACCAATGTGTCCTGGAGCTCCGCTTCCCCAGAGACACACCCTACTAGGGAAAGAGAGAGGCAGACTGGGAGTATGGACCGACCAGTCAACACCCATGTTCAGCGGGGAAGCAATTATAGAAGCCAGACCTTCTACCTTCTGCAACCCACAATGACCCTGGGTCCATGCTCCCAGAGACATAGAGAATGGGAAAGCTATCAGGGGAGGGGGTGGGTTATGGAGATTGGGTGGTGGGAATTGTGTGGAGTTGTACCCCTCCTACCCTATGGTTTTGTTAATTAATCCTTTCTTAAAAAAAACTCTCTTTTATATTTATAATTTTTATTATTTACTTAATAATGATTAACAAGATTGTAAGATAATAGAGTTACAATCCACACAGTTCCTTCACCAGAGTTCCATATCCCATCCTCTCCACTTGAAGATTCCCTATTCTTTGTCCCCTCTGTGAGTATGGACCAAAATTCCTTATGGGGTGCAGAAGGTGGAAGTTCTGGCTTCTCTAATAGCTTCTCGATTGAACATGGACGTTGACATGTCGATCCATACCTCCAGCCTGTCTCTATCTTTCATTAGTGGGTTTAGGGCTCTGGAGGTTCCAGGACACATTGGTGAAGTTGTCTGCTCAGGGAGGTCAGGATGGCATCATGACAGCATCTGCAACTTGGTGACTGAAAGGAGATATGATATAAAACAAATTTATCAATAAATAGGCACCCCAAAGTGGGAAGAGGGCAAATGAAACTAGTGGTCTTCATGTGAGAGGAAGCTAGGAAATATTTCATAGATATGTTCCATGTGGCCCATGATTTTACTAATTTTTGCCTGAATCTGATAGCTAGCATGCAGGCAGACTAAATGTATTGTCTGGGAAGATGTCTTTCCTTTTACAGGTCTATATTGGCATGGATTTTCCACTCAATATTGTTTTGGCTATGTCATATATATTCTGTGAAGTTGTATTTTATTTTCATTTCTTTACAGGATTTTTTTTTTTACTTTTCTCTTTGATTTCTTCCTTGATCCAATAGATATCCAAGATTGTATCCATTCTCCATACATTTAGAGTTTTTCTTAGTTTTGTGTGTGCACGCGCGCGTGCGTGCGTGCGTGCGTGTGTGTGTGTGTGTGTGTGTGTGTGGTGAATTGATTGTTAGTATAAATCCATTGTGGTCTGAAAAGATGTTTGGTATAATTACAGTATTCCTGAATGTATTGATTTCCAGCATGTGATCTATCCTTGGAAATGTCTTCAGTTTTGTTTTGGGGGAGGAGTGTGGCGGCAGGTGAAGAGCTCTGTAAATATCTAAGCTGAGCCTTTCAATCTTCTCGTTTAAGGCTCTTGCTTTCTTAGGGATTTTCTGTCTGGTTGGTGTGTTCACTGGTGGCAGAGGGCTGTTCTGATCTTCTACTGTCATTACTTTGCTGTTAGTGTCACTCTTCAGTTCTGTTAATGGTTGTTTTCTATATTTTCAGGCTTTTTCGTTTGGCACATAAATGTTACTGAGTGTTAAGTAACACTCTTGCAACATTGCTGTACCCAAGTCCTGATACTGGCTTCCTTTTTTCCCAGGATTCCACCCTCCTCCCCAGAAATCCCTCCCCCTCTCTAAACCTGTAGTCACACACTGGGGCCGCACTCATGACAGGACTTGCTGCTCTGGGTCTGCTCCTGGATGATTTCCATTATGTCCTTTCCTCCTTGGCGTCTCTTTATTTAGGTTGCAGCCTGTTTTATAGCTAGAATTTGCTCAGATCTACTGTGGATCTGTTGACTTTGAAGGAAGGAAACAGAGTGTCTATATAACCATGTTGGCCTTTCCCACAGAATTAGTTTCTGTTTTATTTATTTATTTATTTATTTATTTATTTATTTATTTATTTATTTATATTTAAGAAAGGATTAATTAACAAAACCATAGGGTAGGAGGGGTACAACTCCACACAATTCCCACCACCCAGTCTCCATAACCCACCCCCTCCCATGATAGCTTTCCCATTCTCTATCCCCCTGGGAGCATGGACCCAGTGTCATTGTGGGTTGCAGAAGGTAGAAGGTCTGGCTTCTATAATTGCTTCCCCGCTGAACATGGGTATTGACTGGTCGGTCCATACTCCCAGTCTGCCTCTCTCTTTCCCTAGTAGGGTGGGTCTCTGGGGAAGCGGAGCTCCAGGACACATTGGTGGGGTCTTCAATCCAGGGAAGCCTAGCAGCATCCTGGTGGCATCTGGAACCTGGTGATTGAAAAGAGAGTTAACATACGAAGCCAAACAAATTGTTGAGCAATCATGGACCCAAAGCTTGGAATAGTGGAGAGGAAGTGTTAGGGAGGTACTCACTGCAAACTCTAGTGTACTTCTGCTTTCAGGTATATATTTTGCACTAGTTTATGGATACGTGTGAACATATGCTCTCTCTCACAGAAACTGGTCTATGTCTAGGTTTTGGGACTTTGTTAGAAAGTGAACCACCTGAGATGGAATTAGAGTATACTATGAAAGGAAAGGTCTCACCCGAGTAATGAAGCTGAAGGGTTGTCATTCCACACGTGAAGTCTCTGGACACAGTCTGAAGTGAAGCATGTTGAGGTGCCAATCGTTGTGTTGGTTAGGTTGTGATCGGCGGATGCAATATTATTTGGTATGGATTGGGAGATGCATACGGGAAAGTGGGCCCTATCCAAGGGTTCCAGGACTGGGGGAAGTAGAGGTTCTATAGTGGAGATGTGAGGTTCCTGCTGTCTTAGGGTTCAAAAAGACAATCGATAGTTAATGTTATCATCACATTATTTGGTAATTGGGTTAACTTTGAAAAGTCCTTTTGTTAGGGAGAGGGAGAGGGAGGGAGAGAGAGGGGAGAGAGAGAGAGAGAGAGAGAGACTGAGACTCCATCACTGCTTAACCTCTCATGAGCTTCTCCTTTGCAGGGTGTCCCATATGGAGACTAGGGATTTGAAATTGGGTCTTTTCACAAGGCAAAGTGTATGTTCTGTCTGGTGAGTTATCTTCCAGCCCTTGTTTACTTATTTTTAAAGATTTATTTTATTTATTACATATGACAGAGAAAGGTGAGAGAGAGAGAGAGAGACAGAGAGAGAGATGCCAGAGCACCACTCTAGTACATGCAACATTAGTGATTGAACATCAGTCCTATTAGCGATGGCTAATTGAACTGATGCTCTGTCAGTTGAATTGTTTCCTCAGCCACTATTTCTTCATTTTTTAATAGAATAGAACTCAATTGAAAATGTCAATATCTATTTGAAGTAGGCGTAATCTGGAATGCACCTCTTCATTCATTTATTTTTAATTTGGGGCCTTTCTACCTTATTTCAAGAACTGAGTAATAAATACATGTCTTAAACTGTGATATTTCTACATGAAGTGGCACCTTTTCATGGCCAGGTTTGTCATGTTAACTAATTTGCAGGTGATTCACATAATTCTAAGATTGAGAGAATGCCAGGTTTCTGGTACATTAGATAGACCCGCTGGGAAGTATTACTGGGCCCAAGAATTATTACAGCAGCTGGTCCATTCAAGACTGCCTCTTATGGGTACACAATGGCTGAATATGCTAAAATCTTCTTAAATAAATAAAGCATGGTTGGCATTTTTTCTCCAGAATGCTGTTGAGGAGGAAGTATTCCCATGTGCTTTGATCATATTTCACAATGTGGTACCAGCAAGTGGCTTACGCAAATGGTGCACATGTTACCAGCACAAGGAGTTTGAGCCCGAGCTACCACATGGCAGCATCTGCCGTGGGGAAGCTTCAGGAGCGTTGGTGCAGAACTGGGGTCTCTGGGTCTCTGCTGCTCTTGCTCTCTCTTTCTGTCTTTCTCTTTCATTCACCATCTAAAGAAAAGGACTCCCTGAGCCCCACCCCCCCCCCCCGGAGCAGTAGAGCTGTCAGGTACCAAGTCCCAGCAATAACCCTGTGGCAAAAAAATAAATAAGAATAAGGGCTGGGGGAGTGGGGCTGTAGCGCAGTGGGTTAAGTGCACGTGGCGCAAAGCGCAAGGACAGGTGCAAGGATCCCGGTTCGAGCACTGGTTCCCCATCTGCAGGGGAGTCGTTTCACAGGAGGTGAAGCAGGTCTGCAGGTGTCTGTCTTTCTCTCCCCCCCTCTGTCTTCCCCTCTTCTCTCCATTTCTCTCTGTCCTATCCGACAATGACAACAACAATAATAACTACAACAAGAAGACAGCTAGGTCAACAAAAGGGAATAAGTAAATAAAAATAATTTTTTTAAAAAAAGAATAGGGCTGGGTAGCACAGCAGGTTAAGCACACATGGCTTAAAGCACAAGGACCAGGCATAAAGTTCCCGGTTCCAGCCCCGGCTCCCCACCTGCAGGGAGGTAGCTTCACAGGCAGTGAAGCAAGTGTGCAAGTGTCTACCTTTCTCTTCCCCCCTCTGTCGTCTCCATCCTCTCTCGATTTCTCGCTATCCTATCCAACAACAATGACAGCAGTAACAACAACACATTAACAACAACAATGATAAACAAAAGGGCAACAACAACAACAAAAAGGAACAAATGGCCTCCAGGAGCAGTGGATTCGTAGTGCAGGCACTGAGCCCCAGCAGTAATTCTGGAGGCAAAAAAAAAAAAAAAAAAAGCTAAATATATAAGAATAAAAAACTTCACACTGCATCAAAATCAGATACTTAGTCCAATAAAGCCAGAAACATTTCTATCTATGGTTATTCATCTTTGTGACCCATAGTAGATTGGCATATTTTATTTTTTTAGTCTTTTTACAGGCACTAATTTTTTTTATTGATTTAGTAATGATCAACAAGACTGTAGGAGAAGAGGGGTACAATTCCACACAGTTTCGACCCCCAGAGTTCCATATTTCATCCCCTCCATTGGAAGTTTTCCTGTTCTTTACCCCTCTGGCAGCATGACCCAGGATCATTATGGGGTGTAGAATATGGAAAGTCTGGCTTCTGTAATTGATTCTCCGATAAACATGGGCATTGACAGGTGGATCCATACCCCCAGCCTGTTTCTGTCATTCCTTAGTGGGGCAAGGCTCTGGAGAAGTGGGGTTCCAGGGTACACTGGTGAGGTCATCTGACCAGTGAAGTCAGATTGGTGTCATGTTAGCATCTACAATTTGGTGGCTGAAAAAGTGTTAAGTTATAAAGTAGAACAGATCGTTTACTAATCAGGGATCTAATGGTAAGACTACAGCAGATGAGATTTGGGGTCTCCATTTTGGAAAAGGTTAATAGGTCTACTTTAGGTATATTCCAAAGGGCCCATGAGTTTACTAATTTTTGCCTGAGCCCAGTAGCTAACATGCGGGTGGGCGAAAGGTATTGTCTGGGGAGATGGTGTCAGAGTTGGAAATAGGACTAGAAAGCTGTAACTGGGAAGAGAGTAGCTCCCAAATATGGGAAAAGTATGTAAATATTGTTAATAGTAAACCAAATCGATTTGATCTGGAGCCCATATTCAGCACAGGAGCCCATGTATCCTCTGCATCCCTGTAGGTCTGAGCTTGCTAGGAACATTCTAGGCTGCACTTCCTCTAGTGGCAGAGTATGTTGACCCAGCCTCCCTTCTGAGAGTGGGGCAGTTTCTACCATTGTTGTTCTACACTGAGGGCAAGGAATATCAAATAGAATAGAAATAAAACAACCTTTCTAGTAAACACTTGTAATGGTTAAATTAAGTTGGAAGAGAAAGGTTTCAATTCTGTTTGGTATTATTCAGTCTCCTTTTTTATTTTTCCTAATCAGTAATTTGTAAACTTGCTCTCCTCTATCATAGAAAAGCTATTGACCTTCAAGACTTTTACTCATTAAATGGGTTTCTGCCTATCTATCCTGTTTCTTGACCTTGATTCCTTTGATCTACATTTAAGGTAATTTAAAATCTTTTCCCTTCCATTAAGTACTTGAGTCTTATAATCATTCTTGTTTGGCATTTCTTACCCTTTTTAAAATTGTCCACTTCCCCTGTGAACTGAGACTTACAGATGATGTCCTATTAGTTTTCCTCCCTCCCCCCCCTTTGTTTCCTCTTTGATGCCATCTTTTCTGTAACTCCCAATCATTCTAACTACTTTGATCACTGTGTTGCTTTATAAACCAAATTATTTCGCTGCCTCATGTATACTTTCCCTCTGATTGGTTTTCCCTCCACAAGATTTTTCTCTTTCAGGAATAAATGTTTCCAAAGCACTGATTCAAAAAATATTTTCTGATGCATTTTGTTGAATGGCATTTTGCTTTCTTTTCACATTGACACCACCGCTTGATTATTCAGGGCAATCTGCTTTAATACCTTCTGGATTTAGAAACTGTGATTATCAGTGGCTAAGAAGATGTGAGCTAGTTTTTTAAATATATTCAAGATTTATAGCCTTTAGATTTGGATTTTTTTTTATTTCTTTAGTGGGGAATTAATGTTTTGCAGTTGACAGTAAATACAAAAGTTCGTACATGCATAACATTTCCCAATTTTCCATGTAATAATAAAGCCCCCACTGGGTCCTCTGTCATCCTGTTCCAGGACCTGAACCCCACCCCCAGCCACCACAGAGTCTTTTACTTTGGTGCAGTGCACCAACTCCAGTCTGAGTAGATTTGGAAATTTTTATACCTGTAAGACGGAGCTATTCTGGGATCTAATGATAAAATTTTAGGCATAGCTTTCACAATGTTCAACTGTTAGTTTAATTTTAATTGTGAGATTTAATTTTTCTTATTATCTTTATCTATAACATAGAGACAGTTAGAAATTGAGAGGGAAGGGGGTTATAGAGAGGGAAAGTCAGAGAGACACCTGCAATACTGCTTCACCGCTTGTGAAGCTTTCCCCTTGCAGGTGGGGAGCACTGGCATTGTAACACGTGCACTCAACCACCCAGCGCCAATTTCTTCTTCTAGTGTTTGCCCTTCTTCCGTAGCCAGTCAACAGAGTCAGGTTGAAAGCTGTCAGGAGCTGCTTGTTGCTGGCTTTGAAAGTGACTGGGATCCATGTGGATTTAGTCGGCTAGGAAGGATTGTCAGTTTCCCCAATGGATGGGTACTCACGAGATGCACCACGGGAAGGTCAATCCAATGCATCCCGCCAGCGCCAATTATGAGATTTTAAAAGGTGCTGCAGTTTGAGGGTGTTGCAGTCTGTGAAGCATCCAACTGAGGACCAGAGCTAGACTATCTTACATTGGCACTTGGATACATCCACCTTAAGTTTTTTATTGTTTTCCCTTCAAGTATACTATTAACTTTCATTATGATGAAAAACTTTAGCTCCCAAGAAGCATGGCAGCTCCTATAAAGTAAACCTTAGCAGCAAGAAGGGGGTAAGTTGTACAATGTTTCCAGATTCTTACTCATATGACTTTGACAAAACCACATAGGGATGATCCATCTACCGTTGCATCCACACTAAGACCTCTTTCACGAAACCTGAAGTACACTCATTGAAGACTGTATCACCTGTTTTATCATTGCGTTGCAGACCGTGGGAAATGACTGGTGATACATAATGGGCTTCGCTGGCATTTAGTGATTGAATGGATCAGTCAATAAAGAGTAGAAGCTTAAATAAAGGGAAGAGGATAGGAGGGCTGGCAAAATGTTGAGGCATCTGAGCATTTGATATTCCCATTCCTCCTGCTAGACCAATAGCATCTCCTGTTATCATGATAAGTTTGTTCTCTAACAAGGACAGCAGATTCCTTGTGTAAACACCAAACAAAAATTATTTTAGGCTTTTCAGAACATACATAGCTTATTTTAAAAATTTATTTTACGGGGAGTCGGGCTGTAGCGCAGCGGGTTAAGCGCAGGTGGCACAAAGCACAAGGACTGGCATAAGGATCCCGGTTCGAACCCCGGCTCCCCACCTGCAGGGGAGTTGCTTCACAGGCGGTGAAGCAGGTCTGCAGGTGTCTATCTTTCTCTCCTCCTCTCTGTCTTCCCCTCCTCTCTCCATTTCTCTCTGTCCTATCCAACAACGACAACAACAATAATAATTACAACAATAAAACAGCAAGGGCAACAAAAGGGAATAAATAAATAAAATAAATATTTAAAAAAAATTTATTTTCCCTTTTGTTGCCCTTGTTTTTTATTGTTATTGTTGTTGTAGTTATTGTTGTTATTAATGTCGTCGTTGTTAGATAGGACACTTTTTTAAAAAATTTATTTCTTTATTGGGGAATTAATGTTTTACATTCAACAGTAAATACAATAGCTTGTACATGCATAACATTCCCCAGTTTCCCATTTAACCCCCACTATGTCATTTATCATCCTTCATGGGAAATATTTTCTAAGTAGGAATGTTTTGCAGTCTTATTATATTGATCCGTATATTCTTTATTTTTAAAGATTTTATTCAGGTATTAATGAGACAGGAAGAGAGAAAGCATGAGAGGTAACCAGTACATCACTCCGGCATTTGTGGCGGTAGAGTCCATTGAATTCAGGACCTTCTGCCAGTGAACTTGAACTTTACCACCGTGCCATCTCCCCAGTCTTTGATTCAGATATTATTTAGAATATGTTTTAATTTCCGGATAACTGAGGTTTCCCGAGTTTCTTTCTATCGGAGTCTAGTAAAAGTCATTTGTGCCCACAGAACAATTTTTGATTCTTTTAAATATACTCAGACTTGTTTTAAATCCTACTCTATGGCCTATTAGGAGCAAATATATATATGTGCAGTTGAAAAAAAAAGGTATACTCTGTGTTTGTAGGAAGTAGTGCTTTATGGATGACAGATCAAGTTGGTTGATAGGATTATACAAGGTTGTTTTGTTTGTTTGTTTGGTCTAGACAAAGAGGCAGAGAGAGAGAAGGAGAAAGAGACCATAGCATCAAAGCTTTCTTCAGTATGGTGGGAACAGGGTTTGAACACATATGGCAAAGCAGCACACTATCCAAGCGAGCTAATAGTCTGATGTTCACTTCAATTCTGTCTTCACTTGATGTATTTGTTTTTAGAAATTTTGTCATTTTTGTCATATTTATAATTGATGTTTCTTAATGAATTGCTCTGTCATCACTATAAAACTACTCTCTTTAAATGCCTGCTAATGCATTTTACCGGATAGCAATTATAGCCTTCATATTATTAGTATTTATATATCATACTTTTTAAAAAAACCTATCTTCTTTCAGCTTTCTGTGTCTTAATATTGATAGTGTGTCTTTTGTAGAAGTATACAACTGCTTTTCTTCCTAGTCTCGCAGTTGACTTTTTAAAGTTTATTTTAATGAGAGGGAGACACAGAGAGGAAGAAATGAGAGAGAGGGAGACAGGTGCTGAGTACTGCTGAGACCTCAGAGTCGTAGGCATAAAGACTATGCTATTTCCCCCGCCCTAGTGACTGACTTTAAATTGGAGAACTTAGACGGGTAGCATTTAACATAATCTTAGATATTTCTTTACATCTTTTTCTTTATCCTTTGTTATTTTTTCTTTATTCCTTTTCTATTTTATTTTGGATTATTTGAGTATATTCTGGTACTTGGTTGTACTTATTGCCTTTTTGTTTACTTATTTTTATTTTTTATTTTCTTATTGGCTTTTTATTCCTTTAACTACTTAAAATTCGCACTTTATCACTACAGGTACAATATAGAAACAGTGATACCATCTAGAGTCATACCCTTCTGTATGTGTATATGTCTTATATTTGTGTGTATTTATGTATTTAGATACGATGTGTGGGTATTATAATGTTTTGAGATTATATTTAACATATTGTGTGGTTGTCACATTTTTTTAACCTGCATATGCTGAAAGGCCACTAGAAAATGTTATAACTTTTACTTAAGACAGTTAAATTTAAAGGATTTCAGTGGAGAAACTCATAGTTTATATAATTTTAGACATTTATCATGTCTGAGTTTTGTTGAAAAAGCCACGTTTTCTTCAAATATTCTTCTTGAGTCTGAATAACTTTTGTTAGCATGTCTTGTAGATCATGACTCAGAGCAAAAGTTGTCCTTTTCCCCGAATATTTTTATTTTGGTAAGGATTGTGTTAAATATGTAGATTGATCTGGGGAATGCTGCGTCTTAGTAACATTAAGATTTCCACTCAAAGAATATACGCTACACTTTCATTCAGTCAAGTCTTTAGTTTGTTTTTATAATACTTTGCAGTTTCATTTGTTAATTTTCCGCTAGTGGTCTGATCTTCTTTAGTCTGCTGTAGTAATTGGAATAGGTTTCTCAATTTGTCTTTGAATTATTCATTTCTAGTAAATAGAAAAAATCATACCTTGGTAAACTAAATAGCAATTACTTACTTTTCCATTTTTTAAAAATATTTTATTCCTTTTTTTTTTTCCTCCAGGGTTATTGCTGGGCTCGGTGCCTGCACCATGAATCCACCGCTCCTGGAGGCCATTTTTCCCCCTTTTTGTTGCCCTAGTTGTTGCAGCCTCATTGCGGTTATTATTGCCATTGTTGACGTTGCTTTGTTGTTGGATAGGACAGAGAGAAATGGAGAGAGGAGGGGAAGACAGAGAGAGAGGGGGAGAGAAAGATAGACACCTGCAGACCTGCTTCACCGCCCGTGAAGCGACTCCCCTGCAGGTGGGGAGCCGGGGGCTGGAACCGGGATCCTTACGCCGGTCCCTGCGCTTTGCACCACGTGCGCTTAACCCACTGTGCCACCGCCCGACTCCCGATTTTATTTCTTAATGATAATATAGGAGGAGAGTGAGAGAAAGAACCAGACATCACTCTGGTACATGTGCTGCCAGGGACTGAACTTGGCACTTCATGCTTAAGAATCCAATGCCTCACCCACTGTGCTACCTCCCAGACCAACTTTTTTTTTAAATTCTATATGACTTTCTGGAATATCTATTTATTTTCCTACATTCTTTTAAAAATATATTTATTGGGGGATTAATGGTTTACGGTCGACAGTAAAATACAATAGTTTGTACATGCGTAACATTTCCCAGTTTTCCACATAACAATTCAACCCCCACTAGGTCCTCCTCTGCCATCATGTTCCAGGATCTGAAGCCCCCCCTACCCCCAGCACCCCCCTTCACCCCCCCTCACCCCAGAGTCTTTGACTTTGGTGCAGTACACCAACTCCAGTCCAAGTTCTGCTTAGTGTTCTTCCATTTCCCTACAATCTTATGCAGAATACTTGCTGCATATGGAATTGCCAACTTTTTTCTTTTAGCTCTGTAAAGTCACTGTTATACAGTCCTTTGGCCTCCATGGTTCTGCTAAGAATTTCATGATTATTCAAATGTCAAAGATACCATTTTTCTATAGCACTTTTTAAGACTTTTTTCCCTTTATTTTTAGTTTTTAGCAGCTCAGTTATAGCATATGAAAATATAGTATTTTTAATTTTTCTGTTTGGAGTTCACTTCGTTTCATGTATCTATAAATCTTTGTTTATCTAGTTTGAGATATGCTGAGCCATTAGTCCTTTCAGTACTTTTTCTACATCAATATGTTCCCTTTATTTCTTCAAGGAAGTGTATTTTTTTTTCCTCCAGGGTTATCTCTGGAGTTCAGTGCCAGCACTACAAATCCACTGCTCCTAGAGGCCGTTTACCCCCTATTGTTGTTGTTGTTGCTGGTGTTATTGTTGTTGGATAAGACAGAGAAAAATGGAGAGAGGAGGGGAAGACAGAGGGGGAGAGAAAGACGGACACCTGCAGACCTGCTTCACCACCTGTGAAGCGACCTCCCTGTAGGTGAGGAGCCGGGGGCTCGAACTGAGATCCTAGCACCATTCCTGTACTTCACACTGCCTATCCCCTGAGGAAGAGTACTAAGGAAGAGTATTTTAGACCTTTTGCAGTGTTTCAAATATCTGAGGTATTGCCTTTTCTTTTTTTCCATTCCATGTGCTCTGTTTTACAGATTACATACTTTCTATTGCTTTATTTTATTTATTTATTTTTATAACTAGAGCACTACTCAGCTTTGGCTTATGGTGGTGCAGGGGAGATTGAACCTGGGACTTTCGAGCCTCATCTCAGGCATGAGAGTCTCTTTGAATAACCATTAGGCTATTACCACCGCCCAGTTGCTCTTTTTTCAACTGTCTGCTTTTTCCTTCAGCTTTTTAGTCCATGTAGTCATCATAATATAATTTCATATATCATACATTTTTATTAAAATATCCAGTTGATATTTTTTCCTTTGAGAGAGAGAGAGAGAGAGAGAAGAAACACCAGCAATACTGATCCACCACTCGTGAAGCAGAGTGAGTACTGATATACTACCTTGCAGAAGAGTATTGAGGACTCCAACTCTATAGAACTTGTTCTATAGAATTTGTTCCTAGAACACGTATTGAATGCCTCCTGTGTGCCAGACAATATCCTAGACACATAGTGGTGGAGAGGGCTTGGTACAAAAATCTAGTAAGTAAATGGATAGGATTTCTAAGGGTGGGATGGTAGAAAGAAGAAAGGTTCATATGCTGACAGAGTAGAAGAACTAAAAGTACAGCAGAGAGGTTGACAAAAAGAAAAAGAAAAGAAAAACCTCTTTAGATAATAATTGTCCTTGAAAGAGCTTGTAAGGAAAGAAAACAACTATGGAAAAAAAAGGTTCAGTGCAGAAACAGTTATTTCAGGAAGGCAGGACTAAGGTGGAGTAAGTGGAATGGAAACAAGGGTTGTGAACTCAGTGAGATGGAGAAATAATGAGTAGTTGGGAACTTGTTGTTTGTGATAAAAGACTGGAGATTTTATTCATGGGGATTTGCTTCTGCCAAAAAAGATATTTTGTCTTAAAAAAGAAACCCTCTATTTTTTGTACCCTTGCACAAAACAGTCATCCTTACACACACACTCTTCACTTTATGTTTTCCTCTATAACTCCTGGCTTATTCCTGAAAGTGAAGTTCAAATATACTATCATCATCTATAGGCTTTCCTGATTCCTCTGATAGGATGTGCAGTTTTCTTTTTTTCTCTTATCTACCAGTTTATCCTTTGAAACTCAGTTATTCGTTGGAAACTCTATGCCAGACATTGTGCTGAACACTAGAAATACAGTGATAAATATGGCCTGTGTTTGTGCCTGCCTTTGAAAATTCTAGTATTTGGTGACGAAGATAGCCATGGAGCCAGTAATTATGATGAAGCCTTATGAGTCATGTAATTGATGAAAGATGAATCTTCTTGGTCAGGGCATAGAATAAAAAGCAAATGGACCTCACATATAGGTGCAATTTTAAGACGTAAGGGAAAACTTGTACTGTATATTACATCAAAGCAAAGGACTCTGGGTAAGGAAGAGTAGGTAATGGGTAAAGAGAACTTTGGGGTCCTAGTGCATGATTCTGGAAAAGAAAACAAGTTGTGGGTGAGAGTTTCTGCAGAGAACTGGAGAGATGAGACAGTGTAACCATATGTCAGCAAGTGCACTGTAAACCATTAACCCCTTCCCCCCAATAAAAAATGATTTTTTAAAAAGCAACGATATCTGTACCTGGGTAGAATTTCAAAGGATAAGTAGAAGCGTGCTGTGTTGGAAAGTGAGGACAATTTCAAAGGCTTTGTCTAGATAAGCAAAAACACCAAGAATTGAGCAAGTATTGTGGGTTTGAGTAATGGCGTATGACCTAGAGTGATCACAATAACAATTGAACATTATGTTGTAGGGGATGATAGGAGGTCTTTCATACCTTGCTGAGGAGTTGATTTTTTTTTGGGGGGGGAACAGGAGAAATAAATGTAAGATGCTACCAGGTGGCAGTATGTTGCTCTATAGGGAGAGAATGAAAATGGGAGGTCATGTTGGTTTGTTGAAATAGTCCTAAATGATAATAACAGATACCTGACATTAGGCAATAATGGAGAGAATGAACAAAATTAAGGAACACGTTTTCCTTAGAAATGACAGGTGTTGGTCACCAGTTGGATATGGGATATGTAGGAAGAGGACAACTTTGGAAGTACCACCTTAAGTGAAGATGATATACCATTAACTGGAATAGAAAAGGGGGGGGGTGGCTGATGTATGATTTAAGGAGGACAGTTATCTCATTTTGAGCAGATTGTGTTGAAAGTCCCTGTAGCACACCCAATATACCTATTTGGCTTATTGAGCAGATAACTCAGTTGGCAGCTACTATTGTGTGCCTTGTGTGGGTAACATCCTATTTATAAGGATGGCTTATCTCATTACTGGAATGTTGGCTATAAGAGAATAAAATTGCATTTCACTTTTCATATGCCCCTTAAGTATACACATGCTGAGACCCTAACAAGGACTCATAAATACATATTAAAAGGATAAAAATTAAAACTGTGGTGTTAATGATTCCTGCTCGCAAGTTACACTATCTTGTGCTAAAGAAAATTTTACTCTAATCTCATTAGTTAAATGCCAGCCTGACTTTCGACTTGTGTTCACCTTGGAGTCAGAAAGAATGGGTGACTCTCAGTGATTCTTTCACATAGGTGCTTTGAATAGGCCTTAATATTTTCCTTAAATAGACTCTTCTTACTTTATATGATATAAAGTGGTGGTATCTACGTATTACTTAAAAAAATTATGGTAGAGGGGGCCAGGCAGTAGTGCCTGGTTTAGGTGCACGTACTGCAAAGTGCAAGGACCAGCACAGGGATCCCAGTTCCAGCCCTTGGCTCCTCACTTGCAGGGGGGGTTGCTTCATAAGCGGTGAAGCAGGTCTGCAGGTGTCTATATATCTCTCCCTGTTTTCCCCTCCTCTCTTAATTTCTCTCTGTCCTACCCAACAACAACAGCAGCAGAAGCAACGACAACAATAGAAAAGGATAGCTGCCAGGAGCAGTGGGTTCATATTGAGACACCAAGCCCCAGCGATAGCCCTGGAAGAAAAAAATACACACATATATATATTAGAGACAGAAATAGAGAGGGAGAAACGGGGGAAGAGAAAGATGGACAACTGTAGCACTGTTCCACACTGCTCATGAATCTTCCCTCATACAGTTGGAGACCAAGGACTTGAACCTATGTCTTTGTGCATGGTAGCATGTACACACTGCTGAGTGCACCACTGTCTGGTCCCTACATGGTACTTCTGCAAGATTTCAGGTAGGAAAGAAAGCAGGGTGGACTGTCATTATTTCCTCAGCCATTTCATTGGCATTTAGAGCTATCATGAATACATAGTGAAACCTCAGTTAATATAAAAGGTGCATGTAGGAATATAGATTTTCCCATCTTTATGTGTTTTTTGGCATATTTCTATATAAATCTTGGGTTGAAAGTGTTAGATTTTTCCCCCTTACATTCTGTTTTTCTTTACTTAGAGTACTTTAACATTTTTCACTTTCAAACTTTAAGAAAATTTAACTTCCTGACCTTTGTCAGTTTTATCAAGGAGACAGTGTGAAGAAATATCCTAAAATTCAGGTCTATAGGAAAAAAGTCTTTTTTTCCCCCTTCTGCCACGGCTTTCAAAATTGCTTTTACCTGAGGTCTTTTAGGGGAATCTGATTTTCTCTATTGTCTGTTTAGGATGTGACCTATTCCCTCCTCCTCCCCTGGGTTTTACAGGTCCTTGCTGATTACTGACAGAAACGAGCAGGAGAAAGTCTGTTAGTGAATCTCTTGATAATCCAAATTCAGGGTACTGGCCGCTCCTTACTAGATGCCAGTTTGACCCTCAGAGGCCCAAGGTCAATGCCTGTTGCAATGTGTACGGACCCTCATGGACTGTCACACAGCAAACAAGCGCCCCTTTGGTTTAGTCTGGATTGCTCAGGCACAGGTGGCTAATGTAGATTCTCATTTTGGTTGATATCTGCAGCAGCCATATACTGCTTGCTTATTTGTGATGAATTGATTCTTTGTCACATTAGAGTTTCAGTCAAGGGCATATATTTTTCAACCTTTAATCTCTGATGCCTAGTGCTCCTACTGTACTTCCTCTCCTCCTACCTACACTTAATTCTTCTCTCCTCTGTCTCCATGTGTGTCTATTGCTTAGAACTCTTCACATCTCTTGTGAAGAGTTTTGGTTTGACATCCTTCTCTTGGGTTTTTCCCATGTGCATCCAGGGTGGTATTCTTCAACTCACCTATAAGTGAGTGGCTCTCATGGGAGTGTCGACAACTTTACTATTTCTTTCTGGCCCATGTAATGTTTGGGCATACTTGGCTCAGTCTCAGAGGGGCGATGCATTTGGATGCCCAGGTTGAACAGTAAAAAATCACTACTAATTATAATTGACAACTATTTAAACCTTTGAAGGGTTAAATATAACCCACAGCTGCACTTAACAAAATTCCTTTTCCCTCCTGTGGACTTTTCTTGTTCCCCAAACTAATCTGCTCTTGATTCAATTAAGCTCCTTTTATTTCTTGGTTTATCTATGCTTTTAGTGTATTACCATATAGAAGTGTTAACCTCCCTCCCCATAGATGTCATCCTTCTCGTTTTAAGGAGGAGATGGAATTTGAAGCTAGGGGAGAAAGTATTGTGGTGACCATTCTCTTTGTAATACATTTATGCTTTTCTATCGTGCAGTACAAAAATCTGTTCTAAAATATTTCAGGAATAAGTTTTCGATAAACTAGTAGGAAGTACAATATCCATTTCTTTCAAAAGCAAACCATGTTCCTCAAAGAACTAATTCTGTGTCTGATGAATTAATCCCTTTTTTTTCCATTTTATGTGATAGGACAAAGAGGAATTAAAAGCTGAGGGGAAGACAGAGAGGGAGAGCGAAAGATAAATACCTGCACTGCAGATCTGCTTCACTGCTTCTGAAGAGTTCCCCCTTAGTTCCCAAACCTGGATCTTTGTGCTTAGTACTATGTGCACTTAGTACTATGTGTGCTTAGTACTATGTGTGCTTAACCAGGTACACCACCTCCTGTTCACAAATTTATTTATTTATTAATTTTTTATATTTATTTATTTTCCCTTTTTGTTGCCCTTATTGTTTAACATTGTTGTGGTTATTGATGTCATCATTGTTGTTGGCTAGGACAGAGAGAAATGGAGAGAGGAGGGGAAGACAGAGAGGGGGAGAGAAAGATAGACACCTGCAGACCTGCTTCACCGCCTGTGAAGGGACTCCCTTGCAGGTGGGGAGCCGGGGGCTTGAACCGGGATCCTTAAGCCAGTCCTTGTGTTTTGCGCCACGTGCGCTTAACCCGCTGCGCTACCGCCCAACTCCCCACAAATTTATTTTTTAAATGAGGATCTTTTATGATGGTGATATAAGAAATGATGAAAGTTCTCCTCCTACCTACACTTAATTCTTCTCTCCTCTGTCTCCATGTTTGTCTATTGCTTAGAACTCTTCACATCTCTTGTGAAGAGTTTTGGTTTGACATCTTTCTCTTGGGTTTTTTCCTATGTGCATCCAGTGTGCAACCAGGGTGTTATTCTGAGGCTGCATCTAAAAAAAAACTATTTATTAATAAGAAAGAGAAGTTGAGAGAGTCAGGCGGTAGGGCAGCGGGTTAAGCGCAGGTGGCGCAAAGCGTAAGGACCAGCGTAAGGATCCTGGTTCGAGCCCCCAGCTCCCCACCTGCAGGGGAGTCGCTTCACAGGCGGTGAAGCAGGTCTGCAGGTGTCTCTCTCTCTCTCTCCCCCTCTCTGTCTTCCCCTTCCCTCTCCATTTCTCGCTGACCTGTCCAACAACAATATCAATAATAACAACAGTAATTACAATGATAAAACAACAAAGGCAACAAAAAAAGAGAATAAATAAATATAAAAAAAGAAAGAGAAGTTGAGAGAACCAGAGCATCATTATGGCACATGTGATACTAGGGACCACACTTGGGACCTCATGCTTAAGAGTCCAACATTTTATCCACTGCACCATCTCTCAGGTCACTCTGAATTTTTGTCTTATTCTAAAGGTTGTCTTAAACATTGTGGAGAGAATTTGAAATAAGACACAAATTGCTACCAGAGAGGAGAAACATGCAAGAAAGTATCTCAAGGTTGCTAGCTATGAACAATACAGCTTATCATTTGTTTGAGTTAAGGTGTCCTGAGATCACTAAGTTCACTAGACGCAGGCTGCTTATAAAAGAAGCAGTGTCTCCAGAGTAGAGAACAGAACGTAGGTTATAACAAGCTCTTGATGTGTGTATAGTAAGCTGAACTGGTACAGAGGTTTGCAGTACTTTAGATTTATTTTAGATGTTTGCCTCCCATGGCAACTTGCCTTAATTTCTGAAGTTGCCTCTCATACTTGTCCTTTTCTTTCCAGTCACACTCATCCAAAAGCCCTCATCTGAGTCATATTCTTTGGTATTTTTCTGGGCATTTTCTGCTTATGATGTATACATTTATGTCCTTATGTCCTTCTGGAAAGATGACAAAGGAATAGCACCTAAGTGAGCCAAGTTTACCCCAGAACTGCATATGTGTGCTTTCAGATGTGGGTGATTTTATTAGGGAATGAGACTTTTATTAGGGAAATTGCAAGGATAATGCGATAACTTTTTTTTTAGTGATTTAATATTGATTTACAATATTACAAGATAATAGGGGTATGACATCACACTATACCCACCACCAGAGTCCTGGATCCCCAACCCTCCCATTATAAGCTACAGCAGTTCTCCCAAAATTGCAGATAAGGGTCTACTATTATTGGCTTTTTTTTTTTAAATCACATCTTCTCTTCCTTTCCAAGTCACACATACATATATTATTACATCCAAACGCCACTCCCTTTTTCTTCCTCTCTCTCTAGTTCCTGATGGAGTTGAAGTTAAGAGCTCTCTGGTGATTTTCTCCATCATTTCTCGCCCACTGAGAGTAGGGATCAAAATGGTTTTTGGGGTGCAGAAGGCTCTGGCTTCTGTAATTGCTTCTCCGCTGGATGTGAGTGTTGGCAAGTTGATCCATAACCCAGTCTGTTTCTAACTTTCCCTAGTGGAGTCAGGCTTTGGAGAGATGAGGTTCCAGGACACATTGGTGAAGTCATCTCCCAGGGAGTTCAGGATGGAATCATGATAGCATATGCAACTTGGTGGCTGAAGGGCATCACGGTATTCTTAAATATATTGTTTAGCTTTTTCATGTTATCATAATTTGTTCATCTTTGCGGGTATAGGTTATCTCTGGCCTTGATTCTGAGACCAGTTAATTGACAAGGAAAGCAGGTGAACAGAAGCATATTTTGTTCAACAAGATGGTTGGGTATCAGCCTACAATATTATGAAATACTTCAGCTTCCTCAAACCAAATACTTAAAATGCACAGACATTTAAAGAATCTATGACTACTTAAAATATTTCAGAGATTCACAAATGTGTCCTTCTGGAACGTGAATTGCCTTTGTAGGAAAAGTCTGACGTCTTTAAAACTAGACTAACCTTTTCCCTTTTCATACACTGGTCATAAGGCAGTAAAATCAGACTTGTCTGAGATCAGAACATTTCCAAAATTCAGTAACAGTGATGACATATTACCAGTAAGGTTGTGATATGACCAAAAGTTCATGGTGCCAGAAAGCCAATAAGAGTTCTATGAAGGAATCTTTTATATACTCATCTATTTCTGGATATAGAAAGTGAGTTTGATGGTGTGAAGCTCATGATGGCATATGCTTATTCCAAAAAGAACTTCTTCAAAGCGTAGCCTAGAGATTTGGACATGGAGTGTGAAGTTAGACATCTTAGAGTAAAATTTCAGGTAGGGTACTTTACAACTGTGTGACTGAATTTGGCTGGCTTTGGCTTCCTTGTCTGAAAAATGAGGAATAATAGCAATTAATCTCAAAGTTGTGAGAAATAAGAAAATCTATGTGAAGTTCTTAGAATTAATTACTCCTGGGTATTTGTTATTTTTTAAATTTCTTTATTGGGGAATTAATGTTTTACACTTGACAGTAAATACAATAGTTTGTAAATGCATAATATTTTTCCAGTTTTCCATATTACAATACTAGCTCCTCTGTCATCCTAGCTCCTCTGTCATCACTAGCTCCTCTGTCATCCTTCTTGAACTTGTATTCTCCCCCCTACCCCCACCCCAGAGTCTTTTACTTTGGTGCAATATGCACTCCTGGATATTTTAAATTATCTATAGTAACTATTGACAACATGATTTCATTGAATCTTCTCAACAACCCCATAACATAGTTAAAATAGTAATTACTGTAATACCCTCATGTCAGATGAGAAGACAAAGTCTCAGAGAGTTTAAACTACTTACTTAGGTCATGGAGGTATTTAGAGTGAACCTGGACTTCCACCTTAAGTTTTCTGCCTCACATTTCCCAATTTTAAGATGGATCAAGATTGATTTTCATCCATATTTTTTCAGGAACAGATTTGAGGTAGTAAAGAAAGCAGAATCGGTTTTCAAAACTTGTTGCAAAGAATATTTCTCTCCTTACCTCCATTTCCTTTCTCTCCTTTCCCTCTGGGTTCAAGTGCTGCATCTGATCTCTCATTGTTCTGCCTCTGAAGCTGGCCAACTGTTCATTCCCTCTCTCTCTCCCTCTCTCTCTCTCTCTCTCTCTCTCTCTCTCTTTCTTCCTGCTCTTGATCAGCAGCATACCCTCTGGGAGTGTAAGGACAGTGGAAATACTGTAAATATGTTGTGTAGAGAACCCCTTCTGGGAGCTGGGCACGTCCTGTTGAGTGCACATAGTACTAAGCATAAGGATCTACTCAAGGATCTGGATTCGAGCCCCTAATTCCCCACCTTTAGGAGGGACACTTCACAAGCTGTAAAGCAGTCTGCAGGTGTCTATCTTTCCCCCTCTCTGTCTCCCCTCTGCTTTCAATTTCTCTCTGTCCTAGCCAATATAGTGGAAGGAATGGCTGAGTGGATTCATAGTGCTGGCACTGAGCCTGAGTGATAACCCTGGAGGCAGAGAGAAAGAGGGAAAGGGAGAGGGAGAGAGAGAACTCCTTCCTGTTGGTCTTAATTAGAAATACTCAATATTCTTGGGCCCAGGTGGTGGCACACTTGGTTAAGCAAACTAATTACAGTGCACAAGGACTCAGGTTCAAGCCCCTGGCCCCCACCTGCAAGGGGAAAGCTCCGTGAGTGGTGAAGCAGGGCTGCAGGTGTCTCTTTTCTTTCGCTCTTTATCTCTTCCTCTCTTCTCAGTTTATCTCTGTCTCTATCCAATAATAAATTAATTTTAAAATAGGGAATATTCTCTTCCTTGCAGTACCAGATTTCTCTACTTGATATGCAAATGAAGGGGGTCCGTGATATGACTGAACAGAAGAACAGAGGGGAGCCAGCAGTCTCAGGAAATCCTGTGGCAGCAGCATTTATCTCAGGGAAAATCAGACAACTCAGAGCCTCTGAAGTCCTATTCAGAGTTCTGGGTCTTAGCATAAGTTGAACTTTTTAAATTTTAATTAATTTATTTATAAAATGGAAACACTGACAAGATCATAGGATAAAAGGGGTACAATTCCCATTACCAGAGCTCTGTATCCCATCCCATCCCCTGTTAGCTTTCCTGTTCTTTAACCCCCTGGGAGTATGGACTCAAGGTCATTATGGGGTGCAGAAGGTGGAAGGTCTGGCTTCTGTAATTGCTTCTCCACTGAACATGGGTGTTGACAGGTCGATCCATACTCCCAGCCTGCCTTTCTCTTTCCCTAGTGGGGCAGGGCTCTGAGGAAGTGGAGCTCCAGGACATATTGGTGGGTTTGTTTGTCCAGGGAAGTCCAGTAGGCATCATGGTAGCATCTGAAACCTGGTGGCTGAAAAAGAGTTAACATATAAAGCTATACAGATTGTTGACTAATCATGAACCTAAAGGCTGGAATATTGCAGATGAAGATTTGGGGTCTCAGTTTTGGAAATAGCTAGTAAGTCTATTTTAGGCATATTCCAAAGGGCCTATGACTTTATTAGTTTTTACCTGAGCCTGACATCTGATATGCAGGTGGACCCAAGTTATTGTCTGGGGAGATGATGTCATGGCTGGAAAAATGGCTAGAAAGCTGGATCAGGGAAGAGAGTAGCTCCCAAGTAAGAGAAAAGTGTATACATATTGTTGACTATAAACTCCACCAATTTGATCTGGGGTCTATATTAATCAAACACAAGTACTTGGTCTTACTTATGCTCAGTAACTGCCTGCATAAAATTAAGGATGTTGCTTTTGGTTCATAAGCACAGAAGTTCAGTGTAGTCATTTGAATGACTACACTGAGCCAAGGGAAAGTGCTTGTGCAGACATGACATGTGTTTGGAGAGTGCTTGGCGTTACCAAGCTGTATGCGTTTACCTCCATGTATTTTACTCTGGTAATTGCTGATATAGACATGAAGGTAATGGTTTATCTGAAAGCAGATGCTTTGATTACAACTTATCTGTAAGTAGTTTATTTGGAAGTTGGTTCCAAGAAGCATAATGAGGAGAGAATAAGTAAGACTGAAAGGCAATATAATATCTTGAGCGAGTCCTTGGCCTTTATACCATGTGTGCTTTACCCACTTTGCCACTGTCTGGCCCCTGAGTTGGATAAATTTTGTGATACATTTTCCCAAGCTTGTAGAAGGACTTTGGGAAATAAGGACTTGTCAGTGTAGTCTGATGAACTGTAAAGAATGTCCCTTGTTGGGGGGGGGGGGATGCTGATAATGGGCAGGTAATGTGGATGTCGGCAGCAGGAATTACATAGGAACTCTCTATACCTTCTGCTTAGTTCTGCTGTGTACTTTAAAGTGTGTTAAAAATAACACTTATTTTTCAAAATGGTGCATTAATGAACACAAGCAACTGGAGCTCAGTTACCCTTAAAAGATAGAAACAGGCTGGGAGTATGGATCGACCTGTCAATGCCCATGTTCAGTGGGAAGCAGTTACAGAAGCCAGACCTTCCACCTTCTCCATCCCATAATGATCCTGGGTCCATACTCCCCGGGGTATAAAGAATAGGAAAGCTTTCAAGGGAGGGGACGGGATATGGAACTCTTGTGGTGGGAATTGTGTGAAATTGTACCCCTCTTATCCTTCAGTCTTGTCGATCATTATTAAATCAATAAAATAAAATAAAATAAAATAAAATAAAATAAAATAAAAAAGACAAAAAAATCCTCTAAGAGGTAGCTCTGGACAGGGAGACAGGTTGAGGTAAGGAGCTTTGAATAAATACAACTGTCCTCAGATTACAGGAAACATAGTGCATTTGTGCCACCCACCCCCATCCCACCTGAAGCCAAAAACTTCATTTTAGGATAAAACTGTATTCATTTTTAGACTGGATTTTTTTTCCATCAGAGTTATCACTGGGACTAGATACCAGCACCACAAACCCACTGCTTCTGCAGTTATATTCCACCCTTTTATTGGATAAGATAGAGAGGGAGAGAGAAAGATATACACCTGCAGACCTGCTTTGCAGCTTGTGAAGCTTCTCGCCGTAAGGAGGGCTTGAATCTGAATCCTTGTGCAGGTCCTTGACTTTGTATTATGTGCACTTAACCAGGTGTGTCAGCCTGGCTCCCTTAAATAGTAAATTAAATCAATATTTCACACATTTGAAAATATCAAATAAATGTTGCTTCTAGGCCACATTTAACCCATTAATAATCTGTGCCAGATATGATGCTAAATTATTATTACAAGCATATTATTTAAATCTAAAAGAAGTGAGAGGTCAGGCTATAGTGCACCTGGTTAAGTGCACACACTACCATCACAAAGACCCAGGTTCGAGCCCCTGGGCCTCACCTGCAGGTGGGAAGCTTCAGTAGTGGTGAAGCAGGGCTGCAGGCATCTTCTCTGTCTGTCTCTTTCCCTCTCTCTCTCCTTCCTTACCTCCCCCTCTCTCCTCTGAGTTTCTCTCCATCTCTAGTCAATAAATAAAATCAAAGAAAGGTAACAAGAAGAAATCAGTATTATAAATGAGGAACATGAAGTAAACAGAGGGTATAACTTCATGTAAGTCATATTGTTTTAGATCTTAGGTATACCTAGGATCTAAATCTAAATTATAAGCTCGTTGTCCTGGGTTTTACTCATTTTATCTAAACCTAAAGTGCATGAGGAGGAACAAATCAAAATCCTACCAACAGCTTTCTTTTTTTTTTTTTTTTTCCTCCAGGGTTATTGCTGGGCTCGGTGCCTGCACCATGAATCCACCGCTCCTGGAAGCCATTTTTTCCCTCTTTTGTTGCCCTTGTTGTTGTAGCCTCGTTGTGGTTATTATTATTGCCATTGTTGATGTTATTGTTGTTAGATAGGACAGAGAGAAATGGAGAGAGGAGGGGAAGACAGAGAGGGGGAGAGAAAGATAGACACCTGCAGACCTGTTTCACCGCCTGTGAAGTTACTCCCTTGCAGGTAGGGAGCCGGGGGCTCGAACCGGGTTCCGTACGCCGGTCCTTGCGCTTTGCGCCACATGCGCTTAACCTACTGTGCCACCACCCGACCCCCAACAGCTTTCTTTATCCCATTTATAGACCTCAAAAATGTATGGTTCTGTAATAAAATCATTTTTACAATAAAAATTAAGACACTGAAAACCAATAGTTTCTTTGATGGTGTTTTTAATTTCAAAAGTTTTCATTCTTGTGAGAGCAACTGAGACCCAAGAGAATTAACTTATTAAACTAAATTTATAAACTTGATAGTATTTCCTTAAGTAAGTTTAAAAGTCCTGGAAAAGATAAACTCTCCTGAGTTCCCAATCATTATTACACAGATCCCCCCCCCCCCAGTTACATAAGAGAAGAGAGAAATTTTGGTAACATAAAGAGTTCAATTTTAGTGATTGGAACTCTGTTCTCTTACTAACTTGCCAATTCAAACTGATGGATTATTTTGTTGCAGATATTTCATGGTGGGATATGACACTTTTCCTATATTATTCTTAACATTTTATGTATGTTAGGAGCTAAGGATTCCTAACATCCTCTCCACATTCAAAACAAAAGTATGTTTGTACGTGCAGATTCTAGCATATTCTTCTAACAATTTTGGTGCTTTCTGTATAGGCTTTAGCCCTTGAGGGATGGTTGCAATTACCATATGTTTTTAGATTATTGAAGTTTTTTTTTTTTTGAAGCATGTGAGTAATTTTCAGTAGATAGTAATTTTTAGTAGCTGGTTTTGTGCTATCTTGGTTATGCTAACTTCATAAAACATTTCTTCAGAGTCTGAGCTGTGCTTCTTTAAAAGCACATGCTTCTTTTCTTTCTGGATACTTCAACAGTAAATATGTGACATCTTTCACTATAACACCCATCTTCACAATAACAGGACCTTACCTACACGATTGCTGTTAAGGGTAATTCTAATAAGAAGAACTTATATCTGGCAGAAAATGACAGCAATAAACAAGATGATATCTTTCCTCAAGAAATTTAGTATTGAATGGTAAGATAAAGATAAAAAACAACTAAACAACCCTCCCCAGTGATTGTATTACAGTGCAGTAATACACTGAGTAATACAAACTCAGAGACAGTGAGATTTTAAAATAGGGTCATCGAACCGTAACCATGTGAGAGACCATATAAGGGTTCTTGAAGTGATAGTTCAGAAAGAACAGAACCTACTTGCCCAAATGTAAAAAGGAGAGAGAAAGAGAAAACAGAGGGTCCAATACATTTATGAACTGGAGAACAAGTAACAGAAAGTTTGAATAAATGAAAGAAATTCTGTTTTGAATTAAGTGGGAAAGGATTAGGGAAAACCAGAAACTTAAGAAAGGTGGGGCCAGATGGAACCAGGATTTGTTATAGTCCCTATTTCCAGAGCTTGCCCACTATCCTGTGAAGAGTAACCTGGCATTACAGTTAGGGTAGTGTAGGCATAATGTGATTTCTATAATTCCTTGATGGCTTTGCTTGGAGTAATAAGAAGAGAGAACATAATCAATATGGCAGAGTAGAGCTCATACTTTAGCTGATGAAAACCTTGTGAAGTTGGTATCCTTTAGCATATAATTAACTTTTTTAAGATGAGTACAGTGACATTTAGAAGATTCTTCTTTTGTACTATCATATATGTAGCAGAATTATGCATTTCATGAAATGACTTGTTTATATTAAGCGTTTGTGCAACCTAGATTTAAAATCTATTCCAGAGTCATATTCTTGGTTAGCTGACTTCTTGGCTTCTTACTCTTTATTAAGCATTGCCTACATTAGAGCTAATTGTACCTATTTAATTATTATTATTATTATTCTAAATCCATTTCTCTTAGAAACATGTTATTTAATTTTCCAGAAAAGAAGCTTCACGTATATTTCTTTTTGTTCCTCTATTCCGTGAGCATTGATTCTTACCAGTACCCATTGTGAAGCCAGTTCTGTTGACATTTTTGCATTTGATTGTTTGTCAGTACCTCACTGAATAATTGAGTCATTTTCTATTATATATTGGTATGACTATGATACTTACGTGTCTTTTTAAAAAATGATAAGAATTGGGAGTCAGGTGGTAGCGCAGCGGGTTAAGCACAAGTGGTGTAAAGCGCAAGGGCCGGCGTTAAGGATCCTGGTTCAAGCCCCTGGATCCCCACCTGCAGGGGAGTCGCTTCACAGGCAGTGAAGCAGGTCTGCAGGTGTCTGTCTTTCTCTCCCCACTCTGTCTTCCCCTCCTCTCTCCATTTCTCTCTGTCCTATTCAACAACGATGACATCAATAACAACAATAATCACTACAATAAAAAAATGATAAAGAATTTTTCATACTGTTGTGGATAGAAGGGCAATACATTAATGAGTAAAAAATTATCGTTCATTGATTGCACAGTCAACACTGCCAATCCAGGGGTAGAGGGACAAAAACGTAAAACATAGAATACCTGATCTGTAATTCACAAGAATAGCAGCCACATCGCACATTAAAATAGAGGGTTGATAATACAAGGCAAATAGTAGTAAAGGCTCAGTTGTTGAAACTGCAAAGTGTGATAGGAGTGCAAGGAACAAAGGATCTCAGTAAGAGCGAAACTAATTCTAAGTGTGCAGGAAGGATGCAGAAACCCAATTCACAAACTGATTTTCGGTTGCTAGTGGCATGTTTTGCTAGGAACGACTTTGTGCGAAAATAGTCCTGATGATTATAATGGTGCAGAGTCAGAGTGGTCTTCTTCTTCTAGCATTTGCCCTTCTTCCGTAGCCAATCAACAGCGTCAGGTTGAGCCTGATGTCAAGTTTCGAGACCTCCTTTGAATCTGGAGAGGTGGCAGTCGTTGACTATGTGGGTCATAGTCTATCTGTAGCCGCAGGGGCAGTTCGGGTCATCTCTGGCTCCCCAGCGATGGAACATAGCGGCGCACCGGCCATGGCCTGTTCGATAGCGATTGAGGAGGGCCCAATCATAACGTGCTAGGTCAAAGCTGGGTTGATGCTCGCAGGGGTCTGTGATGAGGTGTTTGTTCTTTACCTCAGCTGACTGCCAGCTCTGTTTCCAAGAGACTGGAACAGAGAAGTTCAGTGTAGGCGTAGGGGACCAGATTGGGTGACGAGACGTCAAGCGTTGGACAGCGTGGGCGAAGATATCCGCGTATATTGGCAGGTCCGGTCGAGCGTAGACGTGGGACATGAACTTAGATGATGCCGCATCCCGACGAATATCTGGCGGGGCGATGTTGCTAAGAACTGGCAGCCATGGAACCGGGGTGGATCGGATGGTTCCAGAAATTATCCTCATGGAGGAATATAGTTTGGAATCGACCAAGTGGACATGGGGGCTACGGAACCACACTGGGGCACAGTATTCTGCAGTGGAATAGCATAATGCCAGAGATGATGATCGTAGTGTGGAAGTGCTCGCGCCCCATGAGGGGCTGGCCAGTCTTGCAATGATGTGATTCCTCGCGCCCACCTTTGCTGCAGTTTTTATGAGATGTTCGTGAAATGACAGAGTGCGATCGAGAGTAACGCCAAGATAGACTGGCTGGGCTTCATGCCGGATTCTTGTATCGTCAGAGTGGTGATCATCAGTAACTACAGAACCAAACCTTAGTGTTACTGCTTTCTCATGATTAGTGTCAACTGCCTTCCTAAGATTCATTCCATCACTCCTAGTTTTTCCTCTACCCCATAGGCCATACTTCATGACTGGGAGGTAAGTCCTAACTCCTGTCATTTCATGCTTCTCCTTTGGACATTTGTCTAATAGGGGATACCTTCCCTAGTTCTAGATATGATGGTCAGAAGTGACATCTTGCAGCTACGATTCCTCCACTCCTGCCTAAAACAGTATAACAACAAATGATAACTACAGACAGTCCATACACAAAGAACTTTTCCCCAGATGTATCCACACATGGAACTTTCGGAAAGCAAACTGGCGTCTGTTCAGTGATCTTACCAACAAATCTATTCCTGCAATTCCAATTAACTCTATCCCCTCTGAAGATTCCTACAGGCGCTTCCGCCAAGCCATCTTCAAAGCAGCTTCCCAAGCCATTCCTCGTGAGAGACGTGCTAACTATACGCCTTGTCTTGATGCTGAATGCGAGCAACTACTAAAGCAGTATGATGAGTCGGGTGACCCAGATGTGGCTGACCATCTCATTGCGTCCCTGGATGCAGCACGCCAAGCCCGCTGGCAACAACTCACGGAATGTCTGAACTTCACCCACTCAAGTAGGAAGGCCTGGAAGCTTCTTCACAGACTGGGTGCCGGTAGCCAACCCCTTCCCGTCTCCCATCCTCCCGTATCTCCAAACTCAGTGGCCAGTCACCTAACTCAAGTTGGACGTGCTAAGATCGACCCAGTCTGGAAAAGAAAAATTTCCCATGAGTGGTCATCCCACTTCCGGCTATCTTGTCCATCTCCAAAATTCTCTCCCTTTACACTGTCTGAACTGGAAGACGCTTTGAAGAGGGTTAAACCGGGAACAGCTGCTGGCTATGATAACATCACCCCAGAACTCATTCTTAATCTGGGTCCCACGGCAAAGAAGTGGCTCGCTTCATTTCTGTCTCACATCTTGGAATCTGAGTCTATGCCCAAAGTTTGGCGTTGTGCAAAGATAATAGCGGTTTTGAAACCAAAGAAGGACCCAACACTGGCTGCCAGCTATAGACCAATTTCTCTCCTCTCGGTGTGTTACAAACTCCTTGAGAGGCTGCTTCTGTCACGTATTTCTCATCTTACAGAGAAATTCCTATCACCCGCCCAAGCTGGTTTCCACCCAGGAAGATCTACCTGTGAACAAGCCCTGGCCCTCTCAACTTACATTGAAAATGGATTCCAGAAGAATTTAAAGACGGGTGCTCTCTTTGTTGATCTCACAGCAGCCTGTGACACAGTCTGGCACCGTGGTCTCCTAGTCAAGATCTCAAGATGCCTGCCTCCATGGGTGGCCAACACTATATTGTTTCTTCTCCAAAACAGAAGATTCCAGGTGCATCTGGGTGACAAGTCTAGCAGATGGAGACTTGTCTCAAGTGGCCTCCCCCAGGGCTCTGTTCTGGCTCCTACGCTATTTAATATTTACATCAATGACCTCCCAGAAACTTCTTAAAGGAAGTTCATCTACGCCGATGACATCTGCTGTGCAACTCAGGCATCTAAGTTCGACATCCTCGAGGAAACACTCACGAAAGACATGTCTCTGATATCTGATTACTGTAAAAAATGGCGACTAATCCCTAGCACTGCAAAAACGGTATCATCTGTTTTCCATCTACACCATGCCTCGGCCTCGCGTGAGCTTAATGTGCAGCTTGGCGATACGAGAATCCGGCATGAAGCCCAGCCAGTCTATCCTGGCGTTACTCTCGATCGCACTCAGTCATTTCACGAACATCTCATAAAAACTGCAGCAAAGGTGGGCGCGAGGAATCACATCATTGCAAGACTGGCCAGCTCCTCATGGGGCGCGAGCACTTCCACACTACGATCATCCTCTCTGGCATTATGCTATTCCACTGCAGAATACTGTGCCCCAGTGTGGTTCCGTAGCCCCCATGTCCACTTGGTCGATTCCAAACTATATTCCTCCATGAGGATAATTTCTGGAACCATCCGTTCCACCACGGTTCCATGGCTGCCAGTTCTTAGCAACAGCACCCCGCCAGATAATCGTCGGGATGCAGCATCATCTAAGTTCATTTCCCACGTCTACGCTCGACCGGACCTGCCAATATGCGTGGATATCTTCGCCCACCCTGTCCAACGCTTGACGTCTCGTCACCCAATCTGGTCCCCTACGCCTACACTGAACTTCTCTGTTCCAGACTCTTGGAAACAGAGCTGGCAGTCAGCTGAGGTAAAAAACAAACACCTCATCACAGACCCCTGCAAGCGTCAACCCGGCTTTGACCTAGCACGTTATGATTGGGCCCTCCTCAATCGCTATCGAACAGGCCATGGCCGGTGCACCGCTATGTTCCATCGCTGGGGAGCCAGAGACGACCCAAACTGCCCCTGCGGCTACAGACAGACTATGACCCACATAGTCAGCGACTGCCACCTCTCCAGATTCAAAGGAGGTCTCGAAACTTTACATCAGGCTCAACCTGACGCTGTTGATTGGCTACGGAAGAAGGGCAAACACTAGAAGAAGAATCTGAAACCACTAATTTTTTTAAGCAGAATTTATTTACGAGAATTAAAATAGAATTTCCTAAATGCCAGCATGGGACTGGAAGTCCATTAAAATCTCTAGTAAGAACTTTTACTACTCCTAAGACTGCTCTACTTTCTTTTTTTTTTTTTAAATATATATATATTTAATTTTTATTTATTTATTCCCTTTTGTTGCCCTTGTTGTTTTATTGCTGTTGTTATTGATGTCATCATTGTTGGATAGGACATAGAGAAATGGAGAGAGGAGGGGAAGACAGAGAGGGGGAGAGAAAGACACCTGCAGACTTGCTTCACTGCCTATGAAGTGACTCTCCTGCAGGTGGGGAGCCAGGGGCTTGAACTGGGATCCTTACGCCCGTTGCTTTGCACCACCTGTGCTTAACCTGCTGCACTACCGCCCCACTCCCGACTGCTCCACTTTCTAATGTATAAGCCAGTGTTATGCCTAGTTGCTATTGCACAGGGATGCTATAAACAAAGTTACACATTGCAATTATTTAAAAACTGAGTCCTTCCTTCCTTCCTTCCTTCCTTCCTTCCTTCCTTCCTTCCTTCCTTCCTTCCTCTTTCTTTCTTCCTTCCTTCCTTCCTCCCTCTCCGTTTCCCCACCAAAGCCTTACACCTGCATGATTCCACTGCTCCTGATGGACTTTTTTTTTTAAATATGAGAGAGAGGAGAGACACCATAACAACTCTCCAGCATTCATGTAACTTCCCTTGGTGTTGTGCATGTTGTTCCCTGGTGGTGTGGCAGACTTAATCATGGGTCCTCACACTTGACAAAATGAGTAAGTAATCTATATTGATATTGATATTGAGCTATTTACATATCCCAAGGTGAGATTTTAAAAACTATCTCTTAAAGCATAAAGTATAAGTGGAGAATTTTAGAGACATTGCCAGATATTATTACCTTGTTTATGTCTACAGTCATTAAGAAGTAAGCTACTTACTTTTGAGAAAAGTAACTGCAGGCCTAAATATAATGTTATTTTCATTATGGATCAGGAGTTTGAATTTAATGAGGAAATAGTCTGGGGTTAACGCAGAATCTTCTTGACCATTCTTTTTTTTTTGGGGGGGGGTCTGGAAAATGTAGAAATCTCTTCCTTGTTATGCATTTGAAATGAGAAAACATTAAGCGAAGGTGGTCTTTTTTTCATAGCCACTGTTATTTTCAAAGAGTGCTCTTCTCTTAAGGCACCTTTGTTTAAATTGATGGTGCACAAAAGTAAATCACCATTAACTTTGATGTAGTATTTCAGATCGATCAGTCCACATAGAGGACTTCTGTGTGTATGACTGTATTTTGTAAAGAAATTTATATGGCAAGGAAACTTACTTCGAAGTTGATTTTATTTAGGAACTTCAAATATACTGAGATATTAATTCTGGATTTGTTAAAGGACATGGTAATTTGGTTTATGAAATTCTACCCATTTCTAATATTTCTATAAGAAAACACATTATTTTGACATTTATAAGGCATAAGAAGATTGAAAATGAGTAAGTAATCCATATTGATATTGGGGGCCTGACAGTGGCACACCTGGTTGGTTCAGTGCACACAGTATAGTGCGCAGATACTCAAGCAAGGAAGCCGGTTTGAGCCCCCACTTCTCACCTGCAGTGGGAATGCTTCACAGTGAAGCAGCTCCGTAGCTGTCTGTCTGTCTCTCTCCCTCTCAATTTCTTTTTCTTATCAAAACAAAACAAAACAAAAAGGAAAAAAATGATCACCAAGAGTATTGGATTTATAGTTCAGGCACTGTGCCCCAGCAATAACCCTGGAGGCAAGAACAAAAAAGTAATCTATATTATTGTCTAAAAATGATGATTGGTGTTGATGCTATAAGGAGGTGGACCATGCTCAGAATGATACAGGAAAGAACAAAACACACCCATGACCTTTAACACAGTCATTTAAATGTCTTGGAAAGAAGAATTATTCTGTACCTCCAAACTTCTCATTTTAAGTTGTCAAAATACTTAGATAAATCTTCCTTAATGTTTCTACCTTAACACATTTGATTACATCCAAATGCATTTTTCCTTTCTTTGCCCCAACTCACGTGTTTATATCACACGTTGTAATCATAATGAGTTTGTAATTTAACATTTATTTTTGCTTATTATTGTATTAGTTTATCATGCTTGAGAGAATTTTGATGTGCAATATAACTCAAATCTTTTGAAAATATTCAACTTTATGTTGTGATGTCTGTGTATACTACAATATGTTCACTGCCCAAAGTTTAGCTTCTATCTGTCACCATACAATTGACCCTCTTTACTGTTTTACCTGCTTTCATCACCTCTGCCCTTACTTGGCTATCATTCTGTTTTATTGTCTCTGTGCTTATAATTTTTAATGTCTGTGTGATATCCTACTAAACTGAAATGCTGGCATTTACTTAAACATTCCTCTATCTTAATACCTTTCTGTATTAAAGATTTTTTTTTACATAATAAACATATCCATGCCCATTACTTTTATGCTTGAGAGTTTTTCAGGGTGAGTTATATACTACTTGGTTAAAAAATAAGAAAACTTTTATGATATATATATATATATGTATATATATGTCTACTATTTTTATATAACTGGATTTTGTTCCAAAAGAGAATTCTTGTTAATGCTTCATTGTTAGCATTGTGTTTCTGTTATATACACACATATAGCACTGAGCATTTTCTTATATTTCTGATTTAATATATGCTGACTGATATATATGTATATTTTGTCCTTCTTTAACATTGGAGAGTTGAGTTTCACTCTGATTTATCTTTTAGAGTCCTGATTTCTTTCTCGTGGTCATCATAACTTTTTGCAGTTGGTTGGCAAAGAGCCAAGCTTTTTGGCCAGAAGAAGCTCTTTATAGACAATGAGGTATTCAAAGAGAGAGAAAGGCCTGGGAACAGAGTTTATTTGGCTGGGATAAAATGACATGGTAATGGATTTTCCTTCTATAAATGTCTGTCCATTGTGTTGAGTGAAAATAGACAGCCTGCTATTTTAGTTGTCTATCATAGTGCAATTTTAAGAATTCTTAAAGAATTATTTTATTACTTAAACTAAACATTTAAGTTAGATATCATGTAAAACTTATTTTTCATCCAGATTATAATTCTATGCTCTTGGTATCATTAATTGCACTCTTAAAATCTCATTCTGGCCCAAAGGTGATGTGGATTTTCAGTTATTGCTTCCCCATGTATATCTTCTATTTCATAATATTTCACCCCATTTCCCCTCTGACACACTAGAGCTGATGGATAGCAAACTTGCTATCATGACAGTTCCATTTTCTCATAGTTCTGAATGAAATCTATTGTTGCACTGATTGTGTGAGTCAATTTTGCATTCTTTTCATCGATGACTCTATCTGGATATTGAAAAAGTATCTGGAAATTAACATCAAGTTTAGAAAATTAGTTGGTGTTAGTACATTTACATTACAATATTTATTAATCACTATAATTAATACTTTAAATTTTAATAGAACCATTTTTGAGGTTTTTGTGTTTAAATAATGAGTAATGATACATTTTAATACAGTTCTGATTGGCTTATCAATGCCTTCATTGATTATATATTAACAATGTAGGCATTGTATTTTACTTGTGCTAATCTTTTTAATTTAATCAGAACTTGATTTAAGAACTATGGCTCTGATCATACCATGAACATTTGGAACAACAGCTTCTTTGATATTGTTTTCATTAAAAATAATAGTTGAACTCTCATGTATATGCAAGAGAGAAGAATTTTTCATTCTAGGAAGGGACTAATTTTATTTATTTAGTTAGTTAGTTAGTTAGTTAGTTAGTTAGTTAGTTTTTATCTCCAGTCTTATCGCTGGGGCTTGGTGCCTGCAGTAGAATCCACTGCTCCTGGCGGTCACTTTTTCCACTTTTGTTGTTGTTGCTGTTGTTGTGGGATAGGACAGAGAGAAATTGAGAGAGGAGGGGAAGACAGAGAGGGGCAGAGAAAGATAGACCCCTGCAGACCCACCCACTCAACAGCTTGTGAAGCGGCCTCGAGCAGATGGGGAGCCTGGGACTTGAAGTGGGATCCCTGTGCTTCACACTATGTGCGCTTAACCCAGTGCACCACTGCCCAGCCCCAAGGGACTGATTTTTTTAAGTACCCAACTATTTTTATTTTTCAAATTAATTTGGTAATAAAAGTACAAATCATAAGAATATCTTACTAAATTGCTTGCTTGATAGCCACAGAACATAGATGGTAGAACATAGAAAAATCCTGAGTTTGATTCCTTAGACTATGCTGATGTTGGAGCAATAGTCTGCCAATCTCTCTCACACACTAATTCATAATTAATAAATGAATAAGTAAATAATCTTTAACTAGATATATTTCTAGTAGATATCTCCAATCCAATAGTGACTCCTGCAAATGTTGCCTTCACTTTAGGTGGCAAAATTATCAGATGCCGAAGCTTGTGAAGCTGAGGTTCAAATACACAGTAAATAGGCCAATAATGGAGAAGAAGACTTGAGTAAAAAAAAATGTGTTTGGATAGCAAAACCTCCCGAGAAAACAAGCCCTTTGTTACTGACCAATAACATAACCAAACTAGGTAGGCAGAAATGTGGCCCCAAGTATTGGTCATGTTTACCTTTACCTTTGAATTCATTGTGGACTTTAATTCAGAATCAAAAGTCAAGGTCGGAGATACTTACTCGAGACCACTTCTTTGGTTTCCAGAGAAAGAAGAATCAGTATTCTTTATTGATTGCTCACCTTCTCTCCATCAGTCTTGTTTCTAAATTGATTATTGATATTAAGGATCTCAAAATGAATCAGAATTCCCTGAATGTTTCCAATTACTCAGGACCTTTTTTTTAAATTTCTTTATGGGAGAATTAATGTTTTACATTCCACAGTAAATACAATCGTTTGTACATGCATAACATTTCCCAGTTTTCCATATAACAGTACGACCCCCACTAGGTCCTCTGTCATCCTTCTTGGATCTGTTTTCTCCACCCCCACCCATCCCAGAGTCTTTCACTTTGGTGCAATATGCCAATTCCAATTCAGGTTCTACTTGTTTTTTCTCTTCTGATCTTGTTTTTCAACTTATGCTTAAGAGTGAGATCATCCCATATTCATCCTTCTGTTTCTGACTTATTTCACTTAACATGAATTTTTCAAGGGCCATCCAAGATCGGCTGAAAACGGTAAAGTCACCGTTTTTAATAGCTGAGTAGTATTCCATTGTGTATATAGACCACAACTTGCTCAGCCACTCATCTGTTGTTGGACACCTGGGTTGCTTCCAGGTTTTGGCTATTACAAATTGTGCTGCTAAGAACATATGTTTACACAGATCTTTTTGCATGGGTGTGTTGTGTTCCTTAGGATATATCCCTAGGAGAGGAATTGCAGGATCATAGGGTAGGTTCATTTCTAGCCTTCACTCAGGAGCTTTTTGATTTAGTTTAAATTCTTTTTCCAAATGGGAGAGTACTTGGGTTCAACACTTGTGTAGCATCAAAGAAGTGATTGATTTTCCATAATACATAAAATTTTCTGATTAAGGAGACAGGTTGAATCCACAGCTATACTCTTTAAAAATTTTTTTTTTTAATCTTTGTTTATTTGTTGGATAGAGACAGTCAGAAATTGAGAGGGAAGGGGGACATAGAGAGGGAGAGAGACAGAGAGACACCTGTAGCCCTGCTTCACCACTTGTGAAGCTTTCTCCCTGCAGGTGGGGACCAGGGTCTCGAACCTGGGTCCTTGCACACTGTAATATGTGAGCTCAAACAGGTGCGCCACCACCCAGCCCCAACAGCTATATTCTAATGACCCTTATATCCCTTCCCCCAATAAAGTGGGTGAGAAAAAACGTTTTACAAGGTATGTTTGACCATCAGTTGGGCAACAAGATAGTAGGGGGTACTTGGTCAATTCTATGAAACTTAGGTAGTACAGATATATCTTCTCTCTCTCTCTCTCTCTCTCTCTCTCTGACACACACACACACACACACACACACACACACACACACACACACACACACACTTCACCCCATATTGGGAATTCTTCATTTGAGAGATCTGGTTCTTCTGTATAAGTACGGTGTGCCAACCAATTATGCCACTGGAGCTCCCTGGTTCTTCTAAAGACTGATTCAGGGTCCTAGGGAGATGCCACAATGATTATGCAAAAGAATTTCATGCCTGAGACTCTGAGGTCCCAGATTCAATGGCAGGTACCACCATAAGCCAAAGCTGAGCAGTACTGTGGTAACAACAAAAAAAAAATCAAGTAAAGTAAGGTTGATTAAAACTGATCCCTTAATGATTGCTTAGGCCCTGGGCTGAAGTACACAACTCAGGCCTAATGGAAGAGTCTCTTTTCTTCTAAGCCCAAACTAAAATCTCAGGTGCTGTTGTTATTGGTTTAATTAGATAAGAGCCTTATGGAGCTCACAAGCAGGAGGACTGTAGAAAAGGAGAAAGCCAGTGCTTATCTAGAACTCCCCTTTGGACAGACTAGGATGAGGTTTAATCCAACAGCAAAGAAGAAGGAAGTAGAAAAGGGAAGACTCTACTAACATATAGAAGCTCTTCTTACATTAACTAATGAGTCTGGCCCAGTCCATATCCTGGAAGCAAGCTGGTAAGACTAGCAACTCTTATTCCATTGTAGGAAGGGAAAGAAGATATTAAGTAAAAAGACAGAGATCAGTCTCCTGTACCTGTAACGAATATTTTGAAAGTCAGTAGCTGGTTATCAATGTCTAACATGCCCCTTTAAGAGTTACTGATTTTATAGCACCGGGCAGTAGTAAAACACACACATTATTAAGTGCCAGGACTTGGATTTGAGCCCCTGGTAGCCACCTGCAGGGGAGAAGTGTCACAAACAGTGTACCAATGTCACAGATTTCTGTCCTCCTTCCTCTTCTCTCCCTATCTCTCTGTTACCCATCCCTTATAAAAAAAAATAAAATAAAAAAATACTGGTTTATGCTAGTTTCCAGGTTGGAAGACTCTCAATTATACAGTTGGGTTTAAACTGGAAAATAGTCAATGACCTGTTTGAATCATTTATAGAATTTTTCTAAAATGTTTATGTTGCCCCAGATAGTGTATAATCAGAAGTCATTAATTTTCCTACATCTTTTCTCTCTGGGATTTACAATTACCTTTAGGCTTGTTTTATTATTAAAATTCCATTTGCATAAAATAGAGTTTAAATGTCTAACTTAAACTTTCACATCATTCTTAAAAATAACTATAGTCATTTATATTCTCTTAACTATAACCTTCTACTTTTATTTTAAATTAATACTATTTCTTCTAAGGAATAAATTCAATGGACAGATTGATATACATCTCAAAAGCAATGCTAGTCTTATAGCAACTCTTTAATGTTTCAGGCTAAGGAAGCATCAAAGAGATATTTTGATATTTTAATTCAATGAATCACAAGTTCTCAGAGGAAGGCAGTCTTTTTCCTTATTCTGCATAGCATTTTGAGTCTATGAATATTCAGCCAACACTAAATCAATCTTTAAGGACTAACAAGAGGATAGTTTAGCAACTCAAAATTGGGTTGGGCTCTTAGGCAGACAAAAACAAGCACGGCCAACTCTATCATAGTAAGTGGTGACCTTGATACCTTATGTTCTGGTTCAGTGAACCCAAGAAGAGTGTGTGCATTCAAGTGTAGAAGAAAAAAAATTGTATTTATACTAATAATTTATATGGAACTTTCATTGAGCATGGTAATCACTATCTTGATAACGGATGTCCCAGGCTGGTAGAAAATTGGTTTTATATTGAACCTGTTTTGAGCTTGGGAAAAAGGGAAAATAGAAATGATAAGTATGTTTTCTCATGATGCTGTTTTTTTCATTGTTGTTTGACAGCCATGACAAGCTGGCATACCACATTCTTTTACACTTTGCCTGTAACAGTGGCTTTTCAAGACTACTCAAACAAGGACAGGAAGCAATTAAAGGTGGAAACTGTGCTGGTCCTAATTTAGTGTCCTCATATAGATTTGGTGATAATGAGTTAATCACATTTGGGAGTGATTAACTCTGCCCTGTGTAAATTCAAACTCCAGAGTCTATGCAAAGACTGCCTTTAAGGCTGCCACATCACATGAGCCATTTAGCAGGAGTAAATGAAATTAAGCGCTGAATTAGTTTGATTAGTGTTTACTGCGCTGTTGTACCAATGTCAGACTAGAGACATGGAGAGCTTGCCATTCAAATGCTTAGATGTGGGCTTGGATGGTGATGTTGCGCAGGCCCAAGATCCCACCTAGATGGATATATATTCATGCCGGTCTCATAGGGTCCTCTTGATGGGCTCAGTGGCGTTGATGACTCTGAAGAGAGCAGGGGTCCTGAGGAGGTAGGTGGGTGGGCGGTGATAATGTATTCTGTGAATACCATGGGACTCCAACACTGAGCTGCAGAGGAGTTTTATACCGTGGAGAACTGAGGACATGATGTCATTTCACCACCTCCAAAAGTAAAGAACAGGAAAAATCCTCTTAACTTGATGTGAGATTAAACAGCCAAAGGAGATATTGCTTCGGTCCTTGACCTCTTTATCTTGCTAAATGAGATTTTGAAATGTAGTGAGAAATTGATGTGGTGGAAGTGACATACTGGGGTGACTTTCTTTTATTAACTTATTTATTTTTATTGAGATTCATAGTGAGTTACAAGATTGTAAGATCACAGAACATAGTTCCACAGCACACCCACCACCAGACTCTTTGTCCCTACCCTCCCATCTTCCAGAGATAACCAGTTTAGTCTTAGAAACAGTTTGTTTGCTTATGTTGTTTGTGTGTCTTTTTATTTTCTTTATTTATAGGATAGAGGCAGCCAGAAATCGAGAGGGAAGGAGAAGATAGTAAAGGAGAGAGACAGAGAAACACCTGTAGCCCTGCTTCACCATTCGTGAAACTTTTCCTCCTGTAGGTGGGGACCTGGGGCTCGAACCTGGGTCCTTTTGCATTGTAGTATGTGCACCCAACCGAGTGCACCACCACCCCGGCCTTTTTGGTTTTTTTGTATATATATCAGTTCTCTAGATTCCACATATCAGTGAAAACATTCAGTAGTTATTTTTCATCTCTTTACTTATTTCAACTTTTCCTTATTTAACTAGCATAATAACCTCCAGTTCCATCCATTTTATCCCAAAGGACACACTATCACCTTTTTTTGATCGCAGAGTAATATTTCATGGATTATATACCCTATAACTTCTTTAGCCAGTCATCTGTAAATGCACGTAGACTGCTTCCAGTCTCCAGGTATTGTGAGTAATGCAGTTATGAACACTGAGCTACATATGTCCTGTTGAATTCGTGTTTGAATGTCTATTGGATAAGTGAGTGGTATTGCTGTGTCATAATGTAACTCAATTTTTATTTCTTTAAGGACTCTCCATACAGTCTTCTAAAGGTGCTGCACCAGTTTGCATTCCCACCAGCTATATATTGGAATTCCTTTTTCTCCACAACCTCTCCAACACCTGCCATTTCCTGGTTTGTTGGTGTCAGCCCTTCTCTCAGGTGTGAGATGGGATCTCAGTGTAGTTTTAGTGTACATTTCTCTAATAATAAGTGAAGTGGAGCCTTTCTTCATGTGTCTGTATGATATGTGTATCTCTTTTTCAGAAAACTATTCAGTTCTTTGGCCCACTTTTTTAAAAAATAGTTTTTTTTTTAGTATTTATTTATTTATTGGATAGAGACAGAGAAATTAAGAGTGGTGGGGGAGATAAAGAGGGAGAGAGACACCTGTAGCCCTGTTTTACCACTCACGAAGCTTTCCCCATATAGGTGGGGACTGGAGACTTGAACTGGGATCCTTGAGCACGATAACACATAATGCTTGACTAGGTTTGCCGTCACCCAGCCCCCTTACTTCTTACTTTAAATTTCATTGTTCTGTGTGCCTTCCTGCAGATGACCTTGAGATTTCTTGTATTTCAAAGAGGGGCACACATAAGATTAAAAGTCCTTAAAATAATATAGTATTCATCAAGCTCGAGATTTCTCAAAGCAGCTTTATAATTGGTATGCTATATTTCTACTTTGTGAATTTATTAAGTAGCTGGAGATAGTAAGCTTATTAAAAGCAGTGTATATTTTAATATCACCTCTCTCTCTCTCTCTCTCTCTCTCTCTCTCTCTCTCTCTCTCTCCTTACCAGGGTTATCACTGGGGCTTGGTGCTTACAAATTCACTGCTCCTGATGGCTATTTTCTCCTTTCTTTTATTTGATAGAATAGAGAGAAATTGAGGTGGGATGGGGAGATGGAGAGGGAGGTAGACAGAGAGACACCTGCAGCACTGCTTCTGGAGCTTCTCCCTTCAGGTGGGGACTGAATGTTTGAGCCAGTTCCTTTTGCATGGTAACATGGGCCCTCAACTAAGTGTGGCACTATCTGGCTCCAATAATCATACTTTTCTTTTTAACATTCTCTTCTACTTTTTCTTAACTTTGGACATTATAGTAAGTTGAAATTGTGAGACTAGTTCTTCAAATAGAATGCAATTCTTTTACTATAATTATATCAGGTTTAATTTACTTTCAGTGCAATGAAAATATAATGAAAAATCTCAGCTTCAGAAAAGAATTTGTAGAATTTGCTGTCAGTACCAAAAGCTATTCATAACTTTTTCAGGACTTAACAAAGTATTTCATTTCTCACTGAAATTACTTGTGGGGCTTTAGAAATATTCTTCTGACAATAAAAGATGTGAAATTAACCTCAGCAAGAAGACATTTTTGCAATTCATCACTATAAGAATAATTTAATTAGTTATTCAGGATGTGAGACGGCATACACAACAGTATTTAATCCCAGAGTCAAGTAAAAATGCATTCCACGCATTAGAAGTGTCTTTCATTCACTGTGTTGGAGCACAGAATGTGCCTTGACTAGTACTTTGGCCAACTGTGGAGTCATTTAAAACATAAGAAGAGGGAGTTAGGCGGTAGCGCAGCAGGTTAAGCACACATGGCGCAAAGCGCAAGGACCTGCGTAAGGATGCCAGTTTGAGCCCCTGGCTCCCCACCTGCAGGGGAGTCGCTTCACAGGCAGTAACGCAGGTCTGCAGTTGTCTATCTTTCTCTCCTCCTCTCTCCTTTTCTCTCTGTCTTATCCAACAACGAGGACATCAACAACAATAATAACTACAACAGTAAAAACAACAATGGCAACAAAAAGGAAAGAAATATTTTAAAAAACATAAGAAGAAATATAAGTTTGTGTTAATTCATACTCTGAGCCCACTGAGGGGAATTATTTCGGTATTATGTCAGCTATGACTGCCTTCTCCAGTTCACAAAGGGAAAAATGACCAAAAAAACTTCAATTTAAGGAAGATGCAGTATAATTCCATGGGCTGTCTATCACCTTATACAATTTGTTATAAAATGCTATAGTAAAGTTTCTTGATTCTCCTCAAGGAGTTTGCATTTTTTTGGTAATGTTAAACTGGGATCTGAAGGTTAATGCCATATTGATTTGGTTCTAAGTAGCTCTGCCAATCAGTACAAATGAGGTTATGTTGCAGTAATCAACTCCAACGTTGCAGTGCCTTAGCAGGAAGCAGCTTTATGCCATGTTCCCTCTTGGCATGTTTATTGCAAGTCAGCTTCACACTTCCTCAGACGGCCAAATATGAAGGTACCTTCTCTCCCCATGGTTTCATGATTGCTGAGACAGGAGGAAATAAGTAAGGAGGCTCATATGTTCGTTCTAAAAGTTTGTACTGGAAGTGAAGTTCCTGTCCACTTGTCATCATTTGCTTTTGAGCTGTCTGAGGATTCCAGAATTCTACCATGGAACTACAGTGAGAAACCTAGCATTTATATAGCCACAATCTCTGTGGCCTCCAGTGATAACATGTCTAGTTAGATAGAAGGAAATACTATGTTGTGCACTGTACCTAAGAAGTTTCTGAACCATTCACTAGGGCTGCATAGTAAAACTAAACATGGTTTACACCCTCAAATACCTTATGTACTGAAAGGGGTGGTAAGGATATAATTATGTGAAATTAGATCATATCTGACTAGAGAGAACTATCTTAAATTATAAGGGTAAACAAGAAAAACACATAAAAACAAGGAAGACCATATCCTTTAGTCCTAGACTTGAGAGCTCCCTACTGCTTAGTATATTTAACCGCTCTGTGTCTATAAGTACATATGCCACTGAATTGTTATGAGGATTAAGATGGGAAACAGCCATCCCTCAGGACCCAGGAAATTGGTTTTAGGATGCTTAAGTCCTATATATAAAATGTCATATAAGCACCACAGTCCTTTTGTGTACTCAAGTCTTTTTTAGGTTAATAATAATAATAATAATAATAATACCTAGTCAAATATGAATGCTATGTGATTTTCATTATACTACATTGTTTAGGAAATAAAGACCAGGAAAAAAATGTGTATAGTTTCAGCACAGAGGCAATTCAACTATCACAAGTCATCCAGGTGGGCTTTTAATAGGGAATTGTTTGAATTCACTGATTGCAGCGCCCTCAGCTTCAGTGGCTCAGTTAACTGAAGAGTCTCCATACAGTATATATGATCAATACTAAGTGTTAGGTTTTGACATGGTATATGTGCAGCAAGACATTTACTAAACGAGTTTAATCTCATATGATGGATTTTCATTCCTAGTAAGTATTCATCAAAGTATATATCTGATGGTATCATTTTAAAAAGATACATTCAATGTATATTCTTTTTTAAAAAAATATTTACTTATTTCCTTTTTGTTACCCTTGTTGTTTTTTTATTGTTTTTGTAGTTATTATTGTTGTAGATGTCCTTTTTGTTGGATAGGACAGAGAGAAATGGAGAGAGGAGGGGAAGACAGAGAGGGGAGAGAAAGAGAGACACTTGCAGACCTGTTTCATTGCCTGTGAAGCGACACCTCTGCAGGTGGGGAGCTGGGGGCTCGAACCAGGAGCCTTACTCTGGTCCTTGCGCTTTGTGCCACGAGCGCTTAACCCGCTGCGCTACTGTAGGACTCCCTCAATGTACATTCTTTTACAAAAATTATTTTCTTTGAAAGTCATTGTGATTGTTATTCTGCAGTGACTGACGTTAATTATCATTTAAATTATCCCTAAAACATTTAGAAGCCTCAATCACTGATTCATTTGGTGGGGTACTGTCAGTTTCATAGGCAAAGTAGATTAAAAGCATAATGATAGATAATGTAAAGTATATAAATAAATGCATGAATCTCAAAAGTACCAAAATTTTGTGACACAGGACAAAATGCCCCCCCCCCCTTTTTTTTTTACCAGAGCACTGCTCAGCTCTGCCTTATGGTGGTGCAGTGGATTAAACCTGGGACCTGGGAGCCTCAGGCATGAGAGTCTCTTTGCATAACCATTATGCTATCTACTGTCTACCTCCACTGGACAAAATTCTCTGTTATTTTTGCCAGATTGAATTGAGGCCATTTAGTAAAGCAGAAGTAACAGCGAACATACAGTAACACTTTTCATCCTCACAGCAAGTGCTGTCCTCTCCCTCCCCACCACATATTTTATAGTTATAGATATTAAACATCTTGTCCCTGGTTGCACAAAGAATCGAGAAGTTGAGCCAAGGTTGAAATCAAAAGAAGAATTAAAAAGCCAAGCTTAAGCAGTAGAGTTCCGCCACACATTTATCCATTCATTTCCCTTTCTTTTTCATAAAATCATTTTATCTCACAATTGCAAGTAGACTGTACATTCTCTTGATGAGCCTACCTACCAACAAGTTCAGGAAATGGATAGTCACAGAATGGACAGTGAATAGTGATCTCCACTGCCTACACATGCTAAGGAGAACATAAAAAGTTGCAGCATACACCAGCTACTCCCTAGAGAGACTGGAGGCCACCATCATGGACTTGAAATTGCTTTTTACATGCATCAATTGAAATGGGCTCGGCACAGCAATTAGATTTAATGAAGGGAAGCTGCTGATAACTAAGACAGGCTGCCAGACCTTCTGTTGGTTATTTTTAGAGGAAATAGATTGTACAACCTGTTTGGCCCCAATTCCTATCCCTCTAAAATTTTTTCCTTGATGGGTTTTGCTTCTTGTTCTGAATTTGAAAATAAGAATGGACTCCTAAAGATAGCTTACTTGATAGCTTCCAACTCTGTCATGCAAAATGGAATATGTGATGACTCTTATAAGACTTTAAGTGATTCTCTTAAGATCTAGGACTAGATGAAGATATAATGACATTGACATAGGTAATGTATATGTTTATGTATATGTAAATAATGCCCAACTTGCTAGGCTCCACTAAGCATAAAGTGTCCTTTTAAATATAGTTGTAACGGAATCCTTGAAGTCTTAAGGAAGGCCGTTCTTATTTTTCTAATACACAGATGAAAATGAGATTTTTGACAATGAAAAAAGTATATTGTATATGTAAGTATATGTATATGTACATACACACATATATATATATGTCACATTTATGCAGATAAATATTTAACATAGAGGCCAGGCAGTTGCGCACCTGGTTGAATGCACATGTTACAGTGTGCAAGGACCCGGATTCGAACTCCCACTCCCCACTTGCCAGGGGGAAAGCTTTGCAAGTGGTGAAGCAGTGTTGCAGGTGTCTCTCTGTCTCTCTCTTCTCTATCAGCCCCTTCCCTCTCAATTTCTGGCTGTCTCTATCCAATAAATAAAGATAAAAAAAACTTAAAAATATTTAACATATAGTTATTTAACTGTATGTATGTCCTGGGACTTCTCTCCATAGCTTAAACTATATATCTAGTTTTATTCATTTTCCCACTATTTTTTTCCTTAGTTTTAGAAAAAGTGACTAGAAATAAATAATCTATATATACAACTCAGAGTGTTTTTGATAACTGAGCTTCTTACCAATGATCAAATATCTGCAAAATGTGTTACTCTGGGAAGATGCCCAAGCTTCGTTTAAAAGACCTTTAAAGTTTAAGAAAGCAAATCTGTTGTCCATGTTAACTGAGAGCTAATTGGCTATGAAAGCCTGAGGTCACATATCCTCAAATGAGATTTAAAGGAGAAAAATTTCAATGGCATTGCAAGATAACTTTTATTTATATCCTTCTCCAGTTACTTCCTAAAATAATGCTCAACTTGCTATGCTCCACTAAGCAAAGAAGTGTCCTTTTAAATATAGTTGTAACAGAATCCTTGGAGTCTTAAGTCATTCTTATTTTTCTAATACACAAATGAAAATGAGATTTTTGACAATAAAAAAGTATATTGTTTTGAGCATAAAAACATAAGAATTTTAAATGAAACATGGTGTTTAGGTAGTAATACCTTCTAAGATAGTGAAAGGGAAAAAAGAAAAACTTACCTTATAAGACCAAATACAAAATATTCTTATTTTAAGTAAGGAAGAAGTTGATTGTTCATGATGTTCAAATATTGGGTTGTTGGAAATGCCATGACAAATTGTTCTATGTTTTTCAAAGGTCTTTTATTTAAATAAAGAACAAAGATCAATGATATCTTGCCCATTTTGTTTGATAACCTTTTGTCATCTTTCAGTGAGCTTCATAATTGCTCATAGAAGGACCTGTATTTACTGGTGAAAAACTAAACAAAGTGCTGATTTACAGCCTCATCTAATTGCACATTATACCACATGAGGAATTTTATTATTTTAATTACATTTTAAAAATATTTATTTATTATTTTTATTCCCTTTTGTTGCCCTTGTTTTATTGTTGTAGTTACTGTTGTTGTCGCTGTTGGATAGGACAGAGAGAAATGGAGAGAGGAGAGGAAGACAGAGGGGGAGAGAAAGATAGACACCTGCAGACCTACTTCACCACTTGTCAAGCGACTCCTGGGCAGGTGGAGAGCCGGGGGCTCGAACCGAGATCCTTACGCCGGTCCTTGCACTTTGCATCACCTGCGCTTAATCCGCTGCGCTACCGCCTGACCCATTCTTATTTAATTATTACTGGACAGAGACAGAGAGAAATTGAGAGGGGAGGAGGAGGCAGAGAGGGAAAGAGTCAGAGAGACACTGCAGCCCTGCTTCAACACTCGTGAAGCTTTCCTGGGAACCAGCGGCTTGAACCTGGGTCCTTGAGCCACTGTCGTGTGTGTACTTCACCAGGTGTGCCACTGCCTAACCCCACCACACAAGGACTTTTAAAGACAGTGAAACAAGTGGAAGTTTGACTGCACAAGGTCTGGCAAGTTTGGTGGGTGTGGCAACACATCCTATCCAAGCTCTGATAGTTTTTGACAGACGATCAGACGTGTGTGGTCTCACTTTGTAGTGATGAAACACAACTCTTTTACTAGTAAGGAGTAACTAGGGACACTTCAGGGTGATAGATTTATTCAGACTGCCCAATTGCCCATTTGAATTCATTGTTCGGGTCCTTGGTAAGGTCTTAGAAAAAACAAACAAACCATGAAACCTTTCAAGTTCCACCATACTGAAAACATAGCCTTTGTCTGATGAATGACTACTTTCAACGTCCTTTGAGGAGAATTATCACACTGGAGCCAAGACTGTTTATATATCACATTGTTGTAAACAATGTACTTTTTTCTTTGCCTTCTTTTTTTAATTGGTGATTCAATATTGATTTATAAAAATACATATCAACAGGGTATAATTCTACACCATTCCCACCACCAGAGGTCTGAATCCCAAGTCCCTCCATTGCAAACCACCACAGTTCTCCCAAGGTTGCAGACATGAGTTAACTGTCATCTCTACAACTATCTGTCTATATTCGTACATAATTGCCCCCCCTTTTTTCCAGATCCAATCCTCTCTTCCCCTCCAAGCCACACATAACTCTTACTACACATCCAAATGTCTCTCCCCTTTTCGTCCTCTCTCTCTGGGACCTGATGGAGCTGGAGTTCAGAGCCCTCTTCTCCTCTTCCTCCTATCACTTCTCCCCCACTGGAAATATGGAGCAAAGTTGTTTTGAGGATGCGGAAGGTAGGAGTTCTGGCTTCTGTAATTGCTTCTCTGCTAAATGTGGGTGTTGGCACACTGATCGTACCCCCAACCTGTTTCTATCTTTCCCTAGTGGGGTAGGGCTCTGGAGAGGTGGGGTTCCAGGACACATTGGTGAGGTCAACTGCCCAAAGAAGTCACGGTGGAATCATGGTAGCATCTGCAACTTTGTGTTTGGTAGGTGGCAGGACATGAAAGTGAGAATGGTTAATTTTGTCTTGATGACAAAATGGTTAATTTTTTTTTTTTGAACAGGAACCAAAAAATAGGAACAGAGCAGATGAGATTAGGAACCCTAGGGTGGATGAAAGCTGGGTCCATTTTAGGCATTAAAAAATCTATTTCACATCACCAATTATCAGCCTCTTCAAAACAGGATTGTTTACCTCATAAATTTCCTTGCTGATGTTTATACTCACCATCAAATGAACTCCTTTGAGTTCATGAGGGACCCAAATGTAGAGTTTACTTATCCGTATCCCAGCTTTTTCAGGTGGTTATGAACACTTGAATGATGCATGATCAGTGTTTCTGCAATCTCTCGTGTCATGTAATGAGGGTTTGACTCCAGTCAGTGCCTTTATTTTGTCATCATCAACCTCAGTGGGCCTTCCTGACATCAGGAAGCATTGTGGAGATCAAAATGACCAACAACGAATTTTGAATTTTGTGAACCATTGTTGGCACTAATGTTCTTGTAGACAGCATGGTTGCCGTAAACCGTATGCAACATTTGACAAGCTCAACCCTAACTGAGGTAGTAAGAGGAGAAAAGATGATAGATATAAAGATTACTAGTTATGATTTTAAGTGCATAAACAGGAGGTACTTGTATTTACTTGTGGTCATTTATCATATATGCTTGAAATCACTGAATACTTACGAATATTAACTAATCATCTCATAATATACAACTCATCCTTTGACCCATCTCTGCTGTTGCTTTGACAGTTTTTCTATTAGTTTTTTTTTTTTCCTCCAGGTTTATCGCTGGGATTCAGTACCTGCACTAGGAATCCGCTGCTCCAGGAGGCCATTTTTTCCCTTTTGTTGCCCTTGTTGTTTATCGTTGTTGTTATTATTATTGTTATTGCTGTCATTGTTGTTGGATAGGACAGATGGAAATGGAGAGAGTAGGGGAAGACAAAGAGGAGGAGAGAAAGATAGACACCTGCAGACCTGCTTCACCGCTTGTGAAGCGACCCCCCTGAAAGTGAGGAGCCCGGGCTCACACTGGGGTCTTTACTCTATCCTTGTGCTTTGCACCATGTGTGCTTAACTCTGCACTCCCACCGGCCCCCTCTATTAAGTATTTTGGACTCATTTCATATGGAGGCCAGTATTTCCTTGAGTGTAGATGTGTGTGTGAGAGAAAGGGGATTATGCCTTTTTTGCAGCCTCCATCTTTTTGGAATGTATCTAGGATATCTCAAAGAGATAAAATGTTTTCTATTAAAATTCCCTTTCTATTCAATCTCCTGGGCTAGTAGGAGATATTTTCCCAAAGCTCCTGCTTGCTACTCAACTTTGACAGTTTTATGATATACATATAAAAGTAATGGAGAAGATTGCCATAGCAGTGATTACCAAGCCTTTTTGTTGGCTTCTCTTGCTAATATATAGCTATTAAACTATTCTTTGCTTCAGAAATAATTATACTTATTTACCAGTGCTGAATGATTGAGACATTTTACCCAATTCAAAACACTTAAGAAGACTTGTCCCTTTTGTGTCTAAAAGAATAGATTCCTAGGTGGTCAGCGGTAGCACAGCGGGTTAAGCGCACATGGCACAAAGTGCAGGGACCTGCATAAGGATTCCGGTTCGAGCCCCCAGCTCCCCACCTGCAGGGTCTGTCTTTCTTTCCCTCTCTCTGTCTTCCCCTCCTCTCTCCATTTCTCTCTGTCCTTTCCAACAACGAATGACATTAACAATAACAATAATAACAACAACAAGGCTACAACAACAAGGGCAACAAAAGGGGGAAAAATGGCCTCCAGGGGCAGTGGATTCATGGTGCAGGCACTGAGCCCCAGCAATAACCCTGGAGGCAAAAAGAAAAAAAAAAAACCAAACGAATAGAGATTCCTGATTTTCAGTGACTCAGAATGAGATCATTTGAACAAGAATGTTCACTTAATTAAAGATAACTATATATATATATATATATATATATATATATATATATATATATATATTGCAGCATTTGACAAAATGTAAAAAAAAGTCTCTTCTTCAGATAGAGATAAGGACTTAAATTTCAAAGAGACAACTTACACTACAGTAGGTCTTAGCAAAAGAATTTGATTTTCAGCGGGTATTTTATGTTCCTCCTTTGAAACAGTAGCTATGAAAACATAAAGTTTGCACTGAGAAGCTGAAGTTTCCTTTAAACAATGACAGTAGGTTCGACACTGTTGTGAGAGTTCAGCATGGGTGATATGTCCCATAAAGGGCATTCACATATATGTGCATAGCTAAGCATGTGCATGTGGATAGTTTAAAAAATAAATAGTAGCAGACTTTTACAGTTGCCACTCCTCTTTCTAATTTACTTGAAATTGTGGTTCTCTCTGGTTCTCTAAATAATATGCCTTTCTTGGTTTTTCCTTATTTAAAAAAAATTACACATTACTTACTAACTTTTGTTCCGATAGACAAGGTCTTACTTTTTTTGACACTAACCACATTCCATCTTAGAACTTCCTAATGCAACTTATATTGTTCTCTTACTTGTTACTGCTTTGACTGTGGCTAAAAATACTGTTTACATAGTATTCTATAGTGATACCTCCTTTGTTGTTCAGCCTTTTGCTTCCCTGGAGTTTCCTTTTTAAAAAAAATATGTTTTTATTTATTTGATCTTAATGACATAGAGAAACAGAGGGAAAGATACAGAAAAAACAGAGCACTGCTCAACTCTGGTTTATGGTGATGCCAGAGATCAAATGCTGGGCCTAAGTGCCTCAAGCTTCAAAGTCTCTTTGCATAACCATTATGCTTTCTCCCCCGAGCCCTCCCTAAAGTTTTTAATTACTCATTTTTAATTTCTTGCTCTGTTTTCCCATTATCTTATCATTGCTTCATTTTCTTTGTATTTTTAAGATTTATTATTATCGTCGTTGTTTTAAATTGCCACCAGAGTTAACTCTGGGGCTTGGTGCTGACATCACAAATCCACCACTCTCAGCGGATATTTTTTTACTTTTCCCCTTTTTTCTTCTGTTCATTTGATAAAACAGAGAGAAATTGAGAACGGAGGAGGAGATAGAAAGTGAGAGAAAAAAAAATAGACACCCGCAGACTTGCTGCATAGTCATAGTCCAGCCTTTGTGGGGATAAGTCTGAAGAATTCTCACAAGGTTAGAAATGGACCAACTATCTGACCTGGCAATTCCTCTCCTGGGGATATATCCTAAGGAGTCAAACACACTCACTCAAAAAGATATGTGTATAACTGTATTCATTGCTGCACAATAGCCAAAACCCACAACATATGAGTAGCTAAGAATACTGTGATTTATATACACAGTGGAATGCTACTAAGCTATTAGAATGATGATTCACCTTATCTTGGGTAAAGCTTGAAGGAATCATATTAAGTGAGTTAAGCCAGAAAAAGAAGGATGAATATAGGATAATCTCTCTTTTTTTTTTGCCTCCAGGGTTATTGCTGGGGCTCAGTGCCTGCATCATGTTCCTGGAGGCCATCTTTTTCCCCTTTTGTTGCCCTGGTTGTGGTTATTATTGTTATTGTTGATGTCGTTCGATGTTGGATAGGACAGAGAGAAATGGAGAGAGGAGGGGAAGACAGAGAGGGGAAGAGACAGAGAGACACCTGCAGACCTGCTTCACCGCCTGTGAAGAGACTTCCCTGCAGGTGGGGAGCTGGGGGCTCAAACCGGGATCCTTATGCCGTTCCCTGCGCTTTGTGCCACGTGCGCTTAACCCCATGCGCTACTGCCCGACCCCCTGGATAATCTTACTTATGAACATAAGTTAAGAAATAAAGAACAGAAAGGGAAAACACAAAGCAGAATTTGGTCTGGGCTTGGTGTATTGCACCAAAGGAAAGGGCCCAAGGGATGGGGGATGGGTCTTTCCGCTCTTGGTGCATGATGGTGGAGGTGGAGCTAGGCTGGGCTGAGAGTGTTTTGAAGAAAATTGAGAAATTTAACACATGTATGTACAACTGTATTTCCTGTAAACTATTAATCTTTCAATTAAAAAAAAAGTAAAAAATATATACTATCCTTCCTTTCCTATCTCCTCCCATCTTTCAGCTCTGACTATAGATGTTCTTCTCTAATTCTTTTTTGTCCTTAGCATTTTCTCTGGTATCTCCTGGACAGTGTCCAGGCATTCTCGATTAAATATCTTTCCCTTCCTCTTCAGTGATTTACTCTGTTTCATCCCTCCTAAGGTACATCTTCAGAGAGGAAATTAAATTCTGTTTTTTCCATGGCTGAAAAATCTATTTTACATCAAATTGATGAGTATGGCTTTCTGTGGTATGGAATATATATTCCATATGGCAAGAATCATGTTTCTTAATAGTACTTAATGGACTCACCCTTTTCTTTTTTGTGTGTGTTTTGTCAACAACTTTATCACTGGGGCTTCATGCTTGCACAGCTGTACCAATCTTGGCAGTCATTTTTCTTTCATAGAAGAAGGGAGAGAGAAAGAGAGACAGGAGACTCTGAGAGAGAGACTGCTAGAGCTCACAAAGTCTCCTTGCAGGTAGTTCCGAGGGCTCCAACCCCAAGGATGTCCACTATCACCATTATTTTTCAACATATTCCTAGTGGCCCTTGCCATTGCAATCAGGCAAGAAAGACATGCCAAAGGTATACATTTTGAAAGGGAAGAAATCAAGAATGGTGAATTTATAATTTACATATTTTATTTTCTCTCTGTACTCTGCAAGATTTCTAAGATAAGCATTATCTTCAAATACAGAAATAACAGTGTTTTCCAGGTATGGACATTGAATTAATCTCGAGTGATGTTTTTATCATGGAAAAACAAGCTTGCACATTACTAAAAATAAAGAATTTTAAGAGCTTTCTTTACAAAGACATCTCATTGAACACCAAACCTCTCCAGCTGACCCACACCATCAATATATATATTTAGGTATTAAAAAAAAAACCCAAAACTGCATCAATATGGAAATGGACTCATACCCTCAAAGATTGTTTTAGTGGGCCAGCAAAATAGCTGCAGTCTGGGCTGCTTTGCCATGTGTACAATAACCCAAGTCTGAGCCTGGTCTCACCACACTGAAGGAAACTTCAGTGCTATGGTTTCTTTTCCTGTTTGGCTTTTAGCCTTTCTGTCAATCTATGTCTTTCTGAAAAACAAAAAAATCAACCAAGGGCAGTGAAACCACAGAGATGACCCCCCCCCCCCCAAAGAATTGTTTTAGCTCACAGCACAAATATTTCTGTAGGAATTTGGTGTTCTGCACCATTAACTTTTAGGTGTCTGTTTTGAAGTTTAAGAATGTGTGAGTTTGGAAATAAATTATATATATGAATCTTGTAGTTTGCTTAATTGCTAAATTGTTAACTGTACCAAATAGGCAAATAAATCATTTTTTTTCCTCTAAAAAATGCTCACATGCCTGTCTTCTCATGGCCTGTCTCTTGCTTGCGTAGCTGTGACTTTTGTGTTTTCAGTTCCTTTACTGTCATATAAGTGAAGTCTCTGGAGGGGAGAAAGATAGATGCATCTTGTCATGCCTTCATATTTAACCCCCACTTTTGGCCTCTGTCTTTAATAAGACTCTCTGGAGGATGTTTACATACTAACATTTGTCAACCACAAGCCTAAGGTGTGGAGAGAAAAATGATAAAAATCTCTGGGAAGAGCTAAGGTCACCTGTGATTGAGTTAAACACTTAATAGCACCTGTGTGTGTGGACTTTTTTTTTTCTGTGATGGAAAAGATTGCAATGAACCTTGGAGTTTAGTCCAGACTTGAATGCTTAACTTGCTGGCAGTAACTAGATGACCTTAGAAGTTATTAAATCTCATCAAAGTTAAGTTTTTCATCCATAAATTGGGCATATTTAAAAAAAAACCATTTCACAGAATGGTAATATAGTTAAATAAAATGATGCTTGCAAAGAGTTTAGTGTTGTACTTGGCATATAGTTATCATTTAGTTATTATTCATTGTTATGAACTATTATTAAATCAGTCATACCTTGGAAGTTTAATTTGGCAGTGAAAATAAAAAGGATAGCACAAGGACCCAGGTTCAAGTCCCTGGTCCCCACCTGCAAGGGGAAAGCTTCACGAGTGATGAAGCAGTGCTGCAGGTGTTTCTCACCTCTATTTTGTTCTCCCCTCTAAATCTCTCTGTCTCTATCCAATAATAAATAAATAGAAATATAAAAAAAGAAAAAAGAATAAATGTAATATTAGCCATAAATTTAGATATAACACAAAAAGTGTTCCATAATCCAGCACATATAATTGAATGACCTAAAATAAAAATGAGTTTTATAGTGGAAACTTTAAGCCACAGAACTACACAATACATCTTAGTATAGTTTTCAGTGTCAGTATCTAAAATTGACTTTCTATAATTGATTGCCCCACCATTGCCGTTAATATTTCAATAACATCTAATGCATTTTTACTTGTAGTTTTCATGTCATATCTTTAGAAACACCATGTACTTCGAGTGATTTATCCAACATAAGACAAATTAGCCTTTTGTTTGTTAAATTGGTCCACACATTTTAAATTGATTTATAATAGAAATGACACCAAAATCATTTATCACACTAAAGTGTAGGGAAAGAAATGTGGCCCATTTTTAATTGTTTCAATGTCAGCAAGTCCAGGAGAAAAACTACTTGTCAAAACTGAAAAATGTTTCCTGCTGATTATATAAATTCAATTAGTTTTATCTTTCCCACAAACTATGGACTTTTTTCATATATTGTGACATTTTTTATAGTAAAGGGCAAGATTCTTGCCAAGAGAATTAATGTTCGTATTGAGCATATTAAGCACTCTAAGAGCAGAGACAGCTTCTTGAAACGTGTGAAGGAAAATGATCAGAAAAAAAAGGAAGCCAAAGAGAAGGGGACTTGGGTTCAACTGAAGCGCCAGCCTGCTCCACCCAGAGAAGCACACTTTGTGAGAACCAATGGAAAGGAACCAGAGCTGCTGGAACCCATTCCCTATGAATTCATGGCATGATCAATATAAAAACTTAATAAAATATCAGAACTATAAAAAAAAAAGAAAAAAGAGCATTGAGCTGGAAGTTGGAAAACTTGGGTTCTAGTACTACTTCTGTTTTATCTCCCTCTATGTTACAATATATTCTTTCTTTTCTCTGAACATGTGTAAAGTCTTTTGTAAGGCTGTGATTTTTTTTCACATGTATTAAAGTCAGCTTAAACAGGTGCACAGATGATATTCTCACAGGGATGAAAGAAGTGAGACAGTTTAGGCTGTCTGGTGAGTGCACAGTTGTGTTCTCAGCATGGAGAATTGAATTTTTTTTTGTTCAGTCTGTTTTTACTCTGTAAAAATCTCTGTGCCTATAAATGATATCTTCAAAAATAAATCATCAACTTGATATTAATTACTACCTTCATTGTTGGTCAGGATCATCCTACATTTTCCTGCTCTTCATTCAGGACCTTTTACGTGATTGAAAGGTAAACGTGAACTTTTTTGCTGGTCCCTGGTCCCGGAGAGGACAGTGCAGTGATTGTTAATCATCCAGTTATTCTGAGGCACAGAATTTGTGCTGTTGGAGTATGCGTGCTTCAGTTTTGCTGAAGCCAAAGCTTAGCTTATCAGTGTATGGTTTATAGAGCCCCCGTCTCTCTGTGTGCTTTCTGAATGATTGATAAGTTCTGTGCTGCCTGACCACATGCTGCAGGTTTAGCAATGATTTTAGATCTTCCAGAGAGACTGATTTAATAAAACAATTTAATTTTTCTCTTTTTAATAGAGACAGAGAGAGAAAGAGAGACTGACTCACTGAAAAGGAAAAAAAAAAACCCTGCAGCACTGCTTTACTACTTATGAAGCTTCCTCCCTCCTGGCTAGGATCAGGGTTTTGAACTACCGTCTTTCCACGTGGTAACGTGTGCTCTCTAACAGGTGTGGCACTGCCTGGCCACAGTCTGTTGAATTCTTTTTATTTGTTTGTTTGTTTGTTTAATTTACTTATTCTCTTTTGTTGCCCTTGTTTTATTGTTGTAGTTATTACTGTTGTTGTCGTTGTTGGATAGGATAGAGAGAAATGGAGAGAGGAGGGGAAGACAGAGAAGGGGAGAGAAAGACAGACACCTGCAGACCTGCTTCACCACCTGTGAAGCGACTCCCTTTCAGGTGGGGAGCCGGGGGCTCAAACCAGGATCCTTACACAGGTCCTTGCGCTTTGCGCCACGTGTGCTTAACCCGCTGGACTACCGCCCGACTCCCTATCTGTTGAATTCTTAAACCTGCACATTTTACGTATGCTGTTTGGTACACAGAATATTTCTCACTTCTAATTATACTACAGAGAATTTGTTGTTTCTTCTGTGGTTTTGCATTATCTGTCACAGTATATTAACAGAGATGCAGAGTGACCTTAAATCTACGTGACAAATGGAGACTGGTATTTCCAGGAGAAAAGTGGAGCTATTAATTTTATATTGGCATCTTTTTAGCATTACTAAACAGATCATCAGATTTCATGGTCACACATCCAGGTTTTGTTTTGTTTTTCTTTTCTTTTCTTCCAGAAGCATCTCATTACTCAGACCAAGATACGCTGAAAGTCTAAGATTAAGATGACAAATATTGTAATTAGATGCACAAGCAGCAGTAAAACTCTGGCTGATATAATATTTAAAACTGCATTTGTGTTTTGGTTTGCACGTTAGTCTTTGAATTACAGGGTATTCTTGTTACACAATGGAATATTTTTAAATCTGTTATCACCTTATTGTTGGAGACAACCTGGTTGTTTTAGCAGCTGACTCTGGTTCTGGTGTATATAAATTTAAGGAATGTATATGCTTACAATTTTTGTATGCAAAAGAATATAAAATTTTATTGTCACATGTAACAATATTTTATTCATGGCAAGCTAGTAAACCACAAGTTGAATCAATCATTTTTTTTCTTTGACCCAAACAGTAATTTTCTGAAATAGTTAAGCAGACTTAAAGATCAATTAAAAAAAAAGATGCAAGTATTTTTGTCAACTCCAAATCTGTTTCTACACATAACTAAATATTTCCTCTAAATGGAGTATATACTCATGAGGTCCGTTTGCACCTTCTTAACAATACAATGCTCAGCCCAAGTATCTTAGTGTAATTGTGTTGGAAAAAAGCAATAGAATGATTTTATTTAGTCTTAATTGTTTGTTAATGCTTCTTGTTTTCCCTCTGTACTTGAGTTTATAGTTTCTATTTGTATAGTATTGACTTTGTCTGTTGTACTTAGAAAATATCTCTGGCTCCCAAATAATGTCAATGGTTTTCTGTATTTCCTTATGGTATTATGAAGCCTAGTTTTTACATTAAACCCTTTGTTGTACTAAAATTTTTCCTTTAAGCTAAGGCATAAGATGGGAACTGTCGCTAATTGCTTCCACAACTATTTGCTACATTGAGAGAAACTTCAGTGTTGTCTTTTCTTTTCCTCTCCTCTCCCTCTCTTTGCCTCCATGTCTCTGCTTCTATCTGGAAAAACCAATGTTGGCTGTGAAGCCCTGGTGATGCATAGTAATAATAGTAATTATCACTATTTTTATTCGCCCTATACATTTAAAAGATTGTCTTTATTCTGCATCAGGTTATTATATATTATTGTGTATATTATTTCCATAGGTATCATTGATTCACCCTTGTTTTAATTATCATAAGCTTATAAGATTTACTATATTTATTATATACATGGTCAAAAATTATTTTCTCTTATTTTTTGCCTCCAGGCTTATCACTGGGGCTCAGTGCTAGTTTTATGAATCCACTGCTCCTAGCATCCATTTTTCCCCCTTTTTACTGGATAGACAGAAATTGAGAGAGGAGGGGTGATAGGGAGAAAGATCAACACCTGCAGACTTGCTTCACCGATAGTGAAGCACCAGGCTGTAGATGGGGAGCTGGGGGCTTGAACCCAGGTCCTTGCTTGGATTCTTTCACATAGTACTATGTGCACTTAACTGAGTGCACCATCACCCTTCCCCCTTGTTTTCTTTTGATTAAATGCTTCTTTATTAATTTCATATAAAGGCTCTTTTGCTTTCCTTTAGAATGACTTAAAAAAATATTTGTGTTTGTTTATTTGTTTGTTTGTTTGTTTATTGGATAGAGGCAGAGAGAAATTGAGGGGCCAGGTGGTGGCGCACCTGGTTGACTGCACATGTTACAATGCCAAGGACCTAGGTTTGAGCCCCCAGCCCCCACTTGCAGGGGGAAAGCTTCAAAAGTGGTGAAGCAGGTCTGCATGTGTTTCTCTGTCTCTCTCCCTCTGTGTCACCCGCTTCCATCTTGATTTCTGGCAGTCTGTATCCAAGAAATAAATAAAGATTTTTTTTTTAAAGCCTGCATGGCAAGAAAAAAAATATTAAGGAGAGAGAGAGAAATTGAGAGTGGAGATGGAGATACAGAGAGGAAAAGAGACAGAGAGATACCTGCAGCCATGCTTCACCACTCATGAAGCTTTCCTCCTGCAGGTGGGGACCAGGGCTTGAACCCAGGCCTTAGTGCGTTATAATGTGTGCACTTAACTAGGTGCACCACCACTTGGCCCCTAGACTGACTTTTCATGACTCTTCCTCTTCACCTGCTCTGCTATTCCTAGCTTCAATATATTTGGGGTTTTTTTTCTTCTTCAATTTTTTAAATTGATTTAGCATGGGTTTGCAATATTATGAAATTTTAGGGGCCTTGTTACTTATCTATTTATGTATATAAGACTTACTGGGAGTCGGGTGGTAGTGCAGCGGGTTAAACGCATGTGCCGTGAAGCTGCAAGGACTGGCTTAAGGGTCCCAGTTAGAGTCCCCAGCCCCCCACCTGCAGGGGTGTCCCTTTATAGGCGGTGAAGCAGGTCTGCAGGTGTCTATCTTTCTTTCCCCCTCTCTGTCTTCCCTTCCTCTCTCCATTTCTCTCTGTCCTATCTAACAATGACGACATCAATAACAACAACAATGAAAAACAACAAGGGCAACAAAAGGGAAAGTAAATAAAAAAAAAAAAAAAGACTCACCACACCAGGACCAGCAAACTAGGTCACTTGGATAATGCAATGTTTTGTCACATGCATGATCAATGTTCCAGATTGACCCTCATCACATTAAGGAAGCTTTGGCACTGTGCTTACTTTCCATTTCCCGTTCTCTTTCTGCCTTTGTGTTTCTATTTTCCTATTTGATGAAAAATTTAAAAAAAAAGGGTTTACCACACCAACCAACCACCAAATCTCTAGTACCATTACACCAAAGACAACCTTATACCTAATCACTGCACCCCCCCCCCAGTTCCTTTTCCTGTTTCTTCTGATAGCCATTCTGTGCAAACAAAGTTCTACATTTTTTTGAGAACTGAAATTCCATTGTGCTGATGGATAAGTGACATATTCTAGTGTTAATGTTTGTAAATAAAGTTTTATTATGGTCTTCATTCTAGATGGAGGACTATACTAATAAGAAAAATGTTCAAAAGCTTACAGAGCAGTGCATACAGGGTCTAGGAGAGAGCCCAGTCCAGTTGTGGAAGCTCAGAGAAGGCTCTTTAGGGAGACTACATTTGAGCCAAGGTCCCAGGTAGGAAACATTTGCAAAGAGTGGTAGAAGATTCTTGTGGAAGTCTGCTATTCTGTTGTAATGCCATAGTTTTCCATTAGTGCCTGCACTAAGAATCCGCGACTCCTGGAGGCCATTTTTTCCCCATTTTTGTTGCCATTGTTGTTATTTCGGTTGTTGTTTTGGATAGGACAGAGAAAAGTCGAGAGAGGAGGGGAAGACAGAGAGGGGGAGAGGGGGAGAGTAAGATAGACACCTGCAGACCTGCTTCACTGTCTGTGAAGCGACTCCCCTGCACGTGGGGAGCCAGGGCTCGAACCGGGATCCTTAAGCCGGTCCTTGTGCTTTGTGCCATGTGCGCTTAACCTGCTGTGCTACCGCCGGACTCCCATCAGAGTGATGCTTCAATGTGCTTTCTCTCTCTCTCTCTCTCTCTTTCTCCCTCTCTCCCTCTCTCCCCCACCTCACTAATACACTGATAAATCTTTACACTTGCTCTTAGCCAAAATGTAGAAAAGCTATAATAAACTAGATAATTAAAGAAAATGGATTTAAAAAAATAGACAACCTAAGTAAAAAATTGTAAGGTCACTGTGAAGAAATGAAATATATGCAACAAAGACATTGTTATCTAATTGACCTAATAAGAGTTTTGGAATTTTAATTTAACCATAATAAAGATGGAAAATGGTAACCCAATGTTCAACTGTAACAAAGCACTTTGTGTAGATGTCAAACTTAAAAGATATTTTTGTTTAGAATCCTTGTCAGAGGCAACAGAGCACACTAGCTTCCTTGGCAGGTTCCCGTAACAGTAAGAATCTGCAGACTGTGAAAGACATTAACTACACTGGGAGTACAGTGGGTTAAATGCTAAAGACTGGGGTTAAGGATCCTGGTTTGAGCCCCTGCTCCCCACCTGCAGGGGAGTGGCTTCACAAGCCATGAAGCAGGTCTGCAGGTGTCTATCTTTCTCTCCTCCTCTCTGTCTTTCCCTCCTCTCTCCATTTCTCTCTGTCCTATCCAACAATGATGACATCAAGAACAATAACAATAATAGTGTCTTTGTTTTTTAAAAAAGGAAGAATGAATGGAATTTGGGACAGTAATTATAAACAAGCAATTCCATCTGTTTTGTTTTCTTTGTTTAATATTGTGAAAAAATGTTTAAAAGAATTTATCCAGAAGCCGGGCTGTAGTGCACCGGGTTAAGCGCACATGGTGCTCAGTGCAAGTTCTGGGACAAGGATCCTGGTTTGAAACCCTGGTTCACTACCTGCAGGGTAGTTGCTTCATAAGCAGTGAAGCAGGTCTCCAGGCGTCTTTATTTCTCCTTCTCTGTCTTCCCCTCCTCTTCTCTGGGTTTCTCTCTGTCCTGTCCAACAACAGCAGCAATAGCAGCAGCAGCAACAACAACAATGGGGGGGGGGGGGGGATGGCCTGTATGAGAAGTGGATTTGTAGTGCAGGCACCAAGTGAGCCCAGGAGATAACCCTGGAGGCGGGGGGTGGGGGGGATTTATCCATTCAGAGTGATAAGAAAGGAAAAAAAAAATCTACACTTTTTTCACTGTTTTGGACTGAGGACCAAATGTCACACAACACATGCTGTAGGGAATTGGAACTGAATAAAAAAAAAATCAAGCAAATATTAAAATAAAAAGTGATCTTAGCCTATCCCCTTGGACTTGTATTCTTGGTGGTAGCTTGCCATGGCTTTTTGACAGTTAATATAATCCCAATTAAAACTTTGACACTTGGTCTTAATTATTCAGTTCATAGTTTAATCTCTTTGTCAGAACTCCGCCCCCCCCCCCCCCTTCTTAGAGTCTAGTCTATAACTTCTCTGCCCTAAGATGAAAGAATGGTGCAAGTCTGTTTGCTTGGATGTGTCCCTGAGATCTTTTGTTATTGCACTGCCCTGGCAACTATGTGAATATAATGTTGCCAGACTATTCTGTGGACAAAAGGACTCCTGTTCTTCCTTCAGTCTCTAGCTTCAGGTTTCAGTTCTAGAAGGAGGTAAGCTCACATCTGACCACTTGATTTTTACATTTTCTCTCTTGTCTCATGCACCAGTAACAAAAGGACATTCTAGTTTCCCTACTTGTCAGGATTTCCAGTGTACCATATCTGTCCTCTTGCCTTGTAGGTTAATGCATAAAGAAAGTTCTCCAAGTTTTAGTTTTAATATGTAAAACAGCTATTTTAGAATTTTAAGCATCTTTCTTTTCCAGAAAGCCAGGTTTTCAAGCTTGTTATCTCACTATGAACAGTAAAACTTTTAATTTGAAATCCCATTGAATTCCTAATTCTTTATACACGTATCTACCAAATCCTGAGGTAATAAATGCCAACAGCTCATTAAATGGGCATTTGCAAGGAAGGGGGAAACATCAGTAAAGGGGTCTTCATGTGGACACATCTGGCATACACTTTACCGAATGTGAGGACCTAGGTTCAAGCTACTAGTCCCCCCCTTACACAGGGGATGTGTCATGAACAGTGCGGCAGTGCTGCAGGTAATTTTCCTTCTCTTGCTGTCTTTCCTCCTCTTTTTCATCTTCTCTGTGTCTTTGTCTTTCACTAGCAAATACAAATGACTGCTAGGAATGGTAGAGTCATGCAGGCACTGAGCTCCAGCCATAATTCTGGTTGTAGTGAATAATCAGTAAGATATGCCCAAAGGATCGCTATTGTAATGTATTAACAACTCCATTTATTCAACCCATTTCTAGCCTTTGTTCTGCTCCTTTCTCCTATATCTATGTATCTGATTTTGGTGAAGTCTCAGTATTTAAGAGGGCTGACTAAATATCCTTCGGTTTGATGAGTTCAGAAAGGAGTCTTTAAAATCTTTTTCCTTTTCTTTCATTTTTTTTTTTCCTCCAGGGTTATTGCTGGGCTCGGTGCCTGCACCATGAATCCACCACTCCTGGAGGCCATTTTTTCCCTCTTTTGTTGCCTTTCTTGTAGTAGCCTCATTGTGGTTATTATTATTGCCGTTGTTGATGTTGTTGTTAGGTAGGACAGAGAGAAATGGAGAGAGGAGGGGAAGACAGAGAGAGGGAGAGAAAGATAGACACCTGCAGACCTGCTTCACCACCTGTGAAATGACTCCCCTGCAGGTGGGGAGCTGGGGGCTCGAACCGGGATCCTTACGCTGGTCCCTGCGCTTTGTGCCACATGCGCTTAACCCACTGCGCCACCGCCCGACCCTCATCTTTTTCCTTTTCTTTCCTTCCTTCCTTCCTCCCCCCCCACTCTCTCTCCCTCTGTCTCCTTCCTTCCTTCCTTCCTTCCTTCCTTCCTTCCTTCCTTCCTTCCTTCTTCCTTCCTTCCTTTCTTTTTCTTCTTTTTTTAACCAGAGCATTACTCAGCTCAGGTTTATGGTGGTACAGGAGATTGAATCTGGGACTTTGGAGCCTCAGGCATGACTGTCTCTTTGCATAACCATTATGCTGTCTAAACCCCCCCCCCCAAGTCTTTAAAGTCTTATTAGCATATGCATATAAGACCTTTTTAAAAAAAGATATAGTGAGTAGTCTTAGAACACAACACATCTTAAAGCTTTAATATGTATATCTGAACATGGTAAAAATTAAAAAAAAAAAAAGTGACTGCATAGTGAAAGGTACCACAGAAATTTAGACTACTTTTTTTGGTGTGTGATAATTGATTTCTAATGGCTTTGCTGTGACCTTATTTGAGGTATTAGAGGCTAAGCCAGATCTGAAATAAAATGCAAATGCTTGGAGCATATGCAGGGTCTCTCTTAGACTGATGGAAATAGTGATTGGGAAGACTCTGGGAGTCCTCGCTGATGTGCTTCAGTTCCAGGTGGTTACAGAGCTCAAATGCATCATCACCTTGCAGGAGCAGTGAGCTGTCATAGGCAGCATTTCCTCTGGCTTCAGCCTGGAGAGTGAGACAGAAAAAGCTGTTAGCAGTCATTGATGAGAGAAAAAGTTAATAATGGAATCAGCAGTGTCCCTAATACCGCATCAGTGCTATTGGACTTTGTTTCTCATATGTCTACATGAGAATGGTAGCTTCCTGAGCCTTTAACCACTTTACTGTAGAGGTCAGGTTACTATGAGAGTAGCACCCTCCTCTTGGAATCTCACCACTGATTCCTTCTGTTCCACTTTTACATCATGCCTAATTTCACTATTTCAGAACTGCACATGGGATCTTCCTCTTAATCTTTTTACTCTTGTTTATTTTCATTTGGTCTAGGGACAACTCAAGACTTTTTCAGTGAGAGCAAAATTCCACACTTAAGTAGCATTTTACATTTAGGACAAAACTATATTGGAGGGGGGGATTTGGACCAAGTTCATTCCCCCATATGTTTAAAGGTTCATCACACAGAATCCCATCAAAGAATTGAAGAGATAGCATGATTTTTCAGGAATTTTAAATTTTATTCAGGAAAATTGAGAACACCCACATGTTGGAGTACACTTGGGTCAAGAAAGGGGGAGGGGAAAAGGGAGGGAGAGAGGGACAGAGAGAGGGAGAGCCTAAGAGCCCTTACATGATGGCAGGCTCCCCTAGGCAGAAAGCAAGCCACACCCACAGGTCTAGTTTATAAACATCTAAGCCCCTCCTTCACTTCCTTCCCGAGCCATATCCATACCTGTTGTCACTCCCAGACCTGTGCTGTAATTTCCTTCCCCCAGGCACACTTGTGTTCTGGTTGATGCAGCAGTGTCTGTGTTCCCCCAGGTACTTCCTGTCGTTTCTGACCTCAACAAAACCTTGTGGAGATGTCAGAGTAGCACTTGTGAACACCCAAGAATACATACAGAGAAAGAACCAGGGTGATGAAATCTGTAGTTGTGAACTTTTATTTTAAGCTTATGTTTACTTTAAAACCACCACGTCTTTTTTTGTTTTGGGGAAGGTTTGACTTGGTCCATTTTTTCAGCCTAGTTTCTACATATTCAATATGGTCAAATGAAGGTGGGCAAAATTCTGTAGGTGCACAACAGAAATGATCCTGTTTACGCCCTGGCTTGTTCGGAAACTGACAAATAGTGAAACACATCTTAGATATCATAATAGAAAAATTTTAGGGGCCAGGTGTTGGTGCACCTAGTTAAACATACATGTTACAATGTGCAAGGGCCTGGGTTCAATCACAAGTCCCCACCTGCAGGTGGAAAGCTTTGTGAGTAGTGAAGCAGTGTTGCAGGTGTCTCTCTGTCTCTCTTCCTTTCTATCACCCCCTTCCTTCTCGATTTCTGGCTGTCTCTATTCAATAAATAAATAAAGATCATTTTAAAAAATTTAAATAAATTTTTTTCTTAAAGTTTATTAATAATGTGAATACCTTCAATGGGAGGTGGCTCAGCTAGTAAAGAAGTTGTATGCCTGATTCTTCTGATTTGATCCCCAGTGCCTCATGTGCCAGTATGTTGTCTTGACTTCTCTTTCTCTCTCTCTTCCCTCCTTTCCTAGTTTCTCGTGTAAAACATTCTCTCATATACAATAAATAAAACAGTTCTTTAGAAAAATAATCTGCATGCCTCCTGAATAAATGGTGGAATCTAACAAAGTTGTGTAAGTCTTCTGTGTGACTCATGAGTTACTTGACTGCTTATTTCTTCAAAGACTCTTTTTACGGTGTCTGCAAAATGGCCTTGAACATAGAGTCATCAAGGTTGCCTTGACCCATGGCTTACTCCAGTCATTCTTATATCCAAATGCTCATCAGAATCACCTGACAAACAATTACAATTTTTTTTCTTGCCTTCAGGGTTATCGCTTGGGCTCGGTGCCTGCACTATGAATCCACTGCTCTCGGAGGTCATTTCTTCCATTTTTGTTGTTGTTGTTGAATAGGACAAAGAGAAATTGGGAAAAGAGGGGAGGACAGCGAGGGGGAGAGAAAGATTGACACCTGCAGACCTGCTTTATTACTTGTGAAGCGACTCCTCTTCAGGCTGGAAGCCAGTGGCGTGAACCAGGCTCCTTGTGCTTTGTACTATGTTCACTTAACCTGGTGTGCTGTGACTCCGGTGAGACTGTTACACTTTTTTTTCTCTTTTGTTGCCCTTGTTGTTTTATTGTTGTAGTCATAATTGATGTCGTTGTTGGATAAGACAGAGAGAAATGGAGAGAGGAGGGGAAGATAGAGATGGGGAGAGAAAGAGAGACATCTGCAGACTTGAGAGAGAGAGACTCCCCTGCAGGTGGGAAGTCAGAGGCTTGAACTGGGATTCTTCGATCAGTCCTTGCGCTTTGCACCATGTGTGCTTAACCCACTGCGCTACTGCCTGACTCTCCACTATCACACTTTTTAAGTGATCCCTAAAATAAAAATCTTCAAGTGTTTATCTTAAAACCTGTGTTTTTAAAGAACTTTACTTGATTCTGGTAACCAGATTTGGAACTCACTGACAGTCTATTCCTCTAGAGACTGAACTAGACCTCTAACCCATTCCTATCTGCCTAAAATACTTACAGATGATTTCTAAATTGGGGAGACATATATGAAACATAAAATTTTAAAATAGTCAATTTTTTAAAATGTTGCTTATTTGATAGGAGAGAAATCGATAGGGGAAGGAGAGATAGAGAGGGAGACAAGAGATACTCTTGCAGCATTGTTTTACCACTTGTGAAGTTTCTCCTCTACAGGTGGGAACTGGCAGCTTGAACATTGTAACTGGGGGCTTGTACATCGTAATATAGGCACTCAACTAGGTGTGACACTCCCCTCCCACCGTGAAAGCATACTGAGTGTTAAGATTAAAGTGTTAGACTGGGGAGATAGCATAGTGGTTATACAAAAAGACTTTCATGGCTGAGGTACCAAAGCTTCAATTTCCAGCAACACCAGAGATCAGAGTTTAGAAATGCTTCAGTAAAATAATAGTAATAATAATAATAATATAAATAAATTCTGTGGTTCCTGTTCTTCCATTAAACAGCAAATAACAGAAACAAATCTTAAAATCAAAAAGGGATATTTTTGAATATATAGATAAATGCCTCAAACTTAAGATTTTAAGTATAGCTGGATTCAGGCTTTTAAAAATGATAAAACTTTGTCTCTTTTCCTATTCTGTTTTCTTCTTTGTGAAGCACTGAGCAAGAACTTCCTAATGCAAGGAAAAATATATAAAAGATGGCTACTAGTAGTAGTCCCAAGCCTATTCCCATATCAATCCAAAAGGAGAGTCCCTCTCTTCCTGTTTTGTAGTACCCACTGGAAGATTATCATTGATACTGCTTATATCACTTATCCTTTCCAGAGTTTGCCATTATGGCTGGTAAAGGTAGATTCTAAACAAATGTTCCCCACTGGGGTTAGGGATACTGGCATATCTCATATGACTCCTGAGGCAAGACAGACTAATTTCTCAAAAATATGAAAGGAAAAACTACTGGAAATAAAGTGCAACAACTATTTTCTAGAAATTAAATTGAGTGATTTTGATTAGTCTGTCCTAAACTCTCATATTCATTACGATTTATAATTTTTGTGGGGGTGAAGGTAACAGTGTGGGGGGGTCACATATCAGGCACTTCTGGGGAAAGGAGAACGTGTTTTTTTTTATCTGATTGTGTGTTTAATGATCATTGGAAAGGATGTGTAACTGAAATGAAGACTTTCAGTGTCTAATATTATCAAATTACATTGATGTAAACATGTGTAGACAGTAAAAAAAAAGGGGGGAGGGCATTTTATAAGCCTTTTCAAGATAAATGGGGTGACCTAAGTGGTAAGGTACTGCAGTGCTAGCTTCGCGGACGGGAGACAGATGACCAGGGACTCATGGCTGAGCTGGAAAGCAGTATCTCTTTATGCATGCGGAACGCAGCACAATCTAAGCCAAGCTATCTCTAATCACAGCCCTGTCCTTCTATATACTCACCAAGTAGGGTGGAAACAGGATGTGACGTAGAGAGGGTGGAGCGAAAAGACAATGGTGGAAATCAGGGTGACTACGAGAGGGGGCGGAGCAAAAAGACATCGTGAACCAGTGGGGATTAAACCAATGCCCTGCAGGCAGGGCGGTGCTTAGTTAACAGTGGTTATGTAAATAGAATACAGTGTTAAGCAGGGGTTGTTAAACCAATGAAACAGAAGGGGTCTTAGAAACATACCAACAAGGTACTAAAGATTTTTATTTTTCTTCTTCATTTTTATTTATTTATTTTCAAAGTATTTAAAAAATATATTTATATATTCCCTTTTGTGGCCCTTGTTGTTTTATTGTTGTAGCTATTGTTGATGTCATTGTTGTTGGATAGGACAGAGAGAAATGGAGAGAGGAGGGGAAAATAGAGAGTGGGAGAGAAAAATAAGACACCTGCAGACCTGCTTCACCACTTGTGAAATGACTCCCCTGCAGGTGGGGAGCCGTGGGCTCGAACCGGGATCCTTACGCTGGTCCTTGCACTTTGTGCCATATGCGCTCAACCCACTGTGCTACCGCCCTACTCCTGGATTTTTCTGTTTTAATATGCTTGTGTGCAGATGTATTCTTGTCCCGGGGTTGGACCTTGAATCCAAACCACTCGCAGCTTTCCAAAACCTGTTTAGTGATGTTTAAATGGAAAGAAAAAAAAAAGAGAGAATGAAAGGTTAAGGTAAAAAAAAAAAGTGTAATTTAGAAAACATTTAACCCATTCCTGAAGTTCTTCTTTCCCAGATATTAAAGGCAAACAATAAGAGAACTCCTTTTTACTAAATCCAGTGATTTGGTCATGTGAAGTAGTCAAGGTCAAAAAATAATTTTGTACTTGGTTCTCTGTTGGTATGTGTCCTTATAAACATCATGTGATTGATCTTGAATGGTACTTAGTAAACAACAATTTAACTATCACTAAATAGCATATGTTAAGGTCAGTTATCCCCAGTTCAGGTTATGGAAGACATCTTTCTCACATGCACAAATGCAAACCCTCTGGTGTTCCTAAGATTTTACCATTTGCAATGAGCTTATTTAAATGAAATTTTGAGTCTTGGCCATTTGCTGTTTCTTCACGTGTGCACACATTCTAAAGGCGTTTTGAGCAGTAGCTGTATTATACCTGATCTTCTAAGCCCTTTGTATGTATATTTTGTTTAATTCTTTTGACAGGTGGATATGATATATGCTTTGATTTCCCCCATTTTTGTATACAAAGGAGCTAGTAATTCTGACTCTAGGTTTTCAGCCTGTTACTGCCTGACATCAAAGCCCAAATTTAAGAATTCAAGCCCAATTCAAGTATCAAGGCTTTTTCTCTCTTCCTCTTTACCTATCCTGTGACTTTATAAGGAAAAAATGAGAAGAAATTAAAGTTCTTAGGTTCAGTGAATCAATCTAACCACATAAATTCACATGCTCCCCTAATCTTTATTGTTTTCTATATTTAGCAGAAACGGATACTTTAAAAAATGAAATATATGTTATAATTATTCCAGATCTCTTATGGAAACTCATTTTCTGAGCTCTAAGGACACATTCTCCTCATCTCGGTTGAGACTGAACAAATTCACTACTACTAATCCTGCCTTGTAGTCATTACTGAGTGGTGTCCCACATGAAAAGAAGCAGCAAAGGAATTCCAACTTTTTCTTAACATCCTTTTGTTGAGGGGGTTATTGCTTTATAATACAGTCATTAACACATCAATATAATTTTATTATGCACCAGAGCCCCAAAGTTCACTTCAGCTCTCCGTCCACATCCTGCCTCAGAGTCCTTTGTGTTGATGTGACACACCATGTGTTACCATGTGAACACTTTGCGTTCTCCCTCCCTGTCCTTATTTATGAAGTCCCAATTATAAGTGAGATCATTTGGTATTTGTTCTTCTCATTCTGGCTTATCTTACATAACATGGTGTTTACAAGTTCTGTCCAAGATGATGCAAAGGAGAGATCACGTTTAACAGCTGAGTAGTATTCTGTCATGCATATATACCACAGTTATTTCTGTCACTGGACATTTGTGTTGCTTTCAAGTTTTGGTGATTACAAATTACACTACTATGAACATACATATACATAGATCTCCTGATAGGTGTTTTTGTTTCCTTTGGGTAAATACCCAGTAGAGAAATTGCTGGGTTGTAGGACTGGTCTGTTTCTAGCTTTCTGAGAAATCTCCAGACAGTTTTCCACAAGGGTTGGACCAGTGTACACTCTCACCAGCAGTGCAAGAGTGTTCCTTTTTTCCCTACAACTACTCTTTAACATTTGTTGTTGCTGCTTTTTTTCTAATGTATGATACTCTCACAGGTACAAAGTAGTATCACATTGTCTTTATTTGCATTGCTCTGATAATCAGTGACTTTGAGCACTTTCTCATGTGTCTGTTGACCTTATGGATCTCTTCTTCAGTAAAGACTGACCTCGAGGGATACATTGACAGGAACACAGTACTACTAGGAGACCTTTTTTTTTAAAAAAAAAATTCTTTATTGAAGGATTAATGTTTTACATTCAACAGTAAATACAATATTTAGTACATGCATAACACTTCTCAGTTTTCCATATAACAATACAACCCCCACTAGGTCCTCTATCATCCTGTTAGGCCTGAATTCTCCTCCCCACCAACCCCAGAGTCTATTACTTTGGTGCAATATGCCAGTTCCAGTTCAGGTTCTACTTGTTTTTTCTTTTCTTATCTTGTTTTTCAACTTATGCCTGAGAGTGAGATCATCCCATGTTCATCCTTCTGTTTCTGACTTATTTCACTTAACATGAATTTTTCAAAGTCCATCCAACATCGGCTGAAAACAGTGAAGTTATCATTTTTTATAGCTGAGTAGTATTCCATTGTATATATATACCTCAACTTGCTCAGCCACTCATCTGTTGTTGGACACCTGGGTTGCTTCCAGGTTTTGGCTATTACAAATTGTGCTGCCAAGAACATATGTGTACACAGATCTTATTGGATGGGTATCCCCAGGAGAGGAATTGCAGGATCATAGTGTAGGTCCATTTCTAGCCTTCTGAGAGTCCTCCAGATTCTTCTCCACAGAGTTTGGACCAATTGACATTCCCACCAGCAGTGCAGGAGGGTTCCGTTGACACCACAACCTCTCCAGCATTCATTCCTGTTACCTGTTCTAATGTATGACATTCTCACAGTAGTGAAGTGGTATCTCATTGTTGTCTTTATTTGTATTTCTGTGACAGTCAAAAACTTGGAGCATTTTTTCATGTTTCTCAGCCTTTTGGATCTCTTCTGTGGTGAATATTCTGTCCATGTCCTCTCCCCATTTTTGGATGGGGTTATTTGTTTTCTTGTTGTTGAGTTTGGCAAGCTCTTTATAAATTTTGGTTATTAGCCTCTTGTCTGATGTGTGGCATGTAAAGATCTCCCATTCTGTGAGGGGTCTCTTGGTTTGGGTAGTGGTTTCTTTTGCTGTGCAGAAGCTTTTGAATTTGATGTTGTCCCATAGATTTATGCTTGCCTTAGTCTTCTTTGTAATTGGATTGATTTCATTGAAGATGTCTTTAAAACTTATGCGGAAAAGAGTTCTGCCAATATTTTCCTCTAAGTATCTGATAGCTTCTGGTCTAAAATCCAAGTCCTTGATCCACTTGGAATTTACTTTTGTATTTGTTGAAATATAGTGGTTCAGTTTCGTTCTTCTGCATGTTTCAACCCATTTTTTCTAACACCATTTGTTGAAGAGACTCTGCTTTACCCATTTAATAGTCTGGGCACCTTTGTCAAAGATTAGTTGTCCATAGTTGTGGGGGCTTACTTCTGGGCTCTCAGTGCTATTCCACTGGCCATTGTGTCTATTCATGTTTCAGTACCAACAGTTTCTATTGCAATGTCCCTATAATATAATTTGAGATCTAGGAGTCTGATGCCTCCAGTTCTGTTCTTTCTCCTCAAGATTGTTTTGGAAATTCTAGGTCTTTTCTGATTCCAGATAAACATTTGTAACATTTGTTCTATTCTCCTAAATAATGAGGTTGGGATCTTGATTGGGAAAGTGATAAATATGTAGATGGCTCTGGGTAGTATATTCATTTTGATGATGTTAATTCTTCCAACCCATGAACATGGAATATCTTTCCACTTCTTTGTATCTTTTTCAATTTCTTTGAGTAGTGATAATACTTTTCAGTATACAAGTCTTCCACTTCTTTGGTTAAGTTTATTCCTAGATATTTCATTGTTTTTGTTGCTATAGTAAAAGGAATTGATTTCTGGATTTCAACTTCTTCTAACTTAGTGTTTGTATAGAGGAATGCCACTGACTTTTGAATGTTAATTTTGTAGCCTGACACCTTACTGTATTGCCTGATGACTTCCAAAAGCTTCTTGCTGGATTCCTTAGGTTTTCCTATGTGTACTATCATGTCATCTGCAAATACAGAGAGTTTGACTTCTTCTCTTCTAATCTGTATGCCTTTAATTCCTTGCTCTGCCTGATTGCTATGGCAAGAACTTCCAACACTGCGTTGAATACTAATGGTGATAGTGGGCATCCCTGTCTAGTACCTGATCTGAGGGGAAATGCTTCCAGTTTTTCACCATGTTGTTGCCTGTAGGTTTGCTAAATACAGACTCTACTATCTTGAGGAATTTTCTATCTATTCCCATTTTTTGTAGTGTTTTGATCATAAAGGGATGTTGTATTTTTCAAAGGCTTTCTCTGCATCTATTGATATGACCATGTGGTTTTTGGTCTTGCTTTTATTGATGTGTTGGATCATGTTGATTGATTTACATATGTTAAACCAATCTTGCATGCCTGGGATAAACCCTACTCGGTCATGATGAATAATCTTTGTAATATACTGCTGTACCTGGTTGGCTAGAATGTTGTTCAATATTTTAGCATCTATGTTCATCAGAGATATTGGTCTGTAGTTTTCTCTTTTGGCTATGTCCCTATCTGCTTTTGGTATCAAAGTGATGGTAGCTTCATAGAAGCTGTAAGGGAGTATTCCAGTGTCTTCAATATTCTGGAAGACTTTTAAAAGCAGAGGTAATAGTTCTTCTTTGAAGGTTTTGTAGAATTCAATTGTAAAACCATCTGGTCTAGGACTTTTATTTTTGGGAAGGTTTTTGATAACTGTTTCAATTTCATTAGCTGTGATGGGCCTGTTCATGTTACCTAGCTCCTCTTTACTTAATTTTGGAAGTTCGTAGGTATCTAGGAAATTGTCCATTTTTCCAGGATCTCTAGTTTATTGGGATAGAGTTGTTCATAGAAGTCTCACATGATATGCTGGATGTCTGCAGTGTACAGACACTGTGATACCTCCTCTTTCATTTATGATCTGATTTATTTTGGTCTTCTCCCTTTTTTGTTTTGTGAGTCTGGCTAAAGGTTTGTCAATTTTGTTCACTCTTTCGAAAAACCAACATTTACTTTCGTTGATCTTTTGTATGGTTTTCTTATTTTCAATGTTATCGATTTCTGCCCTCACTTTAGTGATTTCTGTCCTTCTGGTTGATTTAGTGTTCCTTTGTTCTTCTTCTTCTAGGTCTTTAAGATGTACCATCAGGCTGTTTCTTTGTGCTTTTTCTTGTTTCCTACTGTGTGCTTGTATGGCTATGAACTTCCCTCTCAGTACTGCCTTAGCTGTGTCCCAAATATTTTGATAGCTTGTGTCTTCATTTTCATCAAACTTTCGAAACATTTTGATTTCTTCCTTTATTTCTTCTTTGACCTAGTAGTTGTTGAACTTCCACATTTTGGGACTCTTACTAATCTTTTGTTGATTGTTAAGTATTTGTTTAATTCCAGTGTCATCTGAGAAGTTGCTTGGGATGATTTCAAAGTGCTCTTCAATTTGCTGATGCTGTGTTTGTGGCCTAACATATGGCCTGTTCTTGAGAATGACCCATGTGGACATGAGTAAAATGTGTATTCCAGTCTTGGAATGAGTAACTCTGAAAATGTCCATTAGTTCTAGTTTATCTATCTTCCCATTTAGCTCCCTCATGTCTTTATTGAATTTCTGCCTGGATGATCTATCAAGTTGAGAGGGTGGGGTGTTGAGGTCCCCTACTCTGACTGTGTTCCTGTTAATAATTGCTGTAGCTATTTCAGTAGACATTTGATATATTTAGATGGTTTCTCCTTGGGTGCATAGATGTTAATAATTAAGTCCTCTTGATTGACTTATCCTCGGAGCGTTAAGTAGTATCCTTCCCTATCTTTTTAAATATTTATTTTAACGTCTATCGTGTCAGATATGAGAACAGCTGTTCCTGCCCATTTTTGTGGGCCATTGGCTTGTATGATAGTTTTCCATCCTTTCACTTTGACTCTGTGCTTGTCTTGTCATGTTAGGTGGGTTTCCTGTAGACAGCATATTGTGGGGTGTGTTTTCTGATCCATCATCCTACTCTGTGTCTTTTAATAGGTGAATTTAGGCCATTGAAATTTATTGATATCGAAGATTGAAGATATTTGAACACCATTCTTGTAGAGTTTTAGAGTGTTCTCATAGATGGCCTGTTTATGGTGGTCTGACTATAGAGGAGGCTTTTCAGAACTTCTTTCATGGCATGCTTGGTGATAGTTGATTCTTTCAACTGTTGCTTGTCTGAGAAGATTTTTATGCCTCCATCTAGTCTGAATGACAGTCTAGCAGGATACAGTAGTTTTGGTTTAAAGCCTTTCTCATTGAGTACTTGATAGATATCTTGCCATTCTCTTCTGGCCTGCATTATTTGTGTGGAGATGTCTGCTGCTAATCTCATGGATATTCTTCTGTAGGTGACTCTTTGTTTTTCTTTTGCAGCCTTCAGGATCCTTTCTTTATGTTTATTCCTTTCCATTCTAAATATGATGTGTCTTGGTGTCTTTAATCTGGGTTAATTCTGTTTGGGACCTTCTGGGCTTCTTGAACCTTTATGTCTTTTATGTTGTCTAGACTAGAGAAGTTCTCAGCTATTATGTCCTAAAGAATGCTTTCTTCCCCTCCCTGTCTTTCTTCCTTTGGTAAGCCAATAATGCATATATTATTTCTTTTGAAGTCATCCCATAGGTCTCTGTTGTTGTTTTCAGTATCTCTTAATCTCTTTTTGAGATCTCTTACTTCTTTTTAGTTGTCTGTAATTCATCCTCAATCTTGCTAATTCTGTCCTTAGCCTCATTTATTCTATTCTCTCACCCCTCTACTGTTTTCTGGAGTTCATCTATTTTGTTCCCCTTTTCTGATACTATTTTAGCTTGTTCAGCTATTTGTTTTCTTAGCTCATCTATTTCAGCTTTCAGCTGTCTAATAACCTTGAGCTTATTAGTGTTTTTTTTTCAGAATCTCATTTGTTGTTTCTGCATTTCTGATGACAATTCTTTCAAACTCTTTACTCACTCCTGTTATTATTTCCTTAACTAGTGTTTGGATGTTGACCTTATTATTTTGTGATTCACCTTTTGGGGGGCTTTTAGCTGGAGTCTTGTCCTGGTTTTTTTCTCTAATATTTCTTCTTGTTGGTTTAACCATTTTGTATCGTAAGTTCTGAGGTCCCTCTCTCAGTACTTCTCAAATTACTGATCACTTTTGCCTGGATTGACTTGTGTGTAAGTAAGGTATTTAAAGGGTTCACAGTTGTGGAAATTAACAGTTGCTTCAAAATTATTTTAATCTCTGAGTTGGAGCTCAGTGGCTTAAAAGCCTCTTTTGTTCTTTCTCTTCCCTGTAGACTATGTGAGCCTGAGGACTTTTTAAAAAAGTATAAGTAGGCTTCTTAGTTTAATCACTGACTCCTGACCAAGAGATTAAGCAGGTTGGGGCAGAGATAATCCAGTGGTTATGCAAAGAGACTCTCACAGCCCCACCTTTAGGCCACTGAGGTATAGATTTTCTCCTGAGTTTCCTGGTTAGTTCTTCTCTCCTCTGGTGTCAGCATAGGACTTCCCTGCCGCTGTTCCAGATTTTGAGGGCAGTAGCAATGGAGACTTACAGCTGCATTTGGTGAGTCCCAGGGGAGTCCTCTCCTCCCCCCAGCCATCTCCTTTTTGGTGAAACAGACTGGAGGCGGTGTCCCAACTGGCAAACTGTCGGACTGTTACCAGCCACTTAATCTCTCCCTAGGCTCCTCTCTGTCCATGAGCCACACGTGTTGGCATTCACCAGTGATTTGGTGGGTTCCTGAAGTTGTTCTAGTCCTGTCTTGTTGCAGTCCTAGGTGGTTTCCTCAGGAGACCTTAATACACCACTCACAGCAAGAGATAGATCATTGAGACAAAAAAAAAAAATTAACATGGAAATAGAGGCCTTAAATGCAGTCATAAATGAGATGAACTTAACAGATATGTTTAGAACCTTTCATCCCAAAAGAAAACAGTATACATTCTTTTCAAGTGCACATGAGCATATGTGGGAACACAGAGACAGCCTTCATAACTATGTGAATACTGAAATCAGAAAAAGAACCTTTTCTGACCATGAGGCAGTGAGGTTAGAAATCAGACCCCCCCAAAAAAGAAAAATACACCCAAACTATGGAGACTGAACTATACACTTCTGAATAACACCTGGGTCACTGAAAAAAATCAAAAGGAAACAATTACTTGAAGCATAATGCAAATGAAGAGACCAACTACCAGTCCCCGTGGGATACAGCAAAAGGTGTCCTAAAAGGGAAGTATATAGCAATACAAACCCACATTAAATATTTCAAATAAGCTACCTCATATCACAGCTGAGTTAACTAATAAAGTGGCAACGAGAGACCAAAACTCAGCTGGAGAAAGGAAATAATCAAAAACAGAGCAAAAATTAATGAAGTAGAAACCAGAAAGACAATTCAAAAAATTAAAGAAACCAAGAGCTGGTTCTTCCAAAGGATAAATACAACAGAAAAGCCACTGCCTAGACTCACAAAAAGAAAAAGAAAGCTATAAAAGCAGTCAGGAATGAGAGAGATGAAATTACAGAAATTCCCCATACCAAAATTCACAAATGTGTTAAACTAGATAGTAGAATAATTTAAATGCCATATTGACCTGTGAATGTCAGTGTCTTACCTGCTGTAGTATGTAACATGGTCTGACATGGCAAAATACCACAAACAAGGTAACAGAAATAACATATGCTTATTTTCTCATGGTCCTGCAGTCTAGAAGGTTCAACATCAGCATGCCAGCCTAGTTGAATTTTGGTGATAACTCTTCCAAATTTGAAGATAGTTGCCATCTTGCTGTATTTTTAAAGCTTCTTCTTTTTTTTTTTTTTTTTTGCCTCCAGGCGTATCTCTGGGGCTCAGTGCTGGTCCTACCAGTCTATTGCTCCTGAGGACCAGTTTTTCTATTTTATTGGATAGGACAAAGAGAAGTGAAAGAGGCAGGGAAAATAGAGAGGGCGAGAGAAGAATAGACACCTGGAGATGTGCTTCACTGCTTGTGAAGCATTCCCCACTGCAGGTGGGGAACTGGAGGCTCAAACTAGGATCCTTGTGTAGTTCCTCGTGTTTAGTACTATGTGCACTTAAAGGGGTTCACCATGGCCAAGCCCCCACTGTAGCATTTTTTCCTTTTACCAGGCCAGTGATGTCATCTTGGGAATTCCACTCTCAGTACCTCACCTAAGCTTAATAATTTTCAAAGGTCCCATGTCCTTACTATATCTTCTTGAGGATTAACACTTAAACATATTAAATAGCAGAGACAGGTAGGACAGATTCATTTCATTAAATTTTTAGTGGGGAAGATGTGGCAGGTATAAAAATAATGACTAGAAAGTGCTGTGTGGGGCATGTTCCAGGTGATACTAATCTGTAGTGTCATTGCTTCTATCTGGGTGTCTACAGTGGTGAATCTGTTTCTGATTCTTATCTTGGGTGAAAAAGAAGACCACCAAATGCACATCTAATTGAAAGGATTGGCAGATTATTAAATGCCATTTAAGGCAGAGGATGAAAATGGAAAGGAGAAATGAGGCAATTTAATCTTTCCCCTGGAAGTTATTATTTTCACTAAGTTCATTTCCTAGGACCAAGGAACTCTGCAGCCTGTATTTGAGGGGCTTCTAGGTTTTATTATCACTGTCCCCAATCTTTATTGGTCTATTTCCCTAATTTGTCCATTCTTTTCTTCACTTTTCATAGCATTTCCTGAGAGCTACACCTCTCTTCCGACTGGCGATATGTGAAATGGGGTGGCAAAAACAAAAAACCAATTGAAAATGCAGTGGTCGAAAAATAAATAAAAGATATCTTTTGATGGTTTCTGTATTTCCCTGCCCTCAACCAGTATCATATTAAATTGAAGTCACTGAGCCAGCATCAATATTCTTTGCTTTGTGTAATCAACTCCTTTTCTTTTTTTTCCTTCTTCTTTATTATGATTTTTTAAATTTCTTTACTGGGGGATTCATGATTTACAGTTGATAGTAAAATACAGTGGTTTGTACATATGTAACTTTTCTCAGTTTTCCACATAACAATTCAACTACCTCTAGGTCCTCTTCTGCTATCATGTCCCAGGACCTGAACTCTTCCCCTCCACCCCAGAGTCTTTACTTTGGTGCAGTACACCAGCTCCAGTCCAAGTTCTGCTTTGCCCATCCCTCTTTTTAATCCCTTTTCCCCACCGTGTACTTGAAGTACTGACTGTTTTATGATCACTCCCTCACTTCTGTGGATATCCTGGTCCAACATTTAGTGGAACAGTTGGTCTTTTTCTCAGGTGTCAGGGAGCAGAGACTAACTAGTCAGGAATCAGGTAACTTTTGACTTCCATTGTTTCCCTTCACACTCTGTTCTTCTCTTCCCCTTTATTTTAATTAATTAACTAATTAATTAATTAATTCAATTTTATTTCCATTAGGGTTATCACTGGGGCTTAGTGCTGGCACTATGAATCTTTATGGCTATAGAAGCCAGGTGGAGCCATTTTTTTCTTTCTATTTTATCGGATAGGACAAAGAAATTTTAGTGAAGAAAGTGGAAATAGAGAAAGATAGACACATACAGACCTGCTTCATAGCTGGGGACCAGGGGCTTGAACCTTAGTCCTTGTGCATGGTAGCATGTGCACTCTCTCTCCTGACTTCACCATGGCCCAGCCCCTAAAGCTTCCCCTAAAGGAAGCTTTCCTTCCTTCCTTCCTTCCTTCCTAACTTCCTTCCTTCCTTCCTAACTTCCTTCCTTCCTAACTTCCTTCCTTCCTTTCTCTTTCTTTTCTTTTTCCACCTTCCTTCCCTCTCCCCTTCCCTCCTTTCCTTCCTTCCTTTCTTTCCTTTTAAATATTTTACTTGTCTTTATTTTATTATATAGAGACAGGGAGAAATCAAGAGGAAAAGGGGAAAGAGAGAGAGAGAGAGGCCAGGTGGTGGTGCACTGGTGCACTTGGTTGAGTTCACATGTTACAATGCACAAGGACCCAGGTTTGAGACCCCAGTCCCCACCTGCAGGGGGAAAGCTTTGCATGTGGTGAAGTAGTTTTTTTTTTTTTTTCTTTTCACTTTTTGGATCAGTTTTATTGACTCTCTTCTACTTGTCATGGAAAGTATGTGATTAATGTAACTGGGAAAGGGATACACTTTGAATTTATTCCCAAACCAAAATGCTATCTCCAAGTTTTCTTCTAGGATGCACCTTAAGAAAACAACTCACATGGTCTGGGAGGTGGCGCAGTGGATAAGGTGCTGAACTCACAGCGTGAGGTCTTGAGTTCAATTCCTGGCAGCACGTATACCAGAATGATATTGGGTTCTGTCTCTCTCCTATCCCTCTCATTAATAAATAAAATATTTAAAAAAAGAAAAAGAAAAAGAAAACAACTCACCTTGCGTCCGAACTTTTCCACTTGGTTCACTTCCTGAGGATAGCTGTTAATCAGGAAGCCTTTGGTGTCACTGAGACTGGCAGTCATGGCCTCTTCCAGGAGCTTCAGAACGATGTTAGGAAGATAGATTTCTTCTGAAGCTTTGCCTTCTCTCTGTGTTATGTTCCCTCTGCTACCATCTGTGTCCAAGTTTCCTCTTTTTATGAGAGCTCCATGAAGATATTGGTATAGACTCCACTTATAATGACCTTATTCTAACCATTTGCTTTTTTAAAGATGCTGTCTCCAAATACAGTCCAAATATGAGGCGTTGTGGTCAGAACTTGGACATATGAGGTGGGCATAGGGGAGCAGATTCAGCCTAGAACAAGCTACTTTTCACTTTAACACTTGGCTCTAGTAGAGGTCAGATTAGATCCACGCTTACAGTTATGAGGTTACTTTTTGTTTTTCTCTTTCTTTTCCTTTTAGCAAGTACAGTGTCAGCAAACAGTCAAGATTATCTTTGCTGGGAGTCGGGCAATAGTGCAGCAGGTTAAGCGTACATGGCACAAAGTGCAAGGATGGGTGGAAGGATCCGGTTTGAGCCCCCGGCTCCCCACCTGTAGGGGAGTTGCCCCACAGGCGGTGAAGCAGGTCTGCAGGAGTCTATCTTTCTCTCATCTTCTCTGTGTTCCCTTCCTCTCTCCATTTCTCTCTGTCCTATCTAACAACGATGACATCAATAACAACAACAACAATAAAAAGACAAGGGCAATAAAAGGCAAAAGAAATAAGTAAAATTAAAAAAAAAAAAAGAAAAGATTATCTTTGCCGATCTGCTCTTACCAGGGTCAGCTCAGTGTTCCAGGAAATCAGACTCACCCGGCTTTCCTCTCTCTACCTCCGGAGAGCAATACCGATAACTTCCTTCTTTGCCTTTGCCCTAATATCTTTTTACCAAAATTCTACCTACTCATCATCTTCTTGTTTTATTTACTTATTTACTTTTATTAGTGATTTAATATTGATTTACAAAACTGTAAGACAGTGGGGATGTAATTCCACACAGTTTCCTCCACCAGAGTTCTGTGTCCTATCCTCTCCGAAGGAAACTTTCCTATTGTTTACCTCTCTGGGAGTATGGACAAAATTCTTTTTGGGGTGCTGAAGGTGGGAGTTATTTTCAATGAAAACTATAAGATATTGTTATAGTAAATAGAGAATAACACAAGGAAATGGAAGAACATCTTCTGTTCATGGACTGGAAAATATCATTAAAATGGCAATCCTGCCAAAAGCAATCTATAGATTCAGCGCAACCTTTATTGAAATCCCCATGACATATTTCAAGAAAATTGAACAGTTTATTGTGTGGAACTATAAAAAAAAACATGAATAGCTTATACAGGATCCTGTGCTAAATATCAATAAATAGTGGTAAATAGTTCATTGTATTTATATATATTCTTCAAGTTTGGAAGCCACTCTCTACCCTGATACAGCTATCTAGTCCTGGTCTTAACTCTGACATCATCTTTCCAGACGATATTTTAGTCCACCTGCAGGTTAGCTATTAAGCTCCAGCAACAATTACCAAAGTCATGGGCCCCTAGGAACATACCTAAAATAGACTTCCTAGCTTTTATCCACCCTAAAATCCCTTTTCCCATCTGCCCTATTCCTACTTTATGGGTCTTGTTCAGTAACATTTTTTTCCTGCTTTATATCTTACTGCCTTCCAGCCACCAAGTTGCAAATGCTATTATCATTTCATCCTAAACTTCCTGGGCAGGTGATCTCACCAATGTGTCCTGGAACCTCACCTCTCCAAAGTCTTACCCCACTAGGGAAAGCTAGAAACAGGCTGAGGGTATGGCTGACCTGCCAACACCCATGTCCAGCATAGAAGCAATTACAGAAGCCAGACCTTCTACCTTCTGCACCCCATAAAGAACTTTGGTCCATACTTCCAGAGGGATAAATGTAGGGAAAGATGACCAGAGGTCTCTGAACTGCAATTCCATCAGGACCCAGAGAGAGAAGGGGAGGGGGGAAAAAAAGGAAGGAAGGACACTCAGAAGTAGTAGGTGTCATTTAGCACCTTACTGTAGAACTCCAGGAAAGAAATGACAAAGTATTGGCTATGGAGATAGGAATGATGGATCTGCTGATAAATTGTTTACACAGATGTGTGACAATGAGAGGATGATGCAGCAGGATCTCAGAACTCTGACCTGAGGATTTGAGGACTATTGTTACTATTTATTTATTTATTTATTTATTTATTTATTTATTTATTTATTGGATAGAGAGAGCCAGAAATTGAGAGAGAAAGATGAGGTAAAAGAGGGAGCGAGACACTTGCAGCCCTGCTTCATCACTCAACAAAGCTTCCCCCCTGCATGTGGGGACCAAGGGTTTGACCCTGGGTCCTTGTGCACTGTAACATGTGCAAGGACCTGGATTCAAGCCCCTGGTTTCCACCTGCAGAGGGAAAGCTTTGCAAGTGGTGAAGCAGGGGGCTTCAGGTGTCTTTCTTTCTCTCCCCCTCTCTATCTCTCACTACTCTCTTGATTTCTGGCTGTTTCTATCCAATAAATAAAGATAATAAAAATAAATTTAGAAAAAAAAAAAAAAAGAAAGGCAGAGAAAAAGTGGAAGAGAAAGGGAATGAAAGAGATGATGACATTTAAACTTCTTTCTCCCAATGTAGTGAGGGCCTGGCGTGAACCTTCACACAAATGGCAAAGCAGTGCACAACCCATAGCTTGATTTTCATGATTTTCACTGTAGATGCTGATTGAGAATTCTCTACCTTACGTATCTTTGGCGTCTTATAAAACAGACTTGAGAAGGCTTATTCTTCGGTGTGTCCATTTTACAATAAACAAAAGAACCTGGGCCCCTAATTGAGCTAAGTCGTTCGCCATCTATGGGTGCATTTGGCAAAGGAATTAAGTACTTGTCTACTTTCCAAAGACCTTTTCTGTTGTAAAACATTGCCATTAATTTCTGTTTTCTTTAATCCATATTGTCACACACCTCAGGAATAGAGGGTGACATTTACAACTAGTAGTAAACTAATGTAACTGAAGAACAAGATGAAGAATATACACAAGAGGCCTCAAGGTGATAGCTGACATATTTTTTTCAGTAATTCTGGTGCAAAGGTAAACACTTGGATCTCTTTTTCATGCCTATCTTGCAGTAAATGACCTTTGTCACCATGAAGTTAGGATTATAAGCATTGTGTTCTGTTAACAGTTTACCCCCAGATAACTATCACACTGAAATCTGACTTTGTGAAATTGGAAGGAAAGTTCTTCCATCAGCCAGTGTCATAAAACAAAAACAAAAAACAATGCTTCAATTCTTGACTTTTGCCAAGAACCTGTAATGGTCGTACAAATGATTAAAACAGCAGCTGGCAATATCTTGGAAACAGATTGATCAGTTGGAATGCCTTAAAATTGCTTCAGATTTTATATTCCTTTGAGCACTATGAGCTAACTCTGAAGTGAGACTTAAGAGTGGGTGTCTAGATCCCAAAGATGTCACGATATTTACCAAATCTTGGCAGGAAGTACATCTCTCTAGGATGACTTCTAGTATAACTAACCCCAAAGTGGAGTATAATTTTTTGAAGCATCTTAACATAACTCAGGTGACTGGCTAAGAAAAATCCACTAGCATCCTCATGTCCTCATAATAAATAGATTTCAAGTGCCTCGGATTTATCTGTCATGTGGATGTGGTAGAGACAGCATAGCTGCCCTCAGTGATCTTAATGCCATGGTGGAAAGAAACACACAATAACTTATCTAATAAATAACATAAAAATTCACATATAAATAATATCTGTATTGGAAATAAAAGCGAAGTTTTGAAATGCTTCTTGAAATTGAAATATCAGCAAAGACCTCTTCAAAAAGGTGACATCTGATCAAAGATTTCAGTGATGAGAAGGAAGGGGTCAACATTGTAAATCCCTGGGGAGAAATTCCCTGCAGAGAGAGAGAGCAGCAGATGAAAGGCCTTGAGGTAAGAGTGGGCTTGCCATAACTGGAGAACAGGGAGAACACAATTGGGCCTAGTAAGTGAGAAGAAAAGCAGAAAGCAAGCAAGTTAGGTTGGCAGAATCCAGATCAAGTATTGCCTTCTAAAGTTGGAGTTGTTTCAGATCTATGGAAAAAATCAATCCAGGGTTTTAAATAGAGTTTTAGATAAGAATAGAATGATTGCATTAATTATTTCTGAAATATGCCTCTAACTCTGCGGAAAGTGGACTGTGGGGGAGTAATTAGAATAATGAAAACTAAATAGGAGGTGATTGCAGTTGTACAAGCAAATGAAATAGTCAATTGAATGTAAAGATGAGGAAAAGAAAAGATGACTAGATGACACTAAAATCCTTTTGTTAATTTAATTTATTATTATTATTATTATTTGCCTTCAGGGTTATTGCTGGTGCTTGGTACCTGCACTATGAATCCACTGCTCCTGGAGGCCATTTTTTTTTCATTTTGTTTCCCTTGTTGATGTTATTGTTATTGTTGCCATTGATGTTGTTGTTGTTGGATAGGACAGAGAGAAATAGAGAGAGAAGGGGCAACAGAGAGGAGGAGAGAAAGACAGACACCTGCAGAGCTGTTTCACCTCTTGTGAAGTAACCCCCCTCCCCCGCAGATGGGGAGTTGGGGGCTCAAACTGGAATCCTTACGTCGGTCCTTGCGCTTTGTGCCATGTGCCATTAACATGTTGTGCTACCGCCTGATCCCTGACACTAAATTTCTTTTCCTGAGTAGTTATTGGGTGAATTAGTATTGTATTTTACTTTATTTTTTTTTTTACCAGGATACCATTTGGTTCTGGCTGTTAATGGTGCCTGGAGTCAAATTTGGAATCTCAGGCACAAGTTCCTCATGCTATTTCGGCACTGTCTTCCCCCATGGACTGCTAGACCTTAACTGCGTGAATGAAATAGTTCTAAGCTAAAATGACAGTCAGCTTTGAATAGTGGTGGAATAAAAACTCAAAATTTAGAATTATACTTGTTAATATGATATACCTACCAGGTACGTAAGTGGCAATATCTAGAGGATTGTCACACCTGACTGGATGAGTTAATAAGGGTATGAAATAGATGTGGATGAAGTGGAATATGGCCAATTCCTGAACTCTCTAATCATTACTGAGTGCAGAAGAACTGCATCCAGCAAAGAAAACCAGGCGATATGATCTCCTGTAGGACAAGGGAAATGAATGTCAAGAGGATAAATGAGAAAAGGGCTGATAATTGACCCTTATGTTGTCAAGAACAAAGCTTTAGTTATACTTAACAGTAATACAGTGGAATGGTGGGAACAAATCTTTGAAGTACAGAGGACTTAAGGGAAAGCGGGTGATATTTTGAAGGGAGTGACATTTTATTGTTTTGTTTTAAAAGTGACAGTGGGGGGTCGGGCGGTAGGTAGTGCAGTCAGGGGGGGGGGTTCGGGGGGGAGGGTTAAGTGCACAGGGCATAAAGGGCAAAGACCGGCATAAGGATCCTGGTTCGAGCCCCTGGCTCCCCATCTGTGGGGTGGGGGGCACATCACAAGTGGTGAAGCTGGTCTGCAGGTGTCTTTCTGTCCCCTCTCTGTCGCCCCTCCTCTATTTCTCTCTGTTTTATCCAACAACAACAGCAGCAATGACAACAACAATAATAACAACAACAATAAGGGCAACAAAATGGGAAAAATAGCCTCCAGGAGCAGTGGATTTGTGTGCAACCACCGAGAGTCAGCAGTAACCCTGGAGATAAAAAAAGATAAAAGAAAGATGACAATGCATGATTCTGTGCTATTGACAATGACCATAAAGAGAAGTTGAAATAATAATAATAATAAAATAGGGTTATTTTTCAAGAGCAAAGGACTAGTAAGTGAGAGAAGATATTGCCAGGACAAAAATTAAAAAATGGCCACTGACCATTCCAGGGAATGTTTTTTCCACTTAAATGTTAGGAAAGACAGAGTTTAATGAGGAACAGATAAAAGTGGGGATGGGAAATTACGTGGTGCATAAATGATGCAGAAAATTACTTTAATATTTTCAGGGAACTGTGAAACAAAGATCAGTTGAGAACGAGGAAGGCAGAGGAAGTCTTGCTAAAAGGTTAAGGGGAGGGAGTCAGGTGGTGTTGCACTTGGTTGAGCAAACCCTTTACCATCCATGAGGACCCAGGTTCAAGCCCCCTAGTTCCCACCTGCAGGAGGGAAGTTTTGCAAACAGTGAAGCAGAGCTGCAGGTGTCTCTCTCTGTCTCCCTTTCCTCTCTCAATTTCTGTCTGTCTCTATCCAATAAATAAATAGGTAAATTTTTTTTAAAGTTTAAGGAGAGAGAGAAAGCAGTTTTCGTCGGGGTGGGGGGGGAGGGTAGTATGTAGTCTTTTAATACTCCTAAGAGTTCTATAGTCTTCAATCTGAGTTAGACTTTTGCCTAGAACCAGCATGGACTATCTCAGTGAAGAGAGGACATGAATCTAGTCAAAAAAGATGAGGGAGTAGGAAGCTAGGTAAACTACAACTTGAACACAGGATTAAATCAGTTTCTTGCTATTTATCTGTAAAATGGAGATCGTAGTTGTATCCTGTGATATATGCATATCAAATTAAACAACACAGCCAGTGAAATCTTTTTTTTTTTTTGCTTTTGAAAACTCGTCATCAATCTTCTTCATCTTGGTTGTCACTGACTAAATAGATGCGTAGTGGTTAATATAGTCTGTATAGTATGTGATTTGTCGATTAAAAATGAGCCCTGAATGGATGTATGTGGGAAAGGCACGTGGTGATTTCTAACCAAACTGGATATAACTAACAGGGCTTATCAAGAGACTCAGGAAGTAGAGCCCAGAATTCTTGCTGATAGGGGTCTGGCATAGGATACAGTTGGGTAAAAGTAATCAGAAAGAAAAAGAGAAGGGAACATGTGCAAGAGGGTAGCTTCATGCATGGCGGAGTGTTGCAGTGTCATCTCTTTGTTTCTCTCTCCTATGTTTCTCTCTTCTTCTCCTATGCTTCTCCTATGTTTCTTCTTCTCCTATGTCTCTCTTCTTCTCCTATGTTTCTCTCTTCTTCTCTCTTCTCTCTTTCACCCTCTATCTAGTGCAAAGGGGGGGAAATGGCTGCCAGGAACAATGGAGTCATGCAAGCACTGAATCCTGCTGATAACCCTGGGTGGCAAAACAAAGTAAACAAAAAAGAAAGAAAGGAAGAAAAGAAGGGAGGGAGAGAGGAAGGAAGAAATGAAAGGAGAGAAAGGATAAAAGAAGAAAGGAAGGGAAGAAAGAAAGGGAAAAAAATAAAGGGAGGAAGGGAGAGGAGACAGAGAAGAGAGGAGGAAAAGAGAAGGGAAAGGAAAGGGGTAGAAAGGTCTTAGATGAAATGTAGCTAATGGAGCTCATGGAGGTCACACACCATTGTTGAGTGTTTCTTTTTAAAAAATATTTATTTATTCTCTTCTGTTGCCCTTGTTTTTTATTGTTGCAGTTATTATTGTTGTTGTTATTGATGTCATTGTTGTTGGATAGGACATGGAGAGAGGAGGGGAAGACAGAGAGGGAGAGAGAAAGACAGACACCTGCAGACCTGCTTCACCGCTTGTGAAACGACTCCCCTGCACCTGGGGCTCGAACAGGGATCCTTGTGCTTTGTGCCACTTGCACTTAACCCGCCACACTACCACCTGACTCCCAAAGTGTTTCTAATTGGGATTGAGATCATTCCTTTTGTTTATCCTTATAGTTAGCAATTGAATGCCAAACACTACGCCAGCAATTTACAAATATTGCCTTGGATGAAAAAGAAATTAAGAATGTGGTTCATGGGAGAGGAATGGTCTTGGATGGCTTTGTGTGCACTCCAAAGTTAGAGAAAGGAAGAATTAAATGAACATGAGATTGCAATACAGCTGCTAAGTTGTGATTTTTTAAAAAACTCTCTTAGTCTCAATCTCAGCCCATTTCTTCAATTAATTAAGTTGCTCCTTCAAAACTGAATTTGTAGCTGGCAAATATTGAATAAATTAAAAAAATAAAATAAAAATATCTGTGAGGAATAGAGACTGGATATTTTAAAGTAAATTTTGGTGCTGCCTGGCCTAAAATTTTCACCTCATGATTTCACTCCTTATGATTCCTTTAGTTAAGGTAAAGCAGAAGGCAGCGACTGTGCTTTGGAAAGAATGAAACCATTTGTGAAAGAAATATTTGTAGACAGATAGACAGCCTCTTTTAACTACATCAAATATTTTTTTTTTTTGGAAGACTAGGCTATAAATAAATAATCATCATTCTCTTGGCTGAGTTTCCAAAATGACTGGACATTTAGTTTTAACTGGCTACACACACACTGAGCCGTCCCTGGTTATTCCGGCAGTGTTGTAAAATTGCCATCAGATGCACAATAGATGAATCTTCACTATATTTCAAAACCAGAAGGACTGACTGTTAGAGATCACATCCCATCTCTTGTTCCCTTCATTTGAAGACTTTTCCTACTCAGAAATTTTCAGCGAGCCAAGGAAGATATATCACTCACCTTCCGCCTTTACCATTTATTCCATTGATACACAAGGTAATATTACTGGAAAGGTCAGAAAAAGAAGGGAAATCTATGCTATTTTTCATGGTTTCACTCCTTGAGCTTTTTTCTACTCTGTCAATAGTAGAAAACAACTTCCTCCCTTGACTTAAACAGAGTTCTGCTCTCCATTTTATTCCACACAGAACTGATGTTAAAATCCCATGGAATCCACCTGTTTAGCATTCCCTCAGATTCTCTGCCTCATTTAAAGATGTCAGAACTCTCTTGTCTTCAGTTTTTAAACTTATTTATTTTTATGAGTAAAAGACATCAAAGCACGGCTCAACTACAGCATATGTGGTGCCATGGATCAAACCTACAAGTCCTGAACTATCTTGCTGGCCTTGACTTTTGACTGGTGTCCATTCTCCCCTTAATTCCTTTCAATGTTTTGCCAATTGCAACCCCTGTGATCTTTCTAAAATGTAAAGCTTATCACTCTTCTCTTTAAAATGCAAAGGTGCTAGGCGATTTCTTACCAGTTAAAGATCATGTGTTACCATAATCAATGTCTAAGGTTTGAACCCAATACACTGAAAAAGAAAGAAAGAAAGAAGGAAGGAAGAGGAGGTTGGCCAGTGGTGCAGCGGTTTAGGCGCACGTGGCGCAAGGACCGGCATTAAGGATCCCGGTTCAAACCCCCAGCTCCCCACCTGCCGGGGAGTCGCTTCACAGGCGGTGAAGCAGGTCTGCAGGTGTCTATCTTTCTCTCCCTCTCTGTCTTCCCCTCCTCTCTCCATTTCTCTCTGTCCTATCCAACAATGAACAACATCAACAATGGCAATAATAACCCCAACGAGGCTGCAACAACTAGGGCAACAAAAAGGGGAAAAATGGCCTCCAGGAGCGGTGGATTCATGGTGCAGGCACCGAGCCCAGCAATAACCCTGGAGGGAAAAAAAAAAAAAAGGAAGGAAAGGAAGGAAAGAAGGAAGGAAGAAAGAGAAAGAAAGAAAGGAAGAAAGGAAGAAAGAAAGAAAGAAAGAAAGAAAGAAAGAAAGAAAGAAAGAAAGAGGAAAGAAAAGTGGTAATAACATCAACAGTGGGTCCAGAGAGGTATCTCAGCATTAGAGCACAGGACTTGTATACTTGATGTCCCATGTTCAGTCCCTGGTATCATCATATGCCAGAGCTGAGTGGTGTTCTGGTTTCTCACTTGCTCTTTCATTCAAATTAGTAAATCTTAATAAACAGAGAAAATTAAACTGTTTCCATTTGCTCTAGGATACAACCATATTTTTCAGCTGACTTGCATAGTCTCTTCAAATACCTCATTTCCAGTTTTTCCTGATCCAGAGAATTAAAAGCCCTTTTTGTTTGTTTATGTTTTCATTTTCAGGTGGCTCTAATCAGTTATGTCTTAGGGAATATGCATTTATCTTTGTCTCTTTTCCTGTTGGACATTGTGCTCTAGAAGTCATTTTGGTCTAAATGTCAGCCGTCAAGAATGGGACATTTGAGTGCAGTTAGAGCTGACTCTTGACAGTGATTTTTTGTGTGTGTGAAGATTGCTTTATCCAGGAGAGTATATTCAAATCACAGACCTCATTTGGAGAATTACTTTGCTGCCTTCACCAGCCACAATAGCTAATAATGCCACTGTGGTCAATCTTTACAATGATTGAACAAAATAGATTAACCCATTCAAAATGACATTGAGCATAACTCTGTAGTAATCACCCAAAACAATTACCAGCTACCTAGTAATGATTCTTGAGCAAAGTTTGCAGTTTTGCTAAGTGAATTGGTGTGGCTTAGTTATTCCTTCATTTTCTCGCACCTATTTACAAGTTGGCTTATTTCTAAGTACCACCTGTCTCCTTTCTAAAAATAATTCTACTGTGCCTATATATGTCCAGTGTGCTGTGCTCTGGCACAGAATGAAGAGAAAATTCACATAGACTCCAGTACTCTTAAATGATAACAAGAGCCCTTTATTTTGGTTTATTCAAGAAATACTTATGGAACATCTGTTACATGACAGCACAACTCTAGATGTTTTAACACAGTAAACAAATTAGTCAAAAAAACCTTCATGTTCCTGGGATTTAATTTTTTAATCACAGTGGTATAGGGGATTTCCAGGCACTTAGGCATACATGCCTACTTTTTATTTTTCTCTAAGGCTTTATGAGCTGGATCACTTTCTTGAGTTAAGAACATCTAACCTTGAGGTTCAGGAACTGGTACAGTGGATAAGCCACTGGGCTCTTAAGCATGATGCCCTGCATTCAAACTCCATCATTGTTTGTGTCAAGAATGTGGCTCTGTTTTTTCTCTCTTTCTTTCTCTTTTCCTTATTAAAAAAAAAAAAAAATCTAAAAGAAAGGAAGCAGTAAGGAAGGAAGGGAGGGGCGGAGGGAAGAATAGAGAATGAGAGAGAGAGAAAAAGAGAATGAACCTGGGGCTGGGTGGGTAGCACACCTGGTTGAGCTCACATGTTACAATGTGCAAGGACCTGGGTTCAAGTCCACGGTCCCCACCTGAAGGGGGGAAGCTTTACAAGTGGTGAATCAGGGCTTCAGGTGTCTCCCTGTCTCTCTCCCTCCCCTTCCCTCAATTTCTGACTGTCTCTACCCAATAAATAAATTAAGATAATTAAAAAATCATTAAAAATAGGAAAACCTAAGCTCAGCGTTTCCTAATGACTCTAACAAGAACACATAACCAGTAAGTGGTGTAACTAGTCTTCTCATGGTAGTGCCAGTGCCAATTTTAATATTCCATTTTTCCAGAGGCAGTTCATTTCCTGGAGCCAGTAAGCCTCATGTACTGTGTACTGTAGTCAAAGTAGCTGAAGCATTCAGCACTACTGATCTGTTAGCTTCCCCTTCTTTCTACCTCTGATGACTTTTTGCTTCTTCCGCTCCAACTCCTGTTTATGTCTTTTATTATTCATCCTCTTTGTGCCTCTACCTATTTTTAATTGCCACCAGGGTTATCTCTAGGGCTTTGAGCCTACGCAATGAAGCCACTGCTCCTAACAGCCATTTTATCCCCTCTCTTTTTGTTCATAGAGACACAGAGAATCTGAGAGGGGAGAGAGAGCTAGAAAGCTAGAGAGATACCTGCAGCGCTGCTTCACTGCACCTGAAGCACCCTCCCCCCCAAGATGAGAACTTAGAGCTTAGAACTAGGTCCTTGAGCATGCCAACATTTGTACTCCACTGGGTATACCAATACCTAATCCTGCTCTGTGTGCCTTAATAGCATCTTTGAATAACCTTCTATGCAAGATCTGTAGTCCCTATTGCCTGTAATTTCTCCAGTATATCCTTTTCTTTTTTCTTTTTCTTTTTTTTTTTTTTTTGGTAATTGCTACAAGGGTTATTGCTGGATTTGGCATCTGTACTATAAATCCACCGCTCCCTGCAGCCATTCCCTACCCCCTTCCTTGTTATTTGATTAGACAGACAGAGAGGGAGAAATTGGGTGGGTGCAATAGAGAGGGAGAGAGAAAGATAGATCTGTAGCCCTGCTTCATTGCTTGTGAAGTGTCCGTTACCCATGTCCCCTCCCACACGCTGCAGGCGTGGACTTGAAACCCGGTCCTTACATAGGATGATGTGTGCACTCGGTCCAGTGTGCCACCACCCCGCGCCTTTCTATATATATATTAATTTATTTCTTTATTGGGGAATTAATGTTTTACATTCAACAGTAAATACAATAGTTTGTACATGCATAACATTCCCCAGTTTCCCATTTAATAATACAACCCCCACCATGTCATTTATCATCCTTCATGGACCTGTATTCTCCCCACCCACCCACCCCAGAGTCTTTTACTTTGGTGCAATACGCCAAAAAAAGTATTCTCTATATATTTTTTAATTGATGACTCAACTTACGTTGTTTTGTTTTTGTTTTTGCTTTTTTGTTTTTGCCTCCAGGGTTATTGCTGGGGCTCAGTGCCTGCACTGCGAATCCACTGCTCCTGGAAGCCATTTTCCCCCCTTAGTTGCCTTTGTTGTTTATCATCATCATTGTTGTTATTATTATTGTTGTTGTTGCAGTAATTGTTGTTGGATAGGACAGAGAGAAATGGAGAGGGGAGGGGAAGACAGAAAGAGGAGAGAAAAAGATAGACACCTGCAGACCTGCTTCACCGCTTGCTAAGCAACCCCCTGCAAGTGGTTGCATTAACCAGCTGCACTACCGCCTGACCCCTTCAAATTATGTTTATAATTATATATCCTTGGATAAAATGGCAAGAGGTGTGGGATTTTATTTGTGATGAATAGGACAAAGGGTTACTAGATGCAAAGCAATAATATTTTTAAACATATTTATTTTCTTATATTTTATTAATTACATATATGAAGAGTTAGAGTTAGAAGGAGAAGGCAATTCCTTTCCTCTTTGGTTATGTCCTTCCTTGGTTTCTTTAATTTTGTCACTGGCCTTGACTTCCTCTACAGGGTTTCTGCTTCATTTGGCCTCTAGGACTAACTGAACTGATAACTGATGGCAGTAGATGGGCTATGGATTAAAGGAAGAAAGCAGCACAGGGAAATTTACTGTTTCAAGGCAAGTTCAAGTAAGAAGAATTCAGAAGAGATTGTGTTTATGCTGTGAAGGAATAAACTGTATCCCCTTCAGGTTAAAGAAGGGATTTTAGCAGGACGGTGAAAAGAGTGGTAATGGCTTAAAGATAGGGCATGATTTTCTGATCTGAAGGCACCCCGACATGTTATTAGCAAAATCGTTTAGAGCAGTGATTCTCAAATTGTAGCAACAGGATCATTTAAAAGCTTTGTTAAAATAGATGGCCACCTGTCATTTTGCACCGTGGAGAAGAGAGAGAAGAGGTCCAGAGTGAAGAGGGAACACAAATCTTTATTTGCACTGGCACCTCAGAGTTGGGTGCTAGAGAGGCACGTTGGGCCACGTGGAGGTAGCAAAAATGGCCGCCTCATGCAGTAACCTTTCCTGCGTCTGAACACCGAAGTGAAGCGCTGGCAAGACAACGAGGTGCGGAAGAAGAAGGGCTTTTATAGGAGCAGCTTTCGCAAGAATGGGAAGGGGGAGGAGTAACCATAGCACTCCAGGATAGGATGATAACTCTCGTGAGAATGGGAGGGGGGAGGAGTGACCAAAGCACTCCAGATATCGCGGGAATATAGACAATGTCCTGAGGGCATAACATGGCAGAACAGGCACTCCGAGAATGTCCCAACTCTCGCGGAAACTAGTAGCCTGAGGGGACAACATGGCAGATGTGGCTGCATATGCACAATTTCCCAGCATCTCCCCCTTTCCTTTTATCTAATGCTCAGGACAATAGTGTGTAAAGTCTATGAACTACTCAGGGTCAGTCTATGAAAAACCAGCAACGTGAAGGGAAGGAAGCTGCTGTAAAATTGTCTAAAGTGTTCAAAGGGTATACCAGCAAGTCCGATAGAAGTCTCAGTCCAAAGTAGGTGACTAGGGGAAGAAATGGCAGGCGATGAAATGCTGCATGAGGAAGGTCAGCCTCTGGAATTCCGCTTTTCTGTAGAGAGTGAGCTGGAACCGCCAAAATGTGACAAAGCAGAAGCAGGAAAGGCAGACAGACAGTAAAAAATTTCTGTCCTTGGAGTCTGTGAATCAGGTTCTTCAGATCGCATCAGGTGACATCTAGGGTTTCGGGGGTGTGTGCCACTGTAGTCATGCCATCTAGTGGGTGATGTCAGGGTGTGCAGGGGTCCAGATGGTATTTTCCAGGATTCCTGTGGAAGAAACACAAACATTCTGCTTCTCGTGGTTAGCAGGGCATCTGATTTGAATGCTTTATAGAAAAAGAGGTTTGGTGCCTTAGCCAACTGAGTATTGGGGGGTGTATCTTTCCTATTCATTTATTATTATTATTTTATATTATTTGTCATGGTAGTCAGCCGTTATCTGGAAGGTCCTGGGTGATTCATGGGGAAAAAGAACTTATCTTTCAAGAAGGACTCTAAGGTGTAGGGAAGCAGGAACTTATTTATTTATTTATTTATTTGTATTTTGCCTTTTGTTGCCCTAGTTGTTTTATTGTTGTAATTATATTGTTGTTGTTACTGATATTGTGGTTGTTGGATAGAACAGAGAGAAATGGAGAGAGGGAGGGGAAGACAGAGAAGAGGAGAGAAAGAGACACCTGCAGACCTGCTTCACCACCTGTGAAGCGATTCCCCTGCAGGTGAGGAGCCAGGGGCTCAAACTGGGATCCTTAAGCTGGTTCTTGCACTTAGCGCCACCTGCGCTAAACCCGCTGCGCCACCGCCCGATTCCCAGGAACTATCTTTTAACATAAACTCTATGGCCATGCCAATAGCAACCTTGAGGGCACATGTGGCTCCTCACATGTCACCCTGTCTTATGTCATGTTTTGATGTTTGGCGGACTTTGTTTTGTGGCAGGGCAGACTGTGCCTGTCTTAGGTTGGGGATCAGCCTTCCGTCTTACCCGTCATTGGAACACCTGGTCATTTTTGCCCAGGAGTACCAGGTGCCCTGTCTTAGGTTGACTGGATAGCACTAGTTTCCCTTTTACCCGTCATTGGCTAACCAGCCCTCTACATGGTGGACGTTCTCATGGAGGGGGGCAAATCCTCCACAGCAACTCAATATTCTGCCATGTCCAGCCTATGATAGTGAGTTTGTATAGGTTGCATCTTTATGGCATCAATCTGTTGTTGCGAAAAGGCCATGAGCTTATTAAAAAATTTAGGACCATGGTCTGGGAGATATCGCAGTGGATAAGGCGTTAGACGCTCAGGTGTGAGGTCCCAAGTTTGATCCCTGGCAGCATGTGTACCAGAAAGATATCTGGTTCTTTCTCTCTTTATTCCCCCAAAGTCTGATTCATTTCAGTTGATGCTGCTAGCTGGGTGACTTTAGGAACTATAGATTTAAATGTTCAAGTTCTATTTTTTTATTATCTTTATTTATTGAATAGAAACAGTGAGAAATTGAAAGGATAGGGGGAGATAGGGAGAGAGAGAGAGAGAGACACCTGCAGCCCTGTGTCACCACTTATAAAGCTTTTCCCCTGCAGGTGGGGGCCACGGGCTCGAACCTGGGTCCTTGCACACTGTAACATGTGTACTCAACCAGGTGTGCCACCACCTAGCCCCCAAGTTGTATAAATAATGTCAGATAGGGAAGGTGTACAGCCAGGAAGCTGAGATGCTCTTCTCTTTCCATCTCCCATTCCATTAATTTCAGAGTCTGGAATGCTCAACTATACGTATTCTGGTATTCTGATTTAAATGGAACTGATTTCCTGCCGGAAGTAACACATCTACTCACTCAGTAGTAGTAGTCACTCTAAGTATGGCCCAGTGGGCAACGGTTCCTGTAAAGTCAGCCACAAATGGAAACAGTCAGTGTTATTTTCAGCTGCACAGTCCCACCTAAAACACTCTGCACTGGGAAAGAATATCCCAGTGTCTTTGTCTCATATGGGTAAACTGAGGAGATATTCATTATTTCTCTTTTCTCCAAAACAGCAATAGAAACAGCATTAGTGGCGATCTGGGAGATAGTAATAATAGTTATACAAAAGACCTTCATGCATGAGGTCCCAGGTTCAATTCCTGGCCCCACCATAAGCCAAAACTGAGTAGTGCTCTGGTAAAAACAAACAAACAATAAAAGCAAAAATAACCTTATATATGTCTAAAAACTATGATCTGATAGTATACTGTATCAGAAATAACAATAGTTTGGCTATTTTTAGTGGAAAAAACTATTTTATTTTGCCTCCAGGGTTACTGCTGGGGCTTGGTGCTGGCACTATGAAACCACTTCTCCTAGGGCCTTTTTTTTCTGCTCTATTTTATTAGATAGGAGAGAAAGAAATTGAGAGAGGGGGCTAGGCAGTAGCACACCAAGTTAAGCACATATAGTGCGAAGCACCATGCAAGGATCCTGATTGGAGCCCCCAGTTAGTTCCCCACCTGCCAGGGGATTGCTTCAGAAGCAGTGAAGCCAGTCTGCAGGTGTCTGTCTTTTCCTTTCTCTCTATCTTCCCTACCTCTCTCAAGTTCTCTCTGCCCTGTGTGTGTTGGGGGGGGAGGGGGAATTGAAACTAAATGGCCACAGGAGCAGTAGATTTGTAGTACCCCAGCGTTAACCCTGGAGGCACGCCCTGGAGGCACGCAGAGAGAGAGAGAGAGAGAGAGAGAGAGAGAGAGAGAGATTGAAAGAGGAGGGGGAAATGGAGAGGGAGAGAGAAAGACACACCTGTAGACTGTCTTCGCTGCCTGTGAAGCATCCTTGCTGCAGGTGGGGAGCTGGGGACTTGAATCCAGATCCAGCGTACTGGGTCTCGTACTTAGTACTATATGTGTTTAACTGGGTGTGCCACCACCCAGCCCCCTAGTGGAAAAAACTTTAAATAATTTTATTAAAGTTTTTATTTATATAAAAACATTAAATACTTGCTTCTTAATTATTTTGATGAAAAAATCAAATGCATTCTTTTACTTCTTTTTAATATTCTGGTTCATTAGTTTGGCTAGAGACAGAGATTGAGGGGGGAGGGAAGATAAGGAAATAAACACCTGCATCATTGCTTCAGTTCATCTACGCCGATGACATCTGCTGTGCAACTCAGGCATCAAAGTTCGACATCCTCGAGGAAACACTCACGAAAGACATGTCTCTGATATCTGATTACTGTAAAAAATGGCAACTAATCCCTAGCACTGCAAAAACGGTATCATCTGTTTTCCATCTACACCATGCCTCGGCCTCACGTGAGCTTAATGTGCAGCGTGGCGATACGAGAATCCGGCACGAAGCCCAGCCAGTCTATCTTGGCGTTACTCTCGATCGCACCCTGTCATTTCACGAACATCTCATAAAAACTGCAGCAAAGGTGGGCGCGAGGAATCACATCATTGCAAGACTGGCCAGCTCCTCATGGGGCGCGAGCGCTTCCACACTACGATCATCCTCTCTGGCATTATGCTATTCCACTGCAGAATACTGTGCCCCAGTGTGGTTCCGTAGCCCCATGTCCACTTGGTCGATTCCAAATTATATTCCTCCATGAGGATCATTTCTGGAACCATCCGTTCCACCCCGGTTCATGGCTGCCAGTTCTTAGCAACATCGCCCCGCCAGATATTCGTCGGGATGCGGCATCATCTAAGTTCATTTCCCACGTCTACGCTCGACCGGACCTGCCAATATACGCGGATATCTTCGCCCACCCTGTCCAACGCTTGACGTCTCGTCACCCAATCTGGTCCCCTACGCCTACACTGAACTTCTCTGTTCCAGTCTCTTGGAAACAGAGTTGGCAGTCAGCCAAGGTCAAGAACAAACACCTCATCACAGACCCCTGCAAGCGTCAACCCGGCTTTGACCTAGCACGTTATGACTGGGCCCTCCTCAATCGCTATCGAACAGGCCATGGCCGGTGCGCCGCTATGTTCCATCGCTGGGGAGCCAGAGAAGACCCGAACTGCTCCTGCAGCTACAGACAAAGACCCACATAGTCAACGACTGCCACCTCTCCAGATTCAAAGGAGGTCTCGAAACTTTACATCAGGCTCAACCTGATGCTGTTGACTGGCTACAGAAGAAGGGCAAACGCTAGAAGAAGAAGATTGCTTCAGTGCTCATGAAGCTTCCCCATTGCAGGGGCTTGAACCCAGATCCTTGCACACTCAACCAGGTGTGCCATTACCTGGCCCCCAAAACAATACACACTTTTGGTATAAGTACCATTTATGAGCATTTGAGAGCATTTTGCATGTTTAACACCTTTATCTTTAAAACTCCCAAATAAAAGTAGACATTGTTTTTATTTTACTCTTCTATAGACTGCTTGGCCACGCCACCCCGCTATTATACTCTTCTATAAATGAAAACATCTGGGGGTCAGGCAGTAGCGCAGCAGGTTAAGTGCATGTGGTGCTAAGCAAAAGGACCAGCATAAGAATCCTGGTTCAACAACCCTCCCACACACAGGGGAGTCGCTTCACAAGCAGTGAAGCAGATCTGCAGGTGTCTTTCTCTCCTCCTCTCTGTCTTCCCCTCCTCTCTCCATTTCTCTCTGTACTATCCAACAATGACAACATTAATAACAACAACAATAATAACTACAATAACAATAATAAACAAGGGTAGCAAAAGGGAACATAAATAAATAAATAAATAAAAATTAAAAAAACTTTTTAAAAAATCTGTGTCATAGAGTTTGAATAACTTTCCCAAGCACATATATACTGTAACAGTGACAGGATTTGGACTAAAGTTGTTGTGTGCTATACCTTAGATTTATTTTTTAACTATTATATCAGACTGTTTTGTGCTTAGTGCATAAGTGGTATCTTTTCGTGAATTTTTACAAAATGGTTTCTATTAGGAACCAAATAAACCACTGAGAAAGCAATCCAGATTCTCTTAAGTTCAAGCCCAAAAGCTAGCCCTCCCTCATGTTTGTCAGGTGATTTAGGGTTGCTTTATTTATTTATTTATTTATTTATTTTTGAGAATTTCTAGATTCTTCTTTATATCAGGAAAGATTTAACCAGATATAATTTGGCCAATTAATTTGTATAAGTTACTTTGATCCACACTGGTTATGGCTATTTCACTAGTTGTTCTTCTTCTAGTCTCTGAGATTTCTAGGCAGTTTAGTTTCTCTTCTTAGCAATAACTTCTTTCTTTTGCCTCCAGGGTTAATGCTGGGGCTTGGTGCCTGCACTATGAATCCACTGCTCCTGGAGGCCATTTTTCCCATTTTGTTGTCCTTGTTTTTTTTTTTTTTTTTCTTTCTCTTAGAGAAATTGAGAGAAGAGGGGAAGACAGAGAAGGGGAGAAAAGACAGACACCTGAGATCTGTTTCACTTGTGAAGTGACTCCCCACCCCCTGGCAGGTGGGGAACTAGGGGCTCAAACCTGGATCCTTATGCTGGTCCTTGTGCTTTGAGCCATGTGCATTTAACCTGCTGTGCTACCACTGGACCCCCCAGTAGTAACTTATAAAAGGGACCATTTCCTTTCTTTGAAACCTTGGCCTTTTCAGTTCTGTTTAACCCTAACATCAAAACTGCCCTCGCTTCAGACACCAGTGTGGACCAGTTTAGAAATTCCTTCACTGTAGATTAGCCAGCTACAGATTTAATCCCAATGGTCTCTTTTCAGGCTCAGTATTTCTCAAGAATAATCCAAAGTGTAGAAAAGATTTTACTCAATGGTAGTAGTTTTACTATAGCAAAAGGATGTAGATGTGGAAGAAATTCATGGGGAGATGTCTAGGAGGGTTTCAAATGCTAAGCTTCCATCATCTTCAGAGATGTCTTCATTATCAGTATGGAAACACAGGAAGAGTACTGCCAATCAGGACAGCTCACTCACATTTATTTTTGTTTTTTTCTTTTTTCATATGGGCTTTCTTTTTGTTATATATCTTGTTTTATTAGTAAAATAATGATTTAGGGGCCAGGCAGTGGCGCACCTGGTTAAGTGCACACATTACAGTGCATAAGGACCCAGGTTCAAGCCCCTGGTCCCCACCTGCAGGGGGAAAGCTTCACAAGTAGTAAAGCAAGGTTGCAGGTGTCTCTCTATCTGTCTTCCCCATCTCTCTCAATTTCTCTCTGTCTCTAGCCAACCACATATACACATATATATATACACATACACACACACACACACACACACACACATATATATATATGATTTAAAAAGGAAAATTATTTATGACAGTCATTGTCAGCCATATGGGTGTGATTTCTCATCCTTCCATAGGAGTCTGCACATCAATCCCATTATCAAATTAGGTCGTCCAGCAACATTGTGTATTGGGTCAGTCACCCATATTTTTACTGGTCTTCCTTTATGTAGATATAGATGGCTTAGTCTGGCATTTTTATTAGCATTTCTCTGTTTAAGTATGCCGGGTTGAATCACTGGCTACATGGTTGAATTAAGTCTCCAATCTTCTGTCACATTATTAGTCTTTCTGGTGTGGCCAATCCCCACACTTGACTACTCATTAGCATAAATTATCAGGTGTGGGCCATGAATAAAAAAGGCATTGCATTGCTGCTAAGGATTTAGAGATTACCTCCCAGTAACTAGGGACAAAGCACAACATTTTGATGACACAAAAGCACAGCATGGGAAGGTGATAAAACTAGGAAGCCTACTTAGAGGAGAATTTATGGAACTTTTAGGTCAGCAGCAATTCTTCTGTGGCAGCTACTGTCCTAGGAAAGGGGAGACTTTTCTGCAAATATTTAAGCTCTAAATCAGGAAAAGTAACACTGGAGAGTATCTAAATGAGGCGGATGCTAGAGAGAGATGTGAGTGGGAGAGGCTGCTGGTGAGCACAGCTCAGCTATAGTTTGCAGCGAACTCACTGGTAGACAGGAAAAGGGGGAGGGGGAGGGATACAGACACAGCCTCTATAGCAAAAGAGTGAGTATCTGCTGTGTGGACTGAGCAGCATAGGACTGTGTGTTGTAAAGCTTTTATACACCCAACATGTAAATTACAGTGCTTGTGAATTGGGTTGGTTCACATGTAAATGAGAAAATGCTTTCACAAGTCCAACTTTGAAAAGAATGGTTATCTAGGAACTAAGGATTGTACTGAGCTACTTGCAAATAATGGGGAGGGAGAGAGAGCTTTTCTAATTCCAAGGGACTTCTAAAATGAAAATTAATGAGGGGAGGGTGGGAGGGGAAGGGAGAGCAAAACATCAGAAGATGCAATCTTCCATGAAAATCTGCCTGTGTGCCATTAAAGTATGCCTTTCCAAATAAGTGCAAGCAAATGAGAAAATACCAAGGAGGTATAAATAAAGGCCAGCATGAGTTCTGAAGGAAGCACGTTATGCATGGATGGAGTCTTTTTAGCCTTGACAGAATTTTCACATTACACACTTGGTGTGTATAATTCACTCAAAACATGGGGGATTTCTATTATACTCAAGTCTTCCTTTCTCTGAAATTGAATCCTGTCACATCCAAAGAGTGAAATCAGGATTTCCACCATGTGGAAGGAATAGGTGGAGGACTGCATAATTTGACCTGATGAGATGCATCTCAGTGTCTTGAAGGTTTGCAGCATTGATTATATTTGCCTTCTCATTGGCATTCTTCCCTCAACTCGACTCTGTATTTATTAGCTGGAAGTGTGAGAGAGGCAGGGTTTTGAACTAGGCAGCTTTTGAACTATGGGCCTCCGCTCCCCACCCCACCACTGTTTCTGATTTAATCAACATTAGCTTACACAACAGGATTAAAAAATCTTGTACAACAGCAATTTACGGCAAGAACCCTTTCCTTTCCTATTATTTTTTTTTAGAGAAAAAAGATGAGTTGTTATTCAGACGTGACAACCAGCTACATTTTTTAATAGGACAGGCCTGGGTGGTGAAGAATTAAAAATGACCATGGATACTGCATGATGGTTATATCATACCACAACAGCAACTGACCTCAACTCAGTTGATTCATGTCTAGGAAAAGCAACCACTGAGTTCATCCATGAGTTTGTGGGATTACTAATTCTTCCTATCCTCTCCAAAATATCCTTTCTTTGGTTTCTCTCCATCAGCCAGAAGCAACATCAGTGCTTGGCAGGAACAGGGTTGTTTCCCTGGAAGGACAGAGTCTCAGTTCAGAAGCAAACTATAAAAGAAGCTATTATTAAACACAATCCAATATGATGTCAGGTAGCTTGGGAAGCAGGGAGAAAATGAAGTTCTGCAAATGCTCAAACTTAATATGCTCCATTTTTTTAACATGTTTGAAAGTCTGAAGTAAGTTACTTTACCTCCATACCCTCCGTTTACCCATCTGTAAAACTGAGGTCTTCCTGGATGAAGCACATACACAGGTTCCTGGGTCCTCATGCGATGGAAATTGACAAAAGACCATACAATTGCCAGACAAGACTTATGTTCAGACACCAGGAGACACTTCAGGCAGCAATTCCTAGTTCTGGCTCCATAAGGAAAGCCACCCATGCTATAATATTAAGGAGGAGGAATACATGGACAGCTTATGACCAGATTTTTTTTCTCTTGGGGGGCTGGAGAGTAGGGGTGGGGGAATGGCTAACCATCAGCTTTCAGAAAGGAAAAAAGAACAGGTCGAGTTTTCCAGTTAGTGTAATGGCTCTGTATGCACAGATGGGATTATCCAGTTCAGGGTACCAAACCCTTAGGTGATCAAGCCAAATTCACTGATCAGAAATGGCTGGCAGCATGAGCTGGCTATGCCCACCAGTTAAGGGTGCTTGGTTACACACACAGTGTAGGTGGGCAGTCTCCAGACCAGGGAGGGGGGCCACTCTGGCTGATTTTTCAGATGACCTGCTTATAGTGCTGGGGTTTTCCTGCTGCCTTCAAGCTAGGGCTCTCTGATGGAAGGTGGTGAAACTCAGAAGCCTACTCAGAGGTGAATTTATGGATCTTTTAGGTCAGCAGCAATTCTTCTGTGCCAGATGGCAGCTACTGTCATAGAAAAGGCGGAGACTTGTCTGCAAATATTCAAGCTCTAAATCAGGAAAAGTAACACTGGAGAGTATCTAAATAAGGAGGAAGCTAGAGAGATCTAAGCTCAGCTGTAGTTGGCAGTGAACTCACTGGTAGATGGGAAAAGGAGGGGGGCGGAATACAGACACAGCTCCATTGGAAGACAGTGAGTATCTGCTGTGTGGACTGAGTGGCATAGGACTGTGTGTTGTAAAGCTTTTATACCCCCAACATGTAAACTACAGTGCTTGTGAGTTGGGTTATCTACTGCTGCCTTCAAGTAGGGACTGTGATGGAGTGTCTATGTGCTTACGCAGAGGTAGACTCTAGGCTCTCATCCAAGGAAGAATTAATGAGCAGAAGTTTGGGGTTTTTTTGTTTGTTTGTTTTGTTATGTTTTGTTTTGTTTTTTGCCTCCAGTGTTATCTCTGGGGCTCGATGCCTGCACCACGAATCCACTGCTCCTGGCGGCCATTTTCCCATTTTGTTGCCCTAGTTGTTGCTGTTATTGTTGTAGTTGTTGTTGGATGGGACAGAGAGAAATGGAGAGAGTTGGGGACGACAGAGAAGGGGAGAGAAAGACACCTGCAAGCCTGCTTCACTGATTGCGGTTTTGTTTTGATGTTAGCCTTCTTCTTCTTCTAGCGTTTGCCATTCTTCCGTAGCCAGTCAACAGCGTCAGGTTGAGCCTGATGTAAAGTTTCGAGACCTCCTTTGAATCTGGAGAGGTGGCAGTCATTGACTATGTGGGTCATAGTCTGTTTGTAGCCACAAAACATTGTCAGTCAAGAAGAAGGAGTGCATCTATTTCTCTGTCCTCTGTGTTGCCTGTAGGAGGCTCTGAGTTGAATCCAGGTGTCCAAACAACAGCAACAAAAAGCAAACAAGTTATGAGAATGAGCATTTCTCTCAAGGCTATTTGGAAAACTGCATAAATAAATATATCTGAGGTGGGGGGCAGGCAGTGGCATACACATTAAAGTACACAAAGACCTAGGTTCAAACCCCTGGCTCCCACCTGCAGGGGAAAGCTTCACAAGGTGTAGTGATTCAGGGATGCAGGTCTTGGTGCCTCTCTCTCTCTCTCTCTGTCTCTCTGTCTCCCTCCCTCACTGTCTCTATTCACTGATAATAAATAAACAAACATATTTGTAGCTATTGAGACACAGGTACTGCCCTTTCCAAGAATATGCTGAATGTCAAGCAGTTGTTTGTTTTTTTTTTGCCTCCAGGGTTATTGCTGGGGCTCGGTGTCTGCACCTCGAATCCACTGCTTCTAGAGGCTATTTTCCCCCCTTTTGTTCTTGTTGTTTTATCATTGTTGTGGTTATTATTATTGTTGTTGTTACTGATGTCATTGTTGTTGGATAGGACAGAGAGAAATAGTGAAAGGAGGGGAAGACAGAGGGGGAGAAAAAGATAGACACCTACAGACCTGCTTCGATGCTTGTGAAGCAACCCCCTGCAGGTGGGGAGCCAGGGGCTCAAACCGGGGTCCTTATGCAGGTCCTTGTGTGCTTAGCCCACTGCATTACCACCCGACCCTCGCAACTGATTTAAAAAAAATTTTTTTAATATTTATTTTATTTATTTACTCCCTTTTGTTGCCCTTGTTGTTTTATTGTTGTAGTTATTATTGTTGTTGTCGTTGTTGGATAGGACAGAGAGAAATGGAGAGAGGAGGGGAAGACAGAGAGGAGGAGAGAAAGATAGACACCTGCAGACCTGCTTCACCGCCTGTGAAGCGACTCCCCTGCAGGTGGGGAGCCGGGGTTCGAACCGGGATCCTTATGCCGGTCCTTGTGCTTTGCGCCACCTGCGCTTAACCCTCTGCACTACAGCCCAACTCCCGCAACTGATTTTTAATGCAGAACTGAAGAAGCAAATAATTTTCACTGGCCTTAATGCCTTTGTGGAAAGAAAAAAAGCACCTGTATTACCTTTTGTTCATCTCTAATGAAAAGTAATCATATATTTCACCAATGAAATTGATTTATTAAGAAGCAGCAACAGAAGGAAGTTTAGGAAATGAGAATGGTTTCAAGCAAGCCCAGAGGAAATCATTCTACATTCTTCTGGGCTCCTCTCTAAATAATATGAACAGCAGGTGACTGATTTAAAAAAAAGATGTTTAATAATAATATGTTTACTTAGGGAAAACTCAGTAAGACTGAGAAAGTAATTCAGTAAAATGTTTTCAGACACCATCTAAAATACCTCAACTAAGACAAAGGAGGTTTGGGGTTGAGAGGAAAAAGTTAAGTTAAGCAAGGTCACAGCAAACAAAGCTGTGACTTATGCAGATTCTCATTCTGGGGTATGGATCCATCTGCTAATGCCCATGGTCAGGAGAGAAGCAATTACAGAAGTCAGAACTCCCACCCTCTGCATGCCAAAAAGAATTTTGGTCCATACTCCCAGAGGGATAAACAGTAGGTAAGTTTCTGATGGAATGGATGGGACACAGAACTCTGATGGTGGGAACTGTATGGAATCACACTGCTGTTACAATTAGACCCCTTCCAATCATGTAAATCAACATTAAATCACTATTAAAACAAAATAAATTATAAGAAAGTTCTGCCTGAAGTTGAAAAACAAGATCAGAAAAGAAAACACAAGTAGAACCTAAACTGGAACTGGTGTATTGCACCAAAGTAAAAGACTCTGGGATGGGTGGGTGGGGAGGATACAGGTCCAAGAAGGATGACAGAGGACCTAGTGGGGGTTGTATTGTTATATGGAAAACTGGGAAATATTATGCATGTACAAACTATTGTATTTACTGTTAAATATAAAACATTAATTTCCCAATAAAGAAATTTAAAAGAAAAGAAAAGAAAAGAAAGTTCTGCCTGCTCCACTGAGAAGAGTTAAGAGGGTGGCACATAAGCTACCATAGTGGCTATGCAAGATTTTTATTACTCAGCCTAGAGGTCCCAGGTTCAATCCTTGGCACTTCCATAAACCAGAGCTAAGCAGTGCTCTCACTAAAATCAATCAATCAAATAGTATAATAAAAGTTAAGGAGATTAGATCTTTGCAGTACAGTGAGGGAAATGTTCAAAAGAGAAAGAGAAAAAAATTTTTTTTGCCTCTAGGGTTATCTCTGGGGTTTGGTGCCTACACCACGAATCCACTGCTCCTGGAGGCTAATTTTTTTCCCCTTTTGTTGCCCTTGTTGTTTTATCATTGTTGTGGTTATTTTTATTGTTATTGGTGCCATTGTTATTGGATAGATCAAAGAGAAATCAAAAGAGGAGGGGAAGACAGAGAGAGGGAGAGAAAGACACCTGCAGAACTGGTTCACCACTTATGAAGCAACCCTCCTGTAGGTGGGGAGCGGGTTTCAAACCAGGATCTTTATGCTGGTCCTTGCACTTCACGCCACATGCACTTAACCTGCCCAACCCCCCCCCCCCTTTTAATCTTATTTATCGCCACCAGGCTTATTGCAGAGGCTTGGTGTCTGTAGAATGAAACCGCCACTTCTGGTGACTAATACCCTTCCACACACATACCCTCCCCCCCTTTTTTTTTCTTTGATAGGACAGATAGAAATTCAGAGGGAAGGGGAAGGTAGAGAGAAGGACAGAGACCTGGAGCCCTGTTTCACTGCTTCAGAAGCATCTCCTTTGCAGGTGAGGTCTGAGGGTTTAAACCCAAATCCCTCATCCATAGTGAGGCATGCACTCAACTGGGTGCACCACCACCTAGTCCCAGAGAAAGATTTTAAATGTCTCTCTTATACTTTCACTCCTATGGAAAAAACCTTCTCTCCAAAAGATATATTTTGAATTGGCATGTTTGCTGCTCTCCCCTGTAATGGCAAGATTCACGTGCATTTCCCTGACTCTAAGGCCAACAACTTGCTGTCTGTTCTCTGAAAGACTTTCTTCTGCCAGCTTGGGGAAGCAGTACACTTCCTGGTGAAAGAATATACCATATTGGGTTCTTCAGTTACTGATGCGTGGGCACTCACTTCTCTTCCCCACTTCATTTAAATAGGGTTTCTGTGTCTTAATTTTCACACTGTACTATGAATATTACTACTGTATTCTGACACTCCATCTGTGAAAAAGTTTACCACACATCAGGCAATTCTTTGATATGAGATGGGTGTCCTACAATTTTTAAAAAATTTATTTTAGGGTCTGGTGGTGACATAACAGGTTAAGAGCACATAGTGCAAAGTGCAAGGACTATCATAAAGATCCCAATTCGAGGCCCCCCCCCCCCCCGACCCTGGGCTTCCCACCTCCGGGGGTGGGGGGAAGGGAGGTGACTTCATAAATGGTGAAGCAGGTCTGCAGGTGTCTGTCTTTCTCATCTGTCTTACCCTCCTCTCTCAATTTCATTCTGTCCTATCCAACAACAACAACAAAAATGGAAGAAATGGATGCCAGGAACAGTTTGTAGTGTAGGCACTGAACCCCCGTAATAACCCTGGGGATACATATATCTTATTAGTGATTTAATATTGATTTACAAAATTATAAGTTAACAGGCATATAATTCTCCACTGTTCCTATCACCAGGGTTCTGTATTGCTGTTCCCTCCATTGAAAGCTACAGCAGTTCTCCTAAGATTGCAGATATGGGTTAACTATTATTCCTATCTGTATAACTATTATTATAAACTCTCTGTTTATATTTGTATATATTTGCCCATTTTTCCCCATGGCCCCATCTTCTCTTTCTTTTGAAGTCACACTTAAACCTATTACTACTTCTGAATGTCCTTCCTTTTTCCCCCTCTTCTCTCTTGGGTCCTGAGGGAGTTGGGGGAGTTGGGGTACAGAGCCCTCTAGTCAAGATCCCCTATCATCTCCCCCCCCCCGGGAGTATGGGCCAAAATTTTTTGGGGGGTGCAGAAGGAGGGAGTTCTGGCTTCTGTAATTGCTATGGGCATTAGCAGATTGATCCATAAAATTTTACTTAGTTCTGACACAATCTGCCTGACATTAGCACCAAATCCCAAAAGTTAAGGGCTCAGTTCTGCAATATTATTAGGTTGTTGGAAAAGTCATGACATATTTTTTCCATGAAAAAAAAATGCATCGTGCATTTTCCAACAACCCACTATTTCCGCTGCAGACACAACTCAGGTCCCCAGTTGTCACATATGCTCCTAACCCACCAAGTGTAAGTTGGGGTCTCCACAACTCCCTTTTGAGGCTCAGTAATTTTCTACAATGGCTCCCATAACTCCAAAAACAATTTTTCCCCAGTTTATTATTAAAGGATAGGAAACAGAAGCAGGGTGAATAATCGTGTTGGAAAGATGCCCAGAGCTGAGTATGGAGCTTCCCTATGTGGAGCATGGTCCTCTTCCAGGACCAAGATGTGTTTACCAGCCTGGAAGTTCTCTGAATATCATTCTTTGTGTTTCTGTGGCGATTACATAGGTATGATTTATTAAATCATTAGCCACTGGTAAGTGGTGTGGTTTCTACTCCCTCTCTTCGGGGTGTGAGAGAGGGTGGGAGTAGGACTGAGCAGTTATAAAGGACATCAGCGAGGAGATAGCATTTCAGTAGAGGCTGATGTGATATGAAGCCAGTCTTCATACTCTGAGGAAGAGTACGCCAAGAAGAGGGAACTCCGAGGCAGCAACACATAGATCAGTGTGTACAAAAGGATAGATCATAAGTAATGAATGTAATAAATAAAGGAAATTAGGTAGCAGGGAGATGGAGATGTGGATGAATTGTTGGGCTGTCAAACGTGAGGTTCACAGTTCAGTATTCAGCATTGCATGTACCAGACTGATGCTCTGATGATTGTCCTCTCTCTCTCTCTCTCTCTCTCTATCTCCCCTCCCAACATCCCTTCCTCCTACCTCCCTCCACCATTAATAAATAAATATTTTTGAATGAGGGAAATTGGTAGAAAACAAAATCTGATAAGCCCTTTAGTCATATAGCTGGCTGTCCTTGAAACTAGTCCCCATCCTGTGGGCTTTTCAAAAATCATCTCATTAACACGGAATTCAAGTGTGCTTGAAATTGCCTGGTTATGAGTAAAGAACACTTCACTTTTTTTTTTTTTTTTTTTTTGCTTTTGCATTATTTCAGGAGCTGGGAGAAAAAGATGACCTTATACCTTTTATTATTTAGGAAATTACATTATTTTTATGATATAAATACTGGTAATCATAGCCAAAAACCAAGCTTATATTTCTTATAATAAATCACAGATTCACCATACTTAATTTATCAGCTTTTTACTTAGTAACTTTCTATTTTGGGGATAATAAAATCCAGCTGGGAACATTCATTTCTTTCCCCTCTTAACCTAAAAGTTTAGGAAGCTACTAAAAATACAGAGCTCATGTGGTCCTGGAGGTGGCGCAGTCTATGAAGTGTTGGATTCTCAAGCATGAGGTCCTGAGTTCAGTCCCCACCAGCACATGTACCAGAGTGATGTCTGGTTCTTTCTCTCTCTCTCTTTCTATCTTTATGAATAAATAAAAAAAATTTTTTTAAAAAGGAAAAAGAAAAAATACAAAGCTCATTTACTGTATATCAAAGAATCCCATTTTGGGGAACACATTCATGTAGAAACTTAAGATGTTCCCCAAGGAAAGACAAAAAGTCAGGGTTTGGGGGAAAGAGGACTTCTGATTTCTTGATGATTGTAGACGTCTGAATTATAATGCCTGTTACTGGTGATTTCTTTATAGAAGCATCTTCCTAATTGCTGAGAGGTATTGAAAAAGGAATGCTGACTGCCTACCATCTCTCGTATTCTTCCTTCTGGCTACAGATTTCTATTCTCTGAAGGGCATCTGGTAGATGTCTTAAGTTATTGAGCAGTTTTGAGTCACCAAAACCCTAAGGTCAAAGGCCTAAAGTTAGCTGTATGTTGTGGCAATCCTCAGACTATGGAATTTATGATGTGGCCATCATGAATACCTGTTAGATAGCCAAAGGATTACATCACAATGCCATGGTGGTCTAATATTAACTGTCACAACTTGTGTACTCCTGCAAAGATGTTTTTGTTGTTTATCATTCCATGCTCTGATGTAATGAAGACTTTTTGATAAATACACTGTGAAAGTTCTAGGGAGAGACATAAGCACTTAACACAGTGAACTCCTGGAATTAGGTGTGTGTCCATTCCAGACCTCTTGACTGACCAGCAGAGGGTCTCTGAAGTTCTGTATCTCAACCTTGAGACATGAATAGGGCTGAGGGTCCTGGCCTCTGGTCTCCCCAATACCCAGCATCATGTTACTGTAGATGATAAAGTGTATGCTAACAAACTTAAACTATTCTTAAACTGAAATCACTTAAACTGATTCTAGTCCCTGACAGGAAGTTCATAATCATTCATCTTTGCGACCCAGATGACTTCTCAAGCAAATATTTACTTGATTATTTCTTTAAATGATTGCTTTTAGCCGAGTCAAAAAATCAGGCACCAACCCCTGTGGAAAGCAGTCTAGAGAAATCTTAGAAAGCTAGAAGTAGACCTGCCTTATGACCCTGCAATTACTCTCCTGGGCTTATATCCTAAGGAACCAAACATACTCATTCAAAAAGACTTGTGCACACCTGTGTACATAGCAGCACAATTTGTAATAGCCAAAACCTGGAAGCAACCCAGGTGTCCAAGAACAGATGAGTGGCTGAGAAAGCTGTGTTATATATACACAATGACTACAACTCAGCTACTAAAACTGGTGAATTCACCTTCTTCACTTCATCTTGGATGGAGCTTGAATGAATCATTTTAAGTGAGATAAGCCAGAAAGAGAAGAATGAATATGGAATGATCTCTCTCATAGCCAGAAGTAGAAAAATAAGAACAGAAGGGAAAACACAAAGCAGAGCTTGGACTAGAGTTGGTGTATTGCACCAAAGTAAAAGACTCTTGGCGGGGGGAGGCTCAGGTCCTGGAACATGATGGCAGAGGAGGTTGAATTGTTATGTGGAAAACTGAGAGTAGTTACACATGTACAAACTACTGTACTTTACTGTTGACTGTAAACCATTAATCCCCTTAATAAAGAAAGAAAAAAAATCGGGGATCAGTTCAGATAAGACAGTGAATGCAGTTTTTCTCTAATGACTACCAACTCCATTTTAAAAATGATTCCATAAACATCAACTTTTCATCTTATGCACAGTGTCTTTTGTTTCTCTGCCTAGATGCTGCTTAGGCAGGAGGCGAGTTTATGGTGTGTATGGAGCTGGTGAAGCACCTGCATCCATGATGGTACCCACTCACATCACTTCTCTCCATGTCCTAGACTGGGAAGCCTGAGGGGCACAATCAATGCCCTGCCAAACCAGCTGGCTCAGAAATGGTAGGAGTGCCTCTGCATGATACGGAATGGCCCCAAGTTTGTTCTTACTAATCTAGGGAAATGGCAGCTGTTTCTCTTTCTGCAAGGGGAGGTAGCTTTTCTAGAGTACTCTGTGGCTACCTCTTTACTTGGTTGTCTTTTTGCAAATGTGAGTGAACCTTTGAAGACATAAATTATGATCCACTGGGTCTGGGTTTACCTGGCCTGAGTGCTGCTTGTCCAAACACAGAAAAGTGTTCCAGCAGCTTTAATTGGTTATCAACTCAGCATTTTAATCTTCCATCAAGTTCTGCCAACAGTGATTTATTTATTTGCCACAAGAGTAGCTGGGACTTGGTGCCAGCACTACAAATCCACTGCTCCCAGTGTCCTTCCCCCCCCCCCACACACCCCCTTTCTATTTTATTGGTTGGGACAGAGAGAAATTGAGAAGCAATGGGGGAGTGGCTAGAGAAGGAGAGAGAAAGCTAGATGCCCCCAATTGTTTCAAAGTATCAATCTTCTCAAATCATAATCACTCTCTAACTTTGCCTCACTGTACTTTGTAGACAGATTAGTAGCCATCAGAATGAAATGTCAAATCTACAGCTAAGTGTTGCTAGTACTAGAATTACTCTGACTGAAAAACCTTTAACTAAATGAGACTAGACACTCCTTGACATTATCAGTGTTGCTCCCACCTAAACTTTGCATACTGTCACTCTGCCCTGTCTGACTTAGAACCATCATTCTCCTTTCTCTTTCATTATAGTCCAAGCCTTTCTTTTATTTTTTATTTATAAAAAGGAGACATTGACAAAACCATAGGATAAGAGGGGTACAGCTTCGCACCAGACCTCCGTATCCCATCACCTCCCCTGATAGCTTTCCTATTTTTTATCCCTCCAGGAGTATGGACCCAAGATCATTGTGGAATGCAGAAGGTGGAAGGTCTGGCTTCTGTAATTGCTTCCCCGCTGAACATGGGCTTTGACAGGTGGATCCATACTCCCAGCCTGCCTCTCTCTTTCCCTAATGGGGAAGGGCTCTGGGGAAGTGGAGCTCCAAGGCATATTGGTGGGGTTGTCTGTCCAGGGAAGTCTGGTCCCATCCTGCTGGCATCTGGAACCTGGTGGCTGAAAAGAGAGTTAACATACAAAGCCAAACAAATTGTTGAACAATCATGGACCTAAAGGCTGGAATAGTGCAGATGGAGTGTTAGGGGCTCCTCCATTCTGTAGATAGCTAGTAGGTATATTTTAGTTATATTTCAAAGGGCCTATGGCTATACTAGTATTTTCTGTTTTTGTTGTTGTTGTTGTTTGTTTGCTTGTTTGTTTCCTGAGCCTAAAATCTGATGTGCAGGTGGATCCAAGTTATTGTCTGGGGAGATGATGTCATGGCTGGCAGAAAGACCAGAAAGCTGGATCAGGGATGAAAGTAGCTCCCTAATATGGGAAAGGGGTATAAATATTGTTGACTATAAACCCCATCGATTTGATGTGGTCTGAGGCCCATATTCAGCTTAGGAGCCTGTGTGACCTCTGCATCCCTCTAGATCTGAGCTCACATTCTATGGTCATGAGTAGGAACATTCCATGCTGCCCCAGTATCGACCCATCTTCCTCAGGTGTAGCATAGAGTATGTTGTCCATCCTCCCTTCGGAGGATGGAACATTCTCTACCATTGTTGATCCAAGTTGAGGGCAAGGTCCTATGGGGGTCCACAAAGGGGTCTATTTTGTTGTTCCTGATAGAAATGACTGGTAACAATGGAGAGAGGGACTTATTCGAGTTCTAGACCCATCAAATCTGTTTGGGAATCTCAGGACTCCCCAATTAGAGCCCCAGCTGATAGACTGGCCTGATAGTGACTAAAGAGTCATCATTAAAGTATGCCAGTCTCTTGCCCTTATTCAGCTTTTGCAGTCCTTGCTTTGCTAAGGTTAGCTTTGGAGTGAGTGAGAGAACTGTAATAGGAGGTAGGTGAGGAGGATATCTAAGTCTAAGTGGACGCTATTTCATTATGAACTTGATACTGACTCACTGCAGACTATTGTGTATTTTTGCTTTCAGGTATATATTTTGCCCTAATTTATAGATACATGTGAACACATTTTCTATCTTACGGGGCCTAACCTATATCTAGGTTTTGGGACTTTGTTAGGAAGTGAACCTCCTGGAATGTAATTAGAGAATACCATAAAAGGAAAGATCTCACCAGAGTAATGAGGGTGAAGGGTTGGCATACCATGCCTGACGTCTCTCTACACAGCCTGAGGTGAAGCATGCTGAGATGGTACTTGTTGTATTGATTAGGTTGGAATTGGCAGATGCTTCTCTCAAGTCACACATTTGGTGTGACTTGAGAAAAACAAGCAGGGAAGTGAGTCCCACCCCAGAGGTTCCAGGATTGGGAAAAACATAGACTCTCTCAAGCCATTCTTTTCTTTCCTTTTCTCTTTCCTTTCCTTTTCTTGTCTTATCTTTTCTTCTTTTCTTTTCTTCCCTCATGTCTGTCTTTCAACAAGAATTTTATAAACTGCAACAGACTTCTTTATTCCTCCTCCATACTGACCCAGCCATTCATTCTTTCTCATAGTTGTTCCACCACTGGATGGATGCACCTCCGTCCATCTAGTTGCTCATTGCACGATCCTCAGCCCTTCTTGTTGTTCATTCTTTCAGCGCCATGTAATCTATCAGCATGTTCTTTTGACTTATTTTATTTTAAATATATTTATTTATTTATTATTAGGTAGAGACAGAGAAATTGAGAGAGATGGGGAAGATAGAGAAGGCAAGAGACAGAGAGAAACCTGCAGCCCTGCTTTACCACTTGTGAAGCTTTCCCCTGTGGGTGGTGATCAGGGGCTTGAACCTGGGTCCCTGTGCACTAGAATGTGAACACTCAAGCCAGATGCACCACTGCCTGGCCCCTGTCCTGTTGATTTTATATCGAATTTTCAGTGTTCTTCAATATTTCTTTTGCTTGTGCTACTGTAGCTGTAGTAGTTATCTGATTAACTTTTCCTTTATATCTTTTGATCTCGTGGAATTTATCTCCACACATCCGGGAAACTAATTGCTTTAAAACTGAAATAAAATCTTTCCATTCCCTTTCTTGAAAACTCTTTGATTTAGCTGTTGTGATTAGAATACAACTTAATGCCATTTCTGTAACTAATGGGCTATGCTTATCTCTCAGATTTTATTTTCTACCAATTTCTACCACTAAGTATGGGTGTTGGCAGGTCGATTCATACTCCCAGCCTGCCTCTCTCTTTCCCTAGTGGGGCAGGGCTCTGGGGAAGTGGGGCTCCAGGACACATTTGTGAGTTCGTCTGCCCAGGGAAGTTCAGTTGGCATCATGGTAGCATCTGGAACCTGGTGGCTGAAAAAAGAGTTAACATAGAAAACCAAACAAATTGTTGACTAATTATGAACCTAAAGGTGGAAAAGTTCAGATGATGAGTTGGGGGGGGTCTCTGTTTTGTAGATAGTACCACCCAAGTTTTAAACTGTCTTCCTCCTCATTGAAAGATACTTCAATGTTACAGTTTTGTTCTCCCTCTTTCTGCCTCTCTGTTTCACTCTTTTTATCTGGGAAAAAGAAGTCACCCTGGAGTCATGAAGACCTATTGATGAGCAAAATAATCTTGACCATTTTCGAAATTGTGTGTAAAACAAATGTGCCACCTCACCTGGGAAATGTGTGTATGTGACCGAATCATCAGTAATTATCAGTGGGCAAAGTTATGTGAATGAAGTTGGAGATCAGGAAAGAGGATAGGCATTTTTTAGTACAAACAGATCTCTAAGCATTCCCTCAAACTGCAAGCAAATCCTGCGTTGCTTGGAGATTACCACTAGGAAGCTTTTATTAGCCTCCTGCTGTGGTGGTTTGAAATGTTCTTTGAGCCATTCCAGAATGAGTGTGCAGTGTAAAATTTTGATGTACAATACATACAGTCTTTGGAGGCTAGGCTGGCAGACCACTTCTGGTGGCCATTTTTTCCTTTTTTCTTCTTCTATTTTATTTTATTTTATTTTATTTATTTGACAAGACAGAGATAAATTGAGATGGAAGGGAGAAAAAGAAAGACAGGCAACTGCAGACCTGCTCGAGAAGCATCTGAGCTGCAGGTGGGGAGCAGGGGCTTGAAGCTGGGCCCCTGCTCAGGTCCTTCCACATAGTGCTGTGTGCTCTTAACCAGGTGTGCCAACACCTGATCCCTACATTATGATTCTGTATAACTATATCTGGCACACACACACACACACACACACACACACACACACACACACCTCCTGCTACCAAACAATAAAGAATTCACTGTTTTTTCCAGCCCATCACAGTATGTCTGAAACTTGGTATTTAGCTATGTCAGTGTACTAATTCCTTAGTTCTTCAGTCAGAAAATGGCCGTGTTATGCAGTCAAGAGTTGTTTGTTATCACTATCACATTAACGCCAACACCTAACCTACTTCTGAGCACTAAGTATACTTACTAATTTGAAGGAATCACTATGTTTTTGTTTTTCTCCCCCCCCCCAAGTCAATCTACCTCTATATTTATAGTTCCTTGTAGTGGGAGAAGTCAGGAGTGCAGAGGATCTCATCAGAAGTAAGAATGGGGGGGAGGGGCTGGGTGGTGGCGCACCTGGTTGAGTGCACACATTACAATGTGCAAGGACGCAGGTTTGAGCCCCCGGTCCCCACCTGCAGGGGGAGAAAGCTTCACAGATAGTGAAGCAGGGCTGCAGGTGTCTCTCTGTCTCTCATCCTCTCTATCCCTCCCTTCCTTCTGGATTTCTGTCTCTATCCAATAAATAAAGATAATAAAAAAATTAAAAAAGAAGAATGGGGATCTAGCCGTTCTTCTTTGTTGCTGAAAATGCTAGGTGGTCTTTGTTAGTAAATACTTTTGATTGTACCTATATGAAAATCCCTAGCATGTATAAGTGAAGGGAAAGAAATGACTTGAGAAGCTTTACTCAAAAACAGTTGTTTCTTTAAATTCCCTTATCTGTTGTTGCACCATTTTACTACTAGAGCGTGGGTAGGGGAACTGTTTTGAAATCCATTTATACTCCTTCCCTCATGCTGGAAACTATCAATCAATGTTTTTTTTTTTTCTCCTAGCAAACTAGACAGTGGAATGAGTTTAGCTTCATATGTGTCAGTGGCGTTTTATGGACATATTATTTTCTCGCACTGGGAAAATTAAACTTCTCATAAGATGAAATTGCCATACTATTGCTTTTCTTTATTTTGAATCATTCGAAAGTCCTCTATGCCTGTGCTCCTTTGAAGACATTTCAGATACTGGATAAATTATAGCAGCTTCAAGTCACAGAAACTGAGAAAATTCAGTGAAAGTTAATGAAGAAGAGTGTCAAAGGAACAGATTAGTTTAAAATGGAACTTCACATGTAGGAACAACTACCTCATTATTAGGGAAACAGAGCAACGATGAGATTCAGATAAGAAGTAAGGCAAAAAGCTTATGATAAAATCTGAAAGTTTCAAGTAATTGCATTTTAGATGTTCACCCACTCAGAATAGAAATGGGTGATATAAATAGATGTGGAACATATGGAGAAATTTAGATCTCTAAAAGTTTATGATTGTGCCAGGCCATTGGCAATAGTCAAGGTGGCTAAGACTGTACTGTCTCTTAGCACTCCTAAATCACTGAGCCATACCTCTGGGAAACCTTCTTTAAGTCTATTTAAGTATTTATGTAATTCAGAAATCAACCAGTCTTGATTTCTTCAGGTTCTTTAATAAATTGCCATCTATCCAAAGAAGAACACGGATTACAAATGTACAATACTAAGGCTCAAGCTTAAGTCGGCTATGAGAATTGTAGTTGAAGAGCATGAAATCCTTTACTGGGAGAGATAGGAGCAAGCATTAAAGTTGACCTAAGTAATATTTGAGGACTCTGTGGTAGAAAGATGAGATTTTTTTTTTTACACAAGGATTATCAGTGGGGTTTTGTACCAGCACCAAGAATCTACTGTTACTGGTGGCCATTTTTCCTTTTTATTTTATTTGATAGATATTGAAAGGAAAATGAGAGATAGATACACCTGCAGGATAGATAGATAGATAGATAGATAGATAGATAGATAGATAGATAGACAGACAGACAGAAACACCTGCAGACCTGCTTCACTGCTTAGGAAGCCCCCTATAGGTGGGGGACTAGGGCTTGAACCAGGGTTTTTATGCATGGTATCATGTACACCAATACCCAGACCCCAGAAAAAGATTTTCTAAGTTACCTTCTCTACAATAACAATTATATTCATAAGCTCAAGAGATCTATCATTTATTAATAAACAGACCAGTAGCCCTCATATAGGAGATATATAACAGTAATTTATTAAATGAGCTAAGACAAATATTCTGAGGTTTATTAAAAAAAATAAACTTCTGAGTGGGAAACTGGGAAGCACAGCCTCAACCAGGTGGTAAAGGTTAGCATCATCAGGGATGACTGGACATTGTACACCCTGATGTACTGAGTTGAGAATGGCACCTCATATGTGTGTTCTTCCCCAAATCCATAACCCTGGTCACTGAAACATGCACTAAGGAGCAGTCCACAGGATATGTGCCTGAGCAGTACATCTCAAATGTCAGGTCATTGACAATAAGGAAAGTCTGGGAGATTAACAACTGTTAGAGGAAAGGGGGGGGCGGTAGCGCACATGGTGTGAAAGGAATGGGGGGGCAGTAGCGCACATGGCTTGAAGCCCAAGGACCAGTGTAAGGATCCTGGCTCAAGCTCCCGGCTCCCCACATGCTGGGGGGTTTGCTGCATGGGTGGTGAAGCAGGTCTGCAGGTGTTTCATCTTTCTCTTCCCCCCTCTCTCTCCCCTCCTCTCTCGATTTCTCTCTGACCTATCCAAAAAACAACAGCAAAGACAACAATAATAATAACAATGACAATGGTAACAACAAGGGGAACAAAATAGGAAAAATGACCTCCAGGAGCAGTGGATTCATAGTGAAGGCAGGCAATAACCCTGGAAGCGAAAAGAAGAAGAAGAAGAAGAAGAAGAAGAAGAGGAAGAGGAAGGGGAAGGGGAAGGGGAAGGGGAAGGGGAAGGGGAAGGGGAAGGAGAAGGAGAAGGAGAAGATGATTATGAGGAGAATATACTCAGGTTTGATTGAGATATAACATAAAAAAGAAACACTGAAGAATAACTAAGACAATCACCTGAGAACACAACAAGACAAGACTCGGAATACTTTGGGAACCTACCAAGTCATGGGTGAGTGCAAACACCTGTGGCTCATGGACAGAGAGGGGCCTAAGGAGAGATTCCCGGGGCTGATATGTGAGTTCTAGGGAACTTTTTTCTTCTTCAATCTATAATATTGATAAATGTCAATGGCCTGAATTCACCTATTAAAAGGCACAGAGTAGGAAGATGGATCAGAAAACACAACCCAACCATATGTTGTCTGTAGGAATCCCACCTAACTCAACAAGACAAGCATAGACTCAAAATAAAAGGATGGAAAACTATCATAACAATCCAATGAACCACAAAAAGGGGGCAGGAATAGCTGTTCTCAAACTGACACGATAAGCCCTTAAAACAAATAAAATTTTAAAAGATAGGGATGGACATTACTTAACGCTCAGAGGATCAGTCAATCAAGAGGTCTTAAGGATTATGCATCCAATGAGAGGTCATCCAATGAGAGGTCATCTAAATACAGGGCTGCAGCAATATATTAACAGCAACATAGTAATGTTAGGGGACTTATATACACCTTGGATGTTGGACCAGAAACTATCAAATACTTACAGGAAAATATTGGCAGAACTCTTTTCCATCTAAATTTTTTTTTTTTTGCCTCCAGGGTCATTTCTGGGGCTTGGTACCTGCACTTTGAATCCTCTGCTCCTGGAGGCCATTTTTTCCCTTTTGTTGCCTTTGTTGTTTATCGTTGTTGTTATTGCTGTCACTTTTGGATAGGACAGATAGAAATGGAGAGAGGAGGGGAAGACAGAGGGGGAGAGAAATATAAGACACCTGCAGACCTACTTCACCACTTGTGAAGCGACTCCCCTGCTGGTGGGGAGCTGCGGGCTCAAACCTGGATCCTTAAGCTGGGTCCTTGTGCTTTGTGCCATGTGCGCTTAACCCGTTGCACTGCTGCCTGACCCCTCCCTCCATCTAAATTTTTAAAGGCGACTTCAGTGAAATAAATCCAACTACAAAAAATAAAAGTTGAACAAACACAAAGCAGAACTTGGAATTGGGTCTGGTATGTTGCACCAAAGTAGAGGATTCTGGGGTAGGGATGGGACGGTCCTGAAACATGATGGCAGAGGATCTACTCTGGGTTGTATTGTTATGTGGAAATGTTGTGCATGTACAAACTATTGTATTTTACTGTTGACTATAAATCATTAATTCCCCCAATAAAGAAATAAAAAAAAACACAAGTAAAGTCCATAGAAAGTTAAGATATTGCTTCATTAATGTTACAAATAAGACAGTTATAACAAGATGTTAACAGAAAACAGTGCAGGATATTAAAAAATAACCTTCTGTTGAGAAATTGCAATGTACTGATGGCCAAGAAGGAAAAGTGTGTGTGTACACACATACACACACACACACACACACGTGAGGAACATTAAGAAACAGGTAGCTCCATCCTCATACCTTCAGATTGGAAAACTCAGAAACCAGGCCACACGGACCAGGAGCTGGGCTACTTTAATGCATTTGCAAGTACGGGATAGACGAAGGCATAAGGTATATGACCCAGCCCGTCCCACTAAGACTCTTCGGTAAACCCTGCTGTATATCTAACATTCAGCTTTCCCTTTAGTCTTTTAATCAGCATGTCTCTCTAGGGTTACTAAGGATTATTTCAGTGGTGCAAGGTACAAAGCAGAATATAATAGTGGCATATCTGCATAAAAACAGGGAATTTAAACCAAAAATATTACAAACCTCAGTTCCTGTTGACAGAGTCTCTAAGGACAGAGACAATGGATGAAATTAAAAACAAGGACACTGGAGAAAAATTTTACCTCTGATAATAAACCTATGACAAATAGTACATGCTCTTCAGATTAGTAATTACCAATTATATGCCTATATGGTAACAGTAAATAACTCTGAGTCAAATAAGCATGAAACCTCAAACTACTCACTAGCTCAGTACCCTCTCAGCCTCCTCCTCCCCTCTCCTCCCCTCCCCCCATTTTCCTCTCTCTCTGTGTGTCCAAGAGGCCTTGTGAGTGTTGTTTCACCACACTGGACTGATTTTTTTTTTTCATGCAGATAGAGAGAAAGACAGACAGACAGAAATACCATAGTCATAAGAGTATCCATCAGTGTCATCATGGCACCCCAAGGCACCAGGACTTGAACCTGGACTGCATATGAGACAAGACAAAAACCATGCCTGGTGAACTATTTATCTTAACTTCAGTTCCTTTTATATATCATGACTACTTGAGAACAAAAAAATCACAGGGCATATGAAAAAGCCAAAAGTGGGGAGTCGGGCAGTAGCGCAGCGGATTAAGCACAGGTGGCACAAAGCACAAGGACTGGCGTAAGGATCCCTGTTTGAGCCCCTGGCTCCCCACCTGCAGGACAGTCGCTTCACAGGCGGTGAAGCAGGTCTGCAGGTGTTTATCTTTCTCCCCCCATCTCTGTCTTCACCTCCTCTCTCCATTTCTATCTGTCTATCCTACAGCGATGAAATCAATAACAACAACAATGAAACAACAAGGGCAACAAAAGGGAATAAATAAATATTTTTAAAAATTATTTAAATAAAAAGAAAGAAAAAGCCAAAGTGGGGGTGGTGGTGGTGATGATGATGATGGTGGTGTGTGTGGTTAGGAATCCCCATATTATCTGAGGAAACAAAGTGAATATAGCCATAGTCAGATTAGGCAGAATTTTTTTTTTTAAATGTAATTTCAGACTGGGAATTTAAAATAGCTATAATTAATATGACAAGATTTCTAATGGGTTTGTATAAGAACAGGTGGATAATGTAAAGAAGATAAATGGGAACTCTAAGAAATGATAAAAAAAAAAAGGAAGCAGACATTAAAATTCTATAAGAACCACAAAGAATGCTTTGAGATACTCATCAGTGGTAACAGCATGAACAAAAGGCAATCAGTGCGCTTGAAGATTTGTCAATAGAAGCTGCCAGAACTGAAATCCAAAGAGAAAAAGAGTAAAAACTGAGCAGACTATAGAAGAACAATTGTAAAAATTATAATATTCATGTAGGAGGAATACCAAAAGGAAACGAAACCGTCAAAAGATACAGAATAAATATTACATGTACGGCTGAGAGGTTTTTCATAACCAGTAATAAATCCTAGACTATAAATCAAGGAGTTTAAGAGAACATTAAGCAATATAGAAACAAAGCAAAACAAAATTCTCTAAACCTGTATGTCATATTCAATCTTCAAAAAATAAAAAGCCAGAGATTATCTTGAGAAGTCAGAGGAGGGAAAGATATCTTAGTTAGCAGGGAGCTCGTTTCAGAATTATATCAGTCTTCTCTTTAGAAATCATGCCATCAAAAGAGCAGTACAATGTTTATAAATGTTGAAAATAAAGCTCTGATTTTCATATTCAAAGGAATTATCAAGTGAAGGAAAAATATTCACATAAAACCAGAGATTTGTTGTCTACCTTATTTGAAATGTTAGAAATTCTTCAGAGGGAAAATAAATTATACAAATAAAAAATTTAGGCCTGCATAAAAGAAGAAATAGTATTTCTTAAAGGAAGGCATGAAAGTATACAGGATTTGTTTGCTTGTTTTCCCAGTGGTGGATGCTAGTGGGGAGAATTTCTGGCTGATGGTAGTGAAAGGGACTGAATCTGGGACCTCAGAGCCTCAAGCATAAAAGTCTTTTGTGTGTCCCTGTTTTTCTTATTATTAATTGAGGTAAAGATAAGTTTATTTTATAAACAATAAAATGTATTTGTTGATGAGGACCTATATAGATAAGTACAATGAATGATGGTTTTGTGTAAGGTCTGGGAGAGAAGATGGGGAATATCAGAATTACCCAGGGAGCAGTTATTAGACAGTGAAGTTAGATGGTCATAAATGTATATTCAAAACTATAGCACAATTAAAAATGTTTTAAGAATATAACTGATGTGTTTAGAAGAGAAGGAAACACACTATCACATATGTGCTTTGGGACTGGGTGATAACACAGTGGTTGTGTATAAGCCTTTCATGGCTGAGGAGAGAGAGGAGGACATCAATGCTTCACCACTTGTGACGATTTTCCCCTGCAGGCTTGAACCCGGGTCCTTGTGCATTATAATATGTGTGCTTGACTGGGTGTTTCACCACCCAGCCCCTATAAATTTGAATGTTCTAAATACACCACTTAAAGGTCAGAGGCTACCAATGAATATGAAAGTGAATATCTAACTCTGTATTAGCTACAAGAAATGTATTGAGATATAAAGAGATTAAAAGAAAGCTGGAAAGATGACATAATGGTTCTGCAAGATATCAGTAGATTAAAAATGAGGGACTAGGGATATATCTCATGCTTAAACCAATCACTGACAATGTAGCTGGGTTAAATACCTTAATTTTACACAAAGTAAATTTTATTTATTTTTTTATTTACGTATTTTTGCCTCCAGGGTTATTGCTGGGGCTCGGTGCCTGCAGTATGAATCCACTGCTCCTGGAGGCAATTTTTTCCCCATTGTTGTTGTTGCTGTTGGATAGGACAGAAAGAAATTAAGAAAGGAGAGGTGAGAGAGGAGGGGGAAGATAGAAAGACACCTGCAGACCTGCTTCACTGCTTGTTAAGCGACCCCCTCCAAAGGTGGGGAGCTGGAAGCTCCAACTGGGATCCTTGTGGATCTTTGCACTTTGTATTAGGTGCACTTAACCCAGTTCACCATCACCCAACCCCAGAAAGTCAATTTTAGATCAAGTAAGATTATATTATTAACATTAATGAAAGTATGTTAAGTGATCACATATTAAAACATATAAAGAGGGACTGAGAGGTAGCTCACTCAATATAGTGAAGACTTCACTACTATGTGTGACGATCCAAGTTCAAGTGCATAGCCATCACGTGGTAGCACCATGAAAAGGAATAGCTTCAGGAGTAGTGGAGCTGTGTTTGGGTATCTCTCTCCCTCTCTCTCTTGTCGTTCTACTCTATAAAAATGAAGTGGGGGGGGGGAGGAGAGAGATGGGAGAGAGAGGAAGAGAGAGAGTTCAGAAGGTGACACACCTGGTTAAGCACACACATCACCATGCACAAGGACTCAGGTTCAAGCCCCTGGTTCCCACTTATGGGGGAGAAAGCTTCACAAGTGGTGAAGCAGGGCTGCACATGTGTCTCTGAGTCTTTGCTTCTCTATCTCCCCCTTCCCTCTCAGTTTCACTCTCTGTCTCTATCTAATTATAAATAAATAAAGATTAAAAAAAACTGTTAGTTGAAAAAGAGAGAGAACGAGAGAGTCCTCCAGGAATGATGTAATTGCATAAGCACAAGTCTTATCAAAGGCCTGACAGGACAAAAAAATCCAGTATTGGTATGGATAATATAATAATAATGTTATAGGGGGCCGGATAGTAGCACAGCGGGTTAAGTGCACATGGCACAAAGTGCAAGGACTGGCATTAGGATCCTGGTTTGAGCCCCTGGCTTCCCACCTGCAGGAGGGTCGCTTCACAAGTGGTGAAGCAGGTCTGCAGCTGTCTCTTTCTCTCCCCCTCTCTGTCTTCCTCTCCTCTCTCCATTTCTCTTTGTTCTATCCCACAACAATGATGGCAATAACAACAACAATAACAACAATGATAAACAAGGGCAACAAAAGGAAAAAAGTAGCCTCCAGGAGCAGTGGATTCATAGTGCAGGCACTGAGCCACAACAATAACCCTGGAGGAAAAAAAATAATGTTATTACCTATAAACTGTATGTATTCAAATATAAAATATAAGAGTAAAATATATCATATAAATAATGTTAAGGCTAAAGAAAATGCTAATGCTGCTAGTGGTAGTAGTATTAATAATAATCAGTTTTATATCTATATTTCTGTTTCTCTAACTTTTCTTGCTGGGATCTATTTTGAAAGATACTGATATACAGCAGAGTACCAATTATTCATACCAAGAAAGCAGAATACTGCATATCTCGGGGGAGGACTATAATTACTTTTGCCCAATGCATCTTGGTATCAGGATTGCCATACAATGCACAAAATTTAATCAATGACAGAAGGATACACACATAAAATGAAAGACCTGATAAGCTACATTCATTGTGTCTTGATAAGAAAACGTTGCATAACCATGCGAGTTGGACTCAAACCTAGATTTATATATATACTTCCCTTTTTGTTGCCATTGTTATTTTATTGTTGTAGTTGTTATTGATGTCATTGTTGGATAGGACAGAAAGAACTGGAGAGGAGGAGAAGATAGAGAGGGGGAAAGAAAGATAGACACCTGCAGACCTGCTTCACTGCTTGTGAAGCGACTCCCCTGCAGGTGGGGAGCCGGGGGCTTGAACCAGGATCTTTACACCTGTCCTTGCGCTTTGAGCCAAGTGGGCTTAACCTGCTGCACTACCAAGTTTCAGTGTGCTACAGAACTTAACAATAAGGCTAATTGGCAAAACTGGAACTTGAATATGACTATATTAGACTCCAGAGCCCAAATAATTAACCTCTATACTTTCCCACCTCTTCTTCCTTTATGAAACCTGTAGATTGCTGCCAAAAAGCTAGCACAACAGGTAAAACATATGCTTTGTAAGCCTGAGGTCCCAGGATCAATTCCCTGGCACTGCATTTGCTCTGCTCTTTCTCACAGATGAATTTCACAGCTTTTAATAAGAAATAATAGACATCATATATATCATATTACAAAAAAAATGTTTCAGTTTTGATTCTGGCAACTAGAGCATTGCTGGGAAATTGTGCAGTCACATCTGCCATGTTGTCCGCTCGGGCTATTGCTAGTTCCCGCGAGAGTTGGGACATTCTCTGAGTGCCTGTTCCACCATGTTGTGCCCTCAGAGCATTGTCTATTTCCCCGCGATGTTTGGAGTGCTTTGGTTACTCCTCCCCCCTCCCATTCTCACCAGAGTTATCATCCTATCCTGGAGTGCTATGGTTACTCCTCCCCCTTCCCATTCTCATGAAAGCTACTCCTATAAAAGCCCTTCTTCTTCCGCACCTCGCTCTCTTGCCAGTGCTTCACTTCGGTGTTCAGACACAGGAAAGGTTACTGCCTGAGGCAGCCATTTTCGCTACCTCCACTGGCCCAACCTGCCTCTCTAGCACCCAACTCTGAGGTGCCAGCGCAAATAAAGATTTGTGTTCCCGCTTCGCTCCGGACCTCTTCTCTCTCTTCTCCGCGGCCCACAACAACAGAGCATGATCTCCAAATACTTTTTGTCCCTGAGTTCATGTTTTCGTGTTGTCCTCGTTTCTCATAATTTGCAGTAACTACATTTACGACAGTCTGCATTATGTTTTTCTGCTTTAGCTCAGAAATAGTTGGCCCCCTAATTTTTCCTCCATCTGTTCAAGCACTCATTTCCTTTTCTACCACACCAAACAATTTTCTTAGTCTTGCACTGTCCTCCTTGTTTCATGTAATCTAGGTTTGGAAAAGGGCCATACTGTTATTTCAGGTCAGAATCTTGAGCATTGGGGGCCATACACTGTATTCAAAAATATCTGGTGGTTTCACTAATTAGAAACAATTAATTGTTTAAAGCAGAGTAGCTCAAGAGACACATAATTTTCTGCACTTAGTGGCTGTATAACTGTAATACTGGGTATCTATAGAAGCCACTTGGCACAGAATGTGTTTGTTTTAGAGTCTTCTAATTTAGTATCCAGGATGTTCTTCCCAAACAGATGCACTAGGTTATTAGTTTACTTTTAAATTCACAGTTTTTCTTCTAGGGAATCTCTCAGCTTTTGCCTCAGATAATGCATAGCATTAATCCACTGATTTTTATTGCCAGCACAATTCTGTACCGATACAAAACAAAGCCAGATACTATTTCCAATGTGCTTCTTTTCTGTTTGGTGTTGGGAGGTGCTCGGTGTTTTCATCTTCTCAAGCAATAGTCTGTGACTGGACATGCATTTCTGTGCAGCTGCAGCAACCTGTGACTCTAAGGACTATACCTTATTCTTTTGTGTATGTGTTTTCTAAAGTACTTGTATCTACAGCCCACATAATGTTCAGCATAAAATGTTTTACAGCCTTAATTGAGAAAATGTTGATTTACAGATTATTGTTGCAGGAGTTATTTTTTAATCTTTTTTTAATCTTTATTTATTCTGTTTTGTTGCCTTTGTTGTTTTATTGTTGTAGTTATTATTGTTATTGTTACTGATGTCATTATTGTTGGATAGAACAGAGAGAAATGGAAAGAGGAGGGGAAGACGAGAGGGAGAGAGAATGACAGACACCTACAGACCTCCTTCACCAACTGTAAAGCGACTCCCTTGCAAGTGGGGAGCCGGGGACTCAAACTGGGATCCTTACACCAGTCCTTGTGCCTTGAGCCACATGCACTTAACCCGCTGCACTACCGCCCGACTCCCAGGAGTTATTTTGACTTGTTTGTTTGTCTGAGCTCACTACCACTCCTTACTGTGGATGTTGCAATTTGTAGAAACTGGCCATTAGATATAGTTTTTGTTTTATTTATTTGTTTGTTTGTTTATTTATTTATTTATTATTGGATAGAGACAGAGAAATTGAGAGGGGAAGGAAAGATAGAAAGAGGAAAAGACAGACAGACGCCCGCATCGCTGCTTCACTACTCGTGAAGCTTTCCCCTTGCTGATGGGGACCAGGGGCTTGAGCCCAGGTCCTTGTGCACTGTAATGTGTGCACTTAACCAGGTGTGCCATTACCTGTCCCCTTCAGATGTGATCTTTCATCAGAACAAGTGCCACTTTGAACTTGTACTGCTTTAGGTAGTTCTAAATAATACGTCAGACTTTTTCTTCAGACACATCCTCCACCCCCAGTTAAAATGTAAGTCTGCTAACTCAACATATATCTTATACATAAGAAGAATAAATGAGCAGAGAATTGGTTGACAAAATGACAGCAAACTGACTTGTACCCAAGCAAAAAATAAAGATGAATTTTTTACGTCCACTAAATTTTTGGCTAACATTAATAAAAATATGATTGTTAAAGACGTTTAAAAGTAGGCAAAGGAGATTGCATAATTGTTCTGCAAAAGGACTTTGATGCCAGAAGATCCAAAATCCCAGGTTCAATTTCCCCCACTACCATAATCCAGAGCTGAACAGTGCCCTGGTCTCTCTATGTATATCTTTCTCTATGTATTTCTCCCATTAAATTAAAATAAATAAAAATACATTTTAAAAACATGTTTAAGAGTTAGTAAGATATGTTTCTTTCTGAAATCTGAGTAAAAAACTGAAAAAAATCAACTTACTTTCATATTTTTAATTTGAAGATTTAAGGTTGAACTAACTACTAGAAGTAAATGAAAATGTTCTCTTCCACTTAGAAATGCTTCAGATACTGACAACCTTACCAGTGTGTCCTGGATCCTCACCTCTCCAGAGTCCTTTCCAGGGAAAGATGGAAACAGGCTGGGGGTGTAGATCAACCTCTCAACGCCCATGTCGAGCAGAGAAGCAATTACAGAAGTCAGACCTTCCACCTTCGGTACCCCATAAAGAATTCATATCTGCCAGAGAGGGAAAAATGTTAGGGGAATATGACCAAGGAAAAAAGGAAGGACATTTGAAAGTAGTTATAGGTACAGGTGTGACTTAAGAAGGAAGAGAAGGCAGGGCCATAGAGAAAATGGGCAAATATTTAAATATAGACAGTTATAGGAATAATAGTCAACCCATATCTGTGGCCTTGGGAGAACGACAGCAGTTTCTAATGGAGGGAATGGAGACACAGAACTCTGGTGGTGGGAGCAGTGTACCCCTATTATAATTTTGTAAGTCAGTTTTAAATCACTAATAATTTTTTAAATATTTTATTTATTCCCTTTTGTTGCCCTTGTTGTTTTATTGTTGTAGTTATTATTGTTGTTGTCGTTGTTGGATAGGACAGAGAGAAATGGAGAGAGGAGGGGAAGACAGAGAGGGGGAGAGAAAGATAGACACCTGCAGACCTGCTTTACCGCCTGTGAAGCGACTCCCCTGCAGGTGGAGAGCCAGGGTTCGAACCGGGATCCTTATGCCGGTCCTTGTGCTTAGCGCCACCTGCGCTTAACCCGCTGCGCTACAGCCCGACTCCCCGCACTAATAATTTTTTAACTTGCATGATTATAGTGAAACATTAAAAAAAAAAGCCAGTAGTTCAGATAAGCAACTGAGAAACTGATTGGCTTGATAAAAGAAAACTTTCAGACTCAGAATTTCAAACTGTCCTTTGTGTAATGTCTTTAAGTACTGTTTAAATCCCAAGAATCTCTCTTTAACATGCTGAAATATCCAGATGGGTGAGAAGTATGTAATTCTTTTGTAAAGTGGGAGAAAGGAGATTGCAAAAGAGATGAGAAAGGAACTCTTGCGTGACAGCCAACAGTAGGTTCTCAGGCAGAACCATCTTGGAAAGAACACAGAGGGAAGCTGATGATCTCCAGATCAATTGTCTTCAAGCTCACCATGCTTGCAAATCTTTATAAAGTTTCTGTAACATAAAAGCTAGTTTGAAGATCACTGTAGCATAAAAATGAATACAAGAGTAGTCAACATTTCACAACTTAGTAACTCATGAAGATCTGTTTTTATTTTTTTTTGTATTTTCTTTATTTATTGATAGTGACATAGAGAAATTGAGAAGGTTTGATAGATAGAAAGGCAGATAGAAAGGTAGATAGAAAGGAAGAGAGCAGTACTGCTTCACTACTCACTCCAGATGCCCAACTGGATATGCCACCACTGTCCTAGATCTTGAAGGTATTTATGAAAATAAAATATTTTCTGGGGCCACTAAGTATGTAACTATTGATTGTAATAACTGTAACTAATTAAGTTAAACCATATTGGCTACTACCTAAAATGCTTAGAATAAGGGGTTGGGTGGTGGTGCATTGGGTTAAGTGCACATAGTAAGAAGCACAAAGACGCATACAAGGATCCCAGTTTGAGCCTCCAACTCCCCACCTGCAGGGCAGTCGCTTCACAAGTGGTGAAGCAAGTCTGCAGGTGCCTTTCTTTCTCCCTCTCTATCTCCTCTTCCCTCTCAATTTCTGTCTATCCAATTAAAAAAAAAAAAAGGAGAAAAAATGGCCACAGGAGCAGTGGATTTGTAATGCAGGCATGGAGCCCCAGCAAAAGCCCTGGAGGCAAAAATAAAATAAAATAAAATGCTTAGATGCACACTAAAATGAAGTAAACTTGACTCTGAGATTCACCATGTTGTTACCTGGAATCTTATACTTTGTTTACAGCTCTTGCCATGGGTGGGCTGGGAATCAGTCTTATGACCTATGAAACTCTAGTCCTGTTTTCTACTGTTGTACTGTCTCCTGGTTCCTCTTCTACATTTTATTGCTGAGGGTTCTCTAGGTTTATTGAACAATTTCCTTATTTACTCACCTGTTGGAGATTAATGTAGTTTCTAATTTTTACTGTGACTATTCAAATGTACACTATATGCAATAGATGCTTTCATTCTTATTGGGTAAGTGTCTCAAAATACAAATTGTTGATTCACATAGGAAATGTCTGTTTAATTTTGTGAGAGTCTTCCAAAGTGGCTCTCTCATTCTGCATTCCTATCAGTACCATGAGAATTCCTGTTGAATTTTCATCAATAGGCAGTGTCACAAGCCATTCTGACTTTGACCATTCTAGTGAAGATGGAGAGATATTTCATTGTGGTTTTAATATTCCATTTTTCTGGTGACTAGTGATGAAGAACATCTTTTCATATGTATCTTGACCACTTATGTATCTTGTCAGATGTGTCTGAAATCCTTTGTCCATTTTTAAATTGAGTTATCTTCAAAACAGACTGTTTTCAGTCACTGAGTTCTCATCAATGCCTTTTTCTGTAGAGGAAGTAACAAATCTGGTAGGTAAATAAAGCAGAATTCATTTCAGGAAGGGAGAGGGTTGGAAGCTAATGAGCCCTTTCTCCCCAGTGTAGCTGAATGGTACACTGCTGTGCACTATACACCAGTGATTTATTGATCCCCATGGCAAGATGCAAATGAAAGGCTCTGCGATGAAAATGGCAGCTTCTAGGAATAGATATGCTTTCCCTTTTGCTTTCTTCCTTCCCTTTCCTTTTGCTGGAAGATTCAGACATAGATACTCTTTGAGTTAAAAATAATATATCATTCTCCCCCTCCCCTTTTTTTTGACAGAATTTCTTCCAAAATAGCAGAAGATGGCTTTCAAGTTTATCTGGAATGAGAGAGATGTTGGCAGCAAAGCCATGGGGGGGCTAGATCTCAAAGCAAAGTGAGGTTTAAGACAAAATAACATTTCTCAATGGCCATTACTAGAAAAAGAAATATAACGGAGTTCTGCTTTATGAAATACTTAGTATAGGATGCTTTTATACAAGATGATGCAAAAGAACTTGACAGTAACAGTATTATGTTAGAGAACAATAAGATTTTATACGTCGCAGCTGGCCTACAATAGTGATTTCTGATACACACAATGGTTATTAACTAGGAAGTCATTGCCACATAATATTTATTCAACATCATCATGTGTATTGTAAGGAACCTAAGAGATTTACCAGAGGTGGAACAATTCTGGCAGTATGTCTAAAATTTGTAGGAAATATACAATGCTATATCATTTTTTTATAGTAGTAAGTAATAGGCACACTTTTTTTTTTAGGGATATTCAAACCATCGTGACTTAATCTGTTATGAGTATGGAGTTCAAATCACATACATAGCTTGTATTTTTTGCACAGCTTAATAAATCGAGTATCCAACAGATGAGAGAGACAAGGAAAAAAATCGATGAGAAGTCAAACATAATGATAAAATTTGTAACAATAGTGCCACATATTGAAAAGTGTAACATTTGAAATATAAACTGAAAATAGAAATGTGATTATAAATTTAAAAAAACAGGGAGTTGGGCGGTAGCGCAGTGGGTTAAGAGCAGGTGGCATGAAGCGCAAGAACTGGCATGAGGATCCTGGTTCAAGCCCCCGGCTCCCCACCTGCCAGGGAGTCGCTTCACAGGTGGTGAAGCTGGTCTGCAGGTGTCTATCTTTCTCTTCCCCTCCTCTCTCCATTTCTCTCTGTCCTATCTAACAACGATGACATCAATAACAACAATGATAATAACTACAACAACAATAAAAAACAACAAGGGCAACAAAAGGGGAAATATTAAAAAAAATCTTTCCATCACAGCACATAAAAATAACTATATTTGGACTCAGGTTGGGTCAGATGAGCCCCCAATTGAAATTCCATACTATATTTCTTCTGTGTTGATTTGACACCAAGAATGAACATACAGATGAATTCCCACAGTGCACAGCACCTAGACTGAAACAGGCAATTGGTACAATTTGATGAGCTACTGGGAAATTATAGACTCCAGAAATTATATCCAGTGAGGTGAATTTTTTTTTTACTCTTATGTCTATTAGCAAGCCAGTAAAGTTAACAGACAAGGCTAAGGCAGTCTGAGATTTTTAAATAATTCCTGAAAATCTATTTGCTTTTGCATAAATATAAATTATTGTTTTCTTCCTTTTTCTCTTTTCTTTTTTCTCTTCTTCTTTCTGTTTTGTTGTGGCGGTTGCCAGGAATCCTTTGCTCCTGCTTTCTCAGAGAGAAAGACAGAGCTAAAGACACATAGCATTGAAGCATCCCTCTGTGTTGTAGGGCCCAGAGTTGAATCTAAGTCACTTACATGGCAAAGGAGGCAACTTCCCAGGTGAGCTATCTTTCCATCGATAAACATCTTATTTATTTATTTATTTAATAATGATCGACAAGGCCATAGGATAAGAGGGGTACAATTCCCACCACCAAGAGTTCCACATCCCATCCCCTCCATTGGAAGCTTTCCTGTTCTTTATCCATCTGGGAGCATGAACCCAAGATCATTATGGGGTGGAGGAGATGGAAGCCCTGGCTGCTGTAATTGCTTCTCTGCTGGACATGGGTGTTGCCAGGTTGATCCATATTCCCAGTCTGTTTCTCTCTTTCCTTAGTGGGGCAGGGCTCTGCAGAAAGGGAATTCCAGGGTACATTGGTGAAGTCATCTGGCAGCTAGTCTCTGGCCTATTCAATGAAAAATGGAGAAAAAAAAAAAAGCGCCCCACCCCCAGCAGTGGATTCCTAGTGCAGGTACCTAACCTCAGCTATAATCCTGGAGGGAAAAAAAAATTTTTTTTTCTGCCTTCTCTCAAGATACTTTAAAATAATGAACAAGGACTCAAACCCTTGATTCATTGTATACTAATAATAAGATCTTGTTAGCCTAATAGGTAATTCCTGGGCTGGAGTGCATGTTTTTCATGCATGACACCATGGGTTTGATCCCTGACATGAGAAAGCTAAGGGCAGTACCAGAAAGAACTCCATGGAAGGTACAGTCGTGCTATAGTGTTTCTCACTAAACATGAAGAGCAAAATTTAGGCCAGGGGTGCTGCTCAAGAGTTTTGCATGTGTAAGTAGCTCTGGTTCATTTCCTCCTCAATACCAAGGGGGGTGGGTAGGGAGGGATGGGGGGGAGGAAAATCTTGAATGACAGCTGGGCAGTAGTGCACCTAGTTGATCATTCTCTACCACTGTTGATCCAAGTTGAGGGCAAGGTCCTATGGGGGCCCACAAAAGGGTTTATTTTGTTGTTCCTAGTAGGGACTTTTTATACTGATCAAATCTAATCTTCAAAAAAACTATTATGACTTATCATGATTATCATTTTTAGTCTGAGAAAATTGAAGCCCAGGAGAATTACGTGCATTGTTCAAAGTTAAGGCCACATCACTAGTAAAATGCAGAACAAGAATTTGCACTCAGGACTGCCTGACCATACTCTTCCCTATATAAATGGACTATCTCCTGAAGGGTCATTTCAGACAACCACAATGACAATTTTCATTGCTCAGGATCAGATGTAAGATGCCCATGGAGATGAGAATCTATTGACTATTTTGTTTTCCAAGGTAATCCTACCATTTCTTAATATGATATCTTGTGTATTTTTCTGTTTGGTCTCTTCCTCAGTTGATGGGGAGATTCTCAGGTACATTGACACACTGTGCTAGACACAAGAGGAAATATAATTTTCATATCTTTAGGTAAAAGTAAGATAGAAATCATTTAATGATTTAGTAGTAGTATAATTAAAATAAATTCCTAATGAATCCTGTGGTAAATAGCTATTCTACTCTTATCCAAGGCTATCTTCTAATCTTATAAGAGAATTCCCTGTATCATAGTTCTATTTCTTTAGAAGTTAAGCCCTCAGAAAATGGTAACCTGATAAAAAGCAACTCTACCTTTACTTTTAGAATACAATTCAGGGCCCAGAAATAGTTTAATTTTTGTATCCCAATTGAGGCAATATAACAATATAATAATTTATTCCAATTGAAGAACCATGATATTTTTGTATATTCAGTTTAATAGCATCTCTATTCTAATCACTTCATTTCTTTTCTCTTTTCATCTTAGAAAAAGTTGAAATATCAACCAAAGTGTAAAGTTCATTGTTACATAATGTCATGATAGCTGAGTTGTGGAGAGCTTGGAACAAAATGGTAACTTGATTTCCAATGCTTGGTTACTTTTTACTTGGTGATCTGAAAAGATTAAGTACTAAGCAAAGCTACCCATTAAACCAGTTCTTCCAAAGTCAGAGAAACTTTTTTCCTTCCCCACAGTGGTAAAATATATCAAGTGCAGTTCTGTCAACTTCCAATTTAGCTCTACAAATCTGGAAGAGCTTGATTAAATGCCATGTGCATAGTAAAGGAAGTTTACTCTTATTGTGCCTTTAACACAGAACCTTGCCAGACTTCTTACCAGAACTGCCAACACATAACAAAATAAGCTTGACCTGAATCTCCAAACTTTCATTCCTCCCCTTCTTCTGCCCTTTTATTCCCACATGAAGTTACTAACATGCTATGTGCAGTGGCCAAAAGGCAGACAACAGAAAATAAACGGAGAAAGAGCAGAGTCAAGTTAATTCCAGACCCTGGCTAATTGGCATCCAAATAATTAAGAGCTTTTTTAAAATTGGGGAAAAAAAAAAAGCCCAACACCTAATAGAAGCTCAGCAGTGACTAGGGCACAGGGAAAAGTACAAAATTTTTTGGAAAAATTCCAAAAAAATTTTTTGGAATTTTTATCAACTAGAAGTATATAAAGCTTTGGGCAACAAGTAGGAGGTTACATACAAAGAAAAACATAGTTGTGAGAATTGTACAGCTAGAAGCAGCAAGTTTACCCAGTAACTGGGAAAAACAGGAGATTTTACTTTCAGTGATAAGGATATAGGCTATTCATAGCTTGAATAGTATTTTTTTTCTTGAACAGTTGTGCTTTTTTTTAAAGCTTGTTATAGATTCTGTTTGTGCATAGATGTATAATATATACCAACCTATGAACTAAAGATAAAACCACTTCTGATAGTTGCAGGTTCAATTAAAGTGAAGTGTTAAGGCAATTACTCAGAAGGCTTAAAGGAAAGCAACCTCACTTGTGCCTGAAATAACGGGCAAATTTGACCCAAAGCCTACACTTTGTTTTCTCTCCTGTGTTTAATTATTGTTGGGTAGAATTGTCAGTCAAAGGTAAAATATCTGATTGGTGTTACACCATTCTTAGAAATTCAATACCAAGTGACTTTAAAAAAAAAAAAAGTTACTAGGGAGATGAGTTCTACACAAATATTTAGCAGGTATCAGGGAAGGGAATTATTTATGTGTACTTTAGAGAGGTGACTCCCTTCTGTGCCTTGCTGTTCCACAGGTAAAGACTGCAAAATGTCAGTTTGGTGTTGGTATGCTTCTAATTCTGCTTCTAAAAACCCCTTCTGTTTCATTTGGTTTAATCCCCCCTGCTTAACACTATTCTATTTACATAACTAAGCACCAGCATGCCTGCATGGCATTGGTTTAATCCCCACTGGTTCATGATGTCTTTTTGCTCCGCCCCCTCTTGTAGTACACCCTGATTTGCACCAGCCACTTTTCGCTCCACCCTCTTGCGTCACTTCCTGTTTCTGCCCTACTTAGTGAGTATATATAGGATTGAGTTTTTAGTTTAGTTTAGTTTAGCTTGGTTTAGATTGTGCTGCTTCCTGCATGAATAAAGAGATACAACCCAGCCATGAGTCCCTGGTCATCTGTTACCCATCCGTGAGGCCAGCCCGGCAAAAACAACAGTTTGGGACTCAGTAGATTTCTGCAACTGTGCATCTTGCCTGAAAAGAATGACAGACTAATGGGGCCAGTCGGTGGCATGCCCACTTAAGAGCACATAGTACAAAATGCAAAGATAAGGGCAAGGATCTGGGTTCAAGCCTGCACTCCCCACCTGCAGGGAAGCAGGAATGCAGGTCTCTTTCTCTCTCTCTCTCTCTCTCTCTCTCTCTCTCTCTCTCCCTCCCTCCCCTCTCAATTTCTCTCTGTCCTATCCAATAAAATGGAAAAAATGGATGCCAGGAGCAGTGGATTTGTAGTGCTGGCACCAAAGCCCCACTGATAACCCTGGAGGCAAAAAAGCAAAAAAAAAAAAAGAAAAGAAAAAGAAAGAAAGAAAGACTGACAGGCTTAAAGTAATGAATGGTTCTGAATGGATACTCTGCAGACTTCAGTGAGCACCTATAATTGTCAAAGTATCCTGTCACTTTCTGGGGCATCTTAGTTGAACTAGGTATCTACTTTTGACCCCTTTAAGAGTTTTTTTTTTTAAACTGTGGGTCAAGAGGCGATTCTAGAAACATTCACTTCCTTAATTTGTAGATTAAGGAACTTCTTTGTAATAGGACTTTTCAGGATCTATTTAACCTGTCTTAGTTAAGTTTTCTTGGCTAAGCCTGTTGCTTTTAGGAGGTGGAATGGTCAATCCTATACACAGCAGGTTGTGATGTGCAAGTGTATCTTGATCAGAAACCTGAATCACAGCAATATAAAAAGGTACATTATGAGTAGAATTTATTTCTTAACACATTCATAGTCTCCAAATATTTACCATTTGTTCAAGGATCAAAAGTAGGGAGACAGAGAGATGATAATTTAACTAGACATTAGGATACCTGAGCTTTAGGACTGACTTTGCCACTATCCAGATTTTTTTTTTTAATTTAAAGCCTAGTTTGCTATTTGTAATAGGTTGTTTTGTTATTATTATTATCATTATTATTTAATAATGGTTGACAAGATTGTTGGATAAGAGAGGTACAAACCACACAATTCCCACCACCAGAGTCCCATATCCCATCTCCTCCATTGGAAGCTTCCTTATTCTTTATCCCTCTGAGGATATGGACCAGAGATCTTTATGGGGCGCAGAAGGTGGAAGGTCTGGCTTCTGCAATTGGACATGGGTGTTGACAGGTTGATCCACTGTCCTCAGCCTGCTTCTGTCTTTCCCTAGTTGGGTAGAGTTCTGGAAAAGTGGGATTCCAGGACACATTGTGAAGTTCTGGCCCAGGGAAGTCGGGTTGGCATCATGGTAGCCTCTGTAACTTGGTAGCTGAAAAAGCATTAAGATATAAAGTAGAACAAACTGTTTAATAATCAGGAATCTGAAGGTAAGAATATAGCAGATGAAAGTTGAGGTCTTCATACTGGAAGAAATTAGGGAGTCTATTTTAGGTACATCCCAAGCACCCATAACTTTACTAATTTTTGCTTGAGTCCAACAGCTAGCATGTAGGTAGGCTGGTAAAATGGGGTCAGAGTTGAAAATAGCACTAGAAAGCTGGATCAGCTCAGAGAGTAGCTTCCAAATATGGGGAAAGTATAGAAATACCACTAACTGTAAATCCCATCCATCACTACCCAATTTTGACTTGGCATTATTCACTTAGTTTCTTTGAGTTTTGTTTCTTTTTTCAACTCTAAAATGAAAGGGGTGGATGATATCACCTGTAAGGTCACACAGTCTCTCAAAATTTCATCATCTCAAATTAGTATGTAGTTACTCTTTCCTCTAAAATATAGGGATTGTTAAGTGTGATTTATGTGGATGAAATCATGGAAGTGATAGGATAGTAGGACAAGAATTCTCTTTTTCTTTCTTTCTTTCCTTCTTTTTTTTTTTTTTTTTTTTTTGCCTCCAGGGTTATCTGCTCCTGGAGGCTATTTTTTTTCCCTTTTGTTGCCCTAGTTGTTTATTGTTATTATTTTTCTATTGTTATTGCTGTTGGATAGGACAGAGAGAAATCAAGAAAGGAGGTAAAATAGAGAGGGAGAGAGAAAGATACATACCTGCAGACCTGCTTCACCGCTTATGAAGGGACTCCGCTGCAGGTGGGGAGCTGAGGGCTCGAACAGGGATCCTTATACAGGTCTTTGCACTTCATGCCTTGTGCACTTAACTGGCTGCGCTACCGCCCAGCTCCCGAATTCTCACTTTCTAAACTGTAGCAAGGCTAAGTGTCCTAGAGGCTTCCTAGTGCCTACACTATGAATCCACTGCCCCTGGTGGCATCTTTTCCTCCCATTGTTGTTGTTGCTTTTGCTGCTGTTGTTGCTTTAAGACAGAGAAAAAATGAGAGAGAAGGAGGAAGACAAAGTAGGGGAGAGAAAGACACCTGCAGACCTGTTTGACTGCTTGTGAAGCAACCCCCTTGCAGATGGGGAGTGGGTGGGGCTTGAACCGGGATCCTTGAGCTGGTCCTTGCTCTTCAGATTACGTGCACTTAACCCAGCGTGCTACCACCAGCCCCATATTTATTCCATTTACCTAATTTATTTATTGGGGGATTAACGGTTTACAGTTGACAGTAAAATACAGTAGTTTGTACATGTGTAAAATTTCTCAGTTTTCCACATAACAATTCAACCCCCACTATGTCCTCCTCTGTCATCATATTCCAGGACCTGAACCCTTCCCTACACCCCATAGGCTTTTACTTTTGTGCAAAACACAAACTCCAGTCCAATTTCTGCTTTGTGTTTTCCCTTCTGTTCTTAGTTTTCAACTTCTATGAGTGAGATCATCCCATATTCATCCTTCTCTTTCTGACGTATCTCACTTAACGTGATTCCTGCAAGTTCAGTCTAAGATGGAGTGAATAAGGTGATTTCACCATTTTTAGTAGCTGAGAGCTATATTTTATTACTGAGTTGAATCTCATGCTGACTTGATTATGTTAGATAATATTCCAAGGGTATGTGTTGATCCTTTGAAGGTTCTGCCCCTGGTAAAAATCCTGAGTCCTTTTTAATATACCTTTCTGCATAGGATCTAAATACATACATTCTAATTCTGCTCTTAGGGACATATCAATAAATCTTACAAAAGTCCAGAAATGTCTTCTCTGAATAATGTACTTGCCTTGTCATGTGTGCTATCCAAGTTCAAGCTCAACTGCCAACATGTTAGAGGAAACTGCAGTGTTGTGTACTGTCTTTCTCTTCCCCTCTTTTTGTATCTTTTAATCTGAAAAAGTCCATCTGAAGCAGTGAAGCCCTGCTTATGATAAACAATTAACCATAAGGAAGAAAAACTTTCCCAGAGAGCCGTATAGCTGAATACACATAAAGACTTAGATCTAGGGCAGGAAAGGATTCGTCTGGAAATTGACAACTCAGCCAAATAGAACAGTCTAGTCAAGTGTTTTGTCCCCTAAGTAAACTTTTTGTGTGAGAGCAATCTCTCTTTTCCCTCTCAATTTCTTTTTAAAAATTTTTTAATATTTATTTTCCCTTTTCTTGCCCTTGTTGTTTTATTGTTATAGTTATTGTTGTTATTAATGTTGTCATTGTTAGATAGAACAGAGAGAAATGGAGAGAGGAGGGGAAGACAGAGATGGGGAGAGAAAGACACCTGCAGACCTGTTTCACTGCCTGTGAAGGGACTCCCCTGCAGGTGGGGAGCTGGGGCTCGAACTGGGATCCTTATGCCAGTCCTTGTGCTTCATGACACGTGCACTTAATCTGCTGCACTACAGCCTGACTCCCTCAATTTCTTTTCCATCAGTTAAAAAAAAATGAAAATGGTATGAATATCCCTTTAAATAGAAGCTCCTTATAATTCTATAAGACCATTCTTAGGCTGAAGGACATGAAAATGCTAATTCAAAATAATACATGTGCCTATGTGCACAGCTGTTGCCAAAATATGGAATCAATCTAAATGTCTTTTGATGAATGAAAGCAGAATTCAGGGAATAGTTAACTCATTAGAATATTACTCCCTTATTGGGAAAGGTGACATTATATCTTATGCAATAAAATGGATAAAACTGAAGGTGATGGTATAAGTGAAACACAACTGCTGGATGTAGCCACGAGTTTTTGGAATGCAAATAACTTATACAAACTTGCAAAAACAAGTAATAATAACCAAGCTGACTCTTAGACTCTGTTAAACTATGATGATTATCTAAAGGGAAAGGAAGAAGGGTTGGAGAGATAAGTAGAGGAATGAATTTCTTTTGTGTAGGGCATTAGAACCCTAGTTGTAGGTGTGGTCAGTAGTATGAAACTTATATAGGAGTAAAATTATACTTCTAAAATCTTACAGTGTTGTAAACCAATGTTAAATTAATAAAATAATGTAATCAATTATCTTCTATGCTCTAGATATTCTTTACCTGTGCTATAAAGAAACATTAATGTTTTAATATCAATCATTAACATTTATGTGAAAGATGAAGCTTTACCCCATGAGAATATTTTGAGTGGAGCATGAACTAAACTGTACTTGACTTGGCCTATTGGTGAGCTTATCCTTTTGTGTTTGTTTGATTTTAGTAAAGTTTTTTGGTTTTTTTATCCTATCAAGTTTAGTTATGGTCTTAGTGTAAGTTCGGCCTCCTAAGTCCTGCTCCTCTAGAGGTTCTTCTCTTTCTTCGCATTCATAAGATTATGAGAACTCTTGGATACAACAGTAGGCTTAAAGCTTCATATCTAGAAACCCAGGCTGAATCTACTTTATGGTTCTTTTTTCTTTTTCTTTCTTCTCTTTTCCTTCTTTCTTCCATTTTTTGAGACATCACCATCATTTACTTTTTTTTCATGTTTCTAAGATGAGGAGTTTGCATATGCAGCAGAGTTGGAGGCAGTCAAGTGTATTAGCATCTGTGATTTTGATGAGATTATAGTTATACCATATTTTAATACATGACCTACTTAATATTATTATATCTTCTCTCAGCCAGGCACAGCAGTGTTGGAGAAGGGTTGGCAGTTTTCATAGCCTGAAAGGCACTTGGGCTGTTGCCCATGGATAATGACTATTCTTTTATTTTTCAGCTTTTTGGCTAAATTTCTAGAGTATAGACATTTCTTCTAGCATTTGGCCATGGAAATACTGAAATGGAAATAACACTGGGTCAGAACATTAATTCAGACCACATATAATGTGTTTTACCTTAAAAGGCAAAATAGTTAATGCTTAAAATTTCAAAGATGAGAGCCTTGATGCCTCCTTCATTCTCTCTCTCTTTTCTCTATTTTCTCTCTCCTCTCTCTCTCTCCCTCTCTCCCCCCTCTCTCTTTCTCTCTCTCTCTCTCTCTTTCTCTCTCTGTCTCCCTCTCACTCTCTCCCCCCCCCCATCTCCATGGTTATCACTGGAGTTCTGTGCCTGCACTATTAATCCACTGCTCCTGGTGGCCATTTTTTCCTTCATTGGATAGGACAGAGAAAATTCAAAGAGGAGGAGGTGATAGAGAGAGAGGGAGAAAGATACCTGCAGACCTGCTTCACTGCTTGTGAAATGACCCCCCCCTGCAGGTGGGGAGCTGGGGGCTCGAACTGGGATCTTTGCATTTTGTACTATGTGTGCTTAACCAGCTGTACCAGCACCTGGCTCCCTGCCCCTCACTCTCTGATTCAGAGGCTGTTGACTCCTGGACATGGGCTCTTACTCATAAAAGGATACAAATAGCACCTCTGTGGAGGCCTATTGTTAGAATTCGATGAATGAATTTATATAGGACGTTTAGAAAGGAGCTTGCCATATAATAAATACAGCATTAGGCTACATTTTTAAAAATCTTTTTATTTTCAGTGATTTAACATTAGGTACTTCATGAAAATGAATGATTAAGCAATAACTACATTGCTCCGTACCCACTGATCTAATTCCTGACTATTAAATATTTCCCATGTGATAGGTACAGTGGTAGGCAGGGAGAATATAATATACAGAGAAGACCCTCTGCCCCTTTCTTTATGGGTCTAAAAATGTAGTTAGGAAGACATTTGATTAATAAGTAAGCAAATTAATGAATCAAATAGGGATGGTTGTTATTAGTGCTTTAGAGGAAATTAAGGGTGCAGTGGTATTTGGCTCTTAATTTAGGTAGAGAACAGAGAATTAGCTCTCTGAGGAGGTGCTATGTAGCATGATAGAAGAAGACAGAAGTACTGGGATTGAGTGCATTTTAAGCAATAGGAGTAGGACAAAGATAGGATGTCCCAGGTGCAGAAGGAGCAGAGTTAGATGAGATTGAGAATGTAGAAGGAAGTTCTAGTATCAAAGGCTTTTTTTAAAGCCAAAGTGTTATGTGCTATGATTTGCACTTTCTTTCTCTCTCTCTTTCTTCCTTATTTTATTGGGAATTAATATTTTACAGTCAACAGCAAATGTAATAATTTGTACATGCATATAACAATACAACCCCCACTAGGTCCTCTGCCATCATGTTCCAGGACCTGAACCCACCCACCCCAGAGTCTTTACTTTGGTGCAATAAATCAACTCTAGTCCAAGTTGTGCTTAATGTTTTCCCTTCTGCTTTTTAAAATTTCTTTATTGGGGAATTAATGTTTTACATTCGACAGTAAATACAATAGTTTGCACATGCATAACCTTTCCCAGTTTTCCATATAACAATACAACTCCCATTAGGTTCTCTGTCATCCTTCTTGAACCTGTACTCTCCCCTCACCCACCCCAGAGTCTTTTACTTTGGTGCAATTCACCAACTCTAGTCCAAGTTCTGCTTAGTGTTTTCTCTGCTGATCTTGTTTTTCAACTTCTGCCTATGAGTGAGCTCATCCCAAACTCATCCTTCTGTTTCTGACTTATCTCACTTAAGCAGTCATCCGCTTTTTCTAATAGATCCTTTACCTGCATTTTAAAGAATTGATGGAAGAGTGTGTGATGATGAAAACACAGAATCTGGGAGCAGTTACAGAGGTCATGGAGAGAGAGAAGATGTTTGTTTGAGTCAGAATGCTACCAGTTGTAGTAGGGCCGAGGATGGATTTCAGGGATGTTTTCTTCAAAGTCAAATCTGTAGCACTTGCTGTAAATGGATTGGGCCTGAGAAGTAGGGGAAAATAATAACACTATGGAATGTAAGTTTCAAAGTTAGTTTTGATAATTTTGATGATAAACATGATGAATACTAAGTCAGTGAAACCCAGTGAATAATCTTTACATATTTAAGAGATGATTTACATAAAGTGCAGTTAAACATAAGTTCCTAAAGTGTGTGTTAGGGCAACAGTTGCTATGATTTTTTTTTTAGGAATTTCTTCATTGAATCAAAGGACATTTCTAAGTCCCGTACAACATTCTCTTTGGGTGGACTACATGTCTCAAATATATTACAGTTAGCTTTTCAATCTTCCCCCCCCTTACATAAATATGGATTATCTTTTCCAAACTGCATAATATTTGAAAAACACATTATGATTCTAGAATCTTTTAAGCATTGTGTTTTTGAACAACTTCTTTTTTTTTTTTTCTAGTTTGAAACTTGGGGCAAAGTCTTAATTTACTATAGTGGTTTCTTCATCTGTAAACTGGAATTTTATAGTAGTATCTTCCTCACAGGTTGGTGGAAATACCTTAGTATTTGTAAAGTACTGTGCAGATGAAGAGTCAGCAGACTTCTCAAAACTGGAGCTTTGTGGGTTTCTTCATCTGCAAAATAAAGATGGTTTGTTTTTTAGAAACCGGTGGTTAACTATAGCACATTATGTCTTTCCAAGGAAACTTTAATCTAAGAATAAGCTATTAGTAGATTTTTTTTTTTTTGCCTCCAGGGTTATTGCTGGGGCTCAGTGCCTGCACCATGAATCCACTGCTCCTGGAGGCCATTTTTTCCCCCTTATGTTGCCCTTGTTGTTGTAGCCTTGTTGTGGTTGATGTTGTTCGTTGTTGGATAGGAGAGAAAGAAATGGAGAGAGGAGGGGAAGAGAGAGAGGATGAGAGAAAGATAGATACCTCCAGACCTACTTCACCGCCTGTGAAGCGACTCCCCTGAAGGTGGGGGGCCGGGGGCTCGAACCGGGATCCTTATGCCGGCCCTTGAGTTTTGTGCCACATGCGCTTAACCTGCTGAGCTACCACCAGACCCCCTAGCTTTTTCTTTCTTTCTATAGAGGGGGAGACATAAAGCGAGGTAGAGAGAAAAAGAGCACTATTCTAGCACTGGTGAACTACCCCCGTCTAGAGTCTTGAATTTTTGTCCTCATGCATGGCAAAATTGTCAAATGTATGCTCCTTCCAGTCTCTCTTTCTCCCTCCCCCCATTAGAATTTATATTTATTTCTTATTAGATAGAAAGAAATTAAGATGGGAAACTGAGATAGGGAGAAAGACACCTGCCACTTGGAAGGCCTACTTGTGAAGCTTTCCTCATGCAGGTGGGGACTGGGGACTTGAACCTGAGTCCTTGCACATTGTAACATATGCACTCAACCACGTGTGCCAGTACCGCCCCCCCCCTTAATTTTCTAAAGATTTTATTATCTTTATTTATTTCAAAATCAAGAGGGAATGCGGTGATAGAGGTAGAGGGACAGAGGGACACCTGCAACACTGCTTCACCTCTTGCAAAGCTTTCCTCCTGCAGGTGGGGATTGGGGGCTCAAACCTGGGTCCTTGTGCATTTTAACATGAGCGTTCTACCAGGTGCTCCACCACCTGGTCCCAGGACATACTGTTAAGAAATTGCTTGGATTCATCTGCATATCAGATTTCAGGCTCAGAGGAAAAAAAGAAAAGAAAAAAAAAAAAACACTAGTATGGCCACAGGCCCTTTGGAATAAAACTAAAATATGCCTACTAGCCATCTACAAAACGGAGACCCCCTTAATACTTCATCTGCACTATTCCAGCCTTTAGGTTCATGATTAGTCAACAACTTGTTTGCTTTATATGTTAACTCTCTTTTTAGCCACCAGGTGCCGGATGCTAGCATGATGCCGACCAGACTTCCCTGGACAGACAACCCTACCAATGTGTCCTGGAGCTCCAATTCCCCAGAGCCCTACCCCACTAGGGAAAGAAAGAGACAGGCTGGGAGTATGGATCGACTTGTCAAAGCCCATGTTCAGCGGGGAAGCAATTACAGAAGCCAGACCTTCCACCTTCTGCATCCCACAATGACCTTGGGTCCATACTCCCAGAGGGTTAAAGAATAGGAAAGCTATCAGCGGAGGAGATGGGATATGGAATTCTGGTGGTGGGAATTGTGTGTTGTGCCCCTCTTACCTTATGGTTTAGTTAATGTTTCCTTTTTATAAATAAAAAAAATTTAAAAAAAAGAATAGGAAAGCTATCAAAGGAAGGGGATGGGATACGGACATCTAGTGGTCAGAATTGTGTGGACTTGTACCTCTCTTATTCTATGGTTTTGTCAGTGTTTCCTTCTTATAAATAAAATAAGAGAAAGAGAGAGAAACAAAGAAATTGCTATTTCAAGAACACAAACAGATGGATAGAGATGTTTCAGACGGAATCCCATCTCCTTTCTTCCTTCCTGGTTTCTTATCTCTTATCACATCATTTTGCTGTCCTTTGCATCACAGTGATATTAAAAATGTACTGATGAAGATTTAGTGGAAAGATATCAGGCTGCAGATGCTACCACGACTCCACCCAATTTCTCTGGGCAGATGATCTCACCAATTTGTCCTGGACCGTTGCATCTCTAGAGCTTTGGTCCACTAGGGAAAGATAGAAACAGGCTGGGGGGTATGGATTCACCTGTCAATGCCCATGCTCAGTGGAGAAGCAGCTACAGAAACCAGAACTCCTACCTTCTGCTCCCCATAAACAACCTTCATCCATACTCCCAGTAGGGGAGAAGTGATAGGATGAAGAAAGATAAGAGGACTCTGTACTCCAGCTCCATCAGCACCCAGAGAGACAGAGAAGGAAAAGGAGAGGGACATATGGAGGTAGTTATGATGTCATGAGTGACTTAGAGGTGAAGAGAGGATTGAATCAGAAAAAAGAAGGGGCAACTATGTATAAATGTGGACAGATAGTTGTAGAGAAGATGGTTGGCCCATGTCTAAAACTTTAGGGCAACTGCAGTGGATTGCAGTGGGGAAAGTCAACATTCAGAACTCTGGTGGTGGGAATAGTATGGATTCAAACCCCTGTCAACATGTAATTCTGTAATATAAAAATAAATAAATAAATAAAAATATTTAGTGGAGGGCAAAACACTCAAGAAGGAAAACGTTAGCATTCAAGAGGTGATTCACATACAGCGGTGCAAGACATGTTTGTGGTGTGTGTATCTAGTCTCGTTTGTGTGTTGCCTTTATGGTTTGTAATGATTAAGGATTCAGGCACTGGGATTAGACTAAATTTAGACACACATCTATCAGTTGCTAGTGTACAGTCATGGAACAAGTTGTGCATCCACTTTATGCCTTATTTTTTTAAACACGTGTTGTTTTCTTTCTTTATTATTGGATAAAGACAGAGAAATTGAGAGGGATGAGGGAGCTGGAGACAGTGAGTGAGGCCTGCAGCCCTGCTTCACCACTCAGGAAACTTTCCCTCTGCAGGTGGGGACCAGGGGCTTGAATCCAGGTCCTTGTAGTGTGTGTGCTTACCCAGGTGCTCCACCACCTGGCCCCGTGCCTCATTTTTTTTTTTTATCGGTTGAGTGAAGATGTTAAACATATCTGTCTTACATATTGTTATAAAATTAATCTATGCAGTCTCTAGAGCATCTGGTGCATAGTGCTAAATGTTAGTTATGATTGTTGTTATTATATCATTATATAACAGCTGAACAAAAATGGCTTACTTCTTACCATAAAATTTAGTAAATGTCTACATTTTACTTTCTTTTCATCTTATTGTACATCTTCTTAGCCACACTAAGTTGTCAGCCCATAGGCTATGGGCTTCAGAAGTATCTGGAAGATCTTGTCCTCAACTCTGCCTTCCACTAAGTTTTCAAGTTCCACTGTTATGGACATTAAAAAAAAATATTTCCTTTTTGTTGCCCTTGTTTTTATTGTTATTGTAGTTATTATTGTTGTTGATGTCGTCGTTGTTGCATAGGACAGAGAGAAATGGAGAGAGGAGAGGAAGACAGAGAGGGGGAGAGAAAGATAGAGACCTGCAGACCTGCTTCACCGCCCCTGCAGGTGGGGAGCCGGAGGCTAGAACCAGGATCCTCACGCCAGTTCTTGTGCTTTGCACCACGTGCGTTTAACCCACTGCACTACCGCCTGACTCTCTGCTATGGACATTTTATTGAGCTTTATTTCCACCAAATGTGTAGAAGCGTTCCCTTGTCTCCACATCCCTGCCAGCACTTATTTCTGTCCTTGTCAGTGTACGAGATTCCCACAGGTGTGCGGTGGTTTCTCATTACTGTCTTGATTTGTATCTCTAATACAAATAATCAGCCACTAATCAGCCACTTTGTGCATCTTTTCCTATGCTTAGTGGCCATTTTAACTACCCCGTGAAAACCTCTTCAGATCCTTTTCCATTTTTAATTGGGCTGTTTGGGTTTTTTTGTTGTTGTTGTTGTTGTTGCTAAGCTTTATGATATGTATACATACATATATATACTTTGGTTATGAGCCAGCCCTTAAGATGCCTGACAAGTAAAAATGGTCTCCCATTCGGTAGACTGTCTTTTTACTTGATTGCTGTTCTTGTTGATAATATTTTGCTTTGCAGATAATCGTGGGATGGTCTAAGCTGACTTTTAAAATCATTTAGGCTCACCTTTAATTACTAGGATGCTAATAAACCCTGAAGTGAATAGTCTTTATATTCTTCCGAGCTCTAGTCAATCCTAGCGTTCTTTGTAAAACACCATTCAAAAAGTGATGATGTGACTCGAGCTCTATACTGTGTTTTTATAGCAGAAACTTGTATATATTGTTAAACAATGCACATGAAGAGAAAGGGAGGCTTCAAGCATTATGAAATCTCCATGAAGCATCTACTTGGAAGGTGCTGGCCATCTGTGCCGGTAGTTGGATAGGATCCTTCAGACTCTTAATTTGATTTGGCTGCTCTGTGGGCCAGCTGATCTTCCCATTTGCTCCACAATCCAGTTGGATTTTAGCATCTGTTTCTGCATGCACAGATTAAACACCTGCCGGTTTCTAAGCAATCTAAAGACCTATGCTGCCCATGAAGTGACAGGAACTGGATCTCAGACAGCACAATTGAGTGATTTCTGATATGTACTATGATTAAATATACCCTACAAAATTCACATTCTCTCCAACATAATTTCCTTACCAATTGTCTTCCAAGTGTCTCTGTAGATGGAATATAGTACTGGATGCTGATCACCTGCCTTACATAGTTGAGGGTTAGGGAGATCTTTGGTCAGATATCTCTCAGAGGCCCAAGATCATTACTCCTTCCAGAAAGCCTGTAAAAGACTGAGCTTCATGGGAAGGAAGGAAAGAAGGAAGGAAGGAAGGGAGGAAGAAAGGAAGGAAGGAAGGGAGGGAGGGAGGGAGGGAGGGAGGGAAGGACAGGACAACATTTGTTTTAATCTTCTGTTTCCTTCCCATTGCAAATGCTCCTAGTGTCAGTGAACTCACAGCTAAGATGAAAAAACTGTAGTGGGAAAAATCACCTAACTGAATGGTCAAATATATATTTTTCACCATCAGGATAGAGTAAACCCTAGTCTATGTTTAATTGGGCTTTAGGACTTTAATGTAATAGCTGTCTCACTCAAGGAAAAAGTGACCCAAGGTCAATCTGACCTCTTATTCACTCGAAGGAAATAGATCAGCAACCAAGTCACTAAACAAAGCCCACTCACTGTCTTTTTCACTCATCAGACTTCATTAGGTTTATCAAAAATGTGCTTGAAAAAAATCTAATTTATCTTGCTTTAAGTGACTTAATTAGAATTCAATTAAATTTAACAGAATACGTATATTGTTTTACATGTTGCACTTTGATTCCTTTTTTTTTTTTTCTAATTTTACTCAAAGGTACAGTGGAATTATTTGGCCCTGCAATATTCCATCCTATATATCCATTTCATGCATAAACTGGTTGGCTCTCAACAGTACCAAGGAAAACAATGTGCATGTCATGCAACTCATTTGAATTTAATTCTTCAGCAACGTGTACTGGTGAGACAGTGAGTTCAGGTAGCTGTTTACTTACTGCTTACAAGAAGGATATCTTTTTAGTATCTCCTTTACTTTCCATTAGGTACACATGCATAAATATCAATAAATCAAAAATAATGATGTTAAGATTATTCAGATCACTTTTGCAATCACATTAGAATTTGAAGAATTTTGAATTTCATTCCAAAGGTACAAAAATCCTATACCAGACTTAAAAACTTATTTTGTTTGTTTGTTTGTTTCACCAACAGCGTCATCAGTATGGCTTAGTATATGTATTGTTCCACCATTTCTGATGGGTATTTCTTAGTAGACATGAGAAACAAAGAGAGAAAGAGGGAGAGAGGCACCGAGAGAAGGATCGCTCTACTATTCATAAAGCATATCCCCTGCAGGTGGAAACTGAGCTGTTAAACCTACATCCTTGCATATGGTATTGTGTATACTCTACCGGGTACACACACTCTTTATTATCTTTATGTATTGGAGAGAGACACCCAGAAGTTGGAAGGGTAGGGGGAGGTAGAGAGGACAAGAGACAGAGAGATACCTGCAGCACTGCTTCACCACTTGCAAAGCTTTTCCCCTGCAACTGGGGACCAGGGGCTCGAACTCAGGTCCTTGTGCATTGTTACATGTGTGCTCAGCCAGCTGTCCCACCACCCAGCCCCTAAATTATTTATTTATTTATTTTACCAGAGCACCACTTACCTCTGGCTTATGTTGGTGTGTGGGGGGGGTAGGGAGCATTGAAGGTGGGCCTTTAGAGCCCCAAGCCTCAGGTGTGAGAGTCTTTTTGCATGACCATTATGCTATCTACCCCCACTGACTGGGTGCATACTCTCAAACATAAAAATCTCTTTATCACAAAGGAAACAGCAAAATATATAGTCTGCCTATAGAATGGAAGAAAGTATTTGAAAGCTACATATTCAAAACCAGAAGTTAGTACCCTAAATATTTTAGAAATTTATATAACTCAAAAGCAAAATTAATAATACTCCAGTTTTTTAAATAAGCAAAGAACCTGAATAGACATTTTTCCAATGGCATACCAATGGAAAACAGGTAGAGGAAAAGGGACTCAATATTATGAAACACCAGGAAATACAAATATCACCTATCACCTATTCATATGTTTGTTATCAAAAAGACAAGTGATAACACATACTTGGCAAGTATGTGGGGGGACGAAAAGGAAGGCTTTGTTCAGTGGGAATAAGGCTTTGTTGATGAGAAGACAGCATAGTGCAGCCACTATGGGGAACAGTATTGAGGTTATTCGTAAAATTAAAAGTAGAACTACCATATGAGCTGTCAACCTATTATGGTATATATTCAAAGGAAATGCAGCTGATATTTCAAAGGTATATCTGCGCCCTCCCGATGTTTGTTGTGATAGTATGCACAATTGCTACAGTATTAAGAAAGCCACAGTGTCTCTCTGTGGATGAATCAGTAGCGAATAAAAGCACAGATAGATGAGATGATAGATTAGCCATCCATCATAAAAAAAATCAGTCATAACTTTTTTGACAGCATGGATGACAGCACGGAGGATATTAATCTGAGTCAAAGAAGCCAAAAAAAGATAGTGTATGACTTAACTCAGCTATAGAAGCTAAGGACGTCAAACTCATAGAGCCAGAGAGTAGACCCATGGTTGTCATGGGCTGGAGTTTGAGAAGAGTGGGAAGAGATGGTTCAATGAGCAACAAACAAAGTCAGGTTCTGGTGATGTATTTTGTAGGGATGTGACTGTAGTACTACCATAAACTTAAAATTAGCCAAAGAAGTATATCCTAAATGTTTCGATCAAGTACAAATAACTACCGTGCAAGGTGATGTATACACTAGTTAATTTGATTGTGGTAATCACTCCACAATGTATATATAGATTAAACTTTTACCTTGTTCACCATAAAAAGATTACATCACACAACTTAACTATATTTTTTGTGAGTCATGCTTCAGTAAAGTTGGCATGAAAACAAACAAAAATCGGTCAAAATAGAAATTCACATTGAGTATCTGTTAGCATGAGGGATGTATATATTAGTTATATCAAGATGAGAGAGCTATACAATTTGACTTAAAACTCACTTGATAAGGACTTTAATCAGAATATTTAAGTTCAAATAGAAGTTAGATTAACACTATAATTGTACAGAAAAGTAAGCTAAGTTTTATTGACATTACTAAGACAGCAGTCTTCTCAATGTATGTCTCCTCAAACATATTATGATATATTTGAATTTCTTAAGATTGTCAATTGTACCTTTATTCTTCAAATAGACCTGAGTAGGGCTTTTTCAGTGGACTCAAATTTGAGAAGACACATCCCTTCCAAATTTTTTAAAAAATATTTATTTTCCTTTTTTGTTGCCCTTGTTGTTTTTATTGTTGTTGTAGTTATTGTTGTTGTTGATGTTGTCATTTGTTGGATAGGACAGAGAGAAATGGAGAGAGGAGGGGAAGACAGAGAGGGGGGAGAGAAAGACAGACACCTGCATACCTGCTTCACTGCCTGTGAAGCGACTCCCCTGCAGGTGGGGAGCTGGGGGCTGGAACCAGGATCCTCACACCTGTCCTTGTGCTTTGTGCCACATGCGCTTAACCAGCTGCGCTACCGCCCGACTCCCAATCCCTTCCAAAATTTGAAATCTGTCAAGACAATAGAGGATGCAATTTGAAACACTCTTCTTTAAGTACAGTCCCAATTACTAGCATATGTGGGAATTATTTTAAGGGGTAGACATGAAATACTATTGGTCTTAATAATTTTAATGAGCCTAGCACTATAATGGTACAACGTAAGCACCACAGAAAGGATGCATACCTCATACTTCATTTTCTTTTATTTTCCTTTTATTTACCAGAGCACTGCTCAGCCCTGGAAGAGGGAGGGTACTTTGGAGTCTCAGGCATGAGAGTCTCTTTGCATAACCGTTATTCTATCTACCCCCCACCCCCCATAATTACTTTTCTAGGAGTCATAGACCTGTTTTTTTCAGTGATCATGATCAGTGTAATAACAGAAACCCTCCAAAACTTCTGTGAACCTTGGAACAAAAGAGGTTAATAAATATATGTATTTCCCTGTTTCTTTGATTCCAAATTAAATATAGTTGGGGAATTGACAAGAAGAGGTCGAGCACTTTTCCTTCTTGATTTTCTAACATAATCAAGAGGACATAATGTCTTAGCCACATTTCTACATGGCATGAGATTTTATATATAAGAAACATTAGATAGTCCCAGGAACTTGCATGTGGTGGAAGAAGAAGTTGGTAGCAATAGATATTGCTATGGTGTTTATTTTTCATTTATTGCAGCTTGGCCAAGTTTATCTCTCAGTAAAACTTTAAAACACTAAATAAGGCCATTCCATTTTTTTTTTCTAAATTGAGAAACACAATCTTAATGTTCTTTTCTCAGGTATGTTGTTACACATTGAATGCCTTCTGTGATCTTGTATAATTGGAAAACATAGTCTTTATTTATAGTGAGACAGGTGAACTAAGTGAAATGTGTCAAAGATCTGACTGTTGGTTGTAGCCAAGCCTTGATATTAGAGAAAAGGAAGGAAAATGGTTTGTAAATGATTTCCAATTTCTGCACCAGGACAAATTGAAGCTCAGGTGAAAAAATAGAAAGACTCAACACCTTGTCCTTACCCATTCTCAGAGCTTGGTTTTACCAAGCCAAGTGTATTATCAGAGCACACCTCATTATGTTAACAGATTATTTCCCAAGCAACCAAAGAGTTCATTTTTTTTCCATGTTTTTAAAGTGTCAGTGTGGTCCCACAGTTTGAAGATATTAGAATGTGTTTTCAGTTATAACCTCTGCAGTGGCTCCATTAATTAGAACAAGCTAATGTGCCTTACATACCCAGGGTGTAACACATCTATATTATCTCCAAGATACCTCCCTTGCCCAACTCTTTTTTTTTTTAGAATCAGAGAGAGAGAATATCACTAATCCACCATCCATGAACTCTCTTTCTCTGCTGTCAACTGGGGCTGTATATAGAACCCAGAGCCTCAGGCATGTGAGACATGCACTCTATTGAAAAGCTAGCTTCCCAACCCCCCAACATGAGTTTAATAAGAAGGCTTGTTATTTAATAATATCAGGAGGTGGTGCAATGGATAAAGTTATATAGAATATGAATTTTATGTGGATTCAGATTTAAAAATCCAGAATGTAGTGCAAGGGCCTGCATAAAGATCCCGGTTCAAGCCCCCAGCTCCCACCTGTAGGGCAACGGGGAGCGGGGGTTTGCTTCACAAGTGGTGAAGGAGGCCTGCAGGTGTCTATCTTTCTCTTGTTCTCTCTGTTTTCCCCTTCTCTCTCAATTTCTCTCTGTCCTATCCAACAACAACAACATCTGTGACAACAATAACAATAATAACTACGACAAGTGCAACATGGGAAAAATGGCCTCCAGGAGCAGTGGATTCATAGTGCAGGCACCAGCACTGAGCCCCAGCGATAACCCATCCTGGAGGCAAAAAAAAAAAAAAAAAAGCCAGGATGTGTTGTTTTCGACGGGTTATGTTGTTTTCGCCGGGCTGGCTTCACAGGCGGGTAACAGACGACCAGGGACTCATGGTTGAGCTGTAGGCAGTATCTCTTTATTCATGCAGGACGCAACACAATCTAAGACGAGCTAAGTTAAACTCAAAGTACAGTACTCTAAAACTCACAATGCTGTCTTTATATATACTTGCCAAGTAAGGTGGAAACAGGATGTGACATAGAGAGGGTGGAGAGAAAAGTGACTGGTGAAAATCAGAGTGTGACAAAGAGGGGGCAGATTAGGCGAGAATCCTATCACTGAATCACAAATGCCCTGGAGGGAGGGTGGAACTTGTTAACAGTGGTTATGTAAATAGAATGCAGTGGTTATGTAAATAGAATAGTGTTAAGCAGTGGGGATTTAAACCAAATGAAACAGAAGGGGTCTCATGCATACCAACAAGGATGTAGTGCATGAGGTCCTGAGTTCGATCCCCGGCATCACATATGCCAGAGTGATGTTCTGGTTAGACCCCCACCCCTGCCCGTTAGTAAATAAAGCCTCAAAATAAAAGTCATGCTCTTCATTTTTAATTTGCTTAATATTTTTGTTTGGCCTATCTTTTAAATCGCAATGCTTCATCAATGCTTAGTCTTGATTCCTTTTATAAGTTGGAATACTTTGTACCACACACACCAACCTAAGTTGTCTTTTAACAAAGTCATTCATTTAATTGTGTTGCTTTTGTGTTCTGCCCACCAGTTCCCCTCTTCTATCAGGTCTTTAAAAACCCTTCTCAGTTTTCTCAACCACACATGCTTTCTCCCACCAGTATTCACATCCTAAAAGTAGCTGAGAACCTTGTGGTGTTTCCCCTCTAGGGACAGCTTTTTCTTCTGATTGCCTTTTCTCTTCTATCCAGGAAGAAGTAGCAATCAGTCTCCAAGGCTCTACCCCACTAGAAACAGGCTGGGGGGGGGGGGGTATGGACTGACCTGTCAATGCCCATTTCCAGAGGAAAAGCAATTATAGAAGTCAGACCTCCTACCTTCTGCACCTCAAAACATAATTTTGATCCATGCTCCCAGTGGGGGAGATATGATAGGAGGAAGAGGATAAGAGGGCTCTGAAATCCAACTCCATCAGGACCCAGAGAGAGAAAAGGGCAAAGGGAGGGACATTTGATGTTATAGTAGGGTTACATGTAGCTTAGAAATGAAGAAAAGACAGAACCTTTACGGAAAAAGAGGAAGGGGGACAACTATATACAAATATAGACAGATAGCTGTAGAAATAATAGTTAACCTATATCTGCAATGTCAGAAAACCCGCTGTAGTTTACATTAGAGGGACTGGGGATTCAGAACTCTGGTGGTAGGAACAGAATGGAATTATACTCCTGTTACCATGTGACTTTGTAAATCAATATTAAATCACTAATAAAAAGCATAAATGAAAAAAAGAGAGATGGCAATCAGAATTTTTCCTTTTATTTTGATCAGAATCATTCCTATTGTAGAAATGCCAATGGTCAGACTTCTTTGCAGTTGTTATATTTATTATTCCATTTTTATTCTTACAGAAATTTTTTTCTCTAGAATAAATCTGGCCTACCCCATGCTACAGAAATTGGATTTTGATGTAATTTTGAGTTGGATAGACTGACAGAGATAAAAGGGCTCCTTTGTTGTTAAAACCTTGTTATAGGAAGATTGGAGTCATCTTCTGATACAAAGAATGATGTAGAAAAATGTCAGTTAGCCTCCAATTTAAATTATTTCATTACTTGAAAGCAAAAGTCAGATATATTTACCTTCTAGAATGAGGCATGGCTTCTCCACTTATTTATCCTGCATTACCCAAAAGTTCTTTTAAGTAAAAGGCTTATTTGATGATCTCAGTTGATTGTACATTTTTTTAAGCAGGTCTTAATTGTGTATGGAGAAGTTCAGCACTTAGTGGAATCTAATTTTCCCAATTTGTGCTACTTCAAATGCACTGTACATTATGCATACCAATTCTGTAAACATGATAAAATAACGAATTTGACATTGGGATTTGTTTTAAAAGAAAGTCACCAATCCACTTACATAGTTTCTTTGTTTTTTATTTGTACATCATATTATATAGTTAAATATTTGCCACCTGATCTCAGGGCTTACTAACGTAATTCAAAGTTAGAAGTATTTTATAATGAAAATGTGAAAGTCATTTAAAAATGCATAAAGAAAGAAAATAGCAGTGCAGTTACCTCAAAAGGCCATCATTTATTTCCTATTTTCCACGATGTTAGCAGGCATAAAAATTTGTGTCAGAAACTCCTATTTAAAACTAAGATCTGTTAGTTGCTTAGTAGCTATGGCAGGTGAAAATATTTAAATACTCCCTATTCCGTTTTCTTTTTCTTCTTTTTTTTTCTTTCCTTCATTTTTTGTTTGTTTGTTTTGGTTTCTGTTACCTGGGCTTCACCTTGTCAAGCTGAGTTTTTCCAGTAGAGAGAGAGAGAAGAAAAAAAACAAGAAACACTACTGAGAAGTTTCTCCCCATTGCTCTGGGGACTGGGCTTGAACCTGGGTTGCAATGTATCATGCTTTCTATGGCCTAGGATTGACTTCCCTGTCTCTGTAGATTTGCCTATTCTAGATATTTTTGTATAAGTGAAATTGTATGACATAAGGTCTTTTCTAAGTGACTTCTTTCAATGACTTCTTTAGATGACTTCTCTTTCTCGTTATATGAAATTGTTTGAAAGAGGAATGGTGTTTTCTACCAGCAATGTCATGATAGGTCACCTAGTATTTTGTATGTATCCAGTATAACATTTAACAGGTATAACATTACAGTTACTAGGTTCCACAAAGAGAAATGTTGGTTTAAAAATGATTCTTCTACAAATCTGAAAGCTAAAGATAGACAATACCAAAATATGTCATAAGCAAAACAAACAAACAAAAACTCCCAGTTGAAATTTCTCTTATTTTTAATATAATCTGTCTTCATCAGTTACATTGCTAAGTTAAGCAATTAAATATAATTATATGTAACAAAAATCTTAAGATTTGAATTATCAGTAAGACAATTTTAAACATAAATTTACTCTTGATAACATATGGACTTTATCCTAAGTACCATAAAGTATTATTTTCTATAAATAGGTATAGTGTGGAGTTATATCTTTATAATTTTTAAAAAACTTTTTTAGTGTTATTTATATGCTTACTTATTTAACAGAGAACAAGAGAAATATTGAGGGAAGAGAGAGATAGAGAGGAAGAGAGACAGAGAGACACCTGCTTTACCACTCAAGAAGCTTTCCCCCTGTGAGCAGGGACCAGATGCTTGAACCTGGGTCCTTGCACATTGTAACATGCACACACAACCAGGTGTGCCACTGTCCAGACCTCCCTGCCTTGTCATTTTATAATGTTGCAAGCCATTATTGACTCACTACTAAAAGAATGTGGATAACATTTTTAAAAATTACCTATCAGGGGCCAGGTGGTGGTGTACCTTACTGAATGCACATGTTACAATGCTTAAAGATTGGGTTCAAGCCCCCAGTCCCTGCCTGCAGGGGGAAAGCTTTGCAGGTCATGAAACAGTGCTGCATGTGTGTGTCTCTCTCTCCCTATCACCCCTCCCCTTTTGATTTCTGGCTGTCTCCATTCCAATAAGTGAATAAAGATGAAATAAAAATTAATTACCTACCATAGCTCTAGCAAACAATGCAATCATAACATAAAGATAATCTCTGCTGATTTTCCCCCTATGGGTAGGAATATTAAGTTTAAAGTCACCCATTACTTTTTAAAGATTCTTTTTTTAAATATTTATTTATTTTCCCTTTTGATGCCCTTGGTTTTTTATTGTAGTTATTATTATTGTTGTTGTTATTGATGTCGTTGATGTTGGATAGGACAGAAAGAAATGGAGAGAGATGGGGAAGACAGAGAGGGGAGAGAAAGACAGACACCTGCAGACCTGCTTCACTGCCTGTGAAGCAACTCCACTGCAGTTGGGGAACCAAGGGGTTCGAAAAGGCATTGTTCCTCCTGTCCTTGCGCTTTGCGCTACATGCGCTTAACCCGCTGTGCTACCACTGGACTCCCAATTCTATTAATTTTTTTGTTTTTGTTGCCCTTGTTGTTTTGTTGTTGTAGTTATTATTGATATCATTGTTGTTGGATAGGACAGAGAGAAATGGAGAGAGGAGGGGAAGACAGAGAGGGGGAGAGAAAGACAGACACCTGCAGACCTGCTTCACCGCCTGTGAAGTGACTCCCCTGCAGGTAGGGAGCCGGGGGCTCGAACCAGGATCCTTCCGCTGGTCCTTGTGCTTAGCGCCACCTGCGCTTAACCTGCTGCACTACCGCCCGACTCCCCCAATTCTATTAATTTTTAAAGAAAACAGATGCCCTTAATTTTATGAGCAACTTTTTAGTTAGCCTCAAGCATTGCTTTCTATTAATAAAGTGTTAAAATTCTTACATTATTAGGGGAAAAAAAATCTTCCTTTCACTATATAGATGACTGAAATATATATTAAAGATAGCAATAGAGGTTCATGTGTCCACAAATATCTTGAAAGATGGTCAGAAAGCCAACGTGAAGATCTGAAGAGGCAAGTATTAGAAAATTGAAGCATTGGGGTTGGGTGGTGGAACATGCAGTTGATCACACATATTAGCATGTACAAGGACTCAGGTTCAAGCCCCCAGGCCACACCTGCAGGGGAAGCTTCACAAGCAATAAAGCAGTGCTTCAGGTGTCGCTCGCTATCTCCTTTGTCCCTCTAAATTTTTCTGTCCTTTCCCAAAGCAAACAAATAAAATATATACATACACATATATCTATATCTATATCTATTTACAAAGAAGTAAATGGAAGTTTTCAGTGTTGGGATGCAAGTACATAGCATGCTACTCTCACAGGTGGATACACTGGCAAACTAGTGATTTTCTGTTGCCTCACATCAGTACCCATCTGGTTAACCTCCCCTTGTCAAAAGTTATCCCCCATTACAAAAGCATGATTATGTCCTAATTAGTGATTTGACAGAGAAATGTGGGGGCATTGTAGTGAGAGTTTCCTTACAAATTGCAAAGAACAACCCCTAGTAAATTAGAACTCTGCCCTACACTTTAGATTGCACTGCTCTTTACCGCATTTTCTCTCATTTTTGCTATTATTAAGATTTTCACTGGCCAGCCAAATGGTTCCCTATGTCTATCTCTGCTCTTCACAGAGCACAGGATTCTCTCTCAAATGGTATGAAAATGTCTTTTTTTTTTAACTTTTTAAAAAAATTTATTTATTTTATTTATTCCCTTTTGTTGCCCTTCTTGTTTTATTGTTGTAGTTATTATTGTTGTTGTCGTCGTTGTTGGATAGGACAGAGAGAAATGGAGAGAGGAGGGGAAGACAGAGAGGAGGAGAGAAATACAGACACCTGCAGACCTGCTTCACCGCCTGTGAAGCGACTCCCCTGCAGGTGGGGAGCCGGGGTTCGAACCCGGATCCTTATGCCGGTCCTTGTGCTTTGCGCCACCTGCGCTTAACCCGCTGCGCTACAGCCCGACTCCCGAAAATGTCTTAACAGCAAATTGTAGGTTGCCCATAGGTTAAAACACACGGAAGGTAGGAGCTATCTGGTAGGGTGTGCAATGCATTATGGGAGAAGCCCTGGAGTTCAGCCCCAGCACCCATGAGAGCAGTGACAGAAGGCACCAAGGGAGCACCAAGGAGAGTGGAATAATTTGTTATCTTTTCTCGTTCTCCCAGAGGTGCCCCCACCCTCTTCACATGCAAAACGAAGAAAACAGGCCTGAGAGGTAGCTTAGCATGTCTGAGGTCCTGAATCCATGCCTTTTATGATATTAGAAAAATAAAAAATGACTCAAAACTCTATTCTCCTTGAAGCCTCTCCAGATTTGCTTTGCCTCATGTTTTGGACTAAAATTATCCCAATAGGTTCTGGCAGTTTTATATAGTCTTTCTTGAGTCCATAGAAATTTTTATGTTCTCTATTCAGATAATTTCACTTATTTGGGTTTTGTGCCCCTCTGAGCTTCTTGGAGGCTAGAGCCAACATTCCTTTCTCACAGCCTGCACACAGCAGGCCTTGGCAAATGCTGATTTATCAGTATTGCAGTGGCTAATCCCCAACTCCACAGCACTTGCACATAACAAATGAATACATGTACACAAATAAAGTAAACCTGATGACTAAGAAATGAATGTTAAGAATTGATGAGTATAGAGCAACATTTTCACAGGTAAGTTAGAACTATGGAGTAGGAGGAAGTGTAAAGTTCATTGTCTTAGCCTGAGTTCCCCTCCAATTCAGAGCTTTATACGATAATATTTTTTAAAAATATCTTTATTGGAGAATTAATGGTTTACAGTTGACAGTAAAATGCAATAGTTTGTACATGCATAACATTTCCCAGTTTTCCACCTAACAACACAACCCCAACTAGGTCCTTCTCTGTCACCATGATTCAGGACCTAAACCCCACTCATTCCCCAGAATCTACTTTGATCCAATATACCAATTCCAGTCCAGGTTCTGCTTAGTGTTTTCCCTTCTGATCTTGTTTTTCAACTTCTGCCTATGAATGAGATCATCCCATATTCATCCTTTTGTTTCTGACTTATCTCACTTAACATGATTTCTTCAAGCTCCATCCGAGATGGGGTGAAGAAAGTAAATTTAAAAAAATTCTTTATTGGGGGATTAATGTTTTACAGTCAACAGTATATACAATAGTTTATATATGCATAACATATACCCCCACACACAAAGTCCTCTGCCATCATGTTCCAGGACCAGAACCCCCCCCCCCAGAGTCTTTTACTTTGGTGCAATAAACCAAAAACTATTTTTAATAACTATTAACCATTTAACAGCTATTAACCACTTTTAATAGCTGGTCAGTATTCTGTTATATATATACTACAACTTACTCAACCACTCATCTGTTATTGGACTCTTGGGTTGCTTCCAGGTTTTGGCTATTACAAATTGTTCTGCTATAAACATAGGTATACACCTATCTTTTTGGATGGGTGTGTTGGGTTCCTTAGGATATATCCCCAGGAGAGGAATTGCAGGATCATAGGGTAGGTCCACTTCTAACCTTCTGAGAGTTCTCTGGACTGCACTCCAAAGTAGTTGGAACTATTTACAATCCCACCAGCAGTGCAAGAGGGTTCCTTTGTTCCTACAACCTCTTCAACATTTGCTGCTGCTACCTTTTCTGATGTATGACATTCTCACAGGAGAGAAGTGGTATCTCATTGTTGTCTTTATTTGCATTTCTCTGACAGTCAATGACTTGGAGCATTTTTTTAATATGTTTGTTGGCCTTTTGGTACTCTTCTATGGAGAATATTCTGTTCATAGCCTCACCCTATTTTTGGATGGGGTCATTTGTTTTCTTGTTGCTGAGTTTGGTGAGTTCTTTATATATTTTGGTTATTAGCCTCTTGTCTGATATATGGCATGCAAAGATCTTCTCCCTTAGCAATAGATGTTCAACAGATAGCCAATGTGAAGATCTTAAGAAGCAAGTATTAGAAATGATACAAATCCAGGGGGTCGGGCAGTGGTGCAGTGGGTTAAGCGCATGTGGCGCAAAGCGCAAGGACCGGCATAAGGATCCCGGTTCGAGCCCCCAGCTCCCCATCTGCAGGGGAGTCACTTCACAGGCGGTAAAGCAGGTCTGCAGGTGTCTTTCTCTCCCTCTCTCTGCCTTCCCATTCTCTCTCCATTTCTCTCTGTCCTGTCCAACAACGAATGACATCAACAATGGCAATAATAATAACCACAATGAGACTACAACAACAAGGGCAACAAAAGAGGGAAAAAATGGCCTCCAGGAGCGGTGGATTCATGGTGCAGGCACCGAGCCCAGCAATAACCCTGGAGGAAAAAAAAAAAAGAAAAGAAATGATACAAATCCAATTACAGAGAAGACTAAATCAAAAACAAACCAATTCCTGCATAGCAAAACAAAACATACCACCGAAACAAAGAGACCTCCCACAGAATGGGAGAAGTGGAATTTCTAGGGCATATAGTAGGCTGATTTTAATATTTTCAGGGATTCTCAAGTTGTTATTCACAAGGGTTATGCTAATTTTCATCCTTGTCATCAGTGTAGAAGGGTTCCCTTATTTCTACATCCTTACCAGCACTTATTATTACTGTTCTTTCTGATGTAGGTCATTCTTACAGGGTGGAGACCTATTTTATTGTCTTGATTTGCATTTCTCTGATAATCAGGGATTATAAACATGTTTTCATAGGTCTTTTGACTATTGAATGTCTTCTTTGGAGAAGTGTCTGTTCAGCTCTTTCCTATGTTTTAAATATTTTAACTCATTTTTTTATCTTTTGATATCTTGGTTATTAACCCTTTGTCTTCTTCTTCTAGCGTTTGCCCTAACCCTTTGTCTAATGTGTAGCATGCAACTGTCACTTCCATTCTATAGTGTTCTTCCATTGTTTTCTTCCATTTTTTTTTTATGATTTCTGATCTAATATCTAAGTCTGATTCATTTTGAGTTTACCTTTGTGTACAGTGAAATGTGGTGGTCCTGTTTCGTTCTTCTGCATTGAACACCCTTGGTTTCCCAACACCATTTACTGAAAAGGTTTTATGTTCTCCACTTAATGTTCTGGTATTTTTGTCATAAATTGACTTTCCATAAATGAGAGTGTTTCTTGGTTTACAATTCTATTTAAATAATCTGAATGTCTATTTTTGTTCCAGTGCCACACAGTTTTGGTTACTGTAACCCTGTAATAGAGTTGAATGTCAGAGTGTGTGATGCCTCTATATTCTCATTCTTTTTCCTAAGGATTGTTTTGGCAGTTCAGTCTTTGTGGTTCTAGTTAAACTTCTATGGCATTTGTTCTGTACTTGTAAAGAGTTTCATAGAAGTTTCATTAAATCTGTGCATTATTTTTGGTAAGATGGTCATTTTAACTCTCCTAATTTTAAACTATATTGCTTTTTAGTATCCTTATGTTCTGTATGGACATTTAAATTAATATGCTTAGTCAGATCTGTTTTATCTGAGAATAGTCATCAGAATGAATATGTCATCATAGAAATGTTGATGTGTTCTAATTCCAGATGATAATATAATTGTTTTACTCTCATGTCAGAAAATCACAAAGCAGTATGATTATGTAACACTATGTTGAAAATTTCCAGATTGTTTTAAAAGGTTGTAACTGAGGAAGAAAACAAGATTCAATTTATGTATTACTTTAAATCTTATTTTTAATATCTCATTTGTAAAACAAGTTTAGTCACAGGATCCTCAAGTCTCTTTCTTGAATTGAACAAAGTGTTTGTGGTAATAGTTATGTCAGAATTTATGAATACAAACTCTATTATTAAAGGTATTCAGCTCCCAGAAGCACACTTTTTCCCTGAGATTCATGCATTTTTCATTGTCTAGTCATTCTGAATTTAAAGTGGAGAGAATGTCCTTTTAAATGCACAAAGATGATATCAGAGTCTCCTCACCATTTCTGCTACTAAAATTATAGGAACTATGTATCCTGTATTGGAATGCATCGGGAGCATTATTCTATATACTAGAGGAATAACCAACCACTCCCTGAGCAAAATTCCACTGTCACATATTTAGCATCAGTTTTGCAAGATAGCACCATACCAAGCTTGTTCAGAAATGAACCTGAAAAAAAAAAAGTATTAATCTCAGTGTCTAACTGGCAGATGGAATCAAGTGAAAAAACAAGGTTATTTTTTGTCTTTCAGAGCCAGTAGTTTTTTAGGCTATGCAGACGTTTATCAAATCTTCTTAGATTATACTCTTATCACTTATCTCTTCACTCATAACTTTGTTCCTTTACTCATTCTATTTTTATTGGGCATTGATTTCTTTTCCATCAAGTAGTCAATGAGGTATCAGGATTATAGAAATGAATAGAATATGTTGTTTTATTTTCAGGTTTCTTGTAATCACAGTAGGGCTCTTATAAATAAAAAAAAAAAAAATGAAGACATTTTACTTATCCCTGAAGAGCAGAGTGACAAAGAGTAACATTTATGGGGGAAAATGGTGTGTTAAGATTATGAGTAACAAAAAAAATTATGAGGAGTGATGTAAAGTGGACAACACATCTACTCTAGTGGTTACCTATGGTGGGAATGGGGGTGTGGATAATTCAGAAGGATAAAGTGGAGAGAAGATTCGGTGACGAAAACCACTAAAACCATTTCTGTTGTACAAAAGAACATGAGAAAATCCCATGAGAGGAAAATTATTTATTTCCTTATGAGAAAAAAATTATGGATGAGAGTAGGAGGAATCAGAATTTCAACAATGAGGTTTACTTGTATTTTTATTTGCTTGTTTATTTTGCCTCAGTGACTCAGCCGCAGGACCTCGCTCTCTACTCAAATTGATCGAAACAAAGCTCCCTTTTATCCCTCCCTGTTCTACAAGTCGTATTTACTAGTATGGTCCAATAAAATCATAGTTTTTATAGGCTATCAAATCATACCAGTTCCAGTTGTATGACATGACCATTTGTGAAAGGCAGAACTTGAGTACAGCAGATCTGCTGTTTTATTTGACTGAAGAAATAAGAATAGGCTGTGTTGACCTCATAATAAAAGGCACTCATTACAATTGTCCTAGTAGAAGAGTGTTGGTTAGTCAGTCTTCATCTGGAACCTTGACTTCACGTTCCGTAGAATATTTCTCAAAACCAATCACTTACATTTCTAGCATTGTGCTCTGTGCCTCTGGTGAGGGCGAGGAGGACATTTTTTGACAGCATAATATAGCATAGCAATTAAGCTATAACTTAATTGGTATAACATAACTAACAAAGTGGAATTTGGACAAATGCAGTCTAGTTTCTGTCCAAAGTCTTCCTATCACTGTGACCTTGGGCTGACTTCTCTAATCATCAGTTTAATTGTTTCTAAAATCAAACAATAACAATTACTTTCTTGGAAGGTTACTGTGAAAATTAAGTCTAAGTGCAGGACACACACACACACACACCTCTTCCAGGTTATAGTGGCTAGAAGCCAGTGTCATCTAAGAAGTCTTTGTAGCACCTCCATGTTCCTCCTCAGTTTACTGTGATTTTTTTTTCTAGTGTTCCTTGTTATATTTAGCCCAGTAAATGGTATAGTTTGCCAATAAAATTTGGCTATTATTTCTTAAGTGGACTTACCTCTCATTATCGCTATGCTTCTTTTTTTTTTTCAGGGAAATGTTAATATCTGTGGCTCTGGGCCAGGTGTTGTCGCTCCTTATTTGTGGAATTGGCTTGACCAGCAAGTACCTGTCAGAAGATTTCCATGCCAATACACCAGTCTTCCAGAGTTTCCTCAATTACATCCTCCTCTTCTTGGTCTATACCACCACACTAGCTGTCAGACAAGGTAAGAATGCAAAAATACTCCAATCTAAAGATTTGCTTCTCTCTCTCTTTTTTTAAATATTTATTTATGTAATCCCTTTTGTTGCCTTTGTTTTATTGTTGTAGTTATTATTGTTGTTGTTGTTGTTGATGATGTCGTTCGTTGTTGGATAGGACAGAGAAATGGAAAGAGGAGGAGAAGACAGAGATGGGGAGAGAAAGATAGACACCTGCAGACCTGCTTCACCACTTGTGAAGCGACTCCCCTGCAGATGGGAAGCCGGGGACTCGAATTGGGATCTTTATGGCGAGCCTTGCACTTCGTGCCAAGTGTGCCTAACCCGCTGCACTACCGCCCGACTCCCTAGATTTGCTTCTCTTTTTAAAGCATCTAGGAGAATGATGAGCTGTGGCTGGAGAGCTTTTCACTTACAACATCGTGAGACAGTTCAAAACACCAAATCCACTTTTGTATTTTGTAGTAAGACAGCAAACAATACAAATGAATAAATCACAGAGATGTATTTATAAAGTAAGTGAATTCAGCAGGAGGTAGGAATGCATGTGTAGGCAGACATGCACAATTGCTTACAGTTAGAATTCCTTTTAAACATCCCATGTATTCTTCAATCAGCCTTAAGTAGAGTGCTTCCCTGGAACCAGGAAGTGGCCTGTGGCAGCTGTTCTAAATAAAGCTAACCTGAGAATCTCGAGGAATTGCAGATAAATGTTCTTTGGAAAGATAAAAATAATGAACACTAACAGTTGTAATAGTAAAGGGGAAGAGAAAACTATCACAATGATCAGGTGAGGTATCCTGTCCATACTTAAAACAGCTACTATAATAAAATACATCCTCCAGAAGTCAGTGTAAGGAAAATATCTAAGAGGATATTATAAAATCCTTAGGGAATAAGTCTAGAGTATATTCTTCATAGCCTTATATTTATGTTACTGAGCCTAAAGCCCAGAAATAGCTAATAATTTCCTCCAACAGTAGCTACTGGTGATAAAATACATATTTAAAAATAATGATTAATATAAGGATTGGTAAAATAGCTCGCTTGGATAGTGTGTTATTTTGCTGTGCGCATGACTCAAGTTCAAGCCTGGCCCCTGCCTCATTGAAGGACGCTTTGGTGCGATGGCCTCTTTCACTCTCTCCCTCTGTGTTTCTGTTTGTTTCTGTCTCTATCTACAATAATAATAATAATGATTAATAATTCTGAAGATAACTATGCATCTTAATGACAAACAAGAATATATGTATAGTTATACATGTCAACCCTAGGAGTCATACTTTTAATAAACTTATAAATATTATTTATCAGTATTTAATTTTTATATTTATTACTTATTTTAATTTATTTATTGTATAGAAAGTGAGAAATCAAGAAGGAAGGAGGGTGAGAGACCTTTGGCACTGTTTCATCACTCATAAAGTTTCCCCACACAGGTAGGGACCAGAGGCTTGAACAGAAATCCTACTTCACTGTGACATCTCACTACCCAGGGGGTTTGCCACTCGACCCCTGATACTTTTTTTCTAATAGTTTATTTTTATTAGTGATTTAATATTGGCTTATAAATTGTAAGATTGTAAAGGGTTTAATTAATTAAGGGTTCAACTAACCCCTACAAGATTGTAAAGGGTTTAATTGTAATAAGAGCATAATTCCTTACGGTTCTCACCACCAGTGCTCTGCGTCCTATCCCTTCCACTGGAAACTTCCATATTGTTTATCCCTCTGGGAATATGGACCAAAATTCTTTTGGGGGTGCAGAAGGTGAGAGTTCTGACTTCTGTAGTTGCTTCTCCACTAAACATGGGTGTTGGAATGTTGATCCATACCCCAAGTCTGTTTCTATCTTTCCCCAGTGAAGTAGGGCTCTGGAGAGATATGGTTCTACGAAGCATGGGTGAGGTCATCTGCCCAGGGAGGTCAGAATAGAATCATAGTAGCATCTGGAACTTGGTGAAATACTATAAGATGGAAAACAGATCAAAATATTTAATAAACAGGAACAATGGAGTAGGAATAGAGCAGATGAAAATAGGGACCTTAGGGTAAAAGGAAACAAGGAAGCCTATTTTAGTAACATTCCTAGGAACCTGTGTCTTAATAATCTTTGCTTCAGCTTGATCGCTAATATGGGGATGGACCAGAAGTATCGTCTGGGAAGATAGTGTCAGAGTTAAGAATAGAACTAGGGAGCTTTCTGTAGTCTTTCTGGCAGTCCCTCTATTTCTGTAATTTCTTAAAGTCTTTCTGTTTCATTTCTATTTTTTCACATTTGGAACTTTGTTTTTGCAGTGTTTCTGTTTACACATTTATTGTGCTGGTTATTGCTGGATAGCAGATGGTGCTATTGTTGTAATTACTGGGCTTCCCTTTGTTTATTATATGCTGGGTGGTGGGAGATTGGGGATGAGGTTATGTTTCTTGTTATTTCCTTGAGCTGTGTGGTGTGTGTATATATATGGTTTCTCTGTATGATTTCAGTCAGAATCCAAGCAAGCCTCAGGGTTTGCTTCTCAGCTGCTGAGGCTGCAGTGTTTCTGCTGATGTCTCAGCTCTAGTTGGTGCAGTTTGTTAAGATCAATAGTTGTAGATGTTTGTTCTTATGGGGGAGAGTCTGGACTGTCCGCCCTTACTCTGTGGCTACACCTCCCAAAGTCAGCCCCTTGATACTTTATTTTTTACATTTCCTTATTTGGACCATCATACCAAAGAATATTATTTAACCCAAATTATTTCATCAGAACTACATCTGATGGTAGGAGAATAAAAATGATTAAGTTGGATTTGAATTTTAGTGTAACTTGGGTTGTGTTTATTATTTTTTTTATTTTTTTTTTAAATATTTATTTTATTTATTTATTCCCTTTTGTTGCCCTTGTTGTTTTATTGTTGTAGTTATTATTGTTGTTGTCGTTGTTGGATAGGACAGAGAGAAATGGAGAGAGGAGGGGAAGACAGAGAGGGGGAGAGAAAGACAGACACCTGCAGACCTGCTTCACCGCCTGTGAAGCGACTCCCCTGCAGGTGGGGAGCCGGGGTTCGAACCGGGATCCTTCTGCCGGTCCTTGTGCTTTGCGCCACCTGCGCTTAACCCGTTGCGCTACAGCCCGACTCCCTGGGTTGTGTTTAAAGTATGAGAGAAGCTCATTTTATTTACTCCTGGTGCTGCTATTAATTTTTTTCTTCTTCTTTTTTTAATTTAACATCAGTACGCATACTTAATTTAAGAAAATTCCAACTAAAATCTCAGGTGTCAAACTTATAAATACTGAATCTTTGCTATATTTTCTTGATCTGATTTGGAAACTATTGGCTTTTGAATGCTATAAATTAAATCTTCTTTAGTTATACCTGCACTTTCACCATGGGTTCCTCAACTCAGCAGAGAGCTCCTGCAAGTGAGAAAATGAGGGAAGTATATAAATAGAAATTCACATTGAGTAACTGTTAGCATGAGGAATGTATATTTTGGTTATATCAAGATGAGAGAGCTATACAATTTAGCTTAAAACCCACTTACTTGATAAGAGCTTTAATCAGAATATTTAAGTTCAAATAGCAGTCAGATTAATACTATAATTATACAGAGAAGTAAACTGAGTTTTAGTGACACTACTTTAAGATAATGGTCTTCTCAATATATGTCTCGTCATATTATAGTATACTTGAATGCCTTACAATTGTCAATTGTACCTTTATTCTTCAAATAGACTTCAGTGGGACTTTCTTCAGTGGACTCAAATTTGAGAAGACTGCATCCCTTCCAAAATTTAATAGCAATAAAAAAATATATTCTGTTTAGGAAATACAGATCTTTCCCTGCTCATAAACTTTCTGGATCATGCATTTTAGTAGGTTTCTGTGACATGCTGGTAATTTATTCACTAGCTTGAATAATTATTTTTATTCTATTTTACACCTTTTCTTAAAAGATATGGTAAAACATAAGAAAAGGAACAGTTTAATAAAGTAAAAATAAGACTTGAGAACACTAGAATTCAGAAAAACTGCCAGCATTATAAAAGCCAAGTCAATATTTTATAATCTCTGCTGCCTCCAGGCTCCTCTCCTCTCTCTCTCTCTCTCTCCATATATATATATATATATATATATATATATATATATATATATATCACATCTAGAATAATGATCTTCATAATGGGTGCTTTTAAAAAAAATATCTCCATTTCTAATTATGTTTTAACTCACCCCCACATTTTAACACTATTTTATGTTTTAGGATCTAAATAACATATTTAGTCATTGTTAATAAAAATAAATATATAGAAATAAAAGCTTTAATCATAGCTTAGAATTCCAAAAAAAAAAAATCTAATGCTTTAGAGGAATATAACAGAATAAATTGAAAACAACTTTGCATTACTAATCTTACCAACACTTCCACATAAAATGGGTTAGATCATTTTCTCCAACATTTTTAAAAACCATCAAAATGAGTGTAACTAGACCTTGGTTCTTATTCTTGCCCATCTTAACTTTTCAAGAAGGAATTCAGAGATTTGACGAAAATCTGTATAATAAACATATAAAAGAAACAGAATTATCTCTTGGTTGCAGATAGAGACAGAAAACTAAATGAAGCAAAATACCCAAATTAATAACAATAATTCAGTTGAGCCAGCTTTTATAATATGCCAACTGCTGTCTCTGTTTGTGAGTCGTTTCTTTGGTTCCTTAAATCTAAGGAAGTATTGCAATTCAATATGTGCAAACTGTGACTACATCAGTATCAGAAATCTTCTCTAAGGTGTAGTAAAGACCCATCCTAAGTCAGGGGTATGTACTTTCCTCCCATGTGAGATTCACAGGAGGTTGGAGAAGGAAAGGAAGAGAGACACTTTGAACAAAGGAATTTTTTTTTTATTATTGATTTAATAATGATCGGAAAACCATAGGATAAGAGGGGTACAATTCCACACAATTCCCACCACCAGTATTCCATTTTTCTGTATCCTATTTCCTTCATTGGAAGCTTTCCTGTTCCTTATCCCTCTGGGAGTATGGACCCAGAGTCATTATGGGGTGCAGAAGGTGGAAGGTCAGGCTTATGTAATTGCTTCCCTGCTGAACATGGGCGTTGACAGGTCGATCCATACTCCCAGCCTGTCTCTCTCTTTCCCTCGCGCATAGGGATCTGGGGAGGTGGAACTTCAGGATACATTGGTGGGGTCTTCTGTCCAGCAATGTCAGGTTGGCATCATGATAGTGACTGGAACCTGGTGGCTGAAAAAGAGTTAACATATAAAGCAGAACAGATTGTTCACTAATCATGAACCTTACAGCAAGAATAATATAGACGAAGATTTGGGGTTTTCATTTTGGAAAAAGCTAGTAGGTCTATTTTAGGTATATTCCAAAGTGCCCATGACTCTATAGTAAGGAAATTAGACAAGAATCTCTGAAAAGAACAAACTGAAGAAGGGGTGAGGAAATTCTGATGATCAACCCTTATCAATGAGGGATCAATTTCAAAAATTCCTTATCTGGATTTTCTTATCATTGCCTCAGATTTTCCCTAAACTTGCCATCAAGTCATTATTTGGGTGTTTTACTCAGAGTGTTTGTTTGTTTTTAACTTCATCTTCTGTAGTTTTAATAGGCTGGCATTAAGCTAACATCTAGAAATCAACATAGTAATTACATTAATTTTGTGTAAGTTGATTCACTACTATTTTCTAGAGATTTTATAATCTCTCTCATCGTGTACCTCAAGATTTCGGGAATAAAGAACATATTGGGTTGTTGGAAAAGCCATGATGCAATTTTGCATAGAAAAAAATGCACTTGGGGGCCAAGTGGTGGTTGAGAGCACATGCTACAGTGTGCAAGGACCCAGGCTAAAGCTATCATGCCCACCTACAGAGAGAAAGCTTTGTGAGTGGTGAAGCAGGGTTGCAGGTGTCTCTCTGTCTCTCTCCCTCTCTATCTCTCCACCCTCTTGATTTCTGGCTGTCTCTATCAAATAAATAGATAATAAATTTATACAGAAAAAATACATCATGACCTTTCCAGCAATCCAATAGTAAAGAGAAGAGGATAGAAAATCTGTTGAGGAAAAGAGAGGCACATTCATAGTCACAATCTCTCCTCCTTTCCCACAGCATCTTGACTACTCTCCCCAGGCTAGAACTGAGCAGGGTACCTATCTTTCCAGGGACAGAGAGGGAGAGAGACAGAGAGACAGAGAGATACCTGCAGCACTGCTTCACCTATCATGAAACTGTCCCCTTGTAGGTAGGGGCTGGGGGCTTGAATCTGGAAGTAGTATTAGATTAAGATCTCAGTCCCACAGATTGTGCCCCAAAACCCATTTTAGGTGTCAATAGAAAGTCCATTCACTGATCTGGGCTTCTGACAAGTCAGTGACAAACCAAGGTTCTTGGGACCCCTTCTTCTGCCTGGATTAATAAACGGGTTACTTACTGTCTTTGGGATTTTTTGTTGTTGTTGTTCATTTGTTTGTTTTTTTATAAAAAGGAAACACTGACAAAACCATAGAATAAGAGGGGTACAACTCCACACAATTCCCACAACCAGAACTCCATATCCCATCCCCTGCCTTGATAACTTTCCTATTCTTTAACCCTCTGGGAGTATGGACCTGAGGTCATTGTGGGATGCAGAAGGTGGAAGGTCTGGCTTCTGTAATTGCTTCCCTGCTGAACATGGGCGTTGACAGGTCGATTCATACTCCTAGCCTGTCTCTCTTTTTCCCTAGTGAGGCGGGGTTCTGGGGAAGCAGAGCTCCGGGACACATTGGTGGGGTTGTCTATCCAGGGAAGTCTGGTTGGCATCTTGCTAGCATCTGGAACCCGTTGGCTGAAAAGAGACTTAACATATAAAGCCAAACAAGTTGTTGACTAATCATGAACCTGAAGGCTGGAGTAGTGCAGATGAAGAGTTGTGTGTGTGTGTGTGGGGGGGGGGGGTCCCTCTGTTTTGTAAATAGCTAGTAGGCATATTTTAGTTATATTCCAAAGGGCCTGTGGATATACTAGTTTTTTTTCCCCCATGAGCCTGAAATCTGATATGCAGGGGGATCCTAGTTATTGTCTGGGGAGATGATGTCATGGCTGGAAAAAGGATCAGAAAGCTGGATCAAAGAGGAGAGTAGCTCCCAAATATGGGAAAGGTGTATAAATATTGTTGACTATAAACCCCATGGATTTGGTGTGATCTGGGGCCCATATTCAGCTTAGGAGCCTATGTGACCTATGCATCCCTGTAGATCTATAGGTTTATATAAAGTTCTATAGGTTTTATATAAAGGAATATGTCCAAGAATGCAGATGAAGGGGAGGCAAGGGCAGAGTCAGGTATATGGGAGAAAGTGGAGCTTACCCCCAGGTCAACCACTCGCCCAGCACACTATATATTCCTCTACCTGGAAGCTCCTGTGCTTTTGTGATTTTAATGCTAACTTCATCACTTAGACAACATTGATGTTAAACTCCTTCTCCACATCTTCTACTTTCTCAAACAAATTTGAATGTGCCTGAAAATGTCAAGATCCTAATCATGGTTTAATCCTTCAGGTGACCAACCCATATCCAGGAGTTAACCAAGCATCAACTTTTTTGAACAAAAGGCACTGCTACACCCAGGACCTATTCTCCACAATTAAACATTACAGAAAAATATAGACCTCATTACTCTTTCACTCAGTAAATGAAGAGGGTTTTAGGAGATAATTCATTACAGAAACACAGATACGTTTTACTTTATTTCTCTTTCTTTCTTTCTTGTCCCTTCCTTCCTCCCTCCCTCCCTTCCTTCCTTCCTTCCTTCCTTCCTCCCTCCCTCCCTCCCTCCCTCCCTCCCTTTCTTTCTTTTTTGTTTCCTTCAGGATTATTGCTGCTAGCACCACAAATCCACTACTCCTGGTGGCATTTATTTATTTATCTATTTTGAAAGGACAGAGAAATTGAGAGAGAAGGGGAGATATAGAGGAAGATAAAATGATAAACACCTGAAGACCTGCTTCATCATTTGTGTAGCAACCCCTCTACAGGTGAGGAGCTGGGGAGATCTAACTGGGATCCTTGCTGGGGCCTTACACTTAGTACTATGTGCGCTTAACTGGGTGCGCCACCACCCGGCCCTCCAGATACATTTTTTCCTATTGTCTCTCAAAAATATATGAGAAAATGTGGTACAAGTTCCAAAATTTTGAGGATTTGCCCAAGAAATTATTTCTTAAAAGTTTATTAATTATACAACATGTAATTTTTCACACTACTTTTTTCTTAAAATTCCACTTAATGCTGAATCAAAGAGTAGAAGAACACAAAATGTAGAAATGATGAATAAGATGTAGAATTACCCCTAATTAAAACCCAACTTGTCAGAAGTATGACACGTGTTTAAAAACAACAGTTCCATGGTTGGGCAGTAGCGCAGCGGGTTAAGCACACATGGTGTGAAGCGCAAAGACCGGCTTAAGGATCCTGGTTGTAGCCCCCGACTCCCTACCTGCAGGGGGGCCACTTCACAAGCAGTGAAGCAGGTCTGCAGGTGTCTGTCTTTCTCTCCCCCTCTCTGTCTTCCCCTCCTCTCTCCATTTCTCTCTGTCCTATCCAACAACAACGATAAACAACAAGGGCAACAAAAGGGAAAAAATAGCCTCCAAGAGCAGTGGATTCGTAGTGTAAGCGCCGGGCTCCACCAGTAACCTTAGAAGCAAAGAAAATAAAAAAGAGAGAAAAGAAAAGAGTTCCTATAAACAGTTCTTATAAGTTATCATAAGAACCCTCGTGCTTCTCGAGGCAGTGAGGCACTGGGTTAATTGCCCATAGAAGGAAGCATAAGGACCTACTCAAGGATCCCAGTTCGAGCCTTTGGCTCCTCACCTGCAGGAGGTTGTTTCATAAGAGGTGAATCAAGTCTGCAGGTGACTATCTTTCTCTCTCCCTATCTTCTCCTCCCCTCTCAATTTCTGTCTGTCCTATCCAAAAAATAAAAATGGCTTCCGGGAGCAGTGGATTCATTGTGCAGGCAGTGAGCTCCAGCAGTAACCCTGGAGGCAAAAACAAAAATAACAAACAAAGAACCCTAAAGTTTCTCGGCTCTCCTTTTAGCAGTTATTAATAATAGATACTTGTGGTTTCCTTTTTGGCAGTTTTTAGCTTCTGAATATATATAAACTACAACACTTGGGCGGGGGTAGATAGTATAGTAGTTATACAAAGACACTCATGCCTGAGGCTCCAAAGTCCCAGGTTCAGTTCCCCTCACAAGCCAGAGCTGAGCAGTGCTCTAGTAAACACACACACACACACACACACACACACACACACACACACACACACACACACACACACACACCACTTTTAGGTAGTCACTAATATCTGTCTTTCCTTCTCCCAGTTTTTCTTAGCCTTGTCAGTTGTAACGTCTCCTGTCTCATTTCTGAGTGATTTTCCATAGCTTTCTCTCCTTTTCTCTTAGTGAGTGTAGCTAGTGATTTATCAATTTTTATTTATCTTTCCAGAGAATCAGCTCTTGTATTTTGTTAATCTTGCAAACTGTATTATGTGCACTTAACCAAGTGCACCACTACCTCGCCCCCCATATTTTGTTAATCTTAATGGTCTCTTTGTTTTCTATTTCACTGACTTTTGCTGTGATTGTCACTATTTCTTGTCTCCTGCTGACTGTTGGATCTCTTTGTTCCTACATTTCTAGTTGGTTCAGTTGGTTTGCTATATGGCTTATTAGTGATTTCTCCTTTTTACTAATGTGTTCCTGTACTGCTATGAACTTTTCTCTCAGAACTTCTTCTGCTACATCCCATAGAATCTGATAGCTGGTTTCTTTATTTTCTTTGGTATCAAGGTAATTCTTCATTTCTTTTTGGATTTCTTCAGGAAAACTATTGAGGAGCATGTTGTTTAGTTTTCAGACTTTTGAACAGTTTCGTTTCTTTTCTTTTTCGTGGTTGATTTCTAACTTAATACCATCATGACCTGAGAAGATGCATTTTATGATTTCAATATTCACATATGTGTTTACACATATGGTCAATCCTTGTACATGTTCCATGTGTGTTGGGAACATGTGTGAGCCTGATAGAGCTTAGGGAGAACCACCCCCGTCCTTGGATGGAGGTCTGAGAAGATAACCTCTTGGTAAGTCTCTCTCAACCGAGGTGAGCATAAGGGGGAAACTCAGACTTGGTTCTTTCCTTCTTGACTCTCAGGCCCACAGATACCCCGGTACTTCCCTCCATTAACCACAGGCCACATGGCCACAGATTCACTCATTCAAAGTCACCTTCTGATCACAGAAGAACACACCTTATCACACACTTCATCACACACCTCAGACCCCAGACAAGAGAAATTCCAAACTATATGGCCTTTTGATATTCATCTTCTCTCTGTCTCACCCTACAGGTTTAACCCCTATGCTTCTCTCAAATACCTTTGGATAATTAAGTTGCTTGTGTTCTGGAGAATAACTGTCTTGTATCTCATCAATTCCTGTCATACCAACCCCCTACCTTAGGGGCATGCTGACTGTTAAGAAACGTGTAATTTCGGTCATATTTCAACAATAATTACCTCCATTGCTTTTCTATTTAACTCATGTCCATTTTGCTAATAAACGGACTCTAGGATTCTGAGATTCTAGGACTCAGATTCTAGGCATGCTAAGAGTCCCCTGGTGTCTTTTACTTCCTGTCACCCCTGTTGTGAGTGAGAAAGAACCAGCCCGTTACCTTTCCCCTGGAGGCCACCCTGCCGGAGAAGGAGAGAGACACCCCGAAACATGTGTACATGAAAAGAATGTGTATTCATTTCTTTTGGGAGGGAAAAGCTCTCTGTATGCATCCATTTCATCTACGGTTTCACTTAAGACTGCTGTTTCCCTATTGATTTTTCATCCAGATGATCTGTCTCTTGATGTGATTGGTGGTGTTAAGATGTCCTAATATTCCCACCTGCAGGGGAGTCCCTTCACAGGCGGTGAAGCAGGTCTGCAGGTGTCTATCTTTCTCTCCTCCTCTCTGTCTTCCCCTCCTCTCTCCATTTCTCTCTGTCCTATCCAACAACGACAACAACAATAATAACTACAACAATAAAACAAGGGCAACAAAAGGGAATACATAAATAAAATAAATATAAAAAAAATTTTAAAAAAAAAGATGTCCTAATATTATTGTGTTGTTGTCAATTTCTCCCATAAGTTCAGTAAGAACTTGTTTTTTTTTCCAATTTATTTTTAAGAACTCATTTTATATATTCAGATGTACATGAGTATTGGGCATGTATATTTATAATGTTTATGTCTTCTTGTTGTATTAATCCTTTGACCATTATGTAGTGTTCTTCTCTGTTTCTGTTTACTTTGTTTACTTGAAAGTCTATTTTATCTGAGAACACAATAGCTGTCCCTGTCCATTTTTATCAATTATTAGCTTGGAACATCTTGCTCCAATCTCTTACATTAAGCTTCTGTCTGCCTTTTCTTTGGATGTGTTTTTCATATAATAGATGCATCCTGTTCTTTAATCCATTTAGTTACTCTGAGTCTTTTGACAGGTGAATTTTTGCCATTCACATTTAAGGTGATTAGCAACATGTGACTTACCTACCTCCATTCTGCTGGAGCCCTCAACTTCTTTGTGTATGGTTTCAACCCCACACCCCTTCTCACCCCAACCTCACAAGCGGGCACCCACCTGAGGCTGCAGTGTTTCTGTGGTTGTCTCAGCTATAGTTTGATGAGGTTTGTTAAGTTCGGTGGTGATTGATTTTTGTTGTTTTGGGAGAGAATTTGTGCTGTTAGATGTTATTCCATAGCCACACCTCCCAAAAATCTCTCTCCATTTTTTTTCTCTAATCCCTCTTCGTTTTTCCATCAACAAGTTACTTGGTGATAGGAGAGGTAGGGATGGCAGAACAAAGATGAGGATATATATATATATATATATATATATATATATATATATATATATATATATATATATGTTCATGGTTTATTTTCATCTTCAGTTCATGATGCTGGTCTAGTGAAATAAGTGCTAGTAATGAAAGCATGAATGAAATGAAAATAATACTTCCTTTTACATATAAACTTTGGAAACGATTGCTGCTACTGAACCATAATAGATACATTATTGGTTATTAGTTCTGTAAGTTTTGCTTTTACAGAGAAGGATATTTTATAAGGCCTTTTAATTTTGAATAAAAGGTTAGCTTCCAAATAAAAGTAATGTGGCAAATTTTGCATGCATCTGCTTTATATTGAATTTTTTCAAATGCAGACATTAAAATATGTATTGATGTCTCTCTATTTTTTTCTTGAGTATGAAATTGAAACAGCTATCTAATAGTGCAAGCAAAACACTCATGAAAATATCAGGTCTAATCACATTGATTGTTTTCCAATGAAAGAATAATGAACAAAAATATATGCTTTATTCTTCATAAGAAGTATTTCTGGGGGAGTCGGGTGGTAGCACAGCGGGTTAAGCACACACATTACAGTACAAGGATCCAGGTTCAAGACCCTGGTCCCCACCTGCAGGGGAAATGCTTCACAAGTGGTAAAGCAGGGCTGCAGATGTCTCTCTGTCTCTCTCCCTGTCTACTTCCTCCTCCCCTCTCAATTTCTCTGTCTCTATCCAATAAAAATATAATTTAAAATAGTTTAAAAGAAGGTTTTTTTTTTATTTAAGAAAGGAGACATTAACAAAACCATAGAATAAGAGGGGTACAATTCCGCACAATTCCCATAACCCGATCTCCATATCCCATCCCCTCCCCTGGTAGCCTTCCCATTCTCTATCTCTCTGGGAATATGGATCCAGGGTCCTTGTGGGTTGCAGAGGGTGGAAGGTCTGGCTTCTGTAATTGCTTCCCTGCTGAACATGGGCATTGACTGGTAGATCCATACTCCCAGTCTACCTCTCTGTTTCCCTAGTAGGGTGGGGCTCTGAGGAAGTGGAGCTCCAGTACACATTGATGGGGTCGTCTGTCCAGGGAAGTCTGGTCAGCATCTTGCTGGCATAATAACCTGGTGGCTGCAAAGAGAGTTAACATACAAAGCCAAACAAATTGTTGAACAATCATGGACCTAAAGACTGGAATAGTGCAGATGAAGTGTTGGGGGTATTCCCTGCATGCTCTTATGTACTTCTGCTTTCAAGTATATATTTTTCCCCTAGTTTATGGGCACGTGTGAACCTATGCTCTATCTCAGGGGACCTGGACTATACCTAGGTTTGGGGACTTTATTGGGGAGTGGACCACCTGGGATGGAATTAGAGAATACTATGAAGGGAAAGGTCTCACCCGAGTGATAAAGCTGAAGGGTTGTCATTCCACACCTGAAGTCTCTGGTCACAGTCTGAAGTGAAGCATGCTGGGGTGGCACTCGTTGCGTTGATTAGGTTGCGATCTGTGGATGCAATATTATTTGATTTGAATTGAGAGCAGCATGCAGAAAAGTGGGCCCCACCCTAAGGTTCCAGGACTGGGGGAAATATAGGCTCTATAGTGGAAATGTGAGGTTCCTATTGTCTTAAGGTTCAAGAAGACAATGGATAGGTATTGTTATTGTCACATTATTTGGTGATAGGGTTAACTTTGGAAAGTCCCTTTTTTAGGGTTTGGGCTATAATACCCAGCATCTTGTATATAGCTGTGCTACTGGTTGCTTCTGTTCTCCCTGGTCTAAGCTTTTGGGAGAGACAACATATCAAAGACAGCCTATGTATTAAAAAGACTCAGTCTGTGTTTTAAGAAGTTCTAGACATATGATCAATTTTTCCCCTCTCATATTAATTAAATAGTGGTTTATATGTTTACACTTTAATAGGATTGTACCTAAACACCACTCCCACCACCAAAAGACTGTGTCCCATCCCCACGACCCACTCCCACCCCCACAAGAAGGTGTTTTTTTTTAAAAAAAAAAAAAAGAAGAAATATTTCTGTTTTGAACATTAAGTTGTAGAAGGTGAATCAAAGACGTCTGGGTTCACATTTCCAGTTAGAAGTGGGGAAGCTCATGAGCTTAAGTCAGCTCCAGACTTCCAAGCCCTTGCTCATCCCTTCTATATACAAACTTCCTTTTACCATATAGCGTACACAAGAAGGGTAGGGATGTCAAAGAAATATACAAAAAAATTAATTCCTTACCTTTATACAGCAGCTGGGTGGAGTTCATGATCTAATAGTTAGACAAACATGAATTTTGTTAAGTTATTTTATGGAGGCCAGCGGGTAATCATTTACAGTATAATTGTTGACATATGATACAACTTTTTCTCATCTCCCCTTGTTAAGTGTCTGCAAAGCTTTCTCACCTTATACTTAGATTCCCTCCATAATAATGCACCAGGACCCCACACCCCCAGCCTATTTCTATCTTTCCCTAGTGGGGTAGAGCTTTGGAGAATTGGAGTTCTCTGACACATTGGTGAGGTCCTCTGCCCAGGGAAGTCAGGTTGGCATTATGGTAGTATCTGTATCTTGTTGGCTGAAAAGCATTAAGATATAAAGCAGAAAAAAAATTATTTAATATATTTAATAATAAGTAACCTAAACATAAGAGCATAGCAGATAAAAGTTGGTGTCTCCAGACAATAACTTGGATCCACCTACATTTCAGATTTCAGGCTCAGGGGGAAAAAAAAGCCTAGTAAAGTCACAGGCCCTTTGGAATATAACTAAAATAGGCCTACCAGCTATCTACAAAACAAAAGACACCCCCCACCCCCAACTCTTCATCTGCACTATTGCAGCCTTTAAGTTCATGATTAGTCAACAACTTGTTTGGCTTTATATGTTAAGTCTCTTTTCAGCCAACAGGTTCAAGATGCTAGCATGATGCCAACCAGACTTCCCTGGATAGACAACCTCACCAATGTGTCCTGGAGTCCTGCTTCCCCAGAACCCCGCCCCACTAGGGAAAGAGAGAGACAGACTGGACGTATGGATTGATCTGCCAATGCCCGTGTTCAGCGGGGAAGCAATTACAGAAGCCAGAACTTCCACCTTCTGCATCCCACAATGACCTTGGGTCCATACTCCCAAAAGGATAAAGAACAGGAAAGCTATCAGGGAAGGGGATAGGATATGGAGTTCTGGTGGTGGGAATTGTGTGGAGTTGTACCCCTCTTATCCTATAGTTTTCTCAGTGTTTCCTTTTTATAAATAAAATATATATAAAAAAGAGAAGTAGAAATTAATAAATAAACATTTCTAAATATCAAAAAAATTGATTAAGTACTTTATGGTGTCTTTTTTAGGGTGTTTTTTTTTTTTTTGCCTCCAGGGTTATTGCTGGGGCTTGGTGCTTACACTAAAAATCCACTGCTCTTGGAGGCCATTTTTTCCCTTTCTTTGCCCTTGTTGCTTATCACTGTTGTTGTTACTATTATTGTTGTTATTGCTGTCATCATTGTTGGATAGGACAGAGAGAAATGGAGAGAGGAGGGGAAGACAGAGGGGGAGAGAAAGATAGACACCTTTGGACCTGCTTCACCACCTCTGAAGCGACTCCCCTGTAGGTGGGGAGCCGGGGCTAGAACCGGGATCCTTATGCTGGCCCTTGCGCTTTGTGCCATGTGCGCTTAACCCACTATGCCACTTCCCAGCCCCCTCTTTTTTTTAGGTCTTTCTACTTATTGAGTCATTGAAGACAATTTTACACTTTCAGTTTGAAGTATAGATTTTCCCTTAACATGGACACGTGTGCACATGTGCCCTATTCCACGAGCCCTGGTCTATATCTAGGTTCTGTAACTTTTAGCACCCAAAATGGAACTAAACAGTCCTATAAGCTAGAAATGTCTCACCAGAGTATTAGTAAACCAAGTTCCCAAATAACTTGGTTTCTTCTTCTAGCGTTTGCCCTTCTTCCGTAGCCAGTCAACAGCATCAGGTTGAGCCTGATGTAAAGTTTCGAGACCTCCTTTGAATCTGGAGAGGTGGCAGTCGTTGACTATGTGGGTCATAGTCTGTCTGGAGCCGCAGGGGCAGTTCGGGTCGTCTCTGGCTCCCCAGCAATGGAACATAACGGCGCACAGGCCATGGCCTGTTCGATAGCGATTGAGGAGGGCCCGATCATAACGTGCTAGGTCAAAGCCGGGCTGACGCTCGCAGGGGTCTGTGATGAGGTGTTTGTTCTTTACCTCAGCTGATTGCCAACTCTGTTTCCAAGAGACTGGAACAGAGAAGTTCCGTGTAGGCGTAGGGGACCAGATTGGGTGACGAGATGTCAAGCATTGAACAGGGTGGGCGAAGATATCCGCGTATATTGGCAGGTCGTGGGAAATGAACTTAGATGATGCCGCATCCCGACGAATATCTGGCAGGGCGATGTTGCTAAGAACTGGCAGCCATGGAACCGGGGTGGAACGGATGGTTCCAGAAATGATCCTCATGGAGGAATATAATTTGGAATCGACCAAGTGGACATGGGGGCTACGGAACCATACTGGGGCACAGTATTCTGCAGTGGAATAGCATAATGCCAGAGATGATGATCGTAGTGTGGAAGCGCTGGCGCCCCATGAGGAGCTGGCCAGTCTTGCAATGATGTTATTCCTCGCGCCCACCTTTGCTGCAGTTTTTATGAGATGTTTGTGAAATGACAGAGTGCGATCGAGAGTAACGCCAAGATAGACTGGCTGGGCTTCATGCCGGATTCTCGTATCGCCAAGCTGCACATTAAGCTCACGCGAGGCCGAGGCATGGTGTAGATGGAAAACAGATGATACCATTTTTGCAGTGCTAGGGATTAGTCATTGTAGCCATTTTTTACAGTAATCAGATATCAGAGACATGTCTTTCGTGAGTGTTTCCTCGAGGATGTCGAACTTGGATGCCTGAGTTGCACAGCAAATGTCATCGGCTTAGATGAACTTCCTTGAAGAAGTTTCTGGGAGGTCATTGATGTAAATATTAAATAGCGTAGTAGCCAGAACAGAGCCCTGGGGGAGGCCACTTTGAGACAAGTCTCCATCTGCTAGACTTGTCACCCAGATGTACCCGGAATCTACTGTTTTGGAGAAGAAACGATATAGTGTTGGCCACCCATGGAGGCAGGCATCTTGAGATCTTGACTAGGAGACCACGGTGCCAGACCGTGTCATAGGCTGCTGTGAGATCAACAAAGACAGCACCTGTCTTTAAATTCTTCTGGAATCCATATTCAATGTAAGTTGAGAGGGCCAGGGCTTGTTCGCAGGTAGATCTTCCTGGGCGGAAACCAGCTTGGGCGGGTGATAGGAATTTCTCTGTAAGATGAGACATACTTGACAGAAGCAGCCTCTCAAAGAGTTTGTAACACACGGAGAGGAGAGAAAATGGTCTATAGCTGGCGGCCAGTGTTGGGTCCTTCTTTGGTTTCAAACCCACTATAATCTTCGCACGACGCCAAACTTTGGGCATAGACTCAGATTCCAAGATGTGGGACAGGAATGAAGCGAGCCACTTCTTTGCCGCGGGACCCAGGTTGAGAATGAGTTCTGGGGTGATGTTATCATAGCCAGCAGCTGTTCCCGGTTTAACCCTCTTCAAAGCGTCTTCCAGTTCAGACAGTGTAAAAGGAGAGAGTTTTGGAGATGGACAAGATAGCCGGAAGTGGGATGACCACTCATGGGAAATTTTTTAAAAAAAAACATAGTTTAAAAAAAAAGATATTCCATCATCAGTATGACCCTGTTTTAAAAATTATTGATTCATCTTCAATGATTTGGGCTTTTGATGTAAAATTCTTAATTTGAATAAAGTCTACCCTGAGAAGCCTGAAATTCCTTAGCTGTACCCATAGTTATGTTTTCATTAACTTGTTGCTGGGTGTCAGATTAGGCACCAGTCTGACTCACGGAGACATGGTAGATATGGTAGATGCTTTCTTACAACTCTAATGTCCAGCATGGAAGAACACATTGGTATAATTATTACTCTAACACATGAATGATTTTTTTTATGATTTTATTGTGAAATACATGGTGTATTTCTCTTCATATGTTTAAGGCATATAACTTGATGATTTGATTTGATTTGACTTATTTTTTTATATTCTTTGTCTTCAGGGTTATTGCTGGGGCTTGGTGCCAGCACTACGAATCCACTGCTCTTGGTGACCATTTTTTCCCCATTTTATTGGATAGGGATTGAAGAGGAGGGGGAGTGAAAGAGAGACACTTGCAGACTTGCTTCAGGGCTTGTGAAGCTATCCACTCCCCTGCATGTGGGGACCTGGGGATTGAACCTGGATCCTTGCTCAGTTCCTTGTGCTTAGTACCATGTGCACCACTGTCCAGCCCTGACAGTTTAATTTTATGTCTATTGTGAAGTTTTGATACGTTCAACTAATATAAATCCCATGTAATTTAATGAGAAAAGAGAGGAGAAAAAGAAGAGAAAAAATCCTTCTTTTGATGAAAATTCTTAAGATTCTCTAATCAATTTTTCTACATATGGTAATCAGCGCTTGTCACTATGCTGTATATTACATGCCTAGTATTTATTTACCTTTAAACTGGATGTTTGTGGCTTTTGCCCATTTTTTTCCAAGTTTCAAACTCCATCCTCACCCCACTCTATTAACCACAATTTGGATCTTTCTGAGGTGTTTATTTTTTTTTAATTGAGAAAAGCAAGCCAAGGGAAACTAGCTACTCATAATCTTTTCTGAAGAAGTCAATGTCATCATTCTACTTTCGAACATATCTGTACCCAACTAATCCAAACTGGGAGAGATCAGGAAGGAGAAAAGAGGGAAAGAGTTGAAAAAACAATTCCCTAGGCCAATGCTTGTCCTATCAATGAGAATATTGTTCATGAGCTGTGATTATGACCATGAAATCTCAATGCAGAATTGCTTCCCAGCCTTTCTCTGATCTTTATTTGTATGCGTGGGTTTCCTATCTCCTCTCCTGTTTCCTCCTTCCACCCTAACTCTTTCCTTTATGCACTGCCAAAACTGATAGACAAATGAGAAAAAATTAGAGGAAAAATATTCCAATCCCCTCTGCTGAGATAGAACTGTCATTACTAATTCAAGTTTGACAGAGAAAATCCAGGTTCAATTTAAGCCATGCCTTCAAGTAACCACCCCAAGTTACTATTCTTCACTCAAAAAATGGCTCAAGCATATAGACACTAAGTAATACCAAATGTATTATAAACTGAGCTTGACGACCTATTTCCCTGAACACTTTTTTTCCATACAGAATACACCTGTGAACTACAGTCAACAAATACACACACAGGATGCAAAGCAGCTTAGAATAACTTTCTATTTGGTCTCCTGCACATGTTAGCTAGAGAAAGTGAGGGAAAAGAAATATTGTCTGACTAAAGGGAAGAGAGGTTGAGATTTCTGACCCTAATAATTTTCATTTAGGAGCCAGGTCTGAGGATAGGCCCATCTATGGTTTAGAATACTGTCTTATTGTACAAGTAGAGATTTTTCAGATGCACTTCCAGAAGGAGAGACTAGAACTAGGTGTATATATTACAGTCACCAAAATTATCATGGCAGCTCAGTGTCTGCGTGACTACTGCTTCCAGCAGCCATTTTTTCTTTTGCTTACTTTTTCATAGAGAGTTAGAGACAGAGAAGGTGAGAGAGAGAGACTGAAAGAGCACTGTTCTCCCACTTGTGAAACTTCCCCACTGCAGATGAGGATCAGCTATTTTATGACCAGAATTTCAAGTCTCCGTCAGTTATTTGGAATAATCAGTCACCAACACTTGCCTTTTGAGGCAATTTCAACAGTGACCATACAAAGAAATCTATAAGTAGGTTTCTATTCTTACTAATGAATTCCTGCAAGGACAAGAATTGTCTTTAAATGAAATTATTTTTTAAAAAAATCTCACTCTCATTTTTGTCAGGAGTAAAAAACATTCTTTTTAGGTCAAAGCTGAAAAATAAGATCCAGGTATGGGAGAGGGAAACAGTTAAAAATAAGTAAACATAAGAACAAACTGTGGAAGTGTTCTGAGACTGCAAAGCATTGGGAACTACCTAGCCAGGGAAGGTAAAATCCCCTGTATGTCATCCCATAGCTGAGAAGGGAAAGGCCAGGCTGTCTCAGGCCAAGGAGCCATCACTCATCCATCTTTCAGCAGGAAGAATATACTGCAGACAAACTCAGTGGGCTACTAGAGCCTTGCCAAATTCAGAGCCGCAGGCTCCGTACCTACAAACACATTGCAGCTTTTTTGGCTTAGTGGATGCCATTCAATAAGGTCGAAATTTCCAACTGTGCTGTGTTAAACTCATGACTATTATAGCAAGCTATTGATTTTAAACTTTTGTCAGACTAAAGGAAACTAAGAAGCGAGCAAAGAATGTTGTTTCTAAAAATAAAATTAAGGCACTTGTTAACTTCTTTTAAACAGAGAATAGTGTAGGCAGATCTTATGTAAGTGGCATAAATGTAGAAGTCTCTGTATTTAAAATTGTAAGTTATTTACTACATGGAAACTTAACAGAACTCTGATATCTATTGTTTTGACATCATATATGTTGAGTAGTGTAGATATTTGATAGGAAATTCATCGATAAATGTGTTCCTATACTCAAGAGTGTTACTGAACTCACAGAATCTATCTAGTGCACAAAACAAGGATACCACCTCCTTCCAGTCTACAGGGTTTTTTTTGTTTGTTTGTTTTTTGGGGGGGGTTAGGATAATAGCTTTTTTAAAAAAAATTTTATTTATAAAAAGGAAACATTGACTAAACCATAGGATAAGAGGGGTACAACTCCACATAATTCCCACCACCAGAATTCTGTATCCCATCCCATCCCCTGATAGCTTTCCTATTCTTTAACCCTCTGGGAATATGGACCCAAGGTCATTGTGGGATGCAGAAGAACCGGACTTATAAGTAAATGGTCTTTAAGAAACACTTACTGAGTAAAGGAACAAAATAAGGAGTGAATGAATAGACGAAGGAAGAAAGGAGTCTTCGAGGAAGGTAAGAGAATTTAAACGTTGAAATTAATTTTTCAGAGAAATTTGGGTAAGATGTAATCAGGCAAGAGTCTTCTAGAAGGCTATCTGAAGCAATTACAGGTATAACCAGTACTATAAAACTGTAGACTGACATTCCATGTGTGACGTCTCTAGACACAGTCTGAAGTGAAGCATGCTGAGGTGGTACTCGTTGCGTTGATTAGGTTGGGATCGACGATCTTAAAGACCGTTTACTTATAAGCATTGTACTCATTAGTATGAAGAAGACCTAACTAAGTAAAGAAGATCTCCTTATCCCACTCCTTCCAAACGCATAAACAAGAGAAGGGGAGTGACAAGGAATATCACTGTAACTACAAGAGAACTTATTTAAGGGCCTCACTCCCCTATCTCACCTCCTTTCCCCAATTATGCACAAAGGACTCATGACAGGCAGTTAAAAATCAAGACAGTGCTGTTACACGGGTCCTCACTTTGGCTTTTCTTTTATGGCACACACGCTCTTTGCTCCAGGCTAGTGATTTTGCAGTAGCTGTTTTGTCTCTGATCTACTTCCCGTGTGCCCTCTCCCTAGTGGAATACAGGGCAGGCACCACTCATCTCCTTGATGAGAGATAGTTGTGGTGACTTCTTGGCTTTATGAACTAAAGCATTTGGCTTTTTTTAAAAAAATGATTATTAGTGGTTTGCAAGACCCACAAAAGCCTCATGTTCTCATATAAATGTTTATATATGGATCACTGATAGGTATCACTTTGCCTTACTTGAGTGACCTCTGTATATAGCAGCAAGTGGTCCTTTACTTTTCTAGTTTTATCCCTTTAAGATTTTTTTAAAAATATTTTTGGTGACTTTGGTATGTGCTTGCAAGTACTTATTGGCAAATGAACTTAAACTCTCCCCACATCTCTAGAAACCCCCACAAAATGTTAGAAATCAACAGAATTTTGTGTTATAAAGGAAAGCACAGTGAAAACTAAGAGATCCCATGGGTTTAATCTCAGTGCTGACAATGGAGAAAAAAATTATTAACTACCCACTGGGTCTATTAGCATCTGCAGAAAAGATGCAAGGGGGTGGGGGTCAGAGGAGCAACGACTTCCTTTTGACCACCCAGCTCATCTTTTTCTTTGTCAGCAGGCATAAGCCACATCTACTCAGGGCATTTGATTTCCATTTCAGAATGTGTCGGAGTGGTAAATTAATGGTGCCTTTTTTCTTTTTCACCAGAGTCCTAATTTTCACAATTTCAGCGATACTGATTTGTTTTCTGAAAGTGCCACATATAGGCGTATGCCCAGTTGAGTGTAACGTTGATAATAATTCCTTTGGAAAAAAATCATTGGGCTTGGGTGAGATACTGTAGTGGTTATGTAAAATGCCTTTCATTCAAAAACTTTTTAAAATTTTTTACTATCTTTATTTATTGGATAGAAACAGCCAGAAAGCAAGAGGATGGGAGGAGATAGAGAGGGAGAGAGACACCTGCAGACCTGCTTCACCACTTGCAATGCTTTTCCCCTGCAGGTGGGGACCGGGGTTTTGAAATGGATTCTGGCACATTGTACCATGTGTGCTCAACCAGGTGCACCACCACATGGCCCCTTGTAATTTAAATTTTTTTCCTATTATCTTTATGTATTTATTGGATAGCGACAGTGAGAAATTGAGAGGGAAGGGGAAGATAGAGAGGGAGAGAGACACCTGCAGCCCTGCTATACCACTCATGAAGCATTCACCCTGTAGGTAGGGACCAGGGGCTCAAACCTGGGTCATCTTGCATTGTAACATGTGCAATCAACTAGGTGCACCACCACACCATGCTGCCCCTTATAATTTTTAACTTTTTAAAAAAAATTTATTATCATTATTTATTGGGTAGAAACAGTCAGAAATGGAGAGAGTAAAGGGAAATAGAGAAGGACAGAGACAGAGAAATGCCTTTCATTCATACCTGAGGTGCCAGAGTTTCAAGATTTAATCTCCAGGTACCCCATAAACTAGAGTTTGAGGTGGTCAGGCAATTAAAACATTAAATTAAAACATTCTTAGGTCTTAGTAATTTTGCAGCAGAGTCGCTGAGCTAAGTCTATTCATTCATAACTTCACTTCTTCTAGCGTTTGCCCTTCTTCCGTAGCCAGTCAACAGCGTCAGGTTGAGCCTGATGTCAAGTTTCGAGACCTCCTTTGAATCTGGAGAGGTGAAAGTCGTTGACTATGTGGGTCATAGTCTGTCTGGAGCCGCAGGGGCAGTTCGGGTCGTCTCTGGCTCCCCAGCGATGGAACATAGCGGCGCACCGGCCATGGCCTGTTCGATAGTGATTGAGGAGGGCCTAATCATAACGTGCTAGGTCAAAGCCGGGTTGACGCTTGCAGGGGTCTGCGATAAGGTGTTTGTTCTTGACCTCAGCTGACTGCCAACTCTGTTTCCAAGAGTCTGGAACAGAGAAGTTCAGTGTAGGCGTAGGGGACCAGATTGGGTGATGAGACATCAAGTGTTGAACAGGGTGGGCGAAGATATCCGCGTATATTGGCAGGTCCGGTCGAGCGTAGACGTGGGAAATGAACTTAGATGATGCCGCATCCCGACGAATATCTGGCGGGGCGATGTTGCTAAGAACTGGCAGCCATGGAACCGGGGTGGAACGGATGGTTCCAGAAATGATCCTCATGGAGGAATATAATTTGGAATTGACCAAGTGGACATGGGGGCTACGGAACCATCCTGGGGCACAATATTCTGCAGTGGAATAGCATAATGCCAGAGATGATGATCGTAGTGTGGAAGCGCTGGCGCCCCATGAGGAGCTGGCCAGTCTTGCAATGATGTTATTCCTCGCGCCCACCTTTGCTGCAGTTTTTATGAGATGTTTGTGAAATGACAGAGTGCGATCGAGAGTAACGCCAAGATAGACTGGCTGGGCTTCATGCCGGATTCTCGTATCATCAAGCTGCACATTAAGCTCACGAGAGGCCGAGGCATGGTGTAGATGGAAAACAGATGATACCGTTTTTGCAGTGCTAGGGATTAGTCGCCATTTTTTACAGTAATCAGATATCAGAGACATGTCTTTCGTGAGTGTTTCCTCGAGGATGTCGAACTTGGATGCCTGAGTTGCACATCAGATGTCATCGGCGTAGATGAACATCCTTGAAGAAGTTTCTGGGAGGTCATTGATGTAAATATTAAATAGCGTAGGAGCCAGAACAGAGCCCTGGGGGAGGCCACTTGAGACAGGTCTCCATCTGCTAGACTTGTCACCCAGATGCACCCGGAATCTTCTGTTTTGGAGAAGAAACGATTTAGTGTTGGCCACCCATGGAGGCAGGCATCTTGAGATCTTGACTAGGAGACCACGGTGCCAGACCGTGTCATAGGCTACTGTGAGATCAACAAAGACAGCACCCGTCTTTAAATTCTTCTGGAATCCATTTTCAATGTAAGTTGAGAGGGCCAGGGCTTGTTCGCAGGTAGATCTTCCTGGGCGGAAACCAGCTTGGGCGGGTGATAGGAATTTCTCTGTAAGAGGAGAAATACGTGACAGAAGCAGCCTCTCAAGGAGTTTGTAACACACGGAGAGGAGAGAAATTGGTCTATAGCTGGCGGCCAGTGTTGGGTCTTTCTTTGGTTTCAAAACTGCTATTATCTTCGCACGACGCCAAATTTTGGGCATAGATTCGGATTCCAAGATGTGGGACAGGAATGTAGTGAGCCACTTCTTTGCCGCGGGGCCCAAGTTAAGAATGAGTTCTGGGGTGATGTTATCATAGCCAGCAGCCGTTCCCGGTTTAACCCTCTTCAAAGCGTCTTCCAGTTCAGACAGTGTAAAAGGAGAAAGTTTTGGAGATGGACAAGATAAACGGAAGTGGGATGACCACTCATGGGAAATTTCTCTTTTCCAGACTGGGTCGATCTTAGCATGTCCAACTTGAGTTAGGTAACTGGCCACTGAGTTTGGAGATACGGGAGGATGGGAGATGGGAGAGGGTTGGCTACCGGCACCCAGACTATGAAGAAGCTTCCAGGCCTTCCTACAGAACAAGGTCTATTTTCTCCTAGAGGAAGGGTGTCTACAGCCACTAGTGTACCAGACTTGAAATTCAGACACACCCAAAAAACTAACTTAGAAAGCCTCCTTCATCCTGCTAAGTTGGAGAACACCTAGTTCTACACTTATCTGTACAACATACTGAGTGACGTGAAGTCACAGATAGGGGCTATACCTACTACATTCTAGCAACCATATGAGGACCTTCCAGATGTCCCCCTCTCCATCCCCACCAGTTTTAGCACTGTCTGAGTCATACCTCCCATTGTATCTCGCCTTATAATGGTAGACTGCTGTTACCATCCTCAAAACAATATGTGCCACATCTTTAGTATAATTCATCACCCTTTGAAAATGTTTTATCGGTTTGTTTTTCTACAGGCTAAATACAGTAGTCCACCAAGCACTGGATTACTTTTGTAACCAAAACTTAAAAAAAAAAAAAATCAGTTGAAGGGGATTGCTTAATAAAAAGTGAATGTCAAAGGAGGACCTAATGGGGGTTGGACTGTTATGTGGAAAGCTGGGAAATGTTCTACATGTACAATCTATTGTATTTTACTGTCAACTTTAAACCATTAATCTCCATTAAAGAAAAAAAATGAAAGTGACTATTTTCCACATTCATATGATCACTCTACATACTGAAATGAGGTCTCTTTAAAAAAGATTCAGAAAACTCAAAATCAGGATACTGGAATGTTGCTATTCCTGGTTGTTAATTAGCCTATCTGCTTGAGGAAAAGAGGCCAAATATGAAATATTCTAATTTTTGCTCTAAGAGAAAGTTGTCATTCAAAGTACAAGGTAAGTTGCTTTAGATTTCAGAGTGGGTGACACTGATTCTAAAATAAAAAAATAAAATTTTATTCTGAATAGTAATATCACACACACACACACACACACACACACACACAAACTTTGGTTGATATTTCATCCTGTACGTAGTATATGTAGCAATACTCATCTCTTTAAAAACTGTTTATATCCTTACGTATTTATTAACACAAAATGTTTTATTATCTTTATTTATTTATAGGATAAAGACAGCCAGAAATTGAGAAGGAAGGAAGTAATAGAGAAGGAGAGAGACAAAGAGATACCTGCAACACTGCTTCACCACTCGCTATGCTTTCCCTCTGCAGTTGGGGACTGAGGACTTGAACCCAGGTCTTTATGTATTGTAACATGTGTACTCAACCAGGTGTACCGTCACCCAGCCCCTATCTATTTATTCTTTGAGAGAAAGAATAAGAACAGAGAGTGAGAGAGACCAGACATGAGGTAGTAGTCTCTGACATACAGTAGAACTGGGAGTATACCCTGTTTCTGGGACCTCAGCTACGGAAGTTCTGTGTGCTAATAGGCTGCCCTATCTCACTGACCCTTTACTCATCTCTTTATATATAACATCCAGTTAAATCAGTTCAGTCTGGTTGAAAGTTAAAACAAACCCATAATAAATGCAAGTAAATAATAAATTTTTAAAAAACCTATAATAAGTACAGTAAATCTGATCAAAGATCTTTCTTGTAATACTTCTAAAGCAGATGTCCATTTTAGAAATATATGGAATAAATGAAGGAAAGCCAAGAGACTTTTATTGCCAACTTTTATTGAGTTGGCAATGTTATATACATTTATAGTGTATTTTCAATTACACAGTAAGCCATAATGTAAACATTACACATCTATGTAAATATAAACATTTCAAATATAGACATAAATATGGTTTTAAAAAAAATGTCTTTATCATTCACCACATAAATTCCTTTCTCTCTCTTTTTTTTTTTGCCTCCAAGGTTATTGCTGGGGCTCAGTGCCTGCACTATGAATCCACTGCTCCTGGAGGCCATCCCCCCCCTTTTTGTTGAGAAATGGAGAGAGGGGGGAAGGCAGAGAGGGGAAGAGAAAAACAGATGTTGTATGTTTCATATTGGTTTGGTCTCCTTCCCCCCACCTCTGGGAGAAATTGGTTTGGCCCTTGCTAGTTTCATGCCTTACTTTCTCCCTGCCCTCTATGCTAGATAGTGTGAGAGTTCTTGGCGCAGCCGCATGAGGAGGATGGAGGACAGATCTGTGTGGTGATTAGTTTGGGTTAGTTTATGAATCGTTGTTCATGAATAAAGAAATATAGCTTCCTGGCCCAGCCGTGTGTCTCTGGTCGTCTCTGTCTTCTGCCACGAAGCTAGCCTGGCCTGCTGGAGGCCCGAACTTTAACACCCCACATTGAGCGCCATTTGTCGTTAATGTTTGGGGCTTCAGCAGGCTGGACTAGCTTCGCGGCGGTAGAGACGACCAGAGACACATGGCTGGGCAGAGAAGCTTTATTCACGAGCGGGCAAACATGTGCTCTCCTGTCTTTCTGCTCTGGCAGCAGAGAGAGACCCTTAAACTAATCACCACACAGATCTGTCCTCCATCTCCTCACGCCAGCGCGCCAAGAACTCTAGAACTCTGTAGCATAGGGGGCGGGGAGAAAGTAAGGCGCGAAACTAGCAAGGAAGGGCCAAACCAATTTCTCCCAGAAGTGGGGGGAAGGAGACCAAACCAATATGAAACATAGCAGCAGACAGACATCTGCAGACCTGCTTCACCACTTGTGAACCCCCTGCAGGTGGGGAGCCAGGAATTCAAACTAGTATTCTTATACCGGTCCTTGCGCTTTGCGCACTTAACCCACTGCACTACCCCCCCATTTCTCTTTCAGAGGAAATATTTGTAAATACCCAACTTGATATTTTATATGCATATACATTCATATATACAGTCAGAATGTGTTCTATGTAAATGCTAGAATACATACATATATTCACACACATATATATTTCAAAACTTGTTATTTTCACTTAATATTATATCCTGGAAAATTTTCCAGATCATGTGTGTGTACATTTTCATTATGGGTTTGAGCCACTAACATATTATTGATAAACTCACAACTAGTGGTCAATGCAGATTGCTTGTAATATATATTTATTCCATCCATTGAATGAGAAATGCACTTGTAGCTATAGAAGTGAGCATATGTGAGTGTGCCTTGTACTTTAGGTCTCTAAAGTTTAAATGCTGAGGCAAGGGGGATTTTTGTTGGTACGTATGTGCCTTGCACATGAGCAATTGTAGCACTCTGGGAGAGGGGGGCAAGGAGAGGGAGCAAGAGATACCACACAGCACTAATGATTCCTCTAGTATCATAGGGGCTCCCTCTGTAGTACCAGGGCTGGGGAACTTGTAGCTTAAATGACAAAGCACTTGCCATATCCCCTGAGCTATCTTTCTGATGGGGTGAATGGTTTAATTTGGGTTGATGTCACCAAACTTTCCCAGCCCTCTATGTTTGAAATTATCTTTTCCTACTTATTTACCAGCATTTGTTATTATCTATACTTTGTTACCAATCTGAAAGGTGGATAATATCTCATAGTATTGCATTTTATTTCCTTAATTTCCAGGGAAATGAACAACCTACAATAAGTTTCTTGACCAAATATAATTACTTTATTATTATTATCATATTTCTTTATATTTTTAAATATTTATTTATTTATTCCCTTTTGTTGCCCTTGTTTTATTGTTGTAGTTATTGCTGTTGTTATTGATGTCATTGTTGTTGGATAGGACAGAGAGAAATGGCGAGAGGAGGGGATACAGAGAGGGGGAGAGATAGACACCTGCAGACCTGCTTCACTGCCTGTGAAGTGACTCCCCTGCAGGTGGGGAGATCATATTTATTTCTTTGGTAGAGACACCCAGAAATAAAGAGAAAGTGAGATATAGAGAGGGAGAGACAGAGACAGAGAGATACCTGCAGCACTGTTTCACCACTCGTGAAGCTTTTCCCCTGCAGGTGGGGACCAGGGGCTTGAAGACGGGTCCTTGTGCACTGTAATGTGTGCTCAACCAAGTGTGCCACCACCTGGTCCCAATTACTTCTCTTTTTAATTATACATTTTCATTTATTAGAAATCTATGCTCTGGCTTATGGTGTGCTAGGAATTGAACCTGGGACCTTCCATGCCTCAAGCATGACACTCTTTTTGCTATCTCCCTATCCTCCTGTAATAATTTTTAAATTCGAAAGTGGAAATGTGTGTTTTGAGTGACCCTCATATTCCATTTTTGATATAAGATCAAATAGCAGGGTACTCCTCCTCTTCTTTCTTTGACTCAGCCTCTTACTTTCATCTCTGCATGTTTTACTTAAAAGAAATGGAAACAGAGGATCCCTGTGATGTCTTTCTCTGGAAGAATGGCAATTCTAGAATACTGGAGAAATAACATAGAAACATTTATCACCAAAAGCCTTTTATAGTAGTATAATTAGTAAGACTATTAATATTACCCAAACCTACCTTTCTTTATTACTCTAAACACAGCTTGTGATCACAGAAATGACATAGAGAATCATCTTTGATGGCATCATGGAGGCCAGGGCACTTGAGTCAGTTTAGCAAGGGTATAATCAGAATTTTCATGAAAAAAAGATTCATTTTGCTTAGAAAATAGAATATGAGGAAACCCTTGGATACTTTCCATATTTAGATTTTAGATTTAAATTCCAAGAGAAGTTTATTGGCATTACTGTATGTATATATATATATTTTTTTTTAATTAGTAATTAGTAATAATGATTGACGAGACTGTGGTAGAAAAGAGGTATAATCCCACACAGTTCCCACCACCAGAATTTCATATCCCCTCCTCTCCGTTGGAAGGTTCCCTATTCTCTATCCCTCTGGGAGTATGGACCAAAAATCTTTATGAGGTGCAGAAGGTGGGAGGTCTGGCTTCTATAATTGCTTCTCCACTGTTAATGTGCATTGGCAGGTCGATCATACCCTCAGCCTGTTTCTATCTTTCTCTAATGGGGTAGTGCTCTGGGGTGGTGGAGTTCCAAGACACATTGGTGAGGTCATCAGCCCAAGGAAGTCAATGTGGTAGCATCTGCAACATGGCTAATGAAAAGCATAAAGATATAAAGCAGGAGAGTCAGGTGGTGACACAGTGGGTTAAGTGCACGTGGTGCAAAGCGCAAGGACTAGAGGAAGGATGCCAGTTCGAGCCCTCGGCTCCCCACCTGTAGGGGGGTCGCTTCACAGGTGGTGAAGCAGGTCTGCAGGTGTTTGTCTTTCTTTTCCCTCTCTGTCTTCCCTTCCTCTCTCCATTTCTCTCCGTCCTATCAGTGACAATATCAACAACAGCAAGAATAACTACAACAACAATAAAAAACAAGGGCAACAAAATGGAAAATAAATAAATAAATATAAAATTAAATTAAAAAAGATATAAGGCAGAACAAATTGTTTAGTAATCAGGAACTTAAGGGTAAAAGTATAGCATTTGAAATTTGGCATCTTCATGTTGGAAGGAGATAGGAAGTCTATTTTAGGTATATTCTGAGAGACCCATGACTTTATTACTTTTTAATCGAGCCCAACAGCTAGGAGTTACTGTTTCTTAAAGAATGAATGGCGAGAGTTATGTGAGTTTCTATCAGCATTGAACTATGCCCACCAACCCAATATAGCCTGTCTGTTTCAATAGCTAGTATTATTTATATCTGTTTTCTTCACAGTGCTATTCACGTAGGATTTGTATTGATGTTTTATAAGAAATATTGTGTTGTATGCTTTACATTGGGTTGTTCTAGATCTCCCCCGCCAAGAGAATTGGATCAGTCCAGTTAGTTTTCGCGGGCCTGCTTGGCCCCATCCCTAGGAACCCCGCCAGAATTCCAGGGTTCCAGAGTTGGAGAGTTCCGGAGTTGGAGAGAGTGCTTGCGCCGCCGCAAAGAGACAGCAGAATTCTGTTTGGTGATTAGTTTGTCTTAGTTTATGAATCGTTGTTCCTGAATAAAGAAATACAGCTTCCCTGCCCAGCCGTTGTCTCCGCGTCTCTGTTACCCGCCCGTGAAGCTAGCCCGGCCAGCAGGAGCCGCCGAATTTTAACAACAAATGGCGCCCAACGTGGGGCTGACCTGCACATCTCTCAGATAAGTAAAGACAATTTGGCTACCTATGCACTATGGCCTTCTCTTCTGCTTGTGAAGAGATCTCCAAAGGCCTCTGCTCTTTCTTCACGAGACTGTTTTGCTGTTTCTGGAACATTTATCTCTGGACCACTCTGTGGTTTCCACTCGCTCAGGCAAACTCAAAACAGCCAGCAGGAATAGCCAGCGGGTGGGAGGCGAGGCGTGGAGCTGCTGTTTCCACCTGGTTAAACAGCCAGCCAGCCGGCTGCGCCCAGACAACCCCACGCACCGCGCCCGCAGCCCCACAGCCCGCAGGAGGCTGATGCCAGCACACAGGAGCCCGATGCCACCACGCAGGAGCCCGATGCCACAACGCAGGAGCCCGATGCCACCACACAGGAGCCCAATGCCAGCACGCAGGCCAGCCCACAGGAGCCGGCTCTCCACCGTGTGGCGCAGGGCACTGGACATGTGATCCCTCCACGCTGCTCGGCCACTGTGAGCAGGGCAGCAGACATGGCATGGCCATGGGCCAGGGCCGCAGGGGCCCATCATGGCTGCCACCCCTGGGCACCTAGGCCCACGCCTTCTACAAAGCTGGCCCGCCTGCCCTCTTGCTATGAATTCTGGAATGATCCCGGACCTCCCGGACCCCCGGGCTCCCTGCCGAAACTGGGCACACGAGATCTCCAGCTACTGGTCCAGTCTGAAGGCAGACAATCTGGAGTACGCAGAGATTTGTGCAGAGATTGCAACCTGCAATTCCTAGAAGTGAAGCTGCCCAAGAGACCACCACTGGACAACGCACCCCCCCAACAACTAAGACAGTACATATCTAAATTCGTGTTTAAAATGACATGTCTTCGTAACAAAGGTTTCTCTCCTTGTGTATTAATGACCATGTTTATGTGTATGTTTAAAGTTTGGTAAACAGTAACTTTAAGGCTAAATTCTTACTAGTCAAAGTTAAATGAAAAGGTTTTCAACGTAATTCTCATAAAGATAAAATTAACTTACATTTAAAGTCTGAGGTAAAAATTAGTTAACAAGCAATATATTTTAACTAAGTTGGTCTAAACAAAAGGTTAAATAGACTTGTTGATATGTAAAACTCTCCATTACCTTCTCTATTAGAAATGGTAGATCGCACAATGGCCATGCTAATTATTCTCATGCCGGAGGTTTCCTTTCCTGAGTACAACATGACTCCATCTTGAATGGGTGTAACAAAAGGTTAAAAGATGTTGTTGATATGTAAAAGTCTCAAATTCCTTCTCTATTAGAAATATGCTAATAACAAGTTTTGTTTCATAGTAAGTAAATTGCAGCCAGCTGCCTTTGGGACTCTAGGCCATTCCCCGCCCCCATACAAATGCCCGTCGAGGCAAGTAGCCCCCCAGAGGCAAGAAATGGTTTTTTTTAAGCTGATAAAGTTTAGCCCACAGAGGCAGAAATGGCCCCCTCAGGCCTTCCCTTGGCAACACACTGGTTCTTGTTACTTGCTTACATGTTTCTCCATGTTTGTGCCAGTTTCTTTTTTAAAAATGCCTGTACGATATATGTTTCTGTTCACCCCACACCCTTGATACTGTAGTTGTTTAGTTAAAAAGAAAAGGGGGAATTGTTGTATGCTTTACATTGGGTTGTTCTAGATCTCCCCCGCCAAGAGAATTGGATCAGTCCAGTTAGTTTTCGCGCGCCCGCTTGGCCCGCCCCTAGGAACCCCGCCAGAGTTCCAGGGTTCCAGAGTTGGAGAGTTCCGGAGTTGGAGAGAGTGCTTGCACCGCCACAAAGAGACAGCAGAGTTCTGTTTGGTGATTAGTTTGTCTTAGTTTATGAATCGTTGTTCCTGAATAAAGAAATACAGCTTCCCTGCCCAGCCGTTGTCTCCGCGTCTCTGTTACCCGCCCATGAAGCTAGCCCGGCCAGCAGGAGCCGCTGAATTTTAACAACAATATTGTGTTTAGTAAATGCGTTTCTTATCTCCTCTTAAAGAAAATGATAAATGTGACATTAAAGTAGGTGCCAGGAATCCCAAATTAGTTTAAGTTGGCAGTATAGTCTAGATGACTATTGTGCAAGTTGGGACAGCAAAAGCACATTCAAGGGTGGTCTCCACTATGATTATGTTTTTCCTTAATATCTCTGTGACTCAGACTTCCTTCAGAATAATACAGGACTGACTATCAGATAAAATTATTTCCTAACATATATTAATCATTTATGTGTTCAGAGTTGGTTTAATTAGCATATTTGAGAGGCAGAATTCAACTGAATGTGACTTCTTTAGTGCCAATTATTAATTAAGATGTAGCTCTGCATAAATCTAGTGTCTTCAGGATGAAGACTTTTCTGAAGTAGCAAGTGAGAAATAGATTTGTTCAACTTGAGGGATGATTGACAAATGGAAAAAGCATAGTTAAATGAAGGAGAGAGAGTACAATGAGTTCATTTGATTTTTATGACGACTCTTTGCATCCCTTCAAATATCATCTAAAGAAAAAGAAAGGAAATGAGAATATAGCACAGTTGCCAAAGTTAGTTTACAGATGAAGACATTGAGTTTCTGAGAGATTAATTAACTTATCACAACTTATATAACGGCCTTTTTTATTTATGGGCATAGCAAGTCATAAAAGATCCTCACTCTCACAACAAAAATATGTAAAATCATAATTTTTCTGAACCTACTAGAAAACTTTGGGGGAAATCCAAGTGTATGAAACTTGAAAATTACCTTTATAAGAAAGAAAAGATTCATAGCTTCTCTCATGCCATTATCACAAGAGGGCTTTTTTTTTCCCCAGAAGACTGACATATCCCTTGTCATCTTTTGCAGAGTGACAAGTAAAAGTATTTATATAAAGAGAAGAAAAAGAGTCCAAATTTTCATTTTTAATGACTATATGTGAGCTGGTATTGTAGATTCTAAAGTGCTTCAACTAGAAAGCAAGAAAACACACACACACACACACACACACACACACACACACACTCCTAAAAACTATGTTTTATGGGTTTTTGCCTAGTGGTGGGCATGTAACAGCAAATAGTGAATGGTTTATCAGAAGAGCTGAGAGAACCCCTCTGAGGTATGTGGAGGTGTGTAAGAGATCTAAGTGCATGGCACATACCTTTGAGGGTAGAGGCGAGCTGTATGGGATATCTGAGAAAAATGAACTTGAAGCATATATTTCCCACTTGAAAAGGGTTAGAGATGAGCAAGAGAAACGAGGGAAATCAGTCTGAGGCATTCCAGGCAGAGAGCAGAAAGCTTACTATAGGATTGGAGAGCAAAGAGCATTCATTTCCCAGCAACCCAAGCAGTAGTCCTGTTATTGTTGAGATTTCTCATTTAGGCTTTGACTTGTCCCTGCCACCGAACTCCCATAAAACCTTAGATTTCCTGTGATGAGCATTTTTAAAAGTGTCTATTTTTATGCTAATATGTTGACATTGGGATGTAACTAAAGGTAGGGACTGTTGCCAAGAGAGCCAACCTTCTAGTTAGAGAATTGAAACTTTCAGATTTACCTCCCAATGATGAAATAGAACAGTGATAAATTATATTTCGGGAGCCAGGCAAAGAATCTACACAAGGATCTGGGCGCAAGCCTATGGTTCCCCACCTGCAGGGGGGATGCTTCATGAGCAGTGAAGCTGGTCTACAGCTGTCTATCTTTCTTTCTCCCTCTCTATCTTCCCCTCTCCTCTCAATTTCTCTTTGTCTTGTCCAATAGAAAAATGGCTTCCAGGAGCCATGGATATATAATGCCAGCACCAAGCTCTAGCGATAATGCTGGAGTCAAAAAAATAAATGAATAAATAAATTATTTTTATATAATGAAACTTCCATAAAATCCAAAAGGACAGGGATTCAAGAGTCCAGGTTGCATCTAGGGAGGTAGCAAACCTGTCAGAGCATGTCACTTGCATGTGTGGGACCTCCGAAGTCTCAAGTTAAATTCCCAGCACCACCTTATGCTAAAACTGATCACCACTCTGCTTGCTTTCTCTATATCTTTAATATAATGAATAACTTTTAAAATATTTTATTTACTTCAATGAGAGAGAGATACCAGAGCACTTCTCAGTTTCAGAGTCTCAGGCACGAGTCTTTTGCATACCCATTATGCTGTCTCCCCAGCCCAGGAATACATTTTCTTTCAATAAAGTTTCAAGGGGGCTAGCAGGTGGTTCACCAGGTAGGCACATATGTTACCATGTGCAAAGAACTGAGTGTGAACACCAGACCACCACATGGGTGCACCTACCGGACCGAGGCTTTGCAAGTATGTGCTGAGGTGTCTCCCCTCTATCTGCCTCTCACTCTTTATTTAGAGGAAGGAGAAGGAATGACCACTGGGAACACAGTGAGCCCCACTGATAACCTTGTTGGCAAAAGAAAAAAAAAACGGAAGTGGCTAGGTTGCTAAGCATGATATTCAGGGAAAGTAACAGACTTGTAGAGGATATAGAAGCTTATCCTGTTTCTCTTTTCATACTGTTGGTTCCTCCTTTAACATTCTTTGCAATTTATCGGCAATCTATGAATATCTTGATTCCCTGAGTTCTGTGAGGATATGAGTAAATTCATCAAATCCAACAAGAAGGAACCTATGATTTATAGTCAGTCAAAAGTACATATTCTGTTGTAGCTCACCCAACAGGCACAGAAGAATTCCTTGGATAGGTGGTCACAATATCTCATATGCTAGAAAATGAGTGTGATGACAGAGAGCATGAATTTGGTCGGCTGCCTCAGGATAGAAGCAAATTTCTGTACTTCCGTCTTTTGTATGAAGGAGGAAAACTCTGTCTGGAAGTATTGTACAATATGGAGAACTGGGTCTGCACACAAAGCATTCTCATAGGCCACCTCCCGTCTCTTTTGGAAATTTCCTGTGGGAAGTGGAGCCAGAGATGAGGGGCTCAGTTCTTGCCTCTCAAGAAGATGAGGGATGCTAAAGTGAAGAAGCACATATTCCTCAAATTCCTCTTTAAGAAATTTATTTGTGGTGCTTGGTTACAATCAGAATCTTTTTTTTAAATTTTAATTCTTATTTTTATTTTAGTGAGAAAGGGAGAGATACAGAGAGAGAGAAAGAAAGACCAGAGCACTGCTTATCTCTGGCTTATGTTGGTGCTGAGTGTTGAACCTGGGACCTGGGACCAATAGGCATAAAATGCTTTTTGCATTTCTATTATGCTGTCTCCCCGGTTTGACAATCAAAATCTCTAGAGGATAATCAAAAGTGAAATTATTGGTGTGTGGGAACTCCCACTCATACCACCACCATCAGAATGGGTAAGCAGAACCCTCCAAAGAAAAGATATATTTTGGGGAGTCATGCTGTAGCGCAGCAAGTTAAGTGCACATGGTGTGAAGCGCAAGGACTGGAGGAAGGATCCCGGTTCGTGAAAGCCCCCAGCTCCCCACCTGCAGGGGAGTCGCTTCATAGGTGGTGAAGCAGGTCTTCAGGTGTCTGTCTTTCTCCCCGCTTCTCTGTCCTATCTAACAACGATGACATCAATAACAACTACAATAATAACTACAGCAACAATTAAAAAAAGAAAAGATATATTCTGAATGGCTCAGAAGGTTAATGGCTTGTCTAAAGAGATCTTCAAAAATTTATTAGTTCTTAGAACTCATTAGTACTCATTTCTCAAAAGAAAGGTAAATTTAACAGTAGTTCTCTAAAAATACATAAAGTTAGTAGTGAAGTAAGTCAAACTAAAGCAGCAAAAAGTAGCTTAGTTACCCACGTGTTGTTCCAGTATTCCCAGGTCAACCTTTTCGTTCCTTGTTTTAAAAGAAAGAGGGAAGGAAAAGACAGAGGCAGACAGACAGAGAGCTAAAACACTCAAGTCCTGCTCCATTACCCATGGAGCTCCCTTTGTATGCTCACACACCACTCCCCACCCCATATGGTGCTGTGCTCAACCCCAGGGCCTCATGCAAGGTAAGGAATACATTCTACTGAGTGAACAATCTCCTGGCCCCTTTCACAGTTTTCTTATCTAGTCACTTGTAGATGGTCATTTAAGTTCACTATGTGTGGGCTGTTGTAAATGATGCTACTATAGTCATAAAAGTGCATATATCCTTTCAAATCAGTGTTTTCATGTTATTTAGATAAGTACTCTAGAGCATTATTGTTGTACCATGTAAGTCTGAGTGGGTGGGAGGAGAATCCCAGACCTCCTCTTCCCAAACTGATTCCTGAAAGTGGGAAGGAACTCTGCCCTGAGCTCCAGGTCACTTTTCTCTCCTGCAGGGAAATCTAATCCCATTCACCAGGGTCTCTATGGCAGCTAGGAACCTTAGGGTTTGGGTGACTTCTGGCTGCCACAAGGAGAATGGATTCTGTTCCCTCGTTCCCCCACATAGCTACCTGTGGCATCCACAGTTCTATGCAGCTGTTCTGAGCTTTTCTTAAGCCATTTGGTTCCTGAGCAGTTGCACAGGCCTTTCAAATCTACTACATGGATTTAAAGCAACTGCAAATATGTGCCCACCAACAATGCAGTGCTGCATTTCTACATGTGTCTTTGTCTTCTTCCCCAACTCTAACTGTCCACACGTAATTACCAGCTTTCAGGTAGTGAGGTTCCTTTCTTTACCAGAAACCTCAGCTGTTCTCTGATGAAATTCATTGAGTTGTTTATTGTAATATTTGTTTTCTGAGTATTCTGTGATTAAGTCACCATAGCACCACCCCTGGAAGTTGACATTTACTTTTTTAAACAGGAATCTTTATACAGTCATTCTTTGTTTATCACAGCCAATCAGTTCCAGAATCTGACACAATAAGTGAATTTCCAAGAAGTAAGATTTTTTATTTATAAATCGAATATTTTCATAGTTATAGCATAGAAAACCTGTTTATGACCTTCTAAATATGGTTTTGAACATTATTAGAGCCCTCTAAACATGAAATAGCACCCCTGTAGCTTTGCTTCCTTGTTGAAAGAGACAGTAGCTGTTACACAATGTTCTTTTCATCTTTATGGATGGAGCAAATGGTAGACACATTCAGGTTGTAATGGCGGCTCACCTCCATGATTTTCTTGCCATCTTGATCATATCTAAGAGTTTCACCTTCTCCTGGATGGTAATCATCTTCTTCCAGCACTTAGTTTCATCATCAGAAGGCTTAGAAGAAGCAGCACGTTTAGGAGCCATCTTGGGGCTTAGATAAAGGTTCTCAGAAATCGCAAACACTTAGAAGAGCAAATGTTTCTGATGAATGGTGATGTAGAGATGCATCAGAGAGAAACATGCTCTGATGGGCTTGGTGTCCCCATGTTGGTATGCATGAGACCCCTTCTGTTTCATTTGGTTTAAATCCCTCCTGCTTAACACTATTCTATTTACATAACCACTTCATTCTATTTATATAACCGCTGTTAACAAGCACCACCCTCCCTCCAGGGCATTAGTGGCTCAGTGATAGAATTCTTGCCTGCTCCACCCCCTCTCCTTGTCACACCCTGATCCTCTCCTTGTCACACTCTGATTTTCACCAGTCACTTTTTTCTCCACCCTCTCTATGTCACATCCTGTTTCCACCCTACTTGGCAAGTATAAAGACAGCATTGTGAGTTTTAGGGTACCTAGAGTTTAGCTTAGCTTGGTATAGATTGCGCTGTGTCCTGCATGAATAAAGAGATACTGCCTACTGCTCAACCATGAGTCGCTGGTCATCTGTTACCCGTCCATGAAGCCAGCCCGGCGAAAACAACATAGCCCGGCAAAAACAACATCCCCACCCCTGATTTCAAACACACACAAGGAGTTGGTCGGTCAAGTGGCTGCACCTGGCGCTGAAAGATTTGCAGGGGTACTCGGGTCCTTCAAGTCAGTTATTTTAATTTTAATTGTAATACATGGGTGTATAATTGGCTCAGACAATTGAGTGTATACTGTATCATTTTCACTGTCTCGATCAACTTTTTAATGAAAATATTTGACAAAACTGCAGTAGGGTGAAGCCACAAAAGTCAAAGCGTTAAGTGGTAAGGGACGACTGGACTATTATTCACAGAGACAGAACCAACCTTCAAGAGTTCTTTTTTCTATTTTAATATTTATTTATTTATTCCCTTTTGTTGCCCTTGTTGTTTTATTGTTGTAGTTATTAATGTCGTTGTTGTTGGATAGGACAGAGAGTAATGGAGAGAAGAAGGGAAAGACAGAGAGGGGGAGAGAAAAACAGACACCTACAGACCTGTTTCACCACTTGTGAAGCGACTCCCCTGCAGTTGGGGAGCTGGAGGCTCAAACCGGGATCCTTACGCCAGTTCTTGTGCTTTGTACCACCTGCACTTAACCCACTGCATTACCGCCCAGCTCCCTCAAGAGTTCTTTTATACCCATACCATTGCAACACTCGTTTCCAGTCTTTTTAACATAATGGTTTTGGTTTGAATGAATAACATCTTGGGGTTTCTCTGACTACAGTGATCCAAAATTTCTTTCCTTTTCCTCTGATATCCAGTATCCCAAGTCTTTTTTTTTTTTTTTTTTAATCTTACCTCCAAGGTTATTGCTGGGGCTCTGTGCCAGCACTACAAATCCATTGCTCCTAGAAGCCTTTTATTTTTTTTTATTGGATAAGACAGAGGGAAATTGAGAGAGATGGGGAGATTGAGAGAGAGAGAGAGAGAGACAGAGAGATACCTGTAGACCTGCTCCACTTCTTGTGAAGCGACCCCTTAGAGGTGGGGAGGCAAGGGCTTGAATTGGGATCATTGCAGGGTTTCTTGTGCTTTATACTATGTGTGCTTAACCAAATCCATTTTTAGAAGCCTTACAGAATAAGAAATTCATTCTTTACAACATAGCAATTGAAGTATTTGCAAACAAACTTCATGCACACTTTGATTTTTCCTATAGGTTAAATGCCTCTGGTGCTTAAAAAAAAAAATTCCATTCTGATTACTCTTTTTTTTCTTTTGACAGAGAAAGAGAGAGTAAGAGACTATAGCACAGAAGCTTCCTCAGTGTGGTGGGAACTGGGCTTGAACATGGGTCATGCACATGGTAAAGCAGCACACTAACCCAATGAGCAATTTTTTTTGCCCCCAGGGTTATTGCCATGGTTCAGTACCTGCACCACGAATCCACTGTTCCTGGAGACCATTTTTTCCCCTTTTGTTGCCCTTGTTGTTTCATCATTGTTATAGTTATTATTGTTGTTGTTGCTGTCATTGGATAGGACAGAGAGAAATCGAGAGAGGAGGGGAAGACAGAGAGGAAGAGAGAAAGATAGACACCTGCAGACCTGCTTCACCGCCTATGAAGCCACTCCCCTGCAGGTGGGGAGCCGGGGGCTCGAACTGGGATCCTTACACTGGTTCTTGCGCTTCGTGCCAATGAGCTATTTTGTAAGCCCTGGTTACTCTTCTGTCTGTATCTTCTATTGTTTCCTTTTGAGAGAGCAATGTTGACATTACTAATATTCATACAGGAGTGTTGACATTGCTAATATTCATACAGGAGGAGGATGATCATTTTTTTCCTAAATTTTACATTCTTATTTCTAAAATTGCATGTGATCTCTTTTTGCATTCACATCTCATTGCACCTACATATAATGAAAACATAACTAGTTGATTTTCTTACATATATCTGTATCCTTCTTGGAGGAAAACAGCTTCCCAAGCAATTAATTTCATAAATTTAAACTTTTTAAGAATCATTTTTTTCTGAACCTGACCAGAATTTATTCCAGGGCATCAGAAACTCATTTATTTCTAATAATCTTTTGTATCCCTCAAAGTCACCTTAAGTCATGTTAAACCACCAAAGCCTTCCCATCTTTCATTAAGGACTACTGCACACATTTTAAATCTTTCTTCATAGGTCCCATTTTCTATACCTATCATAGCTTTGCCGTATACTACCAAGCTCTCTCCACACTCCAAAAAATGTAAAACTCTAAATTAGATACTATTAAATATAGTATAGCTGACAGAAGTTCATCTTTTCTTAGCAAGCTACTCTATCCTTTTGCTATCTTAGACCGTTTTTATTTTGCCATCAAAACTTACTGGAATGGTGAGGAATATAAGAGTAGCCGTCCCATTCTCTTATGGTAAAGCAGTTCCTTTCTGCTCCATACAGTAGCTGTATGTTTCATCATGAGAACTCATAATAAGCATGGAGTGGTTTTAAGAATCTTCCTCTTGGGGGCTGGTTGGTAGCGCAGCGGGTTAAGCACATATGGTGCCAAACACAAGGACCGGCGTAAGGATCCAGGTTTGAGCCCCTGGCTCCCCACCTGCAGGGGGATCACTTCACAAGTGGTGAAACAGGTCTGCATGTATGTATCTTTCTCTCCTCTCTATCTTCCTCTCCTCTCTCTGTCCTATCCAGCTACAACAACAGCTATAACAACAATCACAATAACAACCACAATAAGAGCAACAACAAGGGCAACAAAATGGGAAAAATAACCTCCAGGAGTAGTGCATTCATAGTGTGAGCCCCAGCAATAACTCTAGAGGCAAGAAAAAAAGAAGAAGAATCTTCCTCTTGAGCTTTAAAGGGGAACAGGCCAATACTTTGGACAGGCAGTGATCTTTGTCCTAGTCTCGTTCAATTTCTTCTATTTACCTTCCTCTAAGTCCCTCTTCTCATTGACCTTTGACGTATTGAGTACAGACTGCAAAGAATTCTTAGTCTTTTCTTTAATGGAAAGTATTCATACTTTAAGGAGACTATTAAAGGTCCATCATTCTAGGTAATGAGCTTTTGAATTTGCTACTGTAGATTACAAGACCCTTTTGAATCTTTTTACCTTGAACTCTGAATAATGGTCTCTGCCTCCTTAAGAATCGCTTTTTCACCATCTTACCATTAAGAGAAAGTGGGTACTAGGTGTCAACAACTTTACTGTAAACCGTTAAACCCCCAGTAAAGTGAAAAACAAAAGACAATTTGTACGTGGGCCCAGGGAGCGGAGCACCCAGTTAAGTGCACAGAGTACGAATCGTAAGGACCTGCGCAATGATCCAGGTTTGAGCCCCCTGCTCCCCATCTACAGGGGGGAGGGGCCGTTTCATAAGGGGTGAAGCAGGTCTTTAGGTATTTATCTTTCCCTCCCCCTCTTTATCTCCTCTCCCTCTCTCAGTTTCTTTCTGTCTTATTCAATAGAATGCAAAAAAATGCCACCAGGAGTAGTGGATTTGTGGCGCTGGCATCAAACTCCAGAGATAATCCTGGAGGCAAAAAAAGAAAAAAAAAAAAAGTGGTTTGTACATAGATCAAGCCAGTTTTAGGCAGAGAGCAATGTCTTGGTTAAGTTATACCTATAAAACCATTCCCCATTCCTTATGGAACTTTTGTTCCATACTATCAGATATCCTTTCTTTGCTTTCCTGGGCTAAGTGGATATTGAATTATCTCATAGATTCTTTTGTAAAGTCTGAGTGTTGTCCTCCAACCATAACTTTCCCAGTCTTGCAAATCAGTTGTCCCCTGAAAACTGAAAAACACAGCTAATCAGATCACCATAATTATTATTTCCCTCTTTCATTCAGATTTTGGATAGTTATACTACTAAGTATTGATACTATATAGGATTTGGGAGCTTGAATTTTGGGACCCTTCTCTATATGTTTGAAGATACTTACTGAAAAGATATTTTTTGTTTTCTAAGATTGGTTCTTTTTTTTAAAGTATCTGTCATATTTTAATCTGATAGGGCAGAAAGAAATTGAGAGCAACAGAGAGAGAAAGCACTTTAGCACTACTTTGTCGCTTGAGAAGCTCCCCCATGAAGGTAGATAGACTTGGGGCTTGTACCTGGTTCCTTGCACATGATAATGAGTGCTCTCAACCAGGTGCTTCTAAAAGGTGCTTTTTGAAAGTTCCCAGTTTACATTAAATTCACTATCTTATTAATTGTTTCATTTTTCTGTATTATCTTTATTTATTAGGTAGCAAAACCCAGAAATCGAGAGGGAAGGGGGCGATAGAAAGGGTGAGAGATAGAGATACCTCTAACACTGCTTCAGCACTTGCAAAGCTTTCCCTCTGCAGGTGGGGACTGGGGGCTCGAACCCAAGTCCTTGAACATTGTAACGTGTGCTCAGCCAAGTATGCCACCACCTAGTCCCAACTATCTTATTCATAAGAAGCTACTGTGTATTGTGTGTGTATCTGTGTGCACGTGTGTGTGCTTACCATTAAAAGTGGATTTTGAAGGTCCAGAAGATAGCCTACTCAGTAGAATCCACACTTAGCCGTACACAAGGACCCAGTTCAAGCCCCCAGCACCACCTGGAAGCACAGTGCCCAACGTATTCTGTAGTCTTCCTTCTCTTCTTGTCTCTCCATCTTTGCCTGTCTCGTATCTTAAATTTAAGAAGGAAAAAACATCCACAAAGAATGTTGAGACCATTCAAGTATAAAGCCTTAGTGTGCCCTCCAAATAAATGTGAATTATTGGCTGGCAATATAACTCATTGGGTAGGGTGCATGCCTTGCCATGTTTTAGATACTTATTGAAAAGTAGTAAGTCCAGGTTTTAGATCTTGCACCGTATGGGTGGTGGTGCCATGGCACCTGGGAAAATGTCAGTGCCGTGGCTTCTTCTCTACTGGATTGCTTCTCTCTCTTTTATTTTATTTATTTATTTTGCCTCCAGGGTTATCACATAGTGCGTAGTTATCACATAGTTCATAGTGCAGGCACAGAGCCTGCACTATGAACCCACTGTTCCTGTGGCCATTTTTTTCTATTTTTTGGATAGGACAGAGAGAAATTGAGAGGGGAGGGAAAGATAAGGAGAGAGAGAGAGACGCCGCTTGTGAAGTGACCCCCCCTGCAGATGGGGACCCGGGGCTCGAACCAGGATTTTTGCACGGGGCCACTGGGCTTCATACTATGTGTGCTGCACCTGGTGTGCCACCACCCACCCCTCCCCATTGTTTCTCTGTCTGAATGGGGGAAAATTGTCAGTCCAGGAGCAGTGCAACTACACATCTATGAGGCAATGTACATGCATGAAAAAAATTTGTAACCCTGCTCATCTTTCTCAGGATTCCATTTAAAAAAAAATACTTTTAAAGGAGATAGATTCTCTCTGGAGTATCACAGGAAGAAACTGCAAATGCCCATTTTGTTCCACTGCACCTCAGATACAGAAAAAAATTTTCACAGTTAACTTTTGGGACACTATCCTAGCCAGAGGCAACTAGAAAGATTGATGTTACTTATAAAGAAACCCTGACAGTCACAAGACAGCTATATAAGATTTATTCAAAATATCACTCTCTTATCTCATTTCCAAGATTTTTCAGTGTCTCTCTGAGGAGATTTGTGCTTTAAAAACAGGTCTGTGATTGACACATAATCAGATTCACCCGGGGTGGTTCTGCAACTTGGTCGATGTTTATTTTCTTTCTTCTTTTTATTTTTTTCTATTCTTATTTAATTAACCAGAGAAACCCTCAGCTAAGACTTAATAGTGGTGTCAGGGATTGAACCTGGGATCTCAGAACCTCAGGCATGAGAGTCTGTTGTGCTACCAGTCAGGCTTTCTCTATAATTCACCCAACTAGATCTCCTTAAATTTAGATAATAACACTGTCTATAATTTTCAGCACTTTCCTTGAGACTATTTAATGGAAGGCAGTAATAAGAATAAAACTGTACTCACATTATTATAATTTGTAATAAAAATGTTAATGCAGAATTAATGACTAACTTGATTCATCTCCTTCATAAACTGATGTTAAATCAATTTATTCTGTTGGTCAAATACACACATAAACATTCTACATCTGGGGATTAAGGAGTAAGCCTGGAACCAGATTTATCTCTGTTTGGGGGGAAAGGGTGTGCTATGCTTTCCCTGCGAGCATAGATCGGTCTCAGAACCCGAGTCTCTCCTTATAGCTTCTAGGGCATTGAGGAAGTAGTCATATTACTGAAGTTGCTCAATGAATTAATTTCTAGATCTGTGTATTTATTTATCATCAACATACTGTCCATGTGAATTCAAAAACACTGAAACTCAAATTTAATTTGAAACCAGCTCAAATTTGAAACCAGCTCAGATTAGTAGTTTTCTGGCATAGACAATTATAGATGTGCTAGAGGAAAGAACTTTCTTTTTTATATTAATTCAATAATAATTGGCAAGATTGTAGGATAAGAGAGGTACAATTCCATACAGTTCTCACCACCAGAGTTCTGTATCCCATTCCCTCCATTGGGAGCTTTCCTAGTCTTTATCCCTCTGGGAGTATGGACTAAAGATCTTTATGGGGTGCAGAAGGTGGAAGGTCTGGCATCTGTGATTGCTTCTCCACTGGACATGGCTGTTGGCAGGTTGATCCATACTCCCAGCCTGTTTCTGTCTTTCCCTAGTGGGTCAGGGGTGTGGAGAAGTGGGGTTCCAGGGCACATTGGTGAGGTCGTCTGCCCAGGAAAGTCAGGTTGGTGTCCTGGTAGCAACTATAACTTGGTGGCTGAAAACATTAAGCTATAAAGCAGAACAAATTGTTTAAAAATCAGGAACCTAAGGGTAAGAGTATAGCAGGTGAGATTTGGGGGTCTCCATTTTGGATAAGGCTAGGAGATCTATTTTAGGTATTTTGCAAGGGACCTATGACGACTAATTTTTGCCTGAGTCCAGCAGCTAACATGTGTGTGGGCTAAATGTTTGTCTGGGGAGATGGTGTCAGAGTTGGGAATAGGGCTAGAAAGCTGCATTGGGGCAGAGAGTAGCTCCCAAATATGAGAAGAGTATATTGATACCATTAAATATAATCCCAGTCAATCTGATCTGGGGCCCATGTCTATTCCTGTTCAGTACAGGAGCATGTGTAACCTCTGCATCCCTATAGGTCTGAGCTCACATTCCATGATCATAGCTAGGAACTTTCTACACTGCACTCATTTCAGGACCCGTCTTCCTTGAGTGGCAGAAATATGTTGCCCCATCCTCCCTTTGGAGAGTGGGGAGAACTTTATTTTCTAAAGTTTACTTTTGTATTATAAGAGAAGAACAGGTAATCATCTCATTCCTCTGGCACATTAAATGCTGGGAATTGAACTTGCAACCTCATGCCTAAGAATTCAGTGCTTTATCTACTGCACCACTTCCCAATCCACTGGAGGAAAACACTTTTATTTATGTACATAATTCTTTCTTTCTTTGCCTCCGTGTGTTGCCTGCAGGACTCCACCTTTTCTGAGAGCAATTTTTATAGAGAGTGAAAGACAGAAAGATATAGAGAGGAGAAAGAGTGAAAGCTGTATGAAAAACCCTACTCCACCATTCATGACGTGGAGTATTCTATACGTGGAGACTAAGGGCTTGAACCCAATGTCCTTGTGAATGGTAATATGTATGCTCTACAAGGTGAACCACTGCCCATCCCCAAGGAAAGCATTTTAAAATAAAATCTCAAGAATTCCCTTGGATCAAGCTCTATGGAATATGAGCAAACAGATCTTTGCTGTTAAATAAACCATCATGAACAAGAACCAGCATAACAATAACTTCAGAAATTGACCTGCAAAAATTGTTGTTGGAATTACCAGAAAGATTATTTAAAGTATATATGTTTAAAGAAATTAAAATTTTTTTTCATTATATGTTAAAGGAGTGTCTTTCAGAAAATGACCAGGAAGACCTGAAAAAAAAAGTGAAAAGAGTTCTAAGAATGAAATTGTAATAATTGAGGTTAAAAATTCATTGTGCAGAGGTTAAACAGCTGACTGAATCCCATGAAAGGGAGCAGTGAACTGAAGGCTCATTGGAATTTATTCAGGATACAGAAGAAAAAAGATAAAGATAACATGAAGCACATATAAATTGGCATGGTGAGTAAAATGAGAGTGCACTACATGATTGAGACTCTGTAAGGAGACTATGAGGAGAAAAGGTAGAGAAGCACTAAATAAAGACTAACAAGGGGGCTGGGCAGTAGCGCACCGGGTTAAGCGCATATGGCGGGAAGCGCTAGGACCAGCATTAAGGATCCTGGTTTGAGCTCCTGGGTCCTCACCTGCAGGGGAGTCACCTCACAAGTGGTAAAACAGGTGTCTGTCTTTCTCTCCCCCTCTCTGTCTTCTCATCGCTTGATTTCTGTGTCTTATCCAACAACGACAAGGGCAACAAAAATGGGAAAAATGGCCTTCAGGAGCAGTGGATTTGTAGTGCCGACACTGAGCTCCAGCGATAACCCCGAAGGCAAAAAAAAAAAAAAAAGGAGAAGAAGGAGAAGAAGGAGAAGAAGGAGAAGGAGAAGGAGAAGAAGAAGAAGAAGAAGAAGAAGAAGAAGAAGAAGAAGAAGAAGAAGAAGAAGAAGAAGAAGAAGAAAACAATTTTTCAGAATCAGACTCACCTATGAAGATTCTGGAAGTCTAATGAATGCCAGAACATCTTGATACATTATAATGAAAATGCAGAACACCAAAGAAAATACCTTAAACAACCTAAGACAAAGAATGCCCATAGAATATAGCAATTAGAGTAACAACAATGGTACCTAGAAAACAGTTTAATAAAGTCATTCAATGTTTAAAGAAATACAAAACCTAGAATTAGTGAACTACATTTTGATTATGAGGAAATATATTAGTACATCCTCTTGTTTAAAAATAATATATATATATAATTCTAGGTTTTTATATATATGTTTTGTATATATATATAATTCTTTAAACATTGAATGACATTATTACACTGTTTTCTAGGATGAGGGGACATTGGGATGCTTATCAATGGGAGACGAGAAGTTATATTTATGTTAGAGATTATACTATAAATCACTAACTGCTCCCATAATAAAAATTTTTTCAAATACATAAGAGAAGGTACAGGACAGTGCAATAATATAAAAAAGATTAAAAAAAAAAAGATAAACCGGTAAACCGTGACACCAAAAAGAGATCTACTATGTTTGTACATATGTGCATTTATATGTAAATGCATGCATACATACATATGGACTGAAAAGATAATTGACTCAGAGGTGCTCTGATTTCTCTCTCTCATAAAAACTAGGTAATTCAGACCTTCTACCTTCTGCACCCCCATAATGATCCTGAGTCCATACTCCCTAAGGGATAAAGAATAGGAAAGCTTCCAACGGAGGGGATGGGATATGGAACTCTGGCAGTGGGCATTATATGGAATTGTATCCCTCTTATCCTATGGTCTTGTCTTGTTAATCATTATTAAATAAAGAAACTGGCTAATTAACAAAATAAGTAAAATAAAAATTAATCCATGAAAACTAAACTCAGTAACTATAGAACCAGAAATAATTTTGACTTTTTAAATTGTATTAGTTATTTAATATTACTTTACAAAGTTACATGTCAACAGGGTCATAATTCCATGCCATTCCCACCACCAGAGTTCTGAATCCCCAATCCCTTCATTGCAAGCCACAGCAGTTCTCCTAAGGTTGCAGACATGAGTTAAATAAAATCTCTACAGCTGTCTGTCTACATTTGTACATAATATTTTTTCTTCCAGGTCCAGTCCTCTGTTCCCCGCCAATCCACTCATGACCCTATAACTACATCAAAATGTTCCTCTGGAACTGGAGTTCAGAGCCCTCTTATCTTCTTTCTCCTGTCACTTCTCCCCCACTGAGAGTATGGATCAAAATTATTTTTTGGGTTACAGAAGGTAGGAGTTCTGGCTTCTGTAGTTGCTTGTCCACTGGACATGGCTGTTGGCAGGTGTATCCATACCCCCCAGCCTGTTTCTATCTTTCCCTAGTGGGGTAGGGCTCTGAAGCAGTGAGGTTTCAGGACACGTTGATGAGGTTGTCTGCCCAGAGAAGTCAAGATGGAATTATGGTAGCAATGCGGAGTCTGGAATGTGGCAGGTTATAAAGTGGGGCAAAATGATTAATGAGCAGGAACCAAAAAAGTAGTAACAGAGCAGATGAGATTAGGGATCTTACAGTGGAAGGAAGCTGGGAAGTCCACTGTAGGCATGTTTCTAGGGACCCAAGACTATCAAGTTTTTGTTTGAGTTTGACAGCTTGCCTGAAGTTTGTTGGTATGCATGAGACCCCTTCTGTTTCATTTGGTTTAAATCCCCCCTGCTTAACACTATTCTATTTACATAACCACTGCATTCTATTTACATAACCACTGTTAACAAGCACCTCCCTCCCTCCAGGGCATTGGTGGTTCAGTGATAGGATTCTCGCCTGCTCCACCCCCTCCTTGTCACACTCTGATTTTCACCAGTCACTTTTCTCTCCACCCTCTCTATGTCACATCCTGTTTCCACCCTACTTGGCAAGTATATATGAAGACAGCATTGTGAGTTTTAGAGTACCTTGAGTTTAGCTTAGCTTGGTATAGATTGTGCTGCGTCCTGCATGAATAAAGAGATACTGCCTACAACCCAGCCATGAGTCCCGGGTCGTCTGTTACCCGCCCGTGAAGCCAGCCTGGCGAAAACAACATAACCCGTCGAAAACAACATAACCCATCGAAAACAACAGAAGTTGGGTAAAAACATTGTCTGATAAAATGGTGTAGAAAAGTAGAAAGAGTAGAGAAAAGGGCTAAAAAGTTGGATTAGAGCAGAGAGCAGCTCTCATTCTTAAATAATCTGTGAATAAAATTAACTACTTATCTCCATCCCCCTGACCCAGGGCCATATATATATATATGTATTTGTATTTAGCACAAAAGCTTGTGTAACCTCTAAGTCCCTATTGGTCTGAGCTATCGTTCATGGTTACCATTGGGAACATAGCAGGCTGCAGTCATTTTAGGACCAGTCTTCCTCAAGTGGCAGGGCAGGCTACCAGCCTCTTTTCAGTGACTGGGGCAGTCCCTACCAGAGCTGCTTTTTTTTTTTTTTAGTTCTACTTCTCTGATTTCTTTTTTTTTTTTTTTTTTAATTTTTTATTTAAGAAAGGATTAGTGAACAAAAGCATAAGGTAGGAGGGGTACAACTCCACACAATTCCCAACACCCAATCCCCATAACCCACCCCCTCCCCTGATAGCTTTCCCATTCTCTATCCCTCTGGGAGCATGGACTCAGGGTCGTTGAGGGATGCAGAAGGTAGAAGGTCTGGCTTCTGTAATTGCTTCCCCGCTGAACATGGGCGTTGACTGGTCGGTCCATACCCCCAGTCTGCCTCTCTCTTTCCCTAGTAGGGTGTGACTCTGGGGAAGCAGAGCTCCAGGACACATTGGTGGGGTCTTCAATCCAGGGAAGCCTAGCCAGCATCCTGGTGGCATCTGGAACCCGAGTAATGAAGCTGAAGGGTTGTCATTCCACACGTGAAGTCTCTGGATACATTCTGGGGTGAAGCATGTTGAGGTAGCAATCGTTGCTTTGGTTAGTTTGTGATCGGCAGATGCAATGTTGTTTGGTTTGGATTGGGAGATGCATACGGGAAAGTGGGCCCTATCCAAGGGTTCCAGGACTGGGGGAAGTAGGGGCTCTATAGTGAAGATGTGAGGTTCCTGCTGTCTTAGGGTTCAAAAAGACAATCGATAGTTAATATTATCATCACATTATTTGTTAATTGGGTTAACTTTGAAAAGTCCCTTTGTTATGGTTTCCTGGACAGTACCCAGTATCTTGTATATAGCTGTGCTATTGGAAGCTTCTAATCTACTTGGTCTAGGCTTTTGAGAGAGTCCGCATATCAAATACATAGCCTATATATTAAAAAGATTCAGTTTGTCTTTTGAGAAACTTTGAGACATACAATTGATTTCCCCCTCTCATATTAATTAACTACTGATTTATATGTCTACATTTTGCTAGGAGTGTACATAAACACCATTCCCACCACCAAAGGACTGTGACCCATCCCTCCCGCCCACTTCCACCCCCCACTGGCCCAGGAAGCTACATGCCTACCCCTCACCACTGGGTTTTTACTTTGGTGCCCTACAGAGCTGCTGCTTTATGGTGAGGGCAAGGCCCTGGAGACAGCAAGAAATACTGTAAATTATGTGCTAATTTTGTTATTTTTTTTTTGAGAAACTACTTTTGACTTTGATAATACTTTCTAAATGCCAGTTTTCTATTTTGATTATTTTCTCTCCTTCACTATCTCTTTTGTTATTCTTTCTTTAAGCTTAAGAAAAGGAGCAAAATACAGAGTAAACACAAGAAATTACTAAACCCTGTTGGTATGCTTTTAAAAACCCCTTCTGTTTCATTTGGTTTAAATCCCCCCTGCTTAACACTATTATATTTACATAACCACTTCATTCTATTTACATAACTGCTGTTAACAAGCACCACCCTCCCTCCAGGGCATTGGTTCAATCCCCACTGGTTCATGATATGTTTTTGCTCTGCCCCCTCTCCTTGTCACACTCTGATTTTCACCAGTCACTTTTCTCTCCACCCTCTCTATGTCACATCCTGTTCACACCCTACTTGGGAAGTATATATAAAGACAACATTGTTCGTTTTAGTTTAGAGTTTAGCTTAGCTCGGCTTAGATTGTGCTGCGTCCTGCATGAATAAAGAGATACTGCGTACAACCCAGCCGTGAGTCCCGGGTCGTCTGTCTCCCATCAGTGAAGCTCAGCCCGACAAAACCCAAGTGTCAAAAACATGACAACAATTAAGAAGTAAATGTATATAGATATTCTATAGTATTTCACTGATATGAAATGGCATTTTTAATATGTACATGTGCTGTTCATAATAACATTTGTAACATACTTATATTGTATAGTTGTATCAATGCCTTAAGGGAAAATAACTTTCAAGGTACAATTTCATGATCAAATGTGATCATTTTTATGTTTTTTTTTATTAGTTATTTAATATTGATTTACAAGATTGTAAGGGGTATCATTGTAATAGGTGTGTAACTTCATACAGTTCCCACCACCAGAGTTCTGTGTCCCATCCCCTCTACTGGAAGTTTCCCTATTCTTTATCTCTCTGGGAGTATGGCTCAAAGATCTTTATGGGGTGCAGAAGGTGGGAGTTCTGGCTTCTGTAATTGCATCGCTGCTGGACATGGATATTGGCAAGTTGATCCATACCTCCAGCCTGTTTCTATCTTTCGCTAGTGGGGTAGGGCTAAATGTAATCCTTAGAGGTTATTAGAGTATAATTCAGTTCATTCTCGTGACTCTTATGTTTCCATGAACTTTAGTCTGTTATTATTTTTCTGAAATGCTTACCCTGAAAGGATTTCTCTTTGGTTTGATTCTACACCTTTGAGCACCTGTCAAATCTGTTTCAAAGTAAGGGAAAGGATGTGGCTCAGATAGCAGCAATTTTTCATGTTAACTCCAGATGTCTTAAAATACCACCAGCAGTGAAGGTCTTTATTTTCTGAAGCTTACTGGATGAATTGAACATCATGACAAATAGCAAATGAGTGGATGGCATATGTGTTTGTGTTTTGTGGTCACATTTTAAACTAAAATTCCATCTTCTGAAGTTAAAGTTAGAGGTGAATTCCACCTGGATAGTTAAGAGCCATTATTGATGGCAGAGTATGGAAGCCTCAGAGTAAGCTTTTCCTTAGTGCTAACACATGCATGGGAGAAGAAGAATTGCTTTGTAAGAGAACAATGTCTAGATCCCATGAAATTACACTGCTGAGAGTAGAAGTCAATAGTAGCCATCAAGACACACATTTTTCAAATTATATCCTTAGAACCCAGAACATGTGATTCCCAATAAGCATTCCTTAAGTAGAATCTCAAGAGGTAATCCAAGAAAAGCCATCCTAGTTAAAGATGTCTTCCTAGAATAGAACTCTGAAGGCCTAAGCTAATACCTATAGAAGCATTTTGCAAATTACTATGAATCTTTCTTCTCAACAAAGTCTTTGACTGCTACTTTTCTTTTATGACTTTTTCCTCATTCAATTTCAGTTCCTTTCTGCACACTAGAGCTAAAATTCTCTTTTTTTCTTCCTGAGCTTTCATTCCATCCCTAATCTCTCAATATCAAGAAGTAGACATAAAATTTTTTTTCTTTCCACCTATCTTAGAACAGTGGATTTTCCAGGAAAAACTTTCATGGAATTGCTAGTGAATCAACACAAAGCTTATGCTTGTAATTGGTTCAGATTCTTCAGTGTGATTTTTATAAAATTACCTTTTTGACCAGTTTTCTAGAGTGTAAGGTTTGCCTCAAAAAGCATTGAAGGATTGGGTAGTGGCACATCTGGTAGAATACATACATTACAATGCACAAGGAGCCAGATTCAAGCCTCTACCTGCAGTGGGGGAGCTTTACAAGCAGTAAAACAGTTCTACAGGGATGTGTGTATGTGTGTGTGTGGGTGTGTATGTGTGTGTGTACGCTTCCCTTTCAGTTTTTCTCTGTCTCTTTCCAGAACACACATACACACTATTGGTTTATTTATTTATAAGAAAGCACTGAGAACAAATCACAATGTGACATGTATAATGAGAGGATCGACCTACAGGGAGGATAGAATGATCATATAATCCAAAATTCCTTCTGAGATGTCGGCTTTCTGGTGGGTTGATCTCTAACAGGAAGGCAACCAACCAGTTCTCTCTCGCTTGCTCAAGGGACGAAACAAAACAAAGACACTGGGGAGATTGAAGCGTGCTCAGATCTCATTTATTGGCAGGTAGACATGAGTTTAAATAGAAAACCAAACAAAGAACATACTTCAAACATGTCAGGAATTACAGGTTTCTTAAAGGTCAGCTTGCCCCTATGGTAGGGGGCTGGCATGACAGGATTTGTGAGGTACATAAAGGTCAAGACAATTATTCTCCATGATGCAAGCAACTTAATTATCCAAAGGTATTTGAGAGAAACATAGGGGTTAAGTCAGCAGGGTGAGTGAGATAGGGTAAAGATAACCAGAGCATGGTAGGTATCAAAGCTATAAGGAAATAAAGTTTGGTGCTTCACTGACTGTTGTCAGAGAGGTGTGTGATGGGGTCTGCTTTCTCTACTGATCAGAAGTGGGGTGGTTGTGTGAACTCTGGGTGACTATGTGAACTTTGAATGAACCGTAAGGCAGGCAGCCATGTGGCCTGCAGTTAATAGAGAAGGGTATTGAGGTTTCGGTGTGCTTGAGAGTCAAGAAGGGAAGAACTTAGTCTGAGAGACGATTTCTCCCTTTTGCTCACCTCGGTTGAGAGAGATTAACAAGAGGGTATCTTCTCAGACCTCCATCCAAGGATGGGGGGAGTTCTCCCTAAGCTCTATCAAGCTTACACAGAGCCCCAACAATGAGAGTGCCACATAATGCTCATGTCCTGTGTTATTAAAAGTATAAGCCTTAAAAGTGTTTCTAGATGATGGGGTTCTAGTTTATACCAGACATGGACCATCTACTTCAAGGGCTTGTTAACCTACATGGCAGCATGAAGTTGAGGTAGTCAAAGTAGTCAGGAGGGTAAATGCCCAGTCTCTACTATCATCTCAATACAAAAGCAGGAGAATTTGGACTCGAGAGACCACTACCTTAAGGTCCAAGTGGTAAACAAGAAGTGGAAGAAACCAGCTGGAATCCAGATTGCCACTGAAATGTCTGCTGTATATAACCCTGAACTTCATTATGCCATTGTTATAATGAAACCTCCATATTTGAGGGAGTGGTTCCATTATGCATCTGATGCCATGGCCATTCCAAAATGGACAAATAGGGACAGAAAAGAGGAAGGCCTTGAATTCTGGGATTACTTCACTTTTTCTAGATAATTCCCACTTGTTCTAGGTCAATAGTGAATAATAATTAACCTGCCTTTCCTCATAAAAGCCTACCTACCAGGCAGACTCCAGGTAATCTGTTCTCCAGAAAGTCACATCCCATAATTCACCTTAGAGTCTGCCTGTATTCTCCTATGAGTGCGTACTTTTTATTTTCCTCTTCCAATGAATTCAGTCAATGCACAATTCACCCTAGTATCAGCCTGACTCCCCTCTGAGTGGGCATTTTCCTTTCCCTCTTCCAGTGAATCTGATCTGCCACCATCTTCTGTTGTCTTTCCCATGAATTCTTTCTGGACACTGATAAGAATGTGTACCTGAGCTCGTGGTGTGCTTTCTCACCTTTTGGGATGTATTATTCTCTGTCATCTCTTTTGGTGAGCTGACCAAATCTCCTTCTTGCAACAGAATCACTCTCAGCTATTGAGTTAAATAAAGAACACTATCATTTTTAGGGAAGTCTTTTTCCATCATTGTCCAAAGCCTGTGCTCTCTGTAGTCACAGATATCCAAAGTCCACTCACCCTGCTTCCTCTGTAGTTCTTCAAAGTACACAGATATCCTGCACTCAAATTTTTAAAGAGTTGTGCAGCAAACATTATCTTTAGATCAGGGCTAACATGGAATTAGTGGAGCAAAAGAAAAATATGTCACATAGCTGTATTTGTAAGAGGGCTTTGAGGGACATCGTATGCCTCTATGGACTCTTGTAAGATTTGCAAGCTAATTCTGCACCGACTCTGCCACATTGTGTTCCAGATAATAAAACAAAATCAGCTACCAGTAGAATGAGTAGAAGGATGAGGAAAAAGTGCAGGCGGCCTACAGCCATACCACCCTGAACACACCCGACCCCATCTGATCTCAGAAGCTAAGCAGGGTCGGGCCTGGTTAGTTCTTGGATGGGTAAAGTGCAGGGGAAGAAAAAGGAGATTCTCAAAACAGTATCTAACCACAAGAGTCACCAGGAAATGAAAAGCAATGACAGCAGCATTCTCCTTCATGCGGTGGCTTTGATGAAGATACTGCAGGGAATTATATCTTGACTACTTTCTGGGCCTCCTTTTTGGCTTCAGGCAGTACCCTGATTATTCTTTTTTGTCATAATGACTTACTAGATTTTTTTTTTTAACACAGAAGTGACAGACTAGAAAACTTCAGACTAAATCTGGACTAGACGATGTTTTGTTTGGCCCACACATGCTTATGAAAAATGGAAGCCCACTGGAGATATGTAAAAATCTCAGAACATATCACATAGAAATGTAGATTTCCAGCTTCTATCAGACTTGGCAGCAAGGGAGCTGCACGGTGTTTGGCAACAATCAGAGGAAGTAAGCAGTGACTCACCTCTTAGACAGGAGAGATGCCTTTCACTTGACCGCAGTCTCTGTCATTCATGTGGCAGGCACTTCAGTCTATGAGCCCTGGTTCGTATGTTTTTAGGTTTCTCACATCAAGGAATGAGTCTTTCATGTACGTTACACCAAACATAGTATCTGGCTCATAAATAATGAAGCCAAACAAGGAAGCCCAGTAGCACCCAAAAAAAAAAAAAAAAATCTGTCATGCAGTGTTTGCATGAAGGAAAAAAAAATCAACCTTTATTACATAATTACTTAAATCAAACTCCCATACCCCCTGAGTAGTGCCGGCTTTTATACAGATGAAGGTGACTGGGGCAGGTAAAACTCAGATGCTAGATTTAAAGCAGTGAGAAGTAAAAGGGTTTCAAATCTTTCCATCTCTAGGATCATGGATGTTCCTAGAACAAAATCTTTTTTTTTTTTTTTGATTCCATGGTTATTGCTGCTCCTGGCAGCCATTTTTTCCCATTTTCTTGGCTAGGACAGATTGAAATTGAGAAAGGAGGGGAAGAGAGAAAGGGGGAGAGAGAAGTAGACACCTGCAGACCTGCTTCACCATTGTGAAAGGTCTCCTTTGCAGGTGAGGAGCCAGTGGCTCAAACCTGAATCCTTGAGTAAATCCTTAAGTTTAATGCTATTTGTGCTTAACCGGGTGTGCCACTGCCTTGCTCCCTGGAACAAAATCCTTAATGGGTATCAACTATTCCTCAGTGTAATAAAGGGCGCAGCCTTCAAAAATAGCCCTTTTTAAAAAAATCCAGATGTAGCTCAGGAACACAGTTCCAGAGCACCAGAATATGTTTTGTTCTAGTTTCTTTTGTCTCAAGTAAAATAGAGCTTAAGTATAGTCATTTCTGGGTTTGTCTCATATAGTTCATAAAAGGCCAGAACTTCATCTGTGCTAGGAAAATTTGTGCAATGCAGAAGTGGGGATACCCTGTTCCAGGTCCACTCCCCACCCCCATGTATTTAACCTTTAAAGGTTCTCAAGTCAGGAGCTGGGTGGTGGTGTACCCATTTGAACACACACATTACCATGTGTGAGAACCCAAGTTCAAACCCCCAGGCCCCACCTGCAAAGGGGAAGCTTCACAGGTGATGAAGCAGAGCTGCAGCTGTCTCTCATTCTCAGTCTCCCCAGCCCCTCTCAATTTCTCTCTGTCCTATCAAATAAAAATAAATAAATATCAGAGTTACCAGGACTCGACTATTCTCTGTCAAGTACATATCATGCTCTGAAAGTGTGAAAGTTGGGTTGGAGGTGCCAGTTTCCAGACCCAAAGGCTGGCTCATCTCTTGTCGGTCACCTTACATTGTTTTTCAGCTGTGAGCATTCGAAATCTCAGTTTCCAGGCATTCAGGCTTAGAAAAGGCTGGAATGAGGCAGATCCCTTTAATTATTTCTTGCAAGTATCCATTTTCAGACATGCAGACTGAGGCTGAGGATCTTTTACGTCTTTCTTGCTCAGTCGCCTTCTCCAACACCCAAAACTGCTTCGCAGACATGGTTCCTGGTATACCTTTTCACTCACATTTCCCTTCTCTTCCCACTTTCTAGTTTCTCCTTTTTAACTATTCCTAGGGCTGTAAAGACATTTCATAAAGACTAAATTTGCTTTAAATGTCTGCCTGGATTTCAAATGATCACCAGCTACTGCGTTTAACCCTTTATCGGGTTAGCAATAAACATTTACTGAGTTCCTTGGATCTGCTAAGCACTGAGATGTGTGCTAATCATAGAGGAGTCAACGAGACCCACAGCCTGTATTCTCTGGGTGACACTATATGTGATCTATTGATACTGGGGTAAATGGTGAGCTTGGAAAACTCTTGCCCACAACACAACTTTTCCTGTCTGGTAAACTGCAAAAGGTTGATAAGTTTCCCAGACAGCTTGAACAAAAGCCAGCTTCCCAGGGCTATGGGCTATCTTCCAAAGTTGGCAGGAGCAGATATTTTTTCTGTACACTCCCATTTTCCTCCAGACAGTCCCCCATTTTCTCCACATTAATCCCAATATTTGTGCTTTGGCTGTCTCTCTCCTTCAGTCTCAACCAGTCACCTTTTTGGAAGATCTTATTGGGGCTAGGTAGTGGTGCACCTGATTGAGCACTCATGTTACAATGCACAAAGACCCAGGTTTGAAGCCCTCCCCCCCAGTCCCCACCTGCAGGGGGAAAGCTTCAAAATTGGTGAAGCAAGTCTGCAGGTGTCTCTCTGTCTCTCTATCTGTTCGTACCCTCTTGATTTCTGGCTGTCTATCCAATAAATAAAAAATAATAAAATAATTCAAAAAAAAGAAAGATCTTATTTCTGCCTGATATATACAAGTTGGGATTTGTTCACTGTCCATGCTTTCTCTGAATCACAGTCCAGTAAATAAGATAATTTATGTACCAACACCCTACACAGGGCAAGTGAATGACTGCTCCCCTCCTCACTCCTCCCCCCTGGAATGCCAACACTGAAATTGCTTTTCTGTCAGATGGAACACTGATATTCTAGAAGCATGTTTTGCTTCCATTTCTTTCTCCCTCACCACCCTTGCAGAGACTGACAAGTGTTCCAATTAGTGTCAGCCCCCACCCCCTAAATATAAGGAAAAGAGGCTTAGAAACTGTAACCATCAAAGCAGTTCTCTGAGCATATAAAGTGAAAAAGAAAAAATAGTAACAAAAAAAGAGAAGAAGGAGGAGGAGGAGGAGAAGAAGAAGAAGAAAAAGAAAAGAAAAATTGAGGCTCTTCTTTTTTTTTTTCCTTCACCATTTCACCTTTTGGTCACCAAAACTTTTTTTCAATGGTGACAGAGTTTACACTTAAGTTCTGTTTGGGTTTTTTACTTTGCATTCACTTATTCAAGTTCCCCCTTGTTATCTGGTGTGTGGGTGGCTGGAAAGACTTCTCCAGAAGCTGCAAGATGAAAGGATTCTCTGAAGGGAGATATGTGAACTAAGCCTCCAGCCCACTCAAAATATAGCTTCTAATGAGTCATTTCAATTTTAGGAAGCATATTAACCTAAAAGGTGTCTGAACTAGAAAAAAAAGAAAAGAAAATTTCTCAAGAAAAGAAAATTTCTCAAGTGTAAAAATAGTCTTTGTTACAGTCAAGAAAGAAAAGTCTTCTCCCTGCTGGCATATAAATTATTCTGTAGCAGAGAACACACCCACACAGACCACTGTCTCTGGCCCCCATCAGTTGTTCTAAGAATAATTACATCAGTCTCTTTTTTAAAAGACTTTATTAATGAGCGAGATAAGAGGAGAGAGGGAAAAAGAATCAGACATCACTCTGGTACATGTGCTGCCAATTATTGAACTCAGGACTTTATGCTTGAGAGTTCATTGTTCAGTGTCAACTTCTGGACCACTCACATCAATTCCTATTGACCAGTTACTCAGGGACCACAACACAATGTTTTTAATTCACATTCTGTTTTTGTTTATTTGCTTTCTTTTTGTCTCCAGGGTTGTCACTGGGGTTTATTAGTGCCTGCACTATGAATCCACTGCTCCTGGGAGCCATTTTTTCCATCTATTGGATAGGACAGAGAGAGAAATTGAGAGAGAAGGGACAGAAAGAGAGAGAGAAAGGGAGAATAGACACCTGCAGACCTGTTTCATTGCTTGTGAAGTGTCCCCCCTGCAGGTGAGGATCCAGGGATCCAACCTGGATCCAACCTGGGTCCTTCTGCTTAGTATTATGTGCGCTTAACGGAGTGTGCCACCACCCAGCCCCCTTAATTCACATTGTCAAGTCACTGAGCAGTCAGCTCTTACCAGAGTTTAATATTGGACCTGATTGTTTCCTAATGTGTAATTACCCTTAACCTAGGCCATAATGCTCCAATATCACTTACAGCTTGACTGCAGAATCACAGATTCAGTAGTTCTGCTGCTGTGGACACCAGCTGGGCTCTCAGTAAAGTGATTCAATTTCTCCTGGGGATGACACTTTTTTTCACAGAAGATTCATTTTATGTTTGTTATGTTACCAAAGTCTAACTAAAGGACATTAATACAGGAAAAGCTGAAACTCTGGTTGAAATCCCTTAAGCTTATGAGAGCATTAGTATAGAAAAGTTGTTAGCGTGTCTTATTTTACCTAGCTTAATTAGTTTTTCTTTGCTTTTTTGACTTGTCTTCCCCCTATTTTCTCCCATCCTCTCTTCCTCTAGTTATCCCCTGACACACACATACCTTTTATTCCACTACACAACTGGAGAGCTACCGTTGTCTCCAAGTGTCTGTAAATACTAAATGCTATGAGGAATTAATATTAGAGTTTTTATTTTTAAAAAATCCAGTGAATTTTTGTTTGCTGTGATTGTAAAATACATGAAGAAAAGGAAGTTTTGCCTTAGTAGAAAGTTATTTTCCCACATCTAATTTAGGAAGTACAGAGGATCAAACCAACTCCAAGGTCTTTAGGATTAAGTGCAATGTTTGCCATCTGATTCCAGGACAGTGTTAGTAGGGTGAGAGGAGATTCACAACAATATGAATTTCTAAGCTTATAAAAATCAGTCTTCCTGCCTCAGGAGGTTATGGTCTGAATCAAGACCCTGGCCTGCCTGAGATCCAAATTACAAATGCCCCTGTAGCAATTCATGTTTGAATTTTTAAGGCTTGAAGTTGTCTGCTTTTAGAGGTAAGGGGGCAGAAGGGAAAAACTAAACAAACAAACAAACAAACAAACAAAAACAGACACCTTACTTTAAATTTGAAAAGCTCCTTCTCAGAAATGGCTGGTTCCCCACTGAGAGGACAGTGAATGTGTAAAGGCATCAGGCTAATAAGCTTGCAGACAAGATAAATGCAGCTTTAAATCTGAAGCCTCCTTTAGGCCTTCAGATCTGCAAGTTGTTTGCTGATTATGTAAAAACAAATACAAAGAAAATTTTCTTTTACTAAGGCATTTCTTATATCACAGGCATTCTCCTTCTGGACTGTTCCCCCCCCCCCAAAAAAAATATTCCATTTACTAGAGCTTTCTTAGCCCTATGATAAATGTAAATGGCAAGAAATGCTGTAACCCTTCTCCCCATTCATTCAGACAAGTGAATCAGCTTGGAATTCAGTTGTGTCATTTGTGATGGCAAGTATCTTTTGCTTTTGTATTAATATTCTTTTTGGATTGAATGAAATTCAGATTTTAAATTTAGTGAATTATGAAACTACTCATAGTTGGTTTTTCTTTTTTTTTTTTTTCCTGCTTACTTAGTGTTCTAAAGCATGGTGTGTTTTTAATCTTGCAGTCTTATTTCACAGAATTGTTTTCCCTTCAAGCATATTGTCATGTGGTGATGGCAAGCAGCAATTGAGGATGACACCAGATAGGAATTCGAAAATAAGGGGCCAGGTGGTAGCCCATCTGACTGGGGCAAGGATCCCAGTTAGAACCCCTGTGTCCCCACCTGCAGGGGGGTCACTTCACAAGTGGTGAAGCAGGTCTGCAGGGGTCTATCTTTCTCTTCCCCTCTCTGTCTTCCCCTCCTCTCTCCATTTCTCTCTGTCCTATCCAACAGCAATAATAATAATAACAACAATGATAAACAAAGGCATCAAAAGGGAAAAAATAACCTCCAGGAGCAGTGGATTCGTAGTGCAGGCACTGAGCCCCAGCAATAGCCCTGGAGGCCAAAAAAAAAAAAAAAGAAAAGAAATTAGTGAAAGATAAAAATGATTCTTCCTGGGACTGGGCAATAGTGCACCCAGTTTAACACACATGTTACATTTGCAAGGACCCAGGTTCAAGTCCCCAGTAACCACCCACAGGAGGAAGCTTCACAAGTGTGGAAGCAGTACCACAAGTATCTCTCTTACTCTCTATCTTTATCTCCCCTTCTTCTCGATGTCTCTCTGTCCTACCAAATTAAATAGTAAATGTAAAAAGTTTTGAAATAATTCTTCTGTATTTTATCTTACTGCATTTTTTTTAAAAACTCCGTTTTCTTAGTACGAAAAATTGTTTTTAAAAAAGGAGAAAATACATCTAAGCATATAAAAGAATAAAATAAACTTCCTTCCCTATACATCACTTCTATCACTATCTTGCTGTATAACATTCCAGAGAGAACAAGTTTATATTTACATTTACACACCACACATAGCAGGAGTGGATCTGGAAATTAAATTGGCAAAGATAGATTAGCAGGGGAAAAACATACCCCCCCTTTTTTTAAAGATACAACTTTTGCATAACATACAATCCTTCTTAGGGCCTGATATTGGCACATCCAGTAGAGTACACATTACTATGTTCCAGGACCAAGGTTCAAGCCTCCAGTGGGGAAGCTTTACAAGAGGTGAAGTGGTAGTGCAAATACCCACCTCTCTCTCCCCACCCCCTTCTCTCTCTCTCTCTCATTCACTATAAAAAAATAAATAATGGCCACCCAGAGAAGTGGAATCATGCCAGCATCAGTGATAACTATGCCGGAAAGAAAAAAAAATAGTGCTCACTAAGAAATGAGGATCAGAAGAGATAGCTAAGCCTGTGTACTTTCATGCTAGGATTGATGACAAGTGGAAAGTCACAGAGAGATGCAAGTAATATGAGCTGAGGGTAGTAAGTGGAGGAAATTTATATAGGCTCGATATAGTCCATTTCCTGCTGGCTTTCCATCTTAAAGATAAGGATCCCCCCTTCCTCTAGGAATGGGGAGGAGAGCACGTGAAGATCTTATAATGTGCTTCAGGTGGGACGTGTGCATATATCTATGCGTGGGTGGCAGGTAAAGAGCTCTTCCTGCTTTTTACTGTTTCTTCAAACTCCCTCAACTTAAAATACTCAGTATGCACGTTACCATTTAGGGGGATAACATTCTGAATCCCATCAAAAAAAATAAGTCATACTGTGCAGATTTTTCCTAACTTTCCTTCTGTCATTAGCTAGCTCAGTGGGTCTGCCTCTTGATGAGTACTAAGCCAAAAGACACAATATTCACAGGAGTAGGTAAAAGAGAAATCTGCTACTCACAGTGAGTAATGGAGACAGACAAACCGGGTTTCAAAGCACTGCCTCCCTGAACTTGACGATCAGGGAGAATTTATGACCTCCAAGGGCTTCATGAACTTGAGAATTGAGAGGATAGGGTAATTTGCCTCTGGGTGATTGCCTACTTGAAGGTCAGAACATGCCTCATGTTCAGAAGTTGGCAGCTGTGCTCCTCCTTGAATGGAGATGGCATTGAATTTTCAGTCTCCAAAGATCATTTTCTCTGGGCACATGTTCTGGATATGGGGCTTGGCTCATCAGTGGAGACACCTCACAGCAAGTTTCTTGGTTCGACTTCTGATTTTTGGCAATCCAGTTGCAGGAAGTTCTGAAACAAGAATAGCTGGGCAGACAATTTCCTGTGTAGCCACAGAGCCAGAGTTGGCAATGGCAGGAGTAAAGTTTACTGGCAAATGCTAACTAACTAACTGCACCTGGCTAATTATTCGAAGAATACATCGATAAGCAAATAACACTACGTTAATAAATGTCTTCCTCTTACAACTTTAAAAGCTGCCTAGCATTCAAGTGTATGAATATACTCTAGTTTATTTAACCAATTTAACCCCTAGCATGTTAGGTAAAAGCTCATTCCTCCAAGCCCTCACCAAAACACCCACCTCTGTAAACATGCTTCAATTTGTGATGATGATTATGGATTTAACATGGATTATGGACTTAATTCAGCATCTTCTTTCATGCACTCTGAAACCATATTTTCAAATCTCTGTGTTTTGAAAGTCCCTCAGGCAGCGAGCATTACAGAGTGTCCACCAAGCCTTTCATCTTGTTGGATATCACCCTCCACTTTCCACATCAACTGAATATTTCCCTAGGGCTTTCTGGGTTTCTTTTTTGGTGCTGGTTTCAAGCAGTCCCTGCCTCTATATCTGTTGCTGGAAAGTCTCCAACACAGACACTAGTCACTCTGCTTATGGGCAAAACCCTGGTAACACTTACCCTCAAGATACTTTTCCTCTCCCACATTTGTTGGTTAGGTCTGAACACATGCCAGATCTTTGTCTACTTAATTCCACCATCTCTTGTTTCTATGCAAGTTCAAGTGTTGAGGGCTTGACAGTAAGTGTAGGATGACTACCAGGGTAACGTTTTTTGTTTCTTTGTCTCCTTGCTTTCTCAAATGTTTGATGATATCTTCTTAGCAACTTGATTTTTCTTTCCTTTTTAAATTTTTTTATAGTGGTGCTGGTGGTTGAACCTGGGACCACTGGTGCCTCAGACATGAAAGTGTTTTTGCATAACCATTATGCTGTCTCCCCAGACCCCCACCTAGATTTTTTACAAGACTGGAAGTGACCTCACAAACTCCAATGTTTCTGTTTTTCCTTTAATATTCCATTGTGTTATTTGACAGCATAGCATTTATATGCTTTAATATTAGAGGTTTATTTCTCCCTAGCATGACAGCACCACTAGAGGTCAGCTTAAGAGATTTCCTCCGTCTCATCATTCAGAAGCCAAATTTGATGAAGACTGCCATCTGCAACATGGGATTTCAAGATCAGTATTATCATTTTCATTCCATAGACAGAAAAAAGGAAATATGTGGAGGTGCAGGCAAAAGATTTTATTCACCAAACTTGGATATATTACTTCCCCTCACAAACTATTGTTTCATTGCTTTCTCAAATATTTAGTAGTATCTTCTTGGCAACTTGATTTTCTGAACATAGGTTTATTTATTCCCGAGTAAGAATTCAGCACTGAAAGACTGTTCTTTGCCATCTCGTATGATGAATAGATGTAATTAGAGTTTAAATTACTATCAAGGTTAGTCTTAAAGTAGTGAAAAGAAGTAACTACTAGCTAGAGCTGTTACAAGGCCAACCAACTGCAAAGGAAGCTGGGGAATGTAATCCAGTCGTGTGCCTGAGAAGAATAGATTGTGCTGAATAGATCTTCAGCGCACACCCATTTCAGGTAATCACTTTTCTCCTACAGAATGTGAAATCAGGTCAGGATGTGTCCTAGAGACTGCAAACACAGCAACGTACTGGTTTCTTAAGGTAGGGATCATAGTTGTTGACCTTCATTTAGCACCAAGCCTGTTGCAAAGAAGGTTATGGATACATATTGCAAAATTAAATGAAAGGATCATTTCAGGTCAAATGGCCTTTTTTACTTCATTTTTATTTTTTTTCCAGGTGCTTGCTTAATACGACACTGCAGGTTTGGGGAGTCAGCACAATAGGTATGCAGCTTTTATGCCTGAGGCTATGAACTCACTGTTACTGTCCCCCATCCCCACCCCACCCCCTTACGCTTCCTGCAACAGATGACCAGAGCTGAGCACTGTTCAGAGTATTTTGTAAGGCACTGACAACTCTAGAACTATGTAGGTTTCTGTTGTGGACTTTGTAGGGCAATTCAGCTTCTCCCCCAAGGGACAGAAAGGCATCCTGAGACAGGAAGCCCTCTGGTCTCTGCACTCAGCACCACACTGCCCTGCAACTCTGAGTCTAAAGAAGCTCATGGCAGTGAGGTGTACCAGGTTCTACTCTGTTTTTCCATTCAAAAGACCTTTTTAAATAATAGGTTTACTGAGGGTTAACTTACATTTCACACAATTCTTCATTTAAAGTATACCGTGCAACAGTTTTTCTTTGTATATTAACACGTGTTTGACTATCACTATAGGCAATTTAGAAGTTTTCATCATGCTCAGAAGAAATCCTATACCCATTAGTCGTCACTCCTTATTTTTCTTTTAATTTATAAAGTGAAAATATTGACAAGACCATAGCATAAGGGGGGTAAAATTCCACACATTTCCCACTACCAGAGCTCCATATCTCATCCTATCCCTTGACTTCCTATTCTTTATCCCTCTAGGAGTATGGACCCAAGATCATTATGGGGTGCAAAAGGTGGAAGGTCTGGCTTCTGTAATTGCTTCTCTGATGAGAAGGACTTTGGCATGTCTATCTATACTCCAAGCTTGTCTTTCTCTTTCCCTACTGGGGCAGAGCTCTGGAGAGTTGGGGCTCTAAGAGACATTGGTGGGGTCGTCTGCCCAGGGAAGTATGGTTGGCACCATGGTAGCATCTTCAGCTTGGTTGCTGAAAAAGCATTAAGATACAAGGCAGAACAAATTATTAAATAATCAGGAACCTAAAGGCAAGAATATAACAAATGATATTTGGGGGGTCTTCATTTTGGAAAAAGCTAGTAGGTCTATTTTAGGTACGTTCCAAGGGGCTCATGACTTTACTAATTTTTGTCTGAGCCCCACAGTTAACATGCAGTTGGACCAAAGGTATTGTCTGGGGAGATGATGTCAGAATTGGGGATAGGACTAGAAAGCTGGATCAGGGCAGAGAGTAGCTCCAAAATATGGGGAAAATATATAAATATATAATGTTGACTGTAAACCCTATCGATTTGATCTGGGGCTCATATGCATCACAGGAGCCTATGTAACCTCTGCATCCTTGTAGGTCTGAGCTTTCATTGTGGCCATGGCTAGGAACATTCTAGGCTGCACTCATTGCAGGACCCATCTTCCTCAAGTGGTAGATTATGTTAGCCCAACCTCCCTTCAGAGAATGGGTCTATTCCTACCTACCATTGTCTATCCTCATAGGGGGCATGTCCTATAGGAGACCACAAAGGGGTACACTATATTGTTCCTGATGGAGATGACCAGTGACAGTGGAGAGAGGGATCTGTTAGAGGTCTAGGCCCATCATGTCTGTGTGGGAATCCCAGGACTCCCTGACTCGGGCCCCAGGTGATGGTATGGCCTAGTAGTAACCAAAAGAGCTGTCACTAAAGTTTGCCAGTATCTTGTCCTTATCCAACTTTTGTAGTCCTTACTTTGTCTGACAAGGTTAGCCTTGGAGTGACTGAGGGAAGTGAAATAGGAAGTAGGTAAGGAAGGTCTCTAGGTCTAAGTAGAAACTATTTGACTAATTATTTTATGGTGTCTTTTTTAGGTCTTTCTACTTGTTTGCTACATTTATTGACTTGTTGCAAACTATTCTGCACTTTAGCTCTAAGGTGTATGTTTTTCCCTAAATTATGTGTACATGTGTACATTTACCCTATCTCATAGGCCCTGGTCTATATATAGGTCCCGAAATGGAATTTTAGGAGTCCTATGAGCTAGGAAAGGTCTCACCAGAGTAATGAAGCTGGAGGGTTGACAGTCCACGCCTGACGTCTCTGGACACAATCCAAAGTGAAATACGTCAAGATGGTACTGGTTGCATTGAATAGGTTGAGATCAGCAGATGCTGTATCAATCGGTATGAATTCAGAAAAGCCTGCAGGAAAACTAGCCCTACCCCAGAGGTTCCAGGACTGGGAGAAATATGTGTGATTTAGAGAATGGGGAAGGTTCCTGGTGTCTGAGTATATATTCTTTCAATATAAGCACTTACAACTTCAAATTGGTAATCTGACTGAATTTTAACAGTGGGCTCAAATTGTTAATACATTTCTAATAATGACTTTTTCTTTGAAATAGTAAATCACCTATAATCTTAGATCACAGAGAACAGAAGCAACTGGTTGTGTCACTTTATAAGATACAGCCATATATAAATATCATTAAAGGTCATAAAATTACGGTGAGTTCTTGTATGGTACAACAAATCCTAACAATGGGATTTTCAAAGTCAACCCAAAGTAATTTGGTTATAAAATAACTATTGCCTTCTTAAACACTCCTTATTTTCTAGCCAACCTCTCTAGCCCTCAACACCCATTTACCTACTTTCTGTCTACACAAGCTAAACTTGTCTGGATATTACAAATAAATAAATAAAATAATACTATGTGGTCTTTGTGAATAACTTTTCACTTAGCATATTTAACATTTTCATTCATTTTTGTAGCATGTATCAGCACTTCATTCCATCTTATTGCCAAATAAGATCCTATTATATTTATATAGTAGGATATATATTTGGATTGTTTCCACTTTATGAATTATTAAGCAATAATCATTGATCTTTTTTAGATTCTTTTTGATTGTTAGATTTTCCCCTTTTTTGCCCTTGTTTTATTGTTGTAATTATTGTTGTTGATGATGATGTCATTGTTGTTGGATAGGACAGAGAGAAATGGAGAGAGGAGGGGAAGACAGAGACGGGGAGAGAAAGAGAGACACCTGCAGACCTCCTTCACCGCCTGTGAAGCGACTCCCCTGCAGGTGGGGAGCCGGGGCTGGAACCGGGCTCCTTACGCTGGTCCTTGCATTTTGCACCACGTGCGCTTAACTCATTGCACTACCCTCTGGCCCCCTCAGATTTTTTTTTCTACTTTGGTCATCACTAGATCTCCACCACTCTGGGTTGACTTTCTCAGATAGAATGACTGAACCATTTTACATTCTTGGATAACTTTTTAACCTTTCTGATACTCCAGTGAATTAATTTGTTATTGAGTCCCTAGAATGTGACAGGCATTGTTCTGAACACTAAATTTATGAGGCTGACAAAGTTCTTATGCAAGTCTGAGAATTTATAGTCTAATGAAGGGGAAGAAACAAGAACATACCAATCAAACATGAATTTCCCATAGTGACAAAGGCTCTTGGATGGGCTAGTATGGTAGAAATTAACTGACATAAAGCTGGTGATGAACCTTGTAATTTGGGTCATCAAGAAAGACGTCTCTAGGGAGATGACATTTGAGCTGCTATGTGAATGCTAAGTTCTAGCCACATCAAGATCTGGGTGTTGAGTGTGTTAAGCAAAGAAATAGTCATGTAGAGGACCCTGGAGTTCTGCATTTTCCTTACAAATTATGTATAAGAACCGAATGAAGTCAAACATTCTGATAAATTTCCTTTGAGACAGTTGTCCCTATAGGTGGCTAATTGATTTCCTGAAAACAGCATTTGATAAAAAGCAGCTGGATTGTTTTCACCCAGTGGGCAAGATCTCACCACAGGTCTGGGAGTTTCTTCTTCACTCCTGCTGTTCACTCCTTTTTCTAGACTGTGTTTCCATGCGTGCTCCCACCATGCAAATACAGGAGTCAACATCTGTCTAAAATTGATAATGCTCTGAGGACAGGGTTTTTTTTCTGAGTGAAACACCGTTTCTTGGCACAGCTGTGCCTCTTGTATGTTAGCTCTGCTCTCAAAAGTCCTCTCTGTGAATTAGTGGCAAATGCATGAAATCCTTACTTCAGAGCCTCTCTGTACATCAAGGCAGGATCTTACAAACTGAGAATTTTTGCAACCTCTTCTCCAAATGGCTTGCCTTGTTCTTTCCGTTAGTCCATTTTTCCCACGTTTCAAGACTTACCCTCATTCCTCACCCCCAACCCCACAGTACTTTAACTATTTCCCCCAGAGGACTCTTTATATTAGACAAGCATCTGAGGCCACTGGAGTGAAGCCTTGCTGGTAAAGTGGAGGGAAACATGCCACTGGGAAGGAAAGATCTTTTCCTGCCAAAATGTGTAGGCAAGTCTGTCCGTAGAGAGACGTTAAAGAGAAATAACTACAAACACTCTTGTTATTTTCAACTGAATACCCATGCAATCCAAGTTGTGTTATGGAAACCACACTATGGGAGACTGTGCCCTACTCTGACATACGTTTCTTTGCAATTCATTTAAAGTCATTCATGGTTCTATTTATGTAGCAAATAAATGTAATACATGGGATACAAAAGGATAAACGAAATGTAACCTTACTATATAAAGTACTTAGAATGGGCAAATTAGTACCGAGAAAGGCAAAATTGCTGGGGCCTTGGGATAGGAGAAAATAAGGAATTATTTAATGAATACAGTTTACATTAAGGAATAATGGCTAAGTTATGAGCGACAACTCTGTGGATATATTTAGTGATAATGAGGTGTGCAGTCGCAACTGATTAAAATAGTTCATGTTTATGATCTGTATTTTACCATATTTATTTACTTATTTACTTGGGATAGAGATACAGAGGAATTGAGAGAGGGAAGGAAGAGGAAGATAGACACACACACACACACACACACACACACACACCTGCAACTCTGCTTTACCACTCGTGAAGTTTTCCCCTGCAGATGAGGACTGAAGACACTAACCTAGGTCCTTGTACAGTGTAATGTGTGCTCTCAAAGTGTTCTTTATTATTTCATTTCTTGATACATCTTTTCTAGATATGGAAATTCAAAACTGACAGGAGACACTTACTTGACAGTAACCCTTTTTATTATTTGGAATACACAGATTTTTCATGTAATAAGTGCTTTTGAATCATGAAAGCAATTTGTACTTATTAATATTTTGGTGCCATTTTTAGAGCATTCCTTTATTTAAGCATTTATAGTTTTATAAAACATAATTGACATTGTTTTTACAGTTTTCACACATGAATTTCATATACTCAGTATTCCATCATGGCATTTTTCATTGCTTTACAAAAACTTTCTAGAAGTTGTATTAAAAACATAAGCCACAGGGGCCAGGCAGTACACCTGGTTAAGCACAAATAGTAAGAAGGGTAAGGACCTATTTAAGGATCCCAGTTCCAGCTCCTGGCTACCCATCTGCAGGGGGGTTGCTTCACAAGCAGTGAAGCAGGTCTGCAGGTATTACTCTCCCTATCTCCCTCTCTATCTTCCCCTCCCCTCTCAATTTCTCTCTGTCCTATCATATAAAATGGAAAAATGCCCTCCAGGAGCACTAGATTCATAGTGCTGACATTGAGCCCAGGCGATAACTCTGGAGACAATAAATAAATACAAAAAACAAAGATTAATACCAAAATATCTCACTTATTAGTGGGATTTAATAAATAGGGGCAGGGAGGGAAAACACAAAGGGAGACATGGAATAGACAGAGTGTATCACACCAAAGCAAAAGACTCCAGGGAGAGAGGAGAAAGGAAACTTTGGGGGCCTAGTACATAATGATAGTATACACGTATGTCAGTGATTGCAATGTAAAGCATTATCCCCTCAATTAAAAAATAATAATCAAATAATTATCCTAGATCCTAAATGTACTGGCGTTTACCTTTATATCCCCCAATTAAATGTTTAGATAACATGTTTTTAAAAATCAAGTCTGTTAAATAATTTTAATGTAAGATCTAAATTCTCTTTTCCCACTTTGAGTAACCATCACATTTAAGGTGTTTTTTTTTTTTTTTTAAATCTAACCTCTGGTCATCAAAGTAATCTCTAAAGACTTCATAAACTTTTGTGTTCATGGTTATCTATGTCTTTTTAAAAATATATATTTTGTTTAATTTATTTTAATGAGAGAAATAAAGTAGAGAAAGGCAGAAAGACTAGAGCACTGCTCAGTTCTGGCTTATGGTGGTTCTGGGGATTGAACCTGAGCCTCAGTCATGAAAGTCTTTTGCATAACCATTATGCTGTCTCCCCACCCCTTCTATCTAAGTCTTCACAAATATTTTATGATCATCAATGCTATAACATTCCCTTGACTGCTCAATTAAACCCTTCAGAGTGACCCACATCAAGAACAGAAGTGATTTCTGATTTTACCTTTTCTCTAAAGCTTTTATTTGCACTTTTGCTATTCTAAACTAAATGTAGGCAATAAGAATACCAGTGGGCCACTATGAAAAGTATTTAAGGGGCCGGGTGGTGGCACACCTGGTTGAGCGCACGTGTTGCAATGCTCAAGGACCCAGGTTCGAGCCCCCGGTCCCCACCTGCAGGGGGAAAGCTTTGCAAGTGGTGAAGCAGGGTTGCAGGTGTCTCTCTGTCTCTTTCCTTCTCTGTCTCCCCCTTCCTTTCAATTTCTGAATGTCTCTAACCAATAAGTAAGTAAATATAATAAAAAAAATTTAAGTCATTTATTTGGAGATTGGTCCGAGCTCACCTGTGGAACCTGTACTTTGTTAGGCAACCCTGACACCACATAGGAATATCATGGACAGCTCTGGGGGGTTTCCTATCTTCTCTGTGATTCTCCCTCTCTTCTTTTTCTCACTAAAAAAAAAAATTTACCTATTTTATGTGTCAGTGGAAAATATAACAGTGGTATTTTAAAGCACTTAGTTGAAGAAGTGAAAGAACAGAAGCTACTAATTATGCAAATATGTGCTCTTCCACCTTGCAGAGGTTGGCCAAAAGTGGGAGAAAAAGTGTCAGGCTTATAGCTTTCTGTCTGAATTATTGTCTCTCTTTATAATTAAAATCAAACCTAATTATGATTATTACTACTATTCTTCAACAATGTTCAGCAATTAAAAATTATCCTCCTGATATATTCAAATCCTTCATGTCCCTCACTTTCTATTTCCTTCTAAAGATATATTTCCCTATTCAGATTTTATCAACTGTTCTATGCAGACTTTTATTTGGAGTACTTAACCAATTTGAAATGTTTGTTATTGACAAGTAACAATAACAACAAAAATACCCTCATGAAATTCATGGAGAAACTGAAAGTTATTGCTAAATTTTCTCAAATCAAGAACCACTTCCTCATTATTTTTACTAAATTTTTTTATTGATTTAATAATGATCAGCAAGACCATAGGATAAGAGGGGTACAACTCCACACAATTCCCATCACCAGAGTTCCATATCCCCTCCATTGGAAACTTCCCTATTCTTTATCCCTCTGGGAGTATGGACCCAGGGGTGCAGAAGGTGGGAGGTCTGGCTTCTGTAATTGCTTCTCTTCTGGACATGGGTGTTGGCAGGTCGATCCATACTCCCAGCCTGTGTCTGTCTTTCTCTAGTGGGACAGGGCTGTGGAGAAGTGAGGTTCCAGGACACAATGGTAAGGTCACCTTCCCAGGGAAGTCAGGTTGGTGTCATGGTAGCAACTACAACTTGGTGGCTGAAAAGCATTAAGATATAAAGCAGAACAAATTTTTTAATAATCAGGAACCTAGAGGTAAGACTATAGCAGGTGAGCTTTAGGGGGTCTCCATTTTGGAAAAGGCTAGTAGGTCTATTTTAGGTATATTCCAATGGGTCTTTGTCTTTACTAATTTTTGCCTGAGGTCGACAACTAACATGCAGGTAGACCAAAAGTATTGTCTGGGGAGATGCTGTTGGGGATTAGGACTAGAAAGCTAGATCAGGGAAGAGAGTAGCTCCCAAATATAGGAAAAGTATATAAATATTGTTAACTGTAAACCCTATCAATTTGATCTGGGGCCCATACTCAGCACAGGAGCCTGTGTAACCTCTGCATCCCTGTAGGTCTGAGCTCGCATTCTGTGGTCACAGCTAGGAACATTCTAGGCTGCACTCATCGCAGGACCCATCTTCCTCGAGTGGCAGAGTATGTTGACCCCACCTCCTTTCGGAGAATGGGCCAGTCCCTACCATTGTTGACCCACATTGAGGTCATGTAGGGGCCCACAAGAGGGCTCACTATATTGTTCCTGATGGAGATGACCGGTGACAGTGAAGAGAGGTATTTGTTAGACCACCTCCTCATTTCTGCCTGTCTTTCCTCTGGTTTCCCCCAGGTAAGATTCAACTCTCAAACAGGCTTTTTCTCTCTTTGTGACTATAAGAAGTCAACTTCAGTTCCAACCTTCAGACATTCATGTTCAGGCTTTTAGAGAAAGAATAAAGTTTCTTCCTGTTCACTCCAGTAGAACCCTATGACATCTCTTTTTTTATGTTATGTGCTTTATGTTAAGTGTCCAACCCTGTGTCAGTTACTTTGGCAAAAGTAAAGTTCCAAGCTAATTATTCCATATCTGAGTCAGAGTAGAACCCCAACGGCAGGGCTATTATCCCTTATAAGTCCAATGCTAGCCTTCTATTGTGGTTGGAACTGTCTATCTTCCACCCCCTTTAAATTCACATTTCCAAGTCTTAATACTTCAGAATGTAGCTGTATTTAAAGTAGTAAATATAAGAGGTAATATAAGTAAATGAAATCATATTTTAAGGTTTTAATTTAATTTTACTTATTTTTTATATGAACAAAACACGGGGAGGGGTGGAATTTGTGAAAACCTATAAACAAGACAGATCTAAGGACAGTGACCTTAGAAAAAATGGGTCCTGCAAACTCTTGATTTCACACTTCTAGCCAAAAAAAAAAAAAAAGGGAGAGTGGTAAAAAAATGATATTTGTTATTTAAGCCACCCAATCTGTGACACATGCTATGGAATGGAAGTATCAGCGGGCAGTTAGATGTGAAATCTTTTTCTTCTAAATTTCTTTAGGGGGTTGGGTGGTAGCACACTGGGTTCAATGCAAGGACCGGCCCAAGGCTCCCCACTTGCAGGGGGGTCACTTCACAAGTGGTGAAGCAGGTTTTCAGGTGTCTGTCTTTCTCTCTCTGTCTTCCCCTCCTCTCTCAATTTCTTTCTCTGTCCTGACAACAACAATAATAATGGAATAAAGTTGGCCGCCAGGAGCAGTGGATTTGTAGTGCAGGCACCCTGGAGGCAAAAATAATTAAATACATAAATAAATGAATAAATTTCTGTTGCTTTTACTTGGCCTTTCTTATTATGTCTTATTATTACAAACATGCATGCACTGATTTCATCTATCTATTCCCATAATGTCTCTGTGCCTAAGTCATTTCACACTGTCTATAGTGCATTCATTAACTCATCAAAAATTATTGTTTTCCTACTGTTAGCCATGAGTGTAGTAACCTTACTAGGCACTCAATACATTTTTGTTAAATGAATACATATGACCCCAAAGAGTCAGGTGACTGACATAAAGCATTATGAAATGTCAACTTTGAAAGAACGCCCGATTAATTGAAGAAAAACAGCCAGAAACATATGGACTCTTGAAGAGAACTAGTGCCAAGATCATGTCATGCTGACCACAGCACTTTAATATTTTCATGTTGCTGATGCCTGCAGGATTTGGAGCGTCACTGAAGTTAACAGGTCATTATTATAATAAATTCCTTGCATGACCTTATCCAAAGCTGTGCAGAGCTAAATGGAAAAGAGTTTTAGAACTTAGTTGATGCAATACTCATGTTGAGGGCATTAACTATTTATTTTAACATAATAAATTTAATATGAAGGCATCTATAGATTATAAAAAAAGGAGCCAGAACTTTATACAGTAAAAGCTTCCAGGGTGGAAATTGTTTTTAGCCAGCCAGTATTCATGTACCCTGTTTTCAGTAGAAGTGCAACCTTTGTCAAGGTAGTGCCTCGCCCACCCATCCAGGTTATGTGTCTTTTAAGGACACCCCCCACAACGGATTCGTGTCCTTCCTCTCCCTCTCCCTCACCATCTCCCTCTCCCTCTCCTTCTTCCTCTCTCTCCTGAAAGAAAATATACCAAAGCTAGGGCCTGGGAAGTGGGGCACCCAGTAGAGGACATACATTATTATGTGCAAGAGCCTGGATTCAAGCCCCCAGTTCTCACCTGCATGAGGGAAGCTTCATGAGCAGTAAAGCAGTACTGCAGACTTGCCTTTTCACCTCTGTCTCCCCCATTCCCTCCCAGTTTTTCTCTGACTCTATCAAGAAAGAAAAAAAGAAATGACCACCAGGAGTGATAGATTCACTGTGCAGATACTGAGTCCCAGCAACTCATATGCCACAGATATTCATTATTTTGTGCCAATGAATATCCAGTCTCACTTATTTTAGCTAGATTGTCCCTGTTTTCCTCATGAAATTGAGCTCTTTTTCCCTTTATGTGCATTCTTTTTGTGACTTTACACTTCTGACTAAGGGATAGACTTGTGAGCTAAACTAGGCTAATGTTTCATCATCTCCCACATTTTGAATCTTAAGCTGAGTAAGACTCTGTTGAAACAGTTTATCTTTATCGATGGGGTTTACAGTCAACAATATTTATACACCTTTCCCATATTTGGAAGCTACTTTCTTCCCTGATCCAGCTTTCTGATCCTTTTTCCAGCCATGACATTATATCCTCAGACAATAACTTGGATCCACCTGCATATCAGATGTCAGGCTCAGGGGAAAAAAAAACAAACTAGTATAGTCATGGGCTCTTTGGAATATCACTAAAATAGGACTGCTAACTATCTACAAAACAGAGACCCCTACTCTTCATCTGAACTATTCCAACCTTTAGGTTCATGATTAGTCAACAATTTGTTTGGCTGTATATGTTAACTCTTTTTTCAGCCACCAGGTTCCAGATGCTACCATGATGCCAACTGGAATTCCCTAGGCAGATGACCCCACCAATGTGTCCTGGAGCCCCACTTGCCCAGAGCCCTGCCCACTAGGGAAAGAGAGAGGCAGACTGGGAGTATGGAGCAACCAATCAATGCCCATGTTCAGCGGGGAAGCAATTACAGAAGCCAGACCTTCCACCTTCTGCATCCCACAATGATCCTGGGTCCATACTCCCAGAGGGATAAAGAATAGGAAAGCTATCAGGGGAGGGGATAGGATACAGAGTTCTGGTGGTGGGAATTGTGTGGAGTTGTACCCCTCTTATCCTATGGTTTTTGCCTGTGTTTCCTTTTTATAAATAAAAATAATACAAAAGAAACACTTGATCTTGATTTGTTCCATCAGTAGAATCTTTCAAAAAGACTCTTTTTTATTATATAGATGTCCCAGAAAGCCTTGTTCTTTAAAGGCTTTTTGTCAAACTTATTTATCTTCCTTTCCATCAATTTCCTTTTCAGTTAACAGCACCACAGCTGGTGTCTATTACTTTTACTATAAAAATCTTAGTATCAAGCTGGGGAGACAGTACACAGTGTAGTGCATCAAACTTGCATACCAGAGGTTTCCGTGGTCCTAGACTCACTCCTTGACGTTAGCATATGCCAGAGCAGAGCTGGCTTCTGGTTTACCTCTCTTCCGTCTCTGTTGTGTTCTCTCATGAAAAATGAGCAAATATTCAAATGATCTTTATGTGGAGATGATCATATAGGTTGCAGTCATCCAAGCTTTCTCAGTAGCACTGTTCTAAAACATCTAGTCAAATAATTAATATAGGTTTGTTTGTTTGTTTTTTCTGTACTGGGGCTTCACCACTCCAGGCCAGAATTTTCTGATAGAAAGACAGAGATAGAAGTGAGAGGGGGGCTGGGTGGTGTTGAACTTCGTTGATCTTACATGTTATGTGCAAGGACCTGGGTCCAAGCCCCCAATCCCTATCTGCACTGGTGGAACTTCACAAGTAGTGAAGTAGTGTTGTTGCAGATCTGTCTGTCCGTCTATCACCCCTTTTCTTTAGTTTCTCTCTGTCCTGTCTAGTTAGAATGAATCTTTTCTTTTTTTTGCCTCCAGGGTTATCTCTGGGGCTTGTTGCCTGCACCATGAATCCACTGCTCTTGGAGGATATTTTTTTCCCCTTTTTTTTGCCTTTGTTGTTTTATTGTTGTGGTGGTTGTTATTATTATTATTGTTATTGATGCCATTGGTTGTTGGATAGGACCGAGAGAAATGGAGAGAGGATCAGAAGACAGAGAGGGGGAGAGAAAGAGACACCTGCAGACCTGCTTCACTGCCTGTGAAGTGACCCCCCTGTAGGTGGGGAGCCAGGGACTCGAACCAGCATCCAGCTGGTCTTTGCGCTTTGCGCCACGTGCACTTAACCCACTGCGCTATTGCCCAACTCTCCTAAATAAATATTTTTTAAAAGGAAAGATAGAGATAGAAATAGAGAGTTGGAAAGAAAGTTATTATAGCACAAAACTTCCCTCAGTGTAGTGAGGGTTGGAATCAAACTTAGGTCTTGCCTGTGTCAAAGCAAGTTCACTAGCCAAATGGACAATCTTAATGGCCCTAGAGTAGCTGGTGGTGGTGGTGTTGTTTTTGAAGTAGATACTGTAACTGACCTTGGGAAAGATATTGTTGGAACACCGTTTGCATTAGGAAGTAATCCATATTTTAACTAATAGCTCACCTATAAAGATTAAAACCGTAAACACTGAAGGAAATTCTTAGACGTGGGTCACACTACAACGTTAATACAAACATGCTAGGACACGTCCCAGATACAATTGGGCACCTTTTTAAAATTCAGCAGTGCGTAAGGATGCGTTCATTCAATTTCTGTGCACATTTTCGCTTCTCTAAGTCCTTTCTCTCTGTGAGCTCTTAATTAAAATCCACTGTATTAAAATTAACAAGTCTACACCATGGTATAATTATTTGAACTGTATTGGCAGTCATGAAGGGCGGTTGAGCTTCGTTATTTTGATCACGAAAGATAAAGATGTTAAAAATTCCTCTGTTTGTTGTAAGATCAACATACAGGAGATATGTGGTTTGTGTCAGTCAGGGCTGGGAGAAGGGAATCTCTCTTATTCTGATGGTGTAAGGTATAAATTGATATAAATGCTTTAGGGAGATATTTAGATATAGTTTGAGGTGTAAATGTGCATTTTTATGAGCCAGTAATTTGGGGACTAGTGTTTTAAGGAGAAAGAAGAAAGATTTTAATGTTTTAAATTTATGTTATTATTATGATAGAGAAATTGAGCAATAGAGGAGGAAAGAGAGGGAGGGAGGAGAGAGAGAGAGAGAGAGAAAGAGAGAGAGGCCTACTGTTGCTTCACCATTGTTGAACCTTCCCCTCTGCAGCTGGGGAACTGGGGGCTTGAACCTGAATCCTCTACATGGTAACTTGTTTTATACAGACACAGAAACGTGTTTATTTCACCATTGTTTATACTAGCACATATCAGAAATAACCTAAGACTCCAGTAATGGGGGAATGGGTAAATAAAATGCTACATAGTACTCAACACACTTACCTCAGATATAAGAGTCTCTGAGTTTCATATGAGAGAGAAATAAGTCAGAATAACACTAGGTCACATTAGGTTCTAGGAATCAGATGAAGAATTCCAAGTGTGTGTAAACTCCTAAACTATCTGCTGAGCTATTTCCCCGCTGCTCAGAACAGGTCAGATTTATTCACATGAAGCATGGCTAACTCACAAGCACAGTAATGAATGGGAAAAAGGAAATTGCAAATGGTAGAGGAACTTGAATATCATACCATTATTACCAATTTTATGAAACTCCTGTTATTTATATTTGCATGCATATGTGCATACATGTATGTAAAACAAAAATAAATTGTGAGGCAATTTACAAACTGCCCAGCAGTGCTTCTGAGAATGGAGGGAAATAGTAGTGGATGGAGGGAAATAGTAGTGGATGTGAAGACAAATGAAGACTTTGACTTCACAATTCGTATTTTATTTTGCCATACAGTTCATATTTTATTTTACTCTTTTTAAAAAACTTTTATTAGTGATTTAATGATTAACAGCATTATAAGACAGCAGGGGTATAATCCCATACAGTTCCCACCACCAGAGGTTCTGGGTTCCATCCCCTCCTTTGGAAGCTCCCCTATTCTTTTTTTTATTATTATTTTTTAACTTTTTTTTTGCCCCCAGGGTTATTGCTGGGGCTCAGTGCTTATACTACAAATCCACTGCTCCTGGAAGCTATTTTTTCACTTTTTTTGCCCTTGTTGTTTATCGTTGTTGTTATTGCTATTGATGTTGTTGGGCAGGACAGAGAGAAATTGAGAGAGGAGGGGGAGATAGAGAAAGGATCCAAAGAAAGACACCTGCAGACCTCCTTCACCCCTCCTGAAGCAACGTCCCCTGCAGGTGGGGAGCTGGGGACTCGAACTGGGATCCTTAGGCCGGTCTTTTCACTTCGCACCATGTGCGCTTAACCCACTGCACTACAGCCCGGCCCCTGGAAGCTTCCCTGTTCTTTATTCCTCTGGGAGTATGGGCCAAAATTCTTATGGGGTGCAAAAAGGTGGAAGGCCTGGCTTCTATAATTACTTGTCCACAGACCTGGGCATTGGCCGGTTGATCCATACTCCCAGCTTATTTATATCTTTCCCTAGTGGGGTAGGGCTCTAGAGAGGTGAGATTTCAGGACACATTTGTGTGGTCGTCTGTCCACGGGAGTCAGAATGGAATCATATTTACTATCCTTAAAAATAGTTTTGTAGCAGGGAAGCAATTACAGAAGCCAGACCATCCACCTTCTGCAACCCACAATGACCTTGGGTCCATACTCCCAGAGGGATAGAGAATGGGAAAGCTATCAGGGGAGGGGATGGGATATAGAGATCTGGTGGTGGGAATTGTGTGGAGTTGTACCCCTCCTATCCTACGGTTTTGTTAATGTCACCTTTTTTAAATAAATAAGTAGTTTTGTAGGTATTTTAAAAATGGTTATATTGCCTCCACAGAAATTTAGTTTTTGTAAGAAAGCACTATGTTTGGTACCATAGGAAATAACAAGGGGCCAGGTTACACCAGGTTATGAGCTCACATCACGGTGTACAAGGGCCTGGGTTCAAACACCTGCAGAGGGAAAGCTTCACAAGTGCTAATGTAGGGCTGTGGGTGTCTCTCTCTTTGCCTCTCTACCTTCCCTTCCCTCTCAGTTTCTGTCTCTATTCAATGGTAATTAAATTAAAGACATTAAAGATAAAATATCAGTAGAGAATAACAAAGACATACAATACATGATTTTACCCTGAAGGTTCTTGTAGTTTTAGAGTTTAAGAGTCCTTTGGCAAAATATATGTTGAGGGACGGATGGTAGTTCAGCAGGTTAAATGCACATGGCGTGAAGCAAGAAGACCAGCGTTCAAGCCCCTGGCTCCCCACCTGCAGGGGGGTTGCTTCACAAGCAGTGGATGGCGTAGGTCTTCAGGTGTCTATAACTTTCTTTTCCCCTCCCTGTCTCCCCTTCCTCTCTCGATTTCTCTCTGTCCTGTCCAACAAAAGCAACAGCAAAGGCAACAACAACAAGGGCAACAAAATGGGGAAAAATGGCCTCCAAGAGCAGTGAATTCATAGTGCAGGCGCTGAGTCCCAGCGACAGCCCTGGAGGCAAAAAATAAAAAGAAAGAAAGAAAAAAATATGTGTGGGATCAGACATACCTCAGTGTGGAAGCACTTTCAGTAGGCTTGTGATATGAAATTATTTCAGTCGTCATGAAGTTGCATGTGGGTGGACTTCACACCATGAAAACATAACAAGAAAATCACCACTTAAAAGATTAAATTAGGTTATGATTGGCACTTTAAAAGAGAATTACTCCCTTTTTAAAAAGATGATTCATCGTAATACTGTTTCTGGAACATATAAAACATGATAGTATTTACAAAAATGTCTTTCACATTGACCTTTTGGGATAATACATTTATTATGTAGAGTAATAAATAACTTTGATTGAATAGAATTGTAATTTTAAAATTCACATAGAGATATTGGTAAAGAAGCAGTAAATAGGTCCAGTAAACATAAAGATAAGTAGATATCCAGAGTAGTTCTGTGCACAGACATGCTCTTAGGGACTCCACATCTAGTCAGGGGTGTACATGCAAGCAGGGTGCATTTGAGACACAGTTCAGGGCCTCAGTATACCAACATACACTTACTGAGTATCTGTAGCAGGTGCAGGCTACTGTAGGTCACACATTGCTTGGAAATTTAATGGAAAGACATCCTCTGGGTATCCCTGCATCACAGCTGCCATAGAAGCTTTAGGTTTAATAACCGGGGGAGGGGGTGTTACGAGCACATGGAAGTCCTGGCTGATGCCGACAGTGGGTGAAAAGTGGTAACGTGTCTTTAGAAGAGGGGAAATCACCCCTCTCCCCTCACTAGGAAAGGAATGGTGGAAGAGTTTTGGAAGAAGCAGCAGAATACAAAAATCAGTCTGTGTGTTTCACAGAAACAAGTTTAAAGGGAAAAGTCATCTGAAGAGAAAAAAGGAGGAGGACTAGAGGAAGTTAAGGGGCAGCTGATAAGGCAGAGGGCCCCACAAGGCTTGCACCTGCTATAGACACTCAGTAAGTGTATGTTGATATACTAAGGCCCTGAATTGGGGATTGAATGCATGCCGCCTGCACGGAATTCCAATGCCAATATGGACAGCATGCTAATGCTCAGAGTAAAGGAGGAGGCCCGGGGCTCACACAAGAACTGTCCTTAAAGGACAGTCCCGCAGTTTACTGGAACCATTACCTCAAGTAACACAGTGGCTTTTGACATGATTCACTGTGCTCTCTCCTGTGTATGCTCTCTTTTTTCCTGTGCAGTCAAAGTTCAAAGTAGAACACCTCCCTTGGCAATTGAAGAGACAAAACAACAACAAAACATATATGTCAGGCCTGAGTGTGTATGTGTGTATGTCTCTGTATATGTGTGTCTGTGTGCGCGTGTGCGTGCGCGCGTGTGTGTGTGTTTGTTTGGGAGAGAGAGGGAGAATGAGAATGAGAGTAGGAGCCAGAAGTGTAAAGGGCAGCAGAAACACAGAGAAGCAGTGATATACCTGGTCCATTTTATGAATGGGTGACTTTTGCTTTCTAGTTCTGCTCTTTCTCACTGTTCTTAGAAGTAGTCAGCAAATAATTGACAGACACTGCCTCTGTATTTTTGCTAACAATATATGTCTAAAGAGTTTACCCTAGGCAGTTTGGGTATGCTGTTCTCTGTATGAGGAGGCACAAAAGAGGATACTTGACAGCCTCTAGAGCCTGGCCACTGGTGTTCTTGGTTTAGACAAAGAAAGTGAACTTTGAGATAGGAGTCACTGCAAAGCTGGGGGAAAAGCTGTCAGTTTCAGTTCTTTTCCTTGGGGAGTTCTATATTTGGTAAGACTGCTAGATACTGACATAGAAGAGACAAGAGGAGATCTGAAGACCAGGGTAATTTTTTTCCTTATGGTTTTGTATCTCAAAGGAAAAAAAAAATGATACTGCAATTTAAAATGTATGTGAGGAAAGGAGTATTTCTGAAAGTTTACAAAAATGAAAAACCCAAAAAGTGTGTGTGTGGGGGGGGACTTTAAGTAATATATACTAAAGGTTATTTGCTTGCATAGATAGGATGGTCTAGTTGCTAGGCAACAGGGACACTGAGACAATGGTGAGACAAGAAGGTAAAGGCTCTCCTGAGAATTTTTGTGCTAATTCTCTCCACAACAGAAACCAGGTTCACGAGTTTCTCTCATAGTAGAAAATAGTAGAAATGAAGATAGGTTGGACTGAGAAAGAGAAGGCATCTTAATGGACCTAATATACTCTGTTTTCCAATGTAGCTAATACTTTTGTTCATGCAGGACCTGATATCCTAATGGAGACATTTAAAATTGATTTCTTCATTATTTATTAATAAGAGAAGTGGGCAAAGATGCCATGCTAGCGTCACCGGTTTGATCAGATACAAAACACACACACACACATATATATATGTATCTTTAACCTGAAGTGGCAAGTGGGAAAAGGAAATGGCTAGGAGAGGGGGTGGAGAAAAGAAAAGAGCATGAAGGTAGAAAGCTTCCATAGCAGCTGTTGCGAAGGTTCCAACCAATGGGATAAACCAATACCCTGCAGGCAGGGCGGATCTCAGGCAAAACAATGATGATGTAAATAGACCACAGCGTTAAGCAGGGAACCTGGCATAATGACCAGCACAAAGAGATCCAGAGCATCACTCTAGCACAAACAGTATCAGGTATACAACTCAGGATTTCATACTGGAGAGTCCTCTGCCTTATCTACTATGCCACCGCCAAAGCCACTTTTGTTTCATCTTTCTAACTTGTGTTTGTAGCATGAATTGTAGGATTTCAGCATCTGCTAGACAGCTGTCATGAGCAAGAACATAATTAAATTGTCTTAGTATGACTCTGATGTATTCAGAATTAAAAAGGACTCAATTCATCACTCACCTATGAAAGAAATTTGTCACTTATAAGGGAACTGTGTTTGACAGGTGATGGCAGATGTTAAAGTATATTTCACATCATGGCTTTTAAAAAATTTTTATTAGTGATTTGATATTGATTTACAAAATTAGAAGATAACAGTGGTATAATTCCATACCGTTCCTACCACCTCTGCCTCCCCACCCCATCCATTGGACACTGCAGTAATTATCTCAAGGTCACAGATACAGACTGACTATTCTTTCTATAAATATATATTTGCCCATATTTTTCAATGGTCCTGACTTCTCTTCCTAAGCCACAAATCCACCAATTGTTCTCTCTCTATATATATATATGTGTGTGTGTGTGTGTGTGTGTGTGTGTGTGTATTTAAATATTTATTTATTCTCTTTTGTTGCCCTTGTTGTTTTATTATTGTAGTTATTATTATTGTTGTTATTGATGTCATCATTGTTGAATAGGACAGAGATAAATGGAGAGAGGCGGGGAAGACAAGGAGGGAGAGAGAAAGATAGACACCTCCAGACCTGCTTCACCACCTGTGAAGTGACTCCCCTGCAGGTGGGGAGCCAAGGGATCGAAATGGGATCCTTATGCAGGTCCTTTTATTTATTTATTTATTTATTTATTTATTTAAGAAAGGAGATATTAACAAAACCATAGAATAAGAGGGGTACAGTTCCGCACAATTCCCACAACCCGATCTCCATATCCCATCCCCTCCCGATAGCCTTCCCATTCTCTATCTCTCTGGGAGTATGGACCCAGGGTCATTGTGGGTTGCAGAGGGTGGAAGGTCTGGCTTCTGCAGTTGCTTCCCCACTGAACATGGGTGTTGACTGGTTGATCCATACTCCAGACCTGCTTCACCACCTGTGAAGTGACTTCCCTGCAGGTGGGGAGCCAGGGGCTCGAACCGGGATCCTTACGCAGGTGCTTGTATTTTGTGACACCTGTGCTTAACCTGCTGCATTACCGCCCAACTCCCCAATTGTTATTTCTAAACATTCTTCCTTTTTGCCTCTTCTATCTCTGGGTCCTGATGAAACTGGATTTCAGAGCCCTCTGGTCATCTTCCCCTAACAGTTCTCCACCTCTGGGATTATGGACCAGCATTCTTTATGAGATGCAGAAGGTGGAAGATCTGGCTTCTGTAACTGCTGCTCTGCTGGATATGAATGTTGGCAGATCAATCCATATTCCCAGCCTGTCCCTGTCTTTCCCTAGAGGGGTGTGGCTCTGAGGAGGTGGGGTTCCAGGACACGATGATGAGGTTATCTGCCCAGGGAAGTCAGGATGGACTCATGGTAGCATCTGCAACTTGGTAGCTGAAATGCAGTAAGATATAAAGCAGGACAAAATGTTTAATAAACAGGAGCCCAAAAGTAGGAGTAGAACAGATGAGAATAGGGATCTCAGGATGGAAAGAAGCAAGGAAGTCAACTTTCCCAGGGGCCTATGGCTGTTTTGCCTGAGCTTGATAGCTAACATGCTGGTAGACAAAAATATTGTTTGGAAAGATGGTGTCAGAGTTGAGAATGGGATTAGAAAGCTGGATTAAGGTAGAGAGTAGTGCCCAAAGTGAAGAAAGTATATAAAAACAATTAACTTTTTACCCTATCAATCTGACCCAGGTCCCATATATATTCACATTTAGCACAAGAGCCTGTGTAACTTCTGCATCCCTGTCAGCTGAGCTCTCACAGCTGGGAACATTCTAGGCTGCACTCATTTCAGAACCAGTCTTCCTCAAGTGGCAGGGTAGGGTGACTCAGCCTCCATTCAGATAGTGGGGTAGATCCCTAACACTGAAGTATGAGTCCCAGATTTAAATATGTACATCTCATATACTTGTTTACTAATGTTTTAACACCCAAAAGGAGATTACTCATGTGTCCACTGACAGATAAATGAATAAACAATGTGTGATATGTACATGCAATAGAATATTAGTCTGTAATGTCGTTCATAGTTCATGGCACCAGTGTGCCAGGCTAGCTTCGCGGTGGTAGACAGACGACCAGGGACACAAGACTGAGTGGAGAAGCTGTATTTCTTTATTCACTAGCGAACAGTTCAAAAAACTAATCCAATCTAATCACCACACAATTTTTTTTTCCATCTTTCTCCTCCAGCGGCAGCATCTGGAACTCAGAAAGTATGTAGGATAGGGGGCGGGGAGAAGCAAAAAGCACGAAAAGGCCAGGACTAAACCAAATCTCCTGGAGGTAGGGGGAGTGAGACCAAACCAATGTAACAGAATGACCATGTGAATAGACCACAAGGTCAAGCAATGTAACAGAAGGGATCCCAGCAACAGAACTAGAAGCATACCAACAATTCCCCTTTTCTTTTTAACTACCATAGTATCAGGAGTGTGGGGTGAACAGAAACCTATATCGTACAGGCATTTTCAAAAAAGAAACTGGCACAAACATGGAGGAACAAGTAAGTGAGCAACAAGATCCAGTGTGATGCCAAGGAAAGGCCTGAGGGGGGCGTTTCTTGCCTCTGTGGGCAAGGCTTTATCACGCTAAAGGACATTTTCTCGCCTCTGTGGGCTTTTCTTGCCTTGACGTGCGCTTCCTGCCTCTGTGGGCATTACCTAGTAAGGAGGGAAGGAGTATGGCCTATAGAGTCCCCAGGCAGCTGGCTGCAGTCAGTCTTTGAGAAACCCAGTAGCATAAAGGGAAGCTACTGTAGGGTTGTGTACCAGTAAGTCTGATAGAAATGTTAGTTCAAAGAAGATGTCCACTGAAGAATTGCCGGGGGGTGAACTGTTGCATGAGGAAGGTTAGCCGCTGGAATTCTGCTCTTCTGTAGAGAACTTGAGAGCGGCAATTTACTTACTTATGAAACAAAACTTGTAGCAGGTTAGAAGTTTACCACAATTGATAACTCGATGATTATAATTGGTTTAAGTATTTTTATAAATTTGGAAGGTCTTTTTTTGTTTCATTTTAAGGCTCCTAACCAATTTAAGTGCAATAAAATGTGGTAAGGCAAAGAACCACTGCTAGAGCCTCAGGCATGAGAATCATTAGCATAACTATTGTGCAACCCACCATTTCTAATTGAGAAGGTATTTGAGAGCTTCACATATCAACAACGTCTTTTTTTTTTTTTACCCTTTGTTACACCCATACAAGATGGAGACACACCCTAGGTGTGCACAGGTTTTTTTAGACCAACTTAGTTAAAATATATGGATTTTTAAACTAATTTTTACCTCAGACTTTAAATGTAAGTTAATTTTACTTTTATGAGAATTATGTTGAAAACCTTTTTCATTTAACTTTGGCTGTTAAGAATGTAGCCTTAAAGTTACATTTCTAACCTTAAAGTTAATGTTTACCAAACTTCAAACACACACATAAGCATGGTCTTCAATACACAAGGAGAAAAACTTTTGTTACGAAGACATGTCATTTTAAACACGAGTTTAGATTTATACTGTCTTAGCCGTTTGGGGGGTGTGCCATCTGGAGGTGGCCTCCCGCACAGCTCCACTTCCAGTAATTGTAGGTTGCCAACACTGCACAGATCTCTGCGTATTCTAGCTCCTCTGCTGTCAGAGCCGAGTGGGGATCTCAGCCAGGGGGCCCAGTCCCGGCAGGGAGCCCGCGGTTTCCAAGTGGTCCGGGATCTGCTCAGACTTTATAGCAGGAAGATGGGCAGGCTGGCCGTGCAGAAGGCGCGGGCCGAGGTGCCCCGGGGCAGCATCCAGGATGGGCTACAGCTCTGCCCACCATGCCCGCTGCCCTGCTCCGAGGCTGCATCTCCGAGCCCCACCCCTAGCCCCGCAGCAGCAAGCCGGCTCCTGCGGGCGGGCAGCTGGCAGAAACTGGAGTGTAGCCCAGAGAGAAATGTTCCAGAGACAGAGAAACAGTCTCATGAAGTTTTTTAAATGATATGTTTTTATAACAAAAGTTTTTCTCCTCCTGTGTGTTATAGCTAAATCTTTATAGGTATGTTTTGAGTTTGGTAAACACTAACTTAACGGTTAAAAGTGTAACCTTGAAGCTACATTATTACCAGACAAGGTAAAATTAATTTGCTAAAAATAACTATTTAAGGTAAAGTCTAAATATTTAACGTGACAATATATCCCCAAAACTAAAATACAAATTCTCTATACATAAGAGCGCTTTTGGAGGGCCCCCAAAAGTGCCCTATAAACTATCTTGTGGAAATTAATCCACAACAGATCTGGCATCAATCTGGCACTGGAAATGTTAAAACCATTGTCACTAACATGCATTAACTCTCTAAGTAACCTGAGTCTGTTTATAGTCCAAAGTAAAAATAGTTAAAAAAAATCAAAATATGTATTTTAACTAAAATTGGTCTAAAGATCCTGCTGTAGAGACTGCTACAAGAGGTAACATTAGATGACCTTTAAAGAAAATCATAAAGATATTTAAACCAATTATAATCATCGAGGTATCAATTATAGTAAACCTCTAACTTGTTACAAGTTTTATTTTTTTCACAAGTAAGTGATTACAGCTATCAAGCCTTCATATGAAAAATCATCTGTTCATATGGTAAGGTATTAAACTATAAAAAGTTCTTCCATACACAAATTATGTAAATTAACAACATTCACATATTCTTCTACACTTAACTGGTGTATCTTGTCTTGCCACTTTAGGCCCACCAAACGCCTAGGCACAATTAAGTAAAAAAAATAAAAAATATAAAAATTAAAAATAAATACATAAATAAGGGAAGATAAACCCCCAAATATTCAGTTGGTTAAGGCACCAAACCTTTTTTTCTATAAAAAATTCAAATCAGATGCCCTGCTAACCACGGGAAGCAGATTGTTTGTGTTTCTTTCACAATAATCCTGGTAAAAACCATCTAGACCCCTGCACACTCTGACATCACCCACTAGGCAGCACGACTACAATGGCACAACCCCCTGAAACCCTAGATGTCACCTGACACGATCTAAAGAACCTGATTCACAGACTCCAAGAACAGAACTTTCTTAATGCCTGTCTGCCCTTCCTGCTTCTGCTTTGTCTGTCACATTTTGGTGGTTCCAGCTCACTCTCTACAGAAAAGCGGAATTCCAGTGGCTGACCTTCCTCATGCAGTGTTACATACCCTGCCATTTCTTCCCCTAGCCATCTACTTTGGACTGAGACTTCTATCAGACTTGCTGGTATACCCTTTGGACACTTTACACAATTTTTAAAGCAGCTTCCTTCCCTTCACGCTGCTGTTTTTTCATAGACTGACCCGCAGTAGTTCATGGACCTTACAGCCAGTTGCCTTGCGGACTGTATAGCGCTGAACAGCTCCTTCGCTTGGCAGGCATACCCTTCCGCCTGCAAGCCCTGCCCTCAGAATCAGGAAAAAACCCCTTACTAGATACTGGCCCCAGAGGTAGGAAACATCCTTTGAGACATGAAATGCCTCCAGAGTCAGGAGACACCCCCAAAGACAGAAAATACCCCTTTGCGCACCAAGCCTCTCCTTGACATCACACTGGTTCTTAGTGCTCCCCTACTTGCCCCTTCCTGTTTTGTTATATCATTCAGGTTTATGCCCAAAAGGTTTCTGCTCACCCCTACACTACTGTTCCTCTGTCACAGATAGAGTTTTTACAGACATTAAACCATCATAATGTGATGACTAGATAGAAAGATAGAATAAGATGTAAAAATATTGTGAAGAGATGGTTGAGCCTGGCAGAGCTTAACCTATGAGATGAGTCCCTCCAGGTAAGTCTCTCTCTCTAAAGAGGGGTTGAGCACAGGGGGACACATAAATCTCACAAGGTTGGCAGCCATTTAAGCCTTCCCTCCCCCTCAAAAACATTCTACATCTTCCCACCTGGGCATGGCATTCCTTAAAAACATTTAAGCCTGCTCTACTCTATACATTTCCTTACTGTGTCCATTAGCTATAAAAAAAAAAGGAGGGGAGATGCTGTGCAGATGTCTCCCCGAGGCTCTGCCACCCTACACAGAATATTATGGTACTTTCAGGGCTCTCCCTAACCAATCCTGTCACGACACATCACTCCGGGGTGTTGACCTAAAAAAGTCCGCCTACTCCCCCTCCCCTCGCTCGCTCTCTCTTGCCCAGTGGTGAGGTAGGAGGGAACAGCCAATTCTTTGGCTGGCTCCACGTGGCCTGAACTACCAGTCTGACCCAACAATAAAGACTTATTTTCCCTCTGTGCTTGGATTCTCTCTCCTTCACATCCCGCCGCCATGAAGCGACACTGTAAAAGGAATAAAATTCTGATACTTGTTACAGTGCTAACCAACCTTGACATCATTGTGCTAAATATAGGTAATATAGGTTTCTACTTGAAGTTAAAATCATTAAATTAATAGATACAGAAAGTAGAGCAATGGTTGGGGCCAGGTAGTGTTGCACCAGGTTGAGCTCACATGTTACAATGTGCAAGGATTCGTGTTCGAGAACCAGTCCCCACCTGCAAGGGGAAAGCTTTGTAAGTGGCAAAACAGGACTGCAGGTGTCTCTCTGTCTCTCTCCCTCTCTGTCTCCCCCTACCCTCTTGATTTCTGGCTGCTTCTATCCAATAAACAAAGATTATTAAAAATAAACAAATGTAGGATTGGGTGTGTTTGGTTCCTTAAGATCAATCAGGAGAGGAATTACCAGGATTCACCTTCTTCATCTCATCTTGGATGGAGTCTGAAGGAATCATGTGAAGTAAAATCAGCCAGGAAGAGGAGAATGAAGATGGAATGGTCTCACTCACAGACATAAGTGGAGAAATAAGAGCAGGTGGCGAAACACGAAGCAGAGTTTGGACTGAGCTTGGTGGATTGCACCAAAGTAAAGGACTCTGGGGGTGGGGGAGGGTGCTTTCAGGTGCTGGTGCAGGATGGTGGAGGAGGATGGGCTACAGGTGAGTGTGTTTTGCAGAAAGCTTAGAAATTTTACACATACATCAACAACTGTATTTACTATAAACCATTAATCACCCCCAATAAAAATATATTTTAAAAAATAATAAACAAATGTAGAACAATAGTTACCAGTGGCCAGGAAATGAGGAAATGGAGAATTATTGTTTAACTATAGAATAATTGATTTAGAATTATTTATATAGAATCATGAAAAGCCTCTGGAGATGGGTAATGGTGAATACACTTAATACCACTAAGCCCTGCACTTAAAACAGTTACAGTAGCAAGCTATATGTTTTTGTATATTTTATTGCACACAGGAAAAAAAAAGTATCATGAGAAAAAGATGATCACCTCGTCCTTACTCCACACTTGAACATTCTTTGTTGAAAGTATGCTTTTCAGCTTTTTCCTTTCCTAGCCTGAGCCAGAACTCTAACAGTGGTATCACTAAGTGCCTTAAATACTGGTAGGATAGTTTAGCAATACTGGCAAGGTCAGTTTAGTAATTTCTTTTCCTGGATATGTTTCTTTCTGTTGGCTTCTTGAAGCATTATTTATTTATTTGCTTACTTGCTAGGGCCAACTACATGTTAGAGGGAATACTGTGGCGTCAAGTTTTTCCTGACCTGGTTGGAAATTATAGGACAGATGGTGTGGTACAGACAGCGGGTCCACAGACTGGACAGATGGGTCAGAATGCAAGTCCTGGGATTTTGATTCAGTTATATCAGACTCTTTTTTTTTTTAATTTTTTATTTAAGAAAGGATTAGTGAACAAAAGCATAAGGTAGGAGGGGTACAACTCCACACAATTCCCAACACCCAATCCCCATAACCCACCCCCTCCCATGGTAGCTTTCCCATTCTCTATCCCTCTGGGAGCATGGACCCAGGGTCGTTGAGGGTTGCAGAAGGTAGAAGGTCTGGCTTCTGTAATTGCTTCCCCGCTGAACATGGGCGTTGACTGGTCGGTCCATACCCCCAGTCTGCCTCTCTCTTTCCCTAGTAGGGTGTGACTCTGGGGAAGCAGAGCTCCAGGACACATTGGTGGGGTCTTCAATCCAGGGAAGCCTAGCCAGCATCCTGGTGGCATCTGGAACCTGGTGATTGAAAAGAGAGTTAACATATGAAGCCAAACAATTTGTTGAGCAAGCTTGGAACAGTGGAGAGGAAGTGTTAGGGAGGTACTCACTGCAAACTCTAGTGTAGTCCTGCTTTCAGGTATATATTTTGCAGTAGTTTATGGATACGTGTGCACATAAGCTCTCTCTCACAGAAACTGGTGTATATCTAGGTTATGGGACTTTGTTAGAAAGTGAACTACCTGAGATGAAATTAGAGTGTACTATTAAAGGAAAGGTCTCACCCGAGTAATGAAGCTGAAGGGTTGTCATTCCACACGTGAAGTCTCTGGATACATTCTGAGGTGAAGCATGTTGAGGTATATATCAGACTCTTGAAGTGTCTCTAACAGTCTGTCAGGAAAGCAGGTAAGAGGACAACTCCAGAATGGTTTCGCTCATATGCGGAATATAGCCACTTGGCTGTATACGCATGTGAAAACAACGTCAACCAAACTGTGGGAGACCTATAATGGTTATTTCTGGGGGGTGGGGGTGGTGAAAATAAATAAATAAATGAGTAATCTTTTAAAATGTTTTTATTATCTTTATTTATTGGATAGAGAAAGCCAGAAATCAAGAGGGAAGGGGGCTATAGAGAGGGAGAGAGACAGACAGACACCTGCAGCCCTGCTTCACCACTTGCAAAGCTTTCCCCCTGCAGGTGGGGACTGGGGGCTCAAACCCTGGTCCTTGCACACCGTAATGTGTGTGCTTAACCAGGTGCACCACCACCCGGCTCCATTTTTTTTTTTTAAGGAGAGTAGATAAGCAGGGTAAATGGAAGCAAGGCACATATAGATGGGGCATGCCTAGAAGGCATAGGGGAGAAACGTTTTAAATCTGTTAAATCTTGAACGTTGTGTCCATTCACAGTCAAGTTTTCTTTTCCCTTTTAATTTTTTTATTAACTTTATTTACTGGATAGAGACAGCCCTGTTTCACCACTTGAAAAGCTTTCCCCCTGGAGCTAGGAACTGGGGGCTCAAACCCAAACTCTTGCACATTGTAACATGTGTGCTCAACCAGGTGTGCCCCCAGTTAAGTTTTTCTACCAAGGGGTCAGCAGAGCTAGCAGCTCTGTTTCCCAGTGGGGTGAATAGTCACAGCATTTAGTCACTATCCTATTATCACCCTGCTTCAGTTGAAGTGAGATAAAAATTAAACTGGATTTAGTGTGGGCAGTGGAGACTCCAAGTTTGATCTCTGAATTAATTCCAAGATGTAAAACATGAAGAGAACAAGAAGATCAATAGCAGTACTTTGGAGAATGGCTTGAATTTTCCAGGTTCACATTAGGAATCCTAATTTTGGCCTATCTTGACTATCCACTAGAAAAGTAATTTTTTTTCATTTGTTTTAAGCTTCTACTACTTCTCAATGTCCTAAGAAATAGAACAGCCTGTGAAAAGTTGTTGTATAGTCCATGATTTCTGGGGCAAATGTAGACAGATAGTTGTAGAGATGACAGTTAATTCATGTCTGCAACCTTGGGAGAACCATGGTTGTTTGCAATGAAGGGACTTGGGATCCAGAACTCTGGTGTTGGGAACGGCGTGGAATATACCCTTGTTGACATATAATTTTGTAAGTCAATATCAAATCACTAACAAAAAATTTTTAAAAAAAGAAAGTTGGCTTTAAACACATACTAAAAATATTTTATATTTTCTTTTTTTTAATTTTTTTAATTTATTTATTTTTCCCTTTTGTTGCCCTGGCTTTATTGTTGCAGTTATTATTGTTGTTGTTCATGTTGTTAGATAGGACAGAAAGAAATGGACAGAGGGCGGGGGAGAAAGATAGACACCTGCAGACCTACTTCACCTCTTGTGAAGTGACTTCCCTGCAGGTGGGGAGCTGGGTCCTCGAACCAGGATCCTTATGCTGGCCCTTGTGCTTGGCACCACATGCACTTAACCCACTGCGCTACCACCGACTCCCACTAAAACAAAATATTTCAATAAACTTCAAGAGAACACAGCTAGGATTTCTGGTAAAGGGAAAAAAATCACTTTTTGAATCAAAGCTTGATGATTGTGCATAGACAGAGGGAACAAATCTGGAGGGAGAGAAAGACTCAAATGGAGACATGGTTGCTACATTGCCTGCAGGTGACATGTTTGAAATTGCTTCATATTCACATAAAGGGCACATTTAAAGGATGGATGCTTAAATGCTCAGGAACCGAGTGGCATAAGAGAAGGAGCTCAGAACTGTTGTTCGAAACTATAGAAGCCATACTCTTTTAGTGAACCCAAGAGGACCATGGGAGGGGAAGAGTAGAGGCAGGAAATTTAACATTGTACCCTTGTGGCAACGGAGGAGCCACTCAAACTCTGAGGTATTATTCCAGGTCCCACAGAGACCCTGGTGAGTGGGGTCAGACTGCTGTACAGGCTAGAAAACTCATTTTGACCTCACAGCATAGTCCCCACTTTCGGGAAACAATCTGGGAAGAGTAGAATGAGGTCTGAGGCACTAGGGAAGCTCCTTAGGTGGTGAAACATTGCTATGGTGTCTCTACTGGCCTTTCCTATTTCTCTTCTCCCTCTTTTAGGAAAGGAAGAAGGGGGGGAAGGCGGAGTGCAAGGAGGAGGAGAAGGAAAGGCCAGGCAGTGACACACCAACTTGAGCACCCCTGTTACCATGCACAAGGACTCATGTTCAAGCCCTCGATCCCTACTTGTAGGGGCAATGCTTCATGACAGTGAGGCAGATCTCCAGGTGTCTGTCTTTCTCTCTCCCTCGTTATCTCTCCCACCCCTCTCAGTTTCTCTCCTCTGTCCTGTCAAACAAAGTAGTTAAAAAAAAGGGGGGGCGGGGGGATGGCTACCAGGAGCAGTAGATTCATAGAGCCAGCACTGAGTCCCAGCAATAAACCCTAATGGGGGGAGAAGAAGGAAGGAAGGAAGGAAGGAAGGAAGGAAGGAAGGAAGGAAGGAAGGAAGGAAGGAAGGAAGGAAGGAAAAGGAAGGGAGGGAGGAAGGAAAGAAAGGGAAGGGAGGGAGGAAGGAAGGTAGGAACGAAGGAAGGAAGGAAAGGAGGGAGGGAGGGAGGAGGAAGGAAAGAAGGAAGGAAGGAAGATACTTGGGTCATGAGACAGCAACTCTAAGCAAGAGGTCTTAAGTTTATCCTCTGAATCTTTTCTTCTTTCTTTCTGCCTCTTTCTCTCTCTCCTTCCTTCCTTCCTTTTCTTTCTTATTCCTTTTCTTTTTATGTTTTTCTTATTTCACTGGAGCACTTTCCAACTTTGACTGGGATTATGACCACTCTGATTGTAGTACCTGAGATTGAACCTAAAACCCTGAAGTCTTAGTAACAAACTCTGACATGCCATATCTGTGTGGTATCTGTGTAGTTTGTATCTGTGGCTTCAGATATGTTTACTGTGCTACCCAAGAAACTTGGCTTGAAATAGAACTTCTTCTCTCAGTTCTTGGCAGTTACACTTTACATCATGCCATCTCTTATAACCTTGTGAAATTTTACTGTGCTCTGTCAGCTCTGCCTTACTAATATCTACTTAATTGACCCTTTGAGAACAAAGATTATTCTACTTGAAACTTCATGGCGCTTCAGTAGTTAGTAGAGATGTTATACTGCATCAACAAAGGATGTCTTTACAAGAGCTTTGCACTCAAACATAGACATGCTTTGTCTATAAATGAAAGCAAAAGGTACAGGAAACATATTGTCCATTAGCACAAAGACAAGGGGCCATGAGAAGCACAGAATGCAGGGAAACAAACAAGGGATTTCTAGCTGTTAAGAGCTTGTCAAAACCTGTGCTAGGAGAGTTGCCAGTATTTTTCCTGACCTTCAGGATTGTAATAAGGACACTGATGTAATAGAACTCAAACTTCTGCATTTTCTGACTGCTAGAGAAAATAATACCATGGGCATCTCAAGGGCACTGTAAGTAGAAGTCTGATGCCATCAGTTAAATGCCCTACGTTGTCTACAGACAAAAGTACATTATTGCTACTCTTATGCCCCTGTCAATGCTACTCCATTAGCTAACCCAGTTTTCACAATGGAACCTCTTCTTTTTGTCACATTATGAGTTACAAGCATACAATAGTGGACAAAGTAGTATACTGAACACCTGTTTGCCAATATATCAACATCAACACATTTCAGATCGTTATCTCATCTTCACCCTCACTATTTACCCCTTGTATTCTTTTAGCCAAAATTTCAAACATTATATCAACCCATCTATAACTATTAAAGTATGTATTTGCAAAATTTTAAGAAGAGCTTAAAAATAACATAGTAATGATACCACGAACACGTTTTAAATTAACAGCAACTAGTCAGCTTTGCACATTGCAAGTAGTCCATGCTTTTAAGTTCCTTTCCCTTACAAATTGCTGTTCCTCTTTTTATTTCTGTTGCAGTTTGTTTGTTGAAATTGCCATGTAGCTGTGTGAGTATTCAGTCTCAAAATGTAGATTATACAAAGCTCTCTGCTTTCATGATTAGTTCTCATTTGGTTCTTTCTTTCTGACGTGGACAGTTCCGACTTGGAGTAGTCACAGTGTGAATCTTATTGATTGGCTTTCTGGTGTTTTTGAACATGCCCTTCTGACCTCTGTATTTCCGAAATTGATAGTTCAGTTCAGTGGCCTCACCAGATTTAATGTCTTTATTTATTTTTTGAGTATATTTTTTATTTTAATTTTTTTATTGCCACCAGAGTTATTGCTGGGGCTTGGTGCTGGCACTATAAATCCACTTCTTACAGTGGCCATTTTTTCCCCTTTTATTTATTTATTTTTAACTTTCTAATTGTTATTAGATAGCACAGAGAGAAATTTAGAGGGTACAGGAAGATAGGAGATAGAGAAAGACACCTGCAGACCTGCTTTACCACTCATGAAGTGCAGGTGGAGAGCCGGTGCTGGAACCCAGGTCCTTGAGCTTGATGATATGTACACTTAACCCAGCCCCTAATGTTTTTCTTTCTTTTCCTTTTTCTCTCTCCTCCTTCTCCCTTTCTTTCTCTTCTCCTTCTTCTCTTTTATTATTTTTTTTATAGAGGTAGTGTTTTGTGTGTTAGTGAGGAATAACATAAAGCATACTGCTTGGTTATCTCTTTTTCTAATGCTGATAACTTGACCCTCAAGATCTTTATCTGGTAAACCATCAGTAGACTCAAATGAAGGTTTTCTAATCCTTTTGTTCTTAATTTATTGGCTAGAATACTTCTAAAAGAAAATTCCTTCCTTGTCTACTACTTAGTTACCTGGTGATACAGTTCATATAAAAAAGGGGGTGAGGAGGCTATTGATAGCACATTGGATTTATTTTTTAAATTTTATCAGTTATTTAGTATTTATCTACAAAATTATAAGATAACATTCCCCCCACTGGAAGCTATGACAGTTCTCCCAAGGTTACAGATATAGGTGGATCATTGTTTCTACAACTGTCTTTCTATATTTGTATATTTTTTACCATTTTTTCTCCATGGTCCCATCTCCGCTTCCTTTCCAAGTCACAGCTACACCTGTTGGATTTCTAGTAACAAGAAAAGGGGAGTGGATGGGCAAGATAACTCAAGATATCTCTCCAAGATAACTTGGGAGAGTGGTTGCTTTGCATAAGCCTGCTTTGAACCTGGCTTCCATTAAACTGGAGAAACTTTTGATACTAAAGTGTTTTTCTCTGTCTCTCTAACTGAAAAAGTCATTCCAGAGTGATGCATTTCCAACTAGGAAAAGAGAGAGACAGGCTGGGAGGGTGGATAAACCTGTCAACGCCCATGTTCAACGGGGAAGCAATTATAGAAGCCAGACCTTCCACCTTCTGCATCCCACAATGACTGTAGGTCCATACTCCCATGGGGTTAAAGAATAGGAAAGCTGTCAGGGGAGGGGATGGGATATGGAGCTTTGGTGGTGAGAACTGTACCCCTCTTATGTTTTTGTCAGTGTTTCCATTTTATAAATTAATAACTTAAAAAAAAAGGAAAAGAAAGCAAAGAAAAAGAAGGAGGGAGTCGGGCGGTAGCGCAGTGGGTTAACCACACATGGCGCAAAGTGCAAGGACTGGCTTAAGCACCCCAGTTCGAGCCCCGGCTCCCCACTTGCAGGAGAGTTGCTTCACAAGTGGTGAAGCTGGTCTGCAGGTGTCTATCTTTCTTTCCCTCTCTCTGTCTTCTCCTCCTCTCTCCATTTCTCTCTGTCCTATCCAACAACGATGACATCAATAATAATAACTACAGCAATAAAAAAAATAAGGGCAACATAAAAGGGAATAAATAAATAAATAAAAGAGAAAGAAGAGAAATGTGTGTATGAGAGACTATTTTTTCCTTTATTTACAAAATTTCAAAACAATGAGTTGGTTTATTAGCATCTTCCAATATTAGTCAACTTTAAAATTGGTGACAAATGTAGCAGTTGCTTTTTAAAGTCATTATAAACTCAGATTTAAACATATGGAATACACGTCAATGAATTTGTTATCATCATTAGACTCTTCAAGTTGAGCTCAGAGCTCCTTTTGACAAAACCTTAGTAGCCTTTGGTTGTTGCCTTGTACTTTTGTATGACAAGATATTACAGACTGGACTTATATTTCATTTCCTAATCCAGATCTGCAGTCAGCCATTTATTTCTATAAGATCATTGTTTCTTTTGGTGTAAATTTGTATTTTAAGATGATAATGTGTTACTGTGATGTACATTGCCACTAGTTAGTGTGGGATGTGGGGAATTTTTAATCTCATAAATATCTTCAATATACTTATACAAACACACATATATATTTCATGATATATACACATATAAATACATTCTAGAAGTATTTCATATTACTGCATTGCTCAGAAAATACTTCCTTGTTATTGAACTGATTTATAGAAAGGTCATATAAATAAAATATACCTATGATATGACTGGCCTGTGTCACATCTAGTTGAGAGCACACATTGCCGTATGCAAGGACTCAAGTTCAAGTCTCCACTCTCCACTTGCAGGAGGGAAGCTTCATGAGCAATGGAGTAGGTCTGTAGGTATCTCTTTCTCTTTCCTTTTATATTCTCCCTTTTCTTTCATTTTCTCTCTGTCTTATCACAATGAAAGAAAAAACAACCTGTGATATATTTTATTAAACCCATTATCTAAATAAAATTTACTATTTTAGAGGAGTGAAAACTTTGCAATAAAAAATCAGAATAGGGGCCAGGTGGTGGTGCACCTGGTTGAGCACACAAATTACAGTGCACAAGGACACAAGTTCGAGCCCCTTATCCCCACCTGCAGGGAGAAAGCTTCACAAGTGGTAAAGCAGTGCTGCAGGTGTCTCTCTGTCTCTCTCCCTCTCCATCTCCCCTTCCCTCTCAATTTCTTTTTTCTAATTTTTATATGTATTAATATTCCCTTTTGTTGCCCTTGTTATTGTAGTTATTATTGTTGTTATTGATGTCATCATTGTTAGATAGGACAGAGAGAAATGGAGAGAGGGGGAGAGAAAGATAGACACCTGCAGACCTGCTTCACTGCCTGTGAAGCGACTTCCCTGCAGGCGGGGAACCGGGGGCTTCAAACAGGGATCCTTATGCCAGTCCTTGTGCTCCCTCTTAATTTCTGACTGTCTTTATCCAACAAATAAATAAAGATTTTAAAAAAATTTTTAAAAAGTCAGAATACACCTTAAACTAATTGCTTCTAAACCTAATGTCATGATATGAAGAATACAAGCTTGTCAATAATAAGCTACTACCTGCCAAATATCTACGGGAGAGCAGCCACTTTACATATATGTTCACATTTAATCTTTATAGCAAAAATTTCAAATAGTATTAGCCCTGTTTTATAAATGAGTAAACTTTCCCATGGCAACATAGCCAGTTAAGTGTCAGTACCTAAACATAGTTCTCTGGCTCTGTGCTTTTAACCTGAAGTATAGGTTAACAAGTAAATAAGGGAATGGGTATATGGGGCCTCTGGCTCAGTGCCTGACATCTGGTGTTGAGTGAAAAAGTAGATGTCAGGTAACAGAAGTGGCTGTAGTAGATCTGTGCTTGACATTTGGGGTGCAAGATGGGAAGGTAGGCAAGGGAGATGATGTTGACAAACTTTGCGCTTTACCAGGGCTTCTTGCCTGTTGACACTCTTCTTGCTCATTTCCCATGTTAGTGCTAACCTATGTGTCCATCATGACAGATGCTCTCATGTCAGAGCTCAAGGTCAGCCCTCAAGAGTTCAGGTTGGCACCTTCTGTCATGTTGTCTTCTGAAGTGGCAGGAGTCCCGAGGCAAGCCTGCATTGGCCTCTTCCCCTCACACCATGTGTCATTAGCTGCTACATAGCTCTTTGTTGAAAACAAAATTCACAAAACTGACAGATTCATCTGCTAATGTCGGGAGACATCAGAGCCAATTACAGAAACCTCCAAAAGGCAAATAGGGTCACTTTGCACAAAATAAGATGGAAGAAAGGAAAATTGTCCTGTCATTAGAAAGGACAAATACATTTTCCTCTCAGCAGGTTTATCCCAGGAAAATGGAGAGATCTATATTAGTACATCCTTTCATTATGATTGCTATGAATAATTTTAAATAAAAGCATCTACCCTCACATGCAACCAACCTATCATTAACCATTCTGAGTTATTGAGCAGTATTTTCCTTTATAAATGTTATAATGACAGGAAATTTAGGTGTAAAGCAAATAATGGTGACACCCTCAAGATAACAATCATATAACACTGTTTAAAGTCACCCATGAAACTAGTTTGTATTACTATGACTGGATGATTCTGAAATCTAGTTATGCTAAGATACATCTGGCATGTAAACAAGTTTTTCAGCAAGAGAGGGAAGTTGTTTGTTTATGGAACAAAGAGAAGTAGGGGGAGAGATGAGAAGAGAAAGGGAGAGAGAAACACACACACACACACACACACACACACACACACACACATACACACACACCTGCATCTTCTTCACCTCTCCCGAAGCTCCCTGACTTTCAGGTGGTGACCAGGGGCTCAAACCTCATGGTAACTTGTGCATTGTACTGGTTGCATCACCACGGGTTCCCCCCAGAAATTGTTAGTTTTGCTTGAGGAAAGCCTTCTACAAAGGTTGACAAGTGTAGTCTCAATACTGCCTGATCTTACACTGGTTACCAAGGAGTTTAAAACAAATGAAAAAGTTGAGTGTTCACATAGGAACACTATGCCTCTTGAGTCCAATTGCAATGTCAAGAGAAGGGTTATCCAAACCAAGCTCAGGTCTAGTGATTTTCCAAACTCACTGAGCTCTATATTATTGACAACAGTTACTAAAGGGAAGAGATACAGATTAAAATTAACCGTCGTAAGAAGCACATAAGGCAGTATCTAGAAATAACAAAACCAGAGCTTCCATGGTGTTAAGATGTGCTATATCTGACACTTTGAGTAAGTATTGCCACTCAGGGAAACTCACTAGAACCTCTGTGTGCTGAGTGTTGACTGGGACTCTGATAGGTAAACATGATGGCCTATATAGTTGTTCTTGTCTCCCATCTCATGTTCTTCTGGACATGACTCAAGGCTCCTACCTTAAACCATATTCTTAGTTGTTCTGTCAGAGTTAAATTGTATTCTAAATCATTGTGTCAGCCCATGATAAACTCGCACCTCGTTTTTGGATAGAGTAAATGTTTTACTGAACATTATATGTAAGGTTTGACTCAAGGGAAGTCGAGCTAAATAAATAACTAGATTTATGTGCCAGGCATCATGTCAAGCATTATACAGATATCTCGTTTCATCTTCACAAACACTCATGGTGGCCAGTCTACCTAGTAATTCCAGCCTGCAGATAAGGAAAACTGAAGTTTAGAAAGATTAAGTTTCACAGTGTCATCAGACACCAAGAACAAGAAAGACCCTGAGTTCAAGCCTACCAGTGATTCACTTCAGTGCTTTCTCTATCTCACCATGACAAAGAGAGGCATGGCTCCCATACACAGGACTCTATAGGGTACCTTTCTTAATCTCTTTGAGAAGACTGCCTCAGACAAGTAGCAGCTAATGGAATTCATCTTCATTTTATTTAGGTCCTTTTTGTATTTTTTTGTGGGTCTGGCTCAGTGGTAATGAATTCCTTTAGCTGTTGCTTGTTGGTAGCTCTCTTGTGGTGGTGATGGTAAAGGATGAAAATAGGTCTGCTGATCTGCCACCACCTATACTTTTCATTCTGAGAAGACTTTGTTTATCTGCCCATTTTTTAAATGCCTAAATAATAAAAATATAGGCAAAGTGGACCAGCAAGATAGTTTACCTGAATCGTGTACCTATTTTTATCACGTGTAACCTAGGTTCAAGCCTGGTACAACTAGTACAAGTACACTAGCAGAAATTTCAGTGCTGTAGCATATTTCTTTCTCTCCCTCTTCCTCTGTTTCGTTCTGTGTTTCTGTTTGAAAAAAAGATGGTCTGGAGCAGTTGATAATAAAAGAAAGATGGAGCAAGCATACCATCAATATTTGTACTGATATTAAAACGGGATTGTTGATTTAATTTTATTTCTGATATGACATCTCAGAATCCAGGAGATTGGATATTTTGGATGCACATAGACTGTTAAGTGTGCCAAAGTAAAACTTGGACTGGTTTGGTATATTGCACCAAGGCAACGGACTGTAGGGAAGGAGAAGAGGGTGGACTTTCAGGTTCTGGTACATAATAATGGAAAACAACTTCCTCTTGGAGTCCATCCAGAGTCCCAAGGAACTGTGTCAGGGATAGCTTATAGGCCTGTGGGGAGGAATGTGCAGGCACAGACTACTGTCAGATCAAATGGTGAGATTCAGATGTATAAGACAAGGGCCTTGCTCAGAGAACAAGGGGAGGATGCTCTCAGTCTCCTTCAAGTCTGGGCAAATACCATAGGCTGATTTCAGTGTGATCTAGCACTTCTCACACGGGTAAGTCAGAGTCTTTGTCGCCAATAACCTATTAAGTAGCTAGGAAAGTTATTGGGCTTTCTCTAATCAGTGTTTATCACATATGGTGAGTTAGTGTTTGGTGAGTGAACGACTGGTTAAGGACCCACAGATTTTTGGGACCCTACCAATTGTGACCATGTCCTTTGCACATACCTTGCATTAATTACTAGCTTAAACATGCTACTTACACTACTTTTGACCTATAGAGCCCTATAAAATAGTTATGATGATACCCATTTTATAGAAGAAAGACTGATATCTACAGTCATTAGCCAAATTAACTCCGTATAACATTTCAGAAAGCAATCTGTTGCCATACTCAAGTCTATTGGCAAGTCAACTAAAACCCGAGAGGACTGTCTCTCAAAGACTTCTTTATCCCACCATCTGACTCTAACAGAGAGAAGAAGGAATGAATGAAAATGAGAACGTTATTAATAATAATTTTTCTCTTATTGCTATGTTCAGGTTCACACTGTAAAGTGCACTGGTTGCAGTCCTCTTTGTGAGCAATTTGCATTTTCATTTCCTTATAATTAGCACATTTCTTTTGTTCACTGTTCTGACTAAAGAGAATTGTTCTGAACTCTGCTTACATCCCAATACTAGATTTCAGCTTTTATAGGTGAGAAATTAAAACCTCCATCATAAGTCACCCTTCCCCAACACAGCCCCAAATTTCCTGATGAATAATGAAACACTTGTCTTTGGAATGCTGGTAAAGGAAATGGCATCATGGCTTCAAGTTGTATGCCAAGGAAGTGTCCATTCATGTAAGGGTCTTACCCCCTGTGGAGGGACTTGCCGCTTGCTGTGGATTCTCTGTGCAAAATGTGCACTGGGTCCTGTTTTCACATAATAACACCAGCCATGAGAGTCCTTAATGAAAAATGCAATTCCAAGAATAATGCAGCTTCTTGTCTCCTTAGCTGAATTCACCTCGGTGCTGTCTTAACAATACTTTTATTTTGTACTCAGGCTACCACTGGGGGTGAACAAGAATACTGTGAATCAAAGCTTTTCTGTTCTCCTGTCGCTGCCGTAGATGTGTACCATGTTTCTTTCAGTCTTTGCACAAAAGTTTTCCGTTCTTTGATTCACCATTTATTAGCACCCCTATTCTCACGCTACTCTCATTCAACTTCTGTTAACCATACCTACCCTCATCCCACTGTGTGTGATCATTGTTACTATGCCTAAAGCTTTAAGCAAGTACTACTGTACCTAACAGTGATTCTTGAGGTTATATGCTTTTAATGCCGTACAGTATATTCAAAGTCCTAATTTGCTTTGTATGAAGGAAAATCTGTCATGGAATCAGGTAGGGAAACATCAAATCCATGATACTGAATTTATGACACTGAGATACATCATCAACCCAAAGTCAGTTCACACACATTGTGCAGCCAACCACTGGCTACTTCAGGAGCTGTCATGCACAGTGACAGCTGTGTGATGTTGGTAATGGGGCATCCTGCAAGTGCCTTTGTATAAGTAGCCCTGAAAGATCCTCTCATGAGAAGTTAATGACTTATTCATTTACTTGTTTACTTGTTCATTTATTGGATAGGGATAGAGACAGACAGAAATTGAAAGGGGAGGAGGTGGTAGAAAGGGAGAATGACAGAGAGACAGCTGTAGCCCTGCTTCACTACTTACGAAGCTTTCCCCTCTGCAGGTGGAGACTAGGGGTTTGAACCTGGGTCCTTGTGTACTGTAAAGAAATTAATGACTCTTGAAGACAATGCCACAATTAGGCATCAGGAAGGCGTAATAGTGAAGGCATAAGAGTACTAATGAGTATGGACAAAACCTAGTGCTTGAGTCTGACTTCTGCTTCATCTTCATGCTTTTAGAGCATGTTACGTAACGTCTCTTTATTGTTGTCATCTATGAATAAGGTCTATGACAATATCTACTATCTGGGATTACTATGAGAATTAGGTAAACTAGTATTTGTAAAGCATGTGGACACTTTCTGTTAAATAGTAAATTTAATAGAACAATTTTTTGGAATGTTTTCTGAAAGCATTTGTTCATAGTGGTGCTTAAAACTGATAGTAGGAAAAATGAATGTAAGACTTCTGAGGGTGGGGTGGTGTAACTATTATGGACTAGCCACCTCAAACCTTGCTTCCACTTATAGCTAGAAGGTATAATAAAAGAACACAACAAGCCTCATCAGACTATATCTGGGACTTACAAACATCTTGGGCTAAAATACAGGTGCATGTACCATGTGTGGACACCAGGTGGTGGGAGGAGGTAGAATAAGGTTTAGGATGTCCCAGGACTGAAGAAACACTTCTCATCAGCCAGCAGCTCCATGTTGGCAGTTGCAGCCCCTAGACTTTGGGCCCTTAATCTCTGCCTTCAGGAAACGTCTTCAATGTGGTGAGTGTTCACAAGAACTCATCTGTAGGCAGAGAAGTAACCTATCCAGTGCTGGCAACTGAGCCATACTGGAGAGCCACAGTGTTGAAGCAGACGTAGGTGTTCAGGCTGAAAGTGTACCTTTCCCCTTTAAGCATGTAAACAGAAATGACTCTTGCAGTTCCGGTTCTCAGAAGGATGGTTGCAGACAGGAACACTCCTGCTAGACTCTACTTTAAAGGTGTTAATACAACATCACCAGGTGCCACACTAGGTCATTATTCCCAAGAATTTCTCCCCTTCACCACACAGCACATAAACAAAGGAGAAACTCAGCATTTTAGCCACTGTGTCACCTATTGTCTCAACAAGGGCAGCTACATTAAGTGCACTAACACAGATAAAATACTACCACTCCATTTAAACCCATGGTAGAGCTTACAGAAAGTCCACAGAAGAACTTTAGTAAGATAAAACTTTCTAAGTTCTTACCAGAGAAAGAATTTAGAGAACTCATTGTGAGAACATTTCAATACATTAAAAGCTCTCAACAAAGAGAAGTAGGTTCAAAAAGAGATTCAGGAGACAAAGAAGTCCTCATAAGGATATGGGAAGTATGAAAAACAGACCAAACAAAAAACCTCCAAACAGTCACAGGCTGTGAAAAACCCTTTGAATGCATTGTGGGTTTCAATAGTAAGTTTAGGTAATAGACTCGGAAGTGCACAGGAGATGACTGAAATGGCCACACTCTCCGAATCCAAAGGAGATGGAGAAAAACAATTTAAAGAAAAAAGTATGAGAAATGTAAAACTTCTTTAGAAAAGAGAATTAAAGGAAATCAGAAATCCCAGAAGGAGACAGGGGCAGCCTCAATACACAGTACATCCAGAATAGAGATTTCTAGGAAGCTAAGAGAAGACCTGGATTCCTGAATCCAAGACAACTTACACACAGACACATCATCATCATCGGAAAACTATCAAAAGTCAAGGACAAGGAAAAAGTATTGAACACTTATAGAGAAAAGAAGAAAGTGACAGTATAAAGGTGGGAGGGACTGTTGAGAGTATTAGATTTCTCAGCAGAAAATCTAGAGGCAAGCAGAGATTTGGATAAAGATAAGACAGTTCTTAGATAAGAACTGTCAGCCACAGATACTCTACCCTGAGAAATTAACATTAAAATATGAGGCCTTCTGGGACACAAAAAAAGCTAAAGGAATTTGATGCTACCAGACTTTCATTGCAAGAATTACTTAAAGTTGTTTCACAGGAAAAGAAGAAAAAAAGAACATAAATTCTGAGCGGTGATAAACAGAGAAAAAAGAGGAGAAATACAACAATGTTAGGAAAAAACAGTAACATATCAAAGAGGAGGAAGAAATAATCCTAACAGTATAGTCAATGATGATGATAAGACTGTTTTGTTATATAGTTAACTAGCCACAATGCTCATTTAACCACAAAAACAAAATTGGAGCTGAAACTGATAGAAGGAAGAGATGAAGAAAGTATATGTGTTATATAAAACCACTCACATGTAATTACAGATTAAAGCAGATGAGAAAATAAACAACTAAAGTGTTAAACAACCAGAAAACAGAATGACTAGAAGTAAATTGGAGGGGGAATATCACCCTAACTATGAATGATCTATACAACCTATCAAATGAAATAGAGTGGATGAATAGATTTTTTAAAATTATTTATTTATTTATTCCCTTTTGTTGTCCGTGTTATTTTATTGTTGTAGTCGTTATTGTTGTTATTGATGTCGTTGTTGGATAGAACAGAGAGAAATGAAGAGAGGAGGGGAAGACAGAGAGGGGGAGAGAAAGATAGACACCTGCAGACCTGCTTCACCACCTGTGAAGTGACTCCCCTGCAGGTGGGGAGCCAGGGGCTCAGACCGGGATCCTTCTGCTGGCCCGTGTGCTTTGTGCTACCTGCACTTAACCCACTGCGCTACCGCCCAACTCCCGATGAATAGATTTTTAAAAAAAGATCCATCTATGTCTGCAAGAAATGTGCCTTTGAAGGAAAGACAAAGATGACTCAGAGTGAAAGCCTGAAGCAAGGTGTTTCAAGTAAATAATACAGAAAAAAGGGGAGGAACAGCTATTCTAGTATCAAATAAAATATAATTTCAGGCAAAGACGGTAGTAAGAGAAAGAGATGGAGGTTATATAATGAACAGATAAGCAGGTCAGCAAGAAGATATAGCTATTATCCTTGTGCATTGTAATAATGCGCTTAACCAGGTGCACCATCACCCGGCCCCCAAACCTGTTAGCTATTATCAATATACACATGCACCTAAATACATAAAACAAGAAGACATTGATAGCAATATAATAATAGTAGAAGATCTTAATACAGTGCTCACTGCAAGGTAATAGAGTCCTTTAACAAATAAAAGTGGAAATGCCTTATGATTCAGCAATATCACACCTGGTCATATACCTGAAGGACATGAAAACTCCGTTATGAAGGGACATGTGAACCCCTAGGTTCATAGCTGCACTATTCACAGTAGCCAAGGTATGGAGGCAACCTAAGTGCCCATCCACAAGTCATGAAATCAAGAACTTATGGGATTACATGTCTCTGCAATGAGAAGGATACTCCTTAGGAAGAAAAAGGGTTGAACTGGGGGTAATTATGTTAGTGTAATAAGTAAAAAAGATGAAAGACAGTTACCAAATTTTCTTTTCTTTTATAAAAAGGAAATACTGGGTGGGGGAGATAGCATAATGGTTATGCGAACAGACTCTCATGCCTGAGGCTCCTAAATCCCAGGCTCAATCCCCCGCACCACTATAAGCCTGAGCTGAGCAGTGCTCTGGTGTTTCTCTCTCTCTCTCTCTCTCTCTCTGCATCTCTCTCAAAAATAAAATTAATAAAAAAAAAGGAAATACTAACAAAACCATAGGATAAAAATCACACAATTCCCACCACAAGAATTCCGTATCCCATCCCCTCCCTTGATAGCTTTCCTATTCTTTAGCCCTCTGGGAGTATGGACCCAAGGTCATTGTGGGATGCAGAAGGTGGAAAGTCTGGCTTCTGTAATTGCTTCCCCGCTCAACATGGGCGTTGTCAGGTCGATTCATACTCCCAGCTTGTCTCTCTCTTGCCCTAGTGGGGCGGGGTTCTGGGGAATTGGAGCTCTAGGACCAAGCTATCCTTATTAAAGCAAGGACTGCAAAAGCTGAATAAGGGCAAGAGACTGGCATACTTTAACAATGACTCTTTAGTCACTATCAGGCCACCGCATCAGCTGGGGCCCTAGTCCGGGAGTCCTGATATTCCCAAACAGACATGATGGGCCTAAACCTTGAATAAATCCCTCTCTCCATTGCTACCGGTCATCTCTATCAGGAACAACACAATAGACCCCTTTGTGGGCACCCATAGGACCTTGCCTTCAGCTTGGATCAACAATGGTAGAGAATGTTCCACCCTCCTAAGGGAGGATGGACAACATACTCTATGCTACACCTGAGAAAGATGGGTCCTGATATTAGGGCCACTTGGAATGTTCCTGCTGATGACCACAGAATGTGAGGTCAGATCTACAGGGATGCAGAGGTCACATAAGCTGAATATGGGCCCTAGATCAGATCAAATCAATGGGGTTTACAGTCAACAATATTTATACACCTTTCCCATATTTGGGAGCTACTCTCTTCCCAGATCCAGCTTTCTGGTCTATTTCCAGCCATAACACCATTTTTTTCCTCATATGTTAAGTAGAGATAATTAAGCAAACAAATTTACAAAAAGTATTAATATAGCTGTTTCTTAAACTTTGTAAGACTTATGGTGGTGAGGGTATTGTACAGTGCTTTGGTGATCAGTGTAGAGTGAAACTATATCCCTGAAATTGTATAATTTTTCAAACCATTATTAATTCGTTAATGAAATATTTAAGTGAGAAATAGTGTTTTAAAAGTGAATATGAACACATGACCAAGCTTTTTAGTGATTTCTGCTTTTCTCAACTATTGACATAGGTATTGACCTACTAAACTGTAAACCTTCATTACTCAAAATTATAATAATTTTAATTTGTCAGCATGTTAGTGAACACTTCATAATCCACAGACTTCTTTTGAAAAAAAGATTAAAAAAATACATGGGCTGGGTGGTGGCTTACCTAATTGAGCGCACATGTTACAAAGTACAAGGACCCAGGTTCAACCCCCCAACCCCCACCTGCAGGAGGAAAGCTTCACAAGCAGTGAAGCAGGGTTGCAGGTGTCTCTCTGTCTCTCTCCCTCTCTAACTTCCCCTTCCTCTCAATTTCTGGCTGTCTTTATCCAATAAGTTAATAAAGATTAAAAAATAAAATATTAAAAAACCAAATTAGACATATGGAGGTAGTTATGATGTCACGAGTGGCTTAGAGGAAAAGAGAGAAGTGAATCAGAAAAAGAAGGGGCAACTATATATAAATGTGGATAGGATAGTTGTAGAGAAGATGGTTGACTCATGTCTGAAACTTTAGGGAAACAGTGCTGGATTGCAGTGGGAAGAGTGAAGATTCAGAACTCTGGTGATGGGAATGGTGTGGATTCAAATCCCCATCGACATGTAATTCTGTAATATAAAAATAAAAAAATAAAAATTAAACTCCATACTAATCAATCGTAAAGAATCATGACAAGTTAGAAATGCCCTAAATGTATTTTAGTAGGACATACTTACAGTGACATATTTATAAAAACCCATATTTATATTTTAGTGACATATTTATAAAAAGCGAACTTGCTCTACATGAAACATTGGGGATACATTTCTAAAATGATGCCAAGCATAAAGAACCCTAGAAGAGGAGGCTGAGAGGTGGTGCACATGCGGAGGGAGAGCTTCCCGAGTGGTGATATAGGACTGCAGGTGTCTCTCTGTCTTTCTCCCCCTCTACTGCCCCCTTCCCTTTCAATTTCTGGCTGTTTCTACCCAATAAATAACAGTAAATTTTTTATAAAAAATTTAAAAGGACCTTAGAAGAATAAAATGAATAACAATCACTAAGGAATGCTTAAAAATGTTAAGCACAACAATGAAAGTTATATGTTATTTAGGGTACAGACCTCTGTAGGAGAAGTGTAGCAAAGACAATAGCACGAAGGATACACAGCAATATTAGTATTATAGTTAGAGGAAGGAAGAAGGGGATGGAATCTGGCAGGAGCAGAAATGAAGTTTCACTTTCTACTGTAACATTTTCTTACTTAAAAAAAGCATGGGGGGTCGGGCGGTGGCGCAGTGAGTTAAGCGCATGTGGCGCAAAGCGCAGGGACCGGCTTAAGGATCCCGGTTTGAGCCCCCGGCTCCCCACCTGCAGAGGAGTCGCTTCACAGGCAGTGAAGCAGGTCTGCAGGTGTCTATCTTTCTCTCCCCTTCTCTGTCTTCGCCTCCTCTCTCCATTTCTCTCTGTCCTATCCAACAACGAATTGCATCAACAAGGGCAATAATAATAACCACAACGAAGCTACAACAAGGGCAACAAAAGGGGGAAAAAAATGGCCTCCAGGAGCGGTGGATTCATGGTGCAGGCACCGAGCCCAGCAATAACCCTGGAGGAGGAAAAAAAAAAAAAAAGCATGACATAATTTCACAATTTATAAAATCAAGTTGTAGAGGTGAACCTGCTATAATATTCTTCCATTTTTATTAAGATTTGAACATATTTTGGTAATGCAACTAATAATGAGCAGGTTTTAATTTTTCAAGTGAAAACCTATAGATTTTATTACTCCTCCTCATCAGTCATTTAAAATTCAAAATATTAACATACCACCAATCATGTTGGTGTTCCTTATGTATAATCCTAGTTCTTGTTGCTTAGACTTTGGTACAAAGACTCAAAATGTACTTTTACTATTCTAGAAAGAATTGTAATGGTCTAGTAATGTACATCAATGTTAATAAAAGCCATGTAGATAAATCTCCCAAACAGTCCTTTTATGGCTTATATTTTTTTGCTCATCTAAAATTAAGAAGTATTCTCTCACCTTCATAGATATTTCTTCTAAGTAAGATAGTTATACACTTCCAAGTGCTTTAAATGAAACAAAGTGGAAGCATTTGTTAAGGATGGTTTGCTTTTTTGCTTGCACACTTGTTCAGCAGAACAGCAAGACAAAGAATCATTGCTTTGAATTATGTGATCAATTTCACTCTGAGTATGCTATTGATTAGTGTAACAAACAGCTTCTCTATGACCCAGATTTTCGGTGGTATATATTTGAAATGTGGCTGGTATGCCCCAAGTCTGGCAGTAGTGTTCATTGTGTAAATTAACTAGGATAATGACCTGTGGCTTTCAATTGTAGCTTTGTGCTTAAATATGTCATTAACCTTTATTTCTGATGCCCTCCATACAATGTAATTTGTGCAAAATGTTCAAATTAACTTTTCAGACATTGTCTACATTCAAACTAGAAAATAATTTTCATCATATGGGACATAAATATTTCACATTAAATAAAACTTAGATACCTCAGTTTCTCAATGTCAATGCTATTTAACATTACCAAAATTATTGTATTTATTTATTTATTTATTTATTTATTGCCTCCAGGGTTATTGCTGGGGCTCAGAGCCTGTAATATGAATCCACTGCTCCTGGAGGCCATTTTTTTTCCCTTTTTGTTGCCCTTGTTGTTTATCATTGTTGTGGTTGTTATTGTTGTTGTTATTGCTGTCGTTGTTGTGGGATAGGACAGAGAGAAATGGAGAGAGGAGGGGAAGACAGAGAGGAGGAGAGAAAGACAGACACCTGCAGACCTGCTTCACTGCTTGTGAAGCGACTCCCCTGAAGGTGGGGAGCCGGGCCCTCAAATACTGAAATTATTAAACGTGAACTTATTTCTTGCATTCTGCACTATTTGTTGACTGCTCGCAAAGCACTACTGTATTCTAAATATAAAGTGATGGTCAAAAAGTTCCTATTCTCTTCAAATTAGTGCTAATATATAATGTATGATAGAGCAAAAAACAGCTTACTATGTAAGTCCCACATATGGGATAGTGTTTAAGAAGAAGCAAGACTACTAACAAACTTCTGCATTTCAAAAACAAATTATACAAGGGTAACCAGGCAGCCCAGTAACTGAGAGAATATATTTACACCTCACACATCCAACAAGAGATTGATAGCAAGTATATATTAAGAAATCATACAGTTTAACATAAGAAAATAAATAACCCAATAAAAAAAAGTGGGCATAAACTGAACAGACAATTTTTTCTAAAGAAGAAATACGTGTGGCCCACAGACATATAAAGAAATGCTCTATAAGAGAAGGCAGAACCATTGAAAAAATGGAAAAAACATAGATAGATAGACAGATAGTTATAGAAATAATAGTCAACCCATACCTATGACCTTGGGAGAATCACTGTGTTTTCCAACGGAGGGACTGGGGACATGGAACTCATGGTGGTAATGGTTCAGAATTGTACCCCTGTTACTTGGTAAGTTTGTAAATCACTAATAAAAAAATAAATAGGGCAGGAGTAGATAGCATAGTGGTTATGCAAACAGACTGTCATATCTGAGGCTCCAAAGTCCCAGGTCCAATCCCTTGTACCACCATAAGCCAGAGCTGATCAGTGCTCTGGTTGGTAAATAAATAATAAAAAGAAAAACTTAACTTCATTTACCGTTAGAGAAATACAAACTAAGCTGCACTAAGATTCCACCTCACACCAGTGAGAATAGCCTACATCAACAAAACAGGAAATGATAGATGGCAAGCTTGTGGAGAAAAAAAGACTCTTGATGGTGCCAGTGTGAGAATGCAAACAGGTGAAATACCTTTAGAAAACTGTAGAGAGAGTCCTTAAACAAATACAGACGGAAATACCTTATCATCTAGCAGTACCACTCTTAAGCATATAACCAAAGGATACAAAAACACTAATTCAAGGGACATATGCACCTCTATATTCTAAACTGCATTAATTACAAAGGTGAAAGAGTGGAAGTCTCCTTTAATGCCCATTGACTGAATAAAAAAAAATAAGATACATACTCCATGGAACACTATTCTGCAATGAAAAAAAAGATGACATTGTGCCCTTTGGGATAAAATGGATGGAACTAAAGGTAATTATACTTTTATATAAGTAAATAGGTAAAAGACAACTACCAGAGGTTTCACTCATATGCAGAATCGAGAGAACAGAGCTACATAAACTTGCAAAACAAACAACAAGAAGAAAACAATGAATAAGTAAATAAACTGTCAATGTATGCTAATCCTTTATTTGAAGACTATAGAAACAGGTGGAGAAGAAGAATCAGTAAGCATAAAGATACAAAGACAAGAGAAAAGACATTTGGCCCAGATGTGCAGTTTATTTTTGTATGAATTCTTCACTATTCTGTGGCTGTATCTTTTTGGAATTCTTAGCCCAAATCATTGTTTTCAACTTATATCACTAAGTAGTCAGCCTTCAGAAAAAGCCTCTAATGAGTCCTGATGTGTGATATTCACTCCTTTATGAAGTTCTCTGCTTGAATGTAGGATGGACCTAACTGACTTTATAAAACACAGAGTAGGGTAGGAGAGTCATTTCTAATGTCACGTAATACAGTCTGGCTTCCTACCTTGAAAACATTCTCATTTCTCTTTCTCTCTCTCTAGCTCTCATTTTCTCTCTCCCTTTCATCTGTACACTCTCTCAGTCTCTTTCCCTCTCAAATTAACCATCCTGGAGAAGAATAGCAATCATGCTTCAGGCAGTCCTGTGGAAGGACCCTTGTGCAGAGAGACTCAACCTGCCAACAGTCAGATGAGTGAGCTTAGAAGCAGAACACTCCCCAGTCAGCCCTTCAGATGAAACTGCATCCATTGCTGACAACTTGGCTCCAATTTAATGAGACTTTTTTTTTTTTAACCAGAGTGTTGTTCAGCTCTAGATTATGGTGGTGCAGGGGATTGAATCTAGGACTTGGGAGCCTCAGGCATGAGAGACCCTTTGCATAACCATTATGCTATCTCCCCTGCCCAATCAGAGACTTTTAATCAGAGGCACTAAATAGAAATGTGTCTATTTTCAGACAGGCAAAATAGCTCACTTGTGCAGTATACCTGCTTTGCCATGCATTAGACCCAAATTTGAGCCCAGTCTTCACTGTATTGGAGGAAGCTTTTGTTCTGTGTACTACCCATCCACCCTCCCCTCAGACATATCCCTATCTGAAAATAAGTCTGCCTGGAGCAGTGAAACCCTAGCAACAACTGGGAGAAAAGGAAATCTGACTCCAAAAAGTATGAGATGGCAAATACTTGTTTTAATTGGCTGAATTAGGATGGCATGTTACACGACAATAGATAATGAAATGAATACGGTCAGCATTTAGGACTTCTGCATGGCTCAGTCTTCTATGAAACCCTCACAGAGGGTCTCTAGAAAACTGCTATTACTGAGGGTTGGATGGTGGCACACTTTGTTAAGCACACATAGAAAGGACTATGGACAAGGATCAGCGTTCGAACCCTCATTCCCCACCTGCAGGGGATACTTCACATGCAGTGAAACAGATCTGCAGGTGTCTTTCTCTCGCCTTCTCTACCTCCCCCTTCTCTCTCAGTTTCTTTCGGCCTATTGAATAAAATGAGGGGAAAAGGGAGGGTGGCTGCCGGAGCAGTGGATTCTGAACACAGGCACCGAGCCCTAGCAATCACCACCCCCACCCTGTAAGCAAAAGAAAAGAGAAAAGACTACTATTACTACTAATAACAAGATTGCTCCTTCTTAAGAAATAAAATCTAGTTCAGGTTTGAAATGTGTTAAACCATGGATAAAGAACTAAGAGATTTAAATTTTGTTCAGATGCTGCCAAGTTAGGAGACAAAAAGAGGGCAAATATTAGAGTTTCTGCAGCATTAATACTACTGCCCTGTGGCTCTCTCTTGCACCTAAGAATGGCCCCTTAGGTCCCTCTCTCTCCTCCTCACCCACAGAACTAGACTGTAATGTTAAAGCATATAGTGTTCAATGCTGAACAAGCACTGTATCATCTCGGACCATTGCCACAGTTCTACTTACTGCCAGTCCCCATAGTGTTACCCTCTTCTGTTTTGCCACAAGCATGACATTTCGGATAAGGTGGATTTGGTGCAGTTATATAGCCTTTCTGTCACACGTTCCCTTTTATTTTCACACAAGGCATCATTTTTCTTCAAATATTCATGAGAAATCTTTTTTTCTTTCTTGGTGAACTAAAAACATTTTCAATACTATTCTGGCATAGGAACTAATTTGAAGGATTGAAATCTACAAAATACTAATTAGCTAAGTAAATCATGTCAGCTTGACACATTGATTCATATGTTTAAACTGTTGATAAGGCAAGGTGAAATGAATTCTACAATATCTTAGAATTCTTCTACATATGTCATTTATTATGTATCAAGAACCTAACCCATTTCTTTTTGACTCTGTAATGTAGGAGAAGAAAACCTGCTGGCAATTTTACGACGAAGATGGTGGAAGTATATGATTCTGGGACTCATAGACCTGGAAGCAAATTACCTGGTAGTCAAGGCCTACCAGTACACCACCCTGACCAGTATCCAGGTACCACTGACTCTTCTTTTATCCTCAACTTACTCAGTTACCATATGTAGTTTACTTCCAGTTGAATCACTTGGGACTGTCAATACTTCTGTATAAGTTTTGTAGCAAGAAAATGAGATATAAAAAAATCAACTTGAATTTTATGTTTCTCTCATTTTTCCTAACTCATGTAGTAAGTTAGTTTGCCTCTCTCTCTCTCTCTCTCTCTCCTGCTGCTGTGGCCATTTTATTTATTTATTTATTTATTTATTTATTTATTTATTTATTTATTTTGGATAGGACAGAGAGAAATTGAGAGAGGAGGGGGAGGAAGAAGTAGAGAGGAAAAGAGAAAGAGAGACATCTGTAGACTTGCTTCAACACTTGTGAAATGACCCCCCAACACACGAAGGTGTGGAGCCTAGGGCTCAAACTGGGATTCTCATGCGGGTTCATGGGCTTCCTAGCATGTGCACTTAACCAGGTGTGGCACCTCCCAGGCCCTGACTTTTTTTCCTCCTCATTCTTAATAAATCACAATAACCACTGACAATGAAGGAAAAGTATATGTAGCTATGAATATTACCAACTAATCTCATGACAGTAGGAGAATTAATAAGCACAAAATCTCTTTTAATCGTAACATAAAATTGTAGAATGTTAATGGACTTTGATTAAGTAATCACAGTGCTAAATACTTTTTTTTTCTTTCTCTGCTGTGTCGATTTTGTAGTCTGAAGGGACAGAATTTGTCCTAAAGGGACAAGATTTAAATTCCTAGAGTGCATTATGCATGAATGTAACCATTATGCTTGTATGTTCTTTTTTCTACCCTCTTTTTTTTCTTTTGCACAGATACATGGGCACACATAGTGCAAATTAGTGTATGTTTCTGTTACTACACATATTACTCAGTATGCCATAAATAAATATCTTGCCCTTATTTTTCTTTTGGGGCAACACTATGAATTTTACAGTCATTACATCTAGGATAAAGAAGAATATTGTTCACATTAGATATGAATTAAATTTGAAACATCAACAGTTTTCCTTCCATCCTAGTATTTTGCTTGGCAATGACAATGAAAGTAGAGATGGGGGCTGGTTGGTGGCGCACCTGCTTGAGCACACATGTTACAATGTACAAGGACCCAGCTTCCAGCCCTCCATCCCCACCAGCAGGGGGAACACTTTGTGAGTGGTGAAGCAATGCTGCAGATATCTCTCTCTTCCTCTCTATCCCCACCTTCCCTCTCGATTTCTGACTGTCTCTAGCCAATAAATAAATAAAGATAATAAAATTTTTTTTAAAAACGATGAATGAAAATGGAGTATTAAGCAACCTAACAGGCAACCTGAACAAATAATTTAGATTATGTAGACTGTATAGGAAGCTATTTAGGCCAGATTTAAATGGGGCTTATTTTGTATACCCAATGAGAGACAGATAACTACCCACAACCCACTGACCAAAGTACAGAGAGCTCTTTTAATTTTACCACACTGATTACATGGGACTACTGTGAGTTAATTGGTTTACGCTTGACCTTCTTGAACCAATACAGACTAAGATTTTTCTCACTTCTTCTTCTTCTAGCATTTGCCCTTCTTCCGTAGCCAGTCAACAGCATCAGGTTGAGCCTGATGCAAAGCCTCGAGACCTTCTTTGAATCTGGAGAGGTGGCAGTCGTTGACTATGTGGGTCATAGTCTGTCTGTAGCTGCAGGGGCAGTTCGGGTCGTCTCTGGCTCCCCAGCGATGGCTTTCAATAGGAATATTACTGGCATTCTGAACAGACCAATTTCACTGTATATTCCTGACCCCTCCCCACTGAGACCAACAGTAGCTTTTCCAGACTCTTTAACAACCATATCACCATGAACTTCCAAACACCATCCAGTAGAGAGGTACAGTCTCTGATTAAAAGTCAGTATCCCACCAGTCGACACTCCTCTCTGAAGTCAGGCTGAGATCAGCCTTCCCCAGACACACAGTTATCCTTTAGAAGAGGTGTGAAGTGAATGGGTACTGGGGACCCTTAGTCTGGCTCTTGCCTTTTTTCAACAATCTGAATAGGTCCCCCTTGCCTCTTCTCTCTCTCTCTTCTGTATTCCTATGCCTGTTTTTTTTTAAAACCCTGTCTCTGTTGTCATCCTTGCTTAAGACTATTTGAATAGTCCTGTTTATTCTAGCAAATGGAACATTTTCACAAAAAGGGTGATTTCATATTCATCTTTCATCTCTAGTTCCTACAAAATCTCACACACAATGATACAAAAGTGTTTATAGAAGCTAATAAAACTGTATTGATTTCCAGTATTTGAGGGCACAGAAGTTCCCAGTCTTCTACCTAAATTGTGATGTCTCCAGAGTAGCCATGCATGTACAGTGGTGAAAGGAAGAGAGGAATGTTGATCTCACAGCAGAACCTGGCCCCACTAGTTCAGAATCCAAAATTGCAAAGGAATCTAGGGGAGAATGAAGAAGAAGCTTCCTTCCTTTAAGTTTTGGCTCTTCTGTTAATCTCTGAAAAGTCACCACCATCAATTTCTTTAATGGGGTTTACAGTCGACAGTAAAATACAATAGTTATACATGTGTAACATTTCTCAGTTTTCCACATAACAATTCAACTCCCACTAGGCCCTCCTCTGCCATCATGTTCCAGGACCTGAGCCCTTCCCCCAACCCACCCCAGAGTCTTTTACTTTGGTGCAATACACCAACTCCAGTCCAAGTTCTGCTCAGTGTTTTCCCTTCTGATCTTGTCATCAGTTTCTTAAGTTTGATGGAATCTTTTTTTATTGTTATTGTTTTCAATTTCATAAAACTCTAATATTGTTCATGAGCTATCTATGGCACTTATTTCCAATAACTGGTCCTCTGGTCCTCAGGTGTTTAGAATGAAATTTTATAGACTTCTACTGATACATCTAGCCATAAGTCAGGCTGTGATGTGGAGAACATATAGAAGTAACAAGAGAAATATAGGAGAATACGCAAAGAAATATAGGAAGAGAGCTAAAACATTAAGTTGGGGTCATATTGTGGGAAGTCTTCAAGGTCAGCATGAAAAGTGTAACTTAATTTTGTGGATAAAGAGAGCAGTGGAGTTTTTTGAGGAAAGAAATGATAGGATGTGATCCAACAGTCTCTTTATAAAACACTTCTGTTTTAGCAAAAGAGCTTTCATTAACAGGTGGCAGAACATCAACTACTTTTGTTTTCTGATTTTCTTAAAAGCAGATACTTAGGGGGAAAAAAAACACTTGAAAAAAATCCCTTCACAGAGGCCAGGCAATGGCACACCTAGTTGAGTGCACACATCACAGAGTGCAAGGACCCAGGTTCAAGCCTCCTGGTCCCCACCTGCAGGGGGAAGATTCACAAGTGGTGAAACAGGACTGCTAGTGTCTCTCTGTCTCTCCCTATCTCTCCCTCCATTCTCAATTTCTCACTGTCTCTATCCAATAATAAATAAATAAAAATATTTAAAAAAAGAAAAAATCCCTAGTTTATCCACTTGCCTTTTCAGCTCTGCCACAAAACTTACAGCTAAAAATTACAAAGGAGGGGGTGGGGCGGGGGGTAGCTCAGTGGGTTTAAGCACACATGGTGCAAAGTGCAAGGACCAGCTTAAGGATCCTAATTTGAGTCCCCAGCTCGCCACCTTCAGGGGAGTCGCCTCACAGGGGGTGAAGCAGGTCTGCAGGTGTGTGTGTCTCTCTCTCCCCCTCTCTACCTTCCCCTCCACTCTCAATTTCTCTCTGTCCTATCCAACAACAACAACAATAACAGTAACGACAAGGGCAACAAAAATGGAAAAAATAGCCTCCAGGAGTAGTGGATTCATAGTGGAGGCACCACACCCCAGTGATAACTGTGGAGGAAAAAAATTACAAAGGAATAATGCCTGAAGGTTGAGAGCGAAAGTATTTATTTAAAATGATTATAGACACACAAGGTGTTACAAAAATGTGTAGAATTATTTGAACCATTCACACTTTTTCCAATCATGACATCTTATGACTTTAGTAGATTGTCAAAACCAAGATATTGGTATTGGTACAGTGGTGCCAATTCAATTTTCATTCTTTTTCTTTACTCGTTTGTATGTGTGTGTGTGTGTTTCTATGCAATTTATAATCACTGCCATCATCATGATCAAAACTACAATACCACTACACTTGACTGCCAATCTCTTCTTCACCCTTACAGAATGAAATTGCATGGTATTTAACCTTCAGATGTTGACTTTTATTAACTAAGCATATTGGTTTTAGGTCAGCCAAACTGTTATGTACATCAGAAGTGTGCTCCTTCCTTTCTGCTGAGAGCTTTCCTGTGGTATGGGTGCATGAAAGTTTAGCCATTCGCTTGTTGAAGAAAGGATATTTTGTTTTGCTCATAGCCTTGAGCCTTTTTACAGATAAAGCTATTATATGAATTTTTGGTGTTAACAAAAGATTTTACTTCACTGAGATCAATATTCAGAAGTGCAGTTGCTGGATCATGTAACAATGACTGCTTTGATTCTAGAAACTGTCAGAGAATTTTTCAAAGAGACTTTACGATCTTACATTATTACAACAGTACACAAGAGAACCAGTTGTGTCCCAGCTTTAACAGACTTTGTGTTATCATTGTTTCTCAATTTAGTTATTCTATAAGGTGTGTGGTTATGGTCCATTGTGGTTCTAGTTCACATTTCCCTAATGGCTAGTATAGCTGAAACTTTTTGAAATATATATTTTTAACTTTTACTTTAATGTCAGAAGCCAAAGAGAGTTGTGGCAAAAGAGATAATATTTATTGGAGGAAGAGGAGGGAAGATGAAGTGAAGAAACCCAGCTATTACCTTTATTAGAAAGTACAAGGAGACATGATGACACTATCGTGTTGGTTTTATGAGGATTTTATTCTAAAGCAACATTTGTGGGTTTGTATCTTTTCATTTATAAAGTATGAATAGATTGTGCCTGTAACTTTGAGACAGATTAGCAATGACATTTAGATAAATTTAAAAGCAATGCTATTCTTGTGACTGTGCTATATGAACCATTTTAGAAATATCAGCTTTAGGTCTTTTCACCCCCCAAACAAGTATTCCTATTTCTTCAGCCACAAAGTATTAAAATATAAACAGATGACACTAGTACTTAAATAATCAGAAGAAAGCAGGAATTTTTGGTAATTCACAGTGGAAGTGATTTCTATACTCTCGCTAATCACACTAAGGGGTCTGTACTTTAAAAAAAATGTATTTATTTATTATTGGATAAAGACAGAAAGAAATTGAAGGGAGGAAGAGATAGAGAGGTAAAGAGACAGAGAAACAGAGAGACACCTTCAGCCCTGCTTCACCACCTGTGAAGTTTCCCCCATGCAGGTGGGGACTAGGGGCTTGAACCTGGGTCCTTGCATACTGTTATGTGAGCATTTAACCAGGTGCACCACCACCTGGCCCCAGAGATTTGTATCTCTAAAGCATTTCTGCCTTCACAGAGTGCATATTTCAGAAGTCTTCCCATTCTTCAGGCAGTTTCTTCCAGGAACAAAGAACAAGAAAAGATTTCCTCCAGTCCTTATTATTCTCTGTCTTCTCTATTCCTGTAACTTGGTAGAGCTTAATGCAGAGTGAAAGAAAGCTTCCTCAGTGTCATTATGATGTTCATTCCTAAGACTAATTCCACAAAATCTATACCTACAGCATCATACCTGTACCATCATGTCTACCATATGCAACATACTACAGTATGTCTCAAACATAACTCTCGGGCTTTTTCTAGGTTTGCTGTCTGGGTTTCTTTAGACTAAGAATTAAGGCGGGCTGGGTGGTGGCACACCTGGTTGAGCTCACATGTTACAATGTGCAAGGACCCAGGTTAGAGCCTGTGGTCCCCACCTGCAGAGGGAAAGCTTTGCAAGTGGTGAAGCAGTATTGTGGGTGTCTTTCTGTCTCTCTCCCTCTCTATCACCCCCTTCTCTCTTGATTTCTGGCTGTCTCTATCCAATAAATAAATAAAGATAATTAGACTCGGAATTAAGTTAGATACAGAAAAAGCTAGGTATCTTATGTTTCCTGAGTCTAAAATTTAAGTCATGTGAATAGATTTAACATCCAGATTCCATTATTGGTTTAAAAAATTCTAGAACTAGATGCTGAGGACACAGAAACTGATTAGACCTGAGTCCTGCTGTCAGGCCAATAGATAGCTATATTAATAAGTAGGTTATAGTGGAGTAATAGGATGAAAAAAACATTCATTCTGCTTAGTGGAGACTCAAGAGTGAGATACCGCCCCCATAGAATTCATATAATTATGGCCCCAAACTGATGCAGTTATCGCACATGAGAGAAAGTCGCTCAGCAAGCCTTGTGTTTATACATCATTGATTTCCTGTGCTCATCAGAAATATGTCCATGGACTTGAGTTTTATTAAAACCATGGTCTCCTTTTTACTTGCTGTTTTATTTTTCCTGTCCCTCGTGTGGAATTGTGAAAGACTATTCAAGAAGTACTCTGAAGTACATTAAAAGACAGTGGTTTTAATAGCAGACAAAATTCTTATCCCTAGAATGAACATTATATTCTTCTTCTTCTAGCGTTTGCCCTTCTTCCGTAGCCAGTCAACAGCATCAGGTTGAGCCTGATGTAAAGTTTCGAGACCTCCTTTGAATCTGGAGAGGTGGCAGTCGTTGACTATGTGGGTCATAGTCTGTCTGTAGCCGCAGGGGCAGTTCGGGTTGTCTCTGGCTCCCCAGTGATGGAACATAGTGGCGCACCGGCCATGGCCTGTTCGATAGCGATTGAGGAGGGCCCAATCATAACGTGCTAGGTCAAAGCCGGGTTGATGCTTGCAGGGGTCTGTGATGAGGTGTTTGTTCTTTACCTCAGCTGACTACCAGCTCTGTTTCCAAGAGTCTGGAACAGAGAAGTTCAGTGTAGGCGTAGGGGACCAGATTGGATGACGAGACGTCAAGTGCTGGACAGGGTGGGCGAAGATATCCGCGTATATTGGCAGGTCCGGTCGAGCGTAGACGTGGGAAATGAACTTAGATGATGCCGCATCCCGACGAATATCTGGCGGGGCGATGTTACTAAGAACTGGCAGCCATGGAACCGGGGTGGAACGGATGGTTCCAGAAATGATCCTCATGGAGGAATATAATTTGGAATCGACCAAGTGGACATGGGGACTACGGAACCATACTGGGGCACTGTATTCTGTAGTGGAATAGCATAATGCCAGAGAGGATGATTGTAGTGTGGAAGCGCTCACGCCCCATGAGGAGCTGGCCAGTCTTGCAATGATGTGATTGCTCGCGCCCACTTTTGCTGCAGTTTTTATGAGATGTTCGTAAAATGATAGGGTGCGATCGAGAGTAACGCCAAGATAGACTGGCTGGGCTTCATGCCGGATTCTCGTATCGTCAAGCTGCACATTAAGCTCACGTGAGGCCGAGGCATGGTGTAGATGGAAAACAGATGATACCGTTTTTGCAGTGCTAGGGATTAGTCGCCATTTTTTACAGTAATCAGATATCAGAGACATGTCTTTCGTGAGTGTTTCCTCGAGGATGTCAAACTTGGCTGCATGAGTTGCACAGCAGATGTCATCGGCGTAGATGAACTTCCTTGAAGAGGTTTCTGGAAGGTCATTGATGTAAATATTAAATAGCATAGGAGCCAGAACAGAGCCCTGGGGGAGGCCACTTGAGACAAGTCTCCATCTGCTAGACTTGTCACCCAGATGCACCCGGAATCTTCTGTTTTGGAGAAGAAACGATATGAATGCATTGGATCGACCTTCCCATGGTGCATCCCATGAGTACCCATTCATTGAGGAAACTGACGATCCTTCCTAGCCGACTGAATCCGCATGGATCCCAGTCACTTTCAAAGCCAGCAACAAGCAGCTCCTGGCAGCTTTCAAGCTGTTGGTCCTGCTCTTCGAGTCCTCCAACTTAATGTTGAGGGGCTGTCCTTTGCCAAACACATTCTTATTGGTCAATTGGTGATACAGCATCAGGCAGATGTTATTTGCCTACAAGAAACACATATAGCAGTCGATGAAGCTGCTCGATTCACCATCAGTGGATTTGATTTAATATGCTATAATCTCCATCCTAAACACGGCCGAGCCATCTACGCTAAATCGTATCTTGTGGACGTTTACCATACGGCCTCTTCGACCTTCTACGACTCCATTACTATTGGAACTATTCAGCTCGTCAACATATATAAGCCTCCCAGTGCCTCATGGGATAATGAGGTCCTGCCTAGCCCGAATCACCCAGCCATTTACGTTGGAGACTTTAATAGTCATCACCAAGACTAGGGATATTCCTCCACTCATGCTGATGGCTCTATCTTAGCCGACTGGGCTTCAGCGAATGACCTCTCCCTATTATATGATCCCAAACAGCCAAGCTCTTTTCACAGTGCTAGATGGAATAAAGACTCGTCACCCGACCTGTGCTGGATTAGCACAGTCAACAGCCAAGCCTTTCCCGGTACGAGACAAGTTCTCAAGGACTTCCCGCACAGTCATCACCGCCCAGCTATCATCCACATTGGTCTCCAGCTCCCACTGATTCTGTGCTCGGAGAAACTAAGATGGAACTTTCGGAAGGCTAACTGATGTCTGTTCAGTGATCTTACCAACAAATCTATTCCTGCAATTCCAATTAACTCTATCCCCTCTGAAGATTCCTACAGGCGCTTCCACCAAGCCATCTTCAAAGCAGCTTCCCAAGCTATTCCTCGTGGGAGACGTGCTAACTATACGCCTTGTCTTGATGCTGAATGCGAGCAACTACTAAAGCAGTATGATGAGTCGGGTGACCCAGATGTGGCTGACCATCTCATTGCCTCCCTGGATGCAGCATGCCAAGCCCGCTGGCAACAACTCACGGAAAGTCTGAACTTCACCCACTCAAGTAGGAAGGCCTGGAAGCTTCTTCATAGTCTGGGTGCCGGTAGCCAACCCTCTCCCGTCTCCCATCCTCCCGTATCTCCAAACTCAGTGGCCAGTCACCTAACTCAAGTTGGACGTGCTAAGATCGACCCAGTCTGGAAAAGAGAAATTTCCCATGAGTGGTCATCCCACTTCCGTTTATCTTGTCCATCTCCAAAACTCTCTCCCTTTACACTGTCTGAACTGGAAGACGCTTTGAAGAGGGTTAAACCGGGAACAGCTGCTGGCTATGATAACATCACCCCAGAACTCATTCTTATCTTGGGCCCCGCGGCAAAGAAGTGGCTCACTACATTCCTGTCCCACATCTTGGAATCCGAATCTATGCCCAAAATTTGGCGTCGTGCAAAGATTATAGCAGTTTTGAAACCAAAGAAAGACCCAACACTGGCCGCCAGCTATAGACCAATTTCTCTCCTCTCCGTGTGTTACAAACTCCTTGAGAGGCTGCTTCTGTCACGTATTTCTCCTCTTACAGAGAAATTCCTATCACCCGCCCAGGCTGGTTTCTGCCCAGGAAGATCTACCTGCGAACAAGCCCTGGCCCTCTCAACTTACATTGAAAATGGATTCCAGAAGAATTTAAAGACGGGTGCTGTCTTTGTTGATCTCACAGCAGCCTATGACATGGTCTGGCACCGTGGTCTCCTAGTCAAGATCTCAAGATGCCTGCCTCCATGGGTGGCCAACACTATATTGTTTCTTCTCCAAAACAGAAGATTCCGGGTGCATCTGGGTGACAAGTCTAGCAGATGGAGACTTGTCTCAAGTGGCCTCCCCCAGGGCTCTGTTCTGGCTCCTACGCTATTTAATATTTACAACATTATATTCTGAATCTCTCTCTCTTTCTTACATTTCTTAGATGTGGACTGCTTAGTCTTGTGATTGTGAGAATAACTTGAGTATGTAGCAATTCAGATCTAAATTTTTCATTGAGGACAGCACAATTTTTCATTGATCCTTTGTTTTAATATAGGATATAGACACTTGCAAATCATCAGAGGAAAACACTGAAACCAACTTCAGGTCTTTCTTGGAAAAGCTGCTATTGGTCCTGTCTTTTTTTTTTTTTTTTTTTTTTTTTTTACCAGAGCACTGCTCAGTTCTGGTTTATGGTGGTGCAGGGGATTGAACCTGGGACTTTGGAGCCTCAGGATTGAGAGTCTCTTTGCATAACCATTATGCTATCTACCCCCTCCCTATTGGTCCTGTCTTGACCTTGTTTATTTAGCCATCTTCACTTTCCTCATGGCAACAGTCAATTTCTATTTTATATGATAGATTACTTACACATTTCTTTTTTTTTTAACCAGAGCACTATTCATCTCTGGCTTATGGTGGTATGGGGGATTGAACCTGGGACTTTGGAGCCTTAAGTATAAGGGTTTGTTTGCATAACCATTATGCTATATACCCTCTGCCCCCCCCTTTTTTTGTCTTTCTGTTAGAACCAGGGCCTTGTACATACATATACAATTTCACTGCTCCCAACTGTTTTTTCATCCAGGTAGAGAGAAACAGTAGGTGATAAAGGGGTGGGAAGGCACAATGGCAGAGTTTCTTCTGTTGCCATAAGCCAGCAGTGTTGGCACCTGAATCATGAGCATGGCAATGCAGGCACACTACCTGGTGAGTGATTTCCCTGGCTCCTTTCTTTCCTTCAAGTCTATAAGGTCCTTGAATGTGGAACCTACACACTTTGCATGAAGTAATAGTTGAATAAAGTCTTGATGTTTTAATAAATGCAGAAACTGTTCATCTTTGTTCCCATCACAATATCATGTGTATAGAGATGGGCAAATGTATGACACATTTGAATAAACAATGAATGAGAAGACTGAATATTGGCCAGTTACTGGGCAAGGCAACACAAAGAACCGTTAGTACTTTTTCATCCTAGGTGTTTTTATCCATAAGGATTAACATTAGAAACTAACTCTAAATGTTTTTTTTTAATATTCTACTATGCTCTGGAAATGTAAAGATGAAAAATTGCCCCAGTTCTCATGTGCCTTCCGTATTGTAGACATAGCCTAGATGAAGACCCATTTGTGTTATACTTAGATGTTCAAAGTAACTGTATCTTCTTCATAGCCTATAACTGATCTGTTCTTCATACTGAACCTTCCCCCTAAACATCTTCAAGTTGGTAAATAGTAGTAGGTAGAAGAAAAGACCTGATTAAATATGAAACTTGTCCTTTGCTTGCAACTTAAAAACCTTCTTTGGATAAGTAAACTACTTCTAGACAAATGTTCAACTTCTCAGAATTCCCTTACCTATTTCTGAGAGGAGTGTGACTGCTTGGTCCTTTGGTACCTGTCCACTATGGGCAGTGACTCAGTCACTTACTGTACATGTGCTTGCTGGATACTGGATATGGAGATGCTGGTAGCTTTTTTCCACACCAGCAAGTCTCCCTTTCTCTTGCTCTCTGACTGACTCCATTCCACCCACCCCTTCTCATTGACTCTGCAGACCTTCTTCCCACTTTCAGCTGAAAAGGCATTTGGTCTTTACTCTTGCTGGTTCCTTTTACATGGAAATCTTCATTCCACCCCCTGATAAACCCTTTACATAGCACTCAGCCTTCTGGATATCTCCCAGCAAGATGGGAACTTAGCAAGATTCTAGGAAGTTAGAATTTTATGCAAATCCCATTTCACCTTTAATTGTTCCCAAATATTATTTCTTGCTGGCCTTCCAAATTCTCCTCAGACTAACAGAAGTTCTGATCCAGGGAGGGTATCATCTGGATGCATGGGATTCAACACTTTCTTCTTCTAGCGTTTGCCCTTCTTCCATAGCCAGTCAACAGCGTCAGGTTGAGCCTGATGTAAAGTTTCGAAACCTCCTTTGAATCTGGAGAGGTGGCAGTCGTTGACTATGTGGGTCATAGTCTGTCTGTAGCCACAGGGGCAGTTCGGGTCATCTCTGGCTCCCCAGCGATGGAACATAGCAGCACACTGGCCATGGCCTGTTCGATAGCAATTGAGGAGGGCCCGATCATAACGTGCTAGGTCAAAGCCGGGTTGACGCCTGCAGGGGTCTGTGATGAGGTGTTTGTTCTTTACCTCAGCTGACTGCCAACTCTGTTTCCAAGAGTCTGGAACAGAGAAGTTCAGTGTAGGCGTAGGGGACCAGATTGGGTGACGAGACGTCAAGCGTTGGACAGGGTGGGCGCGAGGAATGATATCATTGCAAGACTGGCCAGCTCCTCATGGGGCGTGAGCGCTTCCACACTACGATCATCCTCTCTGGCATTATGCTATTCCACTGCAGAATACTGTGCCCCAGTATGGTTCCGTAGCCCCCATGTCCACTTGGTCGATTCCAAATTATATTCCTCCATGAGGATCATTTCTGGAACCATCCGTTCCACCCCGGTTCCATGGCTGCCAGTTCTTAGCAACATCGCCCCGCCAGATATTCGTCGGGATGCGGCATCATCTAAGTTCATTTCCCACGTCTATGCTCGACCGGACCTGCCAATATACGCGGATTCAACACTCATTTCTTCTATGTCAGATTCCTTTTCTGTGGTCCACAGGTGGTGGAGACAAGTGTTTCCCTTGTTCTTCTTCACCATGGACTTCTTATCTCCCATAATTCTTTCAGGATACTAGGCTTCCTGGCTCACCATCAAGGGAGGAACAGGTAACATTCAAGATTCTGCAAGAAACTCTGATGTATCTGGTAGTAGCAACTGTAGATATGTTGGAGGAACAATAATGCAATCTAGACTTCCTTCTCTTTGCACAAACCTGACTTCCTAGACTCTTCTTGTTTAAACAAGTTAGGAAAGTCAACTTTGTGTAGGACAACAATCTTTGATGCCTCTGATCTCTAAAGGGCTTCTCCTCTTTTCTTCTCATGGCCCATCTATAAGGAAAAATTAAAACAAGAAAACCCCACTTGGTGTAGTCATGGCTGTACGTATATACCACTGCACTCAAGACCCATGTTTCTCCACCAGCCATAAGGCGAAAATAATGCAACAAAGATGGTCTTGCCAATACCTCCAGTGACACCCTTTTTTTTTTTGCCCACTTTTCTATGTTCCTGTCTTCTCTTCCTTCCTTTTTCTTTTTAATTTCTTTACTGAGGAATTAATGTTTTACATTCGACAGTGAATACAATAGTTTGTACAAATAACATTTCCCAGTTTTTCCATATAACACTACAACCCCCACTAGGTCCTCTGTCGTCCTTTTTGGACCTGTATTCTTCCCCCCCCCCCCCCCCGCGTGCCCACCCCAGAGTCTTTTACTTTGGTGCAATATGCCAATTCCAGTTCAGGTCAACATTCATTATTTATTGGGAGATGATGTGGTCATGTTCCAACACCACTCTTAGGTCTCTGGCTATTTTAAAGTCTTCACCGTCTATCATTTGCATGCACACAGACATTGCACTCACAAGAACAAAGCACTGAGTGCATCTGTCTCCCTCTCACAGTGAGAACAAGGGAATGGAGGAGGGGAGACACCTAGAGTCTGGACAGTGACACCCTCTTAGCACCTGCCTTTAGTGAAGTACTGCTGTACTTCCTGGAACAAATAGACCTTTCAATGTAACTCCACTGGTCTTCCAACAATTACAGATTTATCTGAGATCCATATGAGAATTAGTCCAAAAATCCATGTGGTAATCAGTTAGCCGAGCCAGAACACCCACTTCTTAACTGCGTCTCCAACGGGTAGTAAGGATTAATAAACACCGACTTCTTTTACTCGCACATTTTCCAGTCCATGTAGTCATTGTTTTAATCCATCTTAAGAAAAAAAAATAATAATAGAGACAGTACCTGTTGTCTAAAACTGTCACATACTCCTATGCTTGGATTGTAAATTTAAGAAGAATGATAAAAAATTTCACAGTTCCATGCAGAGTAATCTAGTGAACCAAATTCTTTTAGACACAGGGCAAGGTTAGGAAACCACCTTCCAATTAGCTTTGCTGCTGATGGATTACAGTGTTACCTCAGGTTAAGATCACTTGCTGGTCAATAGAGGGGAAATCTCATAAAGATTAGCGAGATTGCTTCTAGTACTGGCAAAATTCTTCCAACCCACTCTATTTTGGAGTGAAAATGCTAAGGGCAGTTGTACAAGCAAACATAGTAATATTCATTTAGAATCATGTATTCACAGTAACCAGGGGTTAAATAAACCTTAGAACTCTGGAATGCTGTTGGTTGACAAATAAAATCAGCAAAAATTTTTCCCATGCTACTGATAAACCACCATTTTTTTTTACAATGAGTACATTCAAGGAATAATATCCACAGATACATTTTCCAGATTTGATTTATAATTTTTTAACAAATTGGGAGAGTCATAGCATTTCTTGTAAAATGAAAATCATTTTCTGCAATAAAATTAACTTGTACTTGGTTCCTTGGGTATTACCCCTATATACTGAGTTTGTGAGAAAAGTGAAGCTCTCCTTTGTTCCAATATTACATCACACATAGTTTTATATTTTTCAGACTTGTAGCCAAATCGCTTAGCCTGACATATTTAGTGAATTGGGGTGAATAGGGCTAACAGGAAGGTACAGGAAATCCAGCCTCGCATATCCCCGAGGCTCCTTTAGGGTCACATAGATTAATCTGTTACCCACTGAATGCACCAGTCTTCCCAAAGAAGTGTTCTCTACAGAATATAATTGGTAGAATTGTAGACCGGCAGTAGGGCAGATGATAGTTGTAATCAATGCTTTTGTTCATATAAGTAATAGATTGCAAATAAAATTTAGTGAATACATCTAGTGCAGTTTATGTGTGTCAGATAAGATAGACAGGGACAGAGAAAAACTAAGACAAAGACGGGACAAAGAAACAAATCATAGTGTTGAAGACAAGTCTTTAAATGCCTAAGTATGTAAAATTTAAAAATTCAAATTTCTCTTTACTTAGGAAACTTATGAACTGTAAACTTTAACAGAAATCATTTTAATGAAAAATTTAAGTCAGAGTGTTCGAGTTAGCTATGTTGTGGTTATTGAGCCAGTTAAGATATGCTTACTGGGGAGCCAGGCGATAGCACAGCGGGTGAAGCACAGGTGGCACAAATCACAAGGACCGGAGTAAGGATCCCGGTTAGAGCCCCCAGTTCCCCACCTGCAGGGGAGTCACTTCACAGGTGGTGAAGCAGGTCTGCAGGTGTCTATCTTTCTCTCCCCTTTTTTGTCTTCCCTTCCTTTCTCCATTTCTCTCTGTCCTATCCAATAACGATGACAATAATAGTAACTACAACAATAAAATAAGGACAACAAAAGGGAATAAATAAATATTTTTAAAAAGATATGCTTACTGATTGAGTGTGTCTACTTGGACTTTACATGATTTATATATATATGAAGTTATTTAATAGAAATTTATAATTGTTATCAATATTTTATTTTAAATCACTCTGACTTTCTCTAAGCAAAATTCTATAACTAATACCATTGATAACTTCTCACAATTATCTTGTTAATTAGTCTCATGTTCCTGAAATATTCAGAGTGCTTAATGAAAGGGATTTTCTGTGATGAGTTTAAGATTTTACTTTAAAAAATATAATCTAGTTTTGATTCATTTAAAAAATATTATGTTCAGGAGTTCAGGTAGGAGTGCACTAGGTTAAGTATAAGGACCCCTCAAGGATCCTAGTCCAAGCCCCAGCTCCCCACCCACAGAGGCATCACTTCATAAACGATGACGTGGTCTGTAGGTCTCTGTCATTCTCTTTCCTTTCTGTGTCTCCTCCTCTCTTAGTTTCTCTCTGTCCTAGCTAATAAAATGGAAAAAATGGCTTCCAGGGGAAGTGGATTCAAAGTGCAGGCACCAAGCCCCAATGATAACCCTGAAGGTAAATAAATAAATAAATATATATATATGTTCCATAAATAATTTACTTAGAAGACACAATATAAAAAGATAATGGATCAAAAAGAACTTTTTATAAATAGCTTCCATATATGCAGTGACAACTCCAAATAATTATTATTTTTTTCTTTCAATAAAAAATAGCTGGGATTGGGCGGTAGCGCAGTGGGTTAAGCACACATGGCACAATGCGCAAGGACCAAGTAAGGATCCCGGTTCGAGTCCCCGGTTCCCCACCTGCAGGGGAGTCGCTTCACAGGCGGTGAAGCAGGTCTGCAGGTGTCTATCTTTCTCTCCCCCTCTCTGTCTTCCCCTCCTCTCTCCATTTCTCTCTGTCCTATTCAACAACAACAATATCAATAACAACAACAATAAAACAAGGGCAACAAAAGGGACTAAATAATTATTTTTTAAAAATAGCTAAATAGCACACTTTCGACACAAATCAATTTTATCCTTCATTTTGTGTAGCTTTTGTTATTATACACTTACTCAGATGTGACTGTCATTGTTCAAACTAATTTAAAATTTTTCTTTTGAAATTTCATCGTTTAGTTCATTCAAGTCTCTGTATAATTTATCCTCCCATTGGCTCTAGAAAATGAGTCATATACTACAGTATTTTGGTTTCTTGAAAAAAAAAAAAAGTAAAACTTAATCTCAAAGAATGAGCAGTTTTTTTCCTAAGCACATTCCAGTGTGTATTCCCAAGGCAATTTCATAGAGTTCAACATGTTTTTTTAAAAATGGAAACTGTTAAAATACTACCCTGACCTTCTATAGTAACTGATAGCAAATTCCGGTGAATAAATTCTAGTGCATTAAAGAAGATTAAATCTATAAACCCCTGTACACTTGTTCAATAAGTGTAGTTTTATTTACAAAACATTGTCAGTATTATCAAGGCACACTTTCATTATGCCTGAACATAGGTGTGTAGAGCATAATAATGGCATTTTAGAGATGTCAAACTTCTAATCCCTGTGATAATGTACTACTTATCACAATAAAAGAAACTCTATATATGCAATTAAATTAGTGACCTTGAGATGACACAATTATCATAGATCATCTGATGCAACCACAAGGGTACTTTGAAGAGAGGTAGGAGATGTGACAGTAGAAATAGAGGTCAGAGAGTGAGAGAAAGATTTTTCAGATGCTCGTTCCTGGCTTTGACAATGAAGGAAAGATCCACAAATTAAGGGAAGCAGAAATTTCTGTACCTAGAAACTATTTCTGTTCCTAGAAACTAAGTAAAGCATTTTTCTCTTAGGGCTACGTTCATCCTGGAGGTTTAAGAGAAAAATTTCACCTCCAGGATGAACACAGCCCTATCAATGGACTCTTAATTTTAGAACTTTCAGCACTGTAAAATAGTCAGTCTGGATTTTCTTTTCCTACAACAAAAATAGGAAACTAATACAATTGTAAACAACTTTTAGAATCTCTCTCTCTTTCCTCCTCTCTCTCTCTCTCTCTCACACACACACACACACACACACACACACACACAGACACACACCTGAACTCCCCACACACACACACTGTCAGACTGACCTTCTCCAAAAAGAACCAAAAGCACAGATGCATATGCACCCTTTACTTGCCCATCTGTGTTTGTTTTTCCACTTTTGGAGAAGAGGGTTCTGCTGGGTAACTGTTCCTCTTTTTAGTTGCTTAGATGCCAGTGTTCCCAATGCTGCCCAAATGGGCTCCCTGGAGGAGCACTTTATTCCTTCTGCCATTGATAAGGTCCACAAGAAAACACTTCCCTGAGGGTGCTGGGACGTGGCTCATTCAGGTAACCACACGCATTACCATGTGTGAGGGCCTGGGTTCAAGCCCTCTGTTCCCCACCTTCATGAGTAGTGAAGCAGGTCTGCAAATGTCTCTTTTACTCTATCTCCCCTAACCCTTTCAATTTCTGTCTGTCCTGTTAAATTAAAGAGAGAGAGAGAGAGAGAGGAGGGAGAGAGAGGGAGAAAGAAAGGAAGGAAGGAAGGAAGGGAGGAAGGAAGGAAGGAAGGAAGGAAGGAAGGAAGGAAGGAAGGAAGGAAGGAAAAAAAAAAAAAGACTGCTAGGAGTGGTTGGTTTGTAGTTTCTAGAGCAGGCACGGAACCCCAAAGACACTCCTGATGGAAATATTTTTTTTTAAGAATTAAAAAAAAAAGAAGCACGTCCATATCCGGCCTTATTGAGTTTACAGAAGTGCTAATTTTGACTCAATGACTACTGTAATAAACTCACCTGTAGTAAATAACTAAAGGAAGAGGATGCCCTTACAACCAACACAGGGAGGAAAAGCATGTGCTTCCTTTGACAGTGAATTTGAAAAGCACACAATCTGTCTTCTTTGGCAATGAATTTGTTCACAACTTATAAAGGAATAAAAGCTTGTGAGTTTTTTCAAGACCGGAAGATATAGTCTTAAAATTGTTGAGAGAGGCAGACTGGGAGTATGGACCGACCAGTCAACGCCCATGTTCAGCGGGGAAGCAATTACAGAAGCCAGACCTTCTACCTTCTGCAACCCTCAACGACCCTGGGTCCATGCTCCCAGAGGGATAGAGAATGGGAAAGCTATCATGGGAGGGGGTGGGTTATGGAGATTGGGTGGTGGGAATTGTGTGGAGTTGTACCCCTCCTACCTTATGTTTTTGTTCATTAATCCTTTCTTAAATAAAAAATTTAAAATAAAAAAAGAAAGAATAAAAAATAAATAAATAAAAATAAAATAAAAAATAAAAAAAAATTGCTGAGATTTTAATGATTCAGACAATGAGAACTCACAAAAAAACACTAACATATGGGGGGGTGACAGGAGTTATTTCTGTACTCTGTTCCTTTCTTCCTCTTCCTCACTCTTGCTTATATATTCTGGGTTAGAGGTCATTAGCAACAAGAGTCCTTGAGCAAGAGGAGAGCATGGCTGAGCATGTTCTGAGCCTCTCCAGTGAGGACCTGTGATCAATTCAGAGAGTTGTAACACTATTTGTACAAGAACTAGCAACTGCAAAAGGCACTTCCAGCTTCTCCTGGTGGAAGGAGCAAACAGCAGCTCTCTCCCAGTGGTTCAGGGAAACTTCAGTGCTGCTCAGACATTGAGCATGGGCATGGGCTGTCTAGCAGTGAGAAAAGCACCACTGGACTTGTTCAGATGTCGTGCTTTCAGTGAGTTCTTCCCTCACTGGCTGTTCAAAAGCACAACCTCCTGCCCTAAACAACATCCCCTGCCCTCCCTTGCTTTTTATTTTCTCCATAATCCTTACATTGTATAATATAATTTGTATAGTATATGTATAATATGTGTAGTTGATCTATTACAATAGATCAACATATTTCCTTACTTGTCTGTCTCTTTCTACACACAATTAAACATTTTATAAGATTGGGGAATGATTGTATTGCCTAGATTTTTTGGTTTCTTGGAAGAATGCTTCATACATCTTAGATGCTCCAGAAATATTTTTGAATGGATTAGTAAAATATTTATAGGTGTCCTTTTATATGTTAAGCATCACCCTATCTGCAAGAGTTAAAAGTCAAAAAGAAAAATTATATTCCTTATGAACGATAACTGTGATTTTAGTATGATAAGTAGAATTTGACAATATAGAAGTCTAGGGGGAGATTTGGGAGTGGCACCTAATTCAAACTTAAAAAGTCAAAGAGAGCTAGCTCCCTAGAGGAAGTATTGTCTAAAGTGAGTTCTGAAGGATGAGACTGAATGAATCAGGTAGGGAATCATGAGAGAGAAAGAAAAACATGTGAACGTCAGGCTGGGGAAAAAGCATATACAAAGGCATGAATCAAGAAAGCTCATGGTATGCTAAAGAACTGAAAATGTCTGAAAAGGAGATGAAAATGTCTTAAAAGAGGAGATGGTCAAAGTAAAGAATAAACAGTTAGCATGTGACTAAATATCATAAAGGGATATTTAAACCACTTTAGAGAGTTTGGGTTGGGGGCCAGGCAGTGGTGTCCCTAGTTAAGGGTTCACATTACAGTCCACAAAGACCTGGGTTCAAGACCTTGGTCCCCAACTGCAAGGAGAAAGCTTCATGAGTAGTGAAGCAGTGCTACAAGTGTCTGTTTCTTTTGTTTGTTTTTGTTTTTTTGTTCTTTTTTTGTTTTTTGGCCTCCAGGGTTGTTGCTGGGGCTCAGTGAATGCACCATGAATCCACTGCACCTGGAGGCTATTTTTTCTCCTTTTGTTGCCCGTGTTGTCTTACCGTTGTTTTGGCTATTATTGTTATTGATGATGTTGTTGGATAGGACAGAGAGAAATAGAGAGAGGAGGGGAAGACCAAGAAGGGGAGAGAAGGACACCTGCAGACCTGCTTCACCACTTGTGAAGCGTCCTCCCTGCAGGTGGGGAGCCAGGGGCTCGAACCCGGATCCTTAGGCCAGTCCTTGCGCTTTGTGCCATGTGCGCTTAACCCGCTGCACTACCTCCCAACCCCCACAAGTGTCTGTTTCTTTCCCTATGTTATCTTATACTCTCAAATTTCTCTCTATCCATATCTAATAATAAAGAAATAAATCATTTTTTTTAAAAAGAGAGTTTGGTCTTAATCCTGAGGAATGACATAATGAGAGTTGCAACAGATCCATCCTCATCCCCAAGAAAGAAGGAACATACTGGGTGGGACAAGTCAAGAGAGTCCAAAGAAATTTAGGCAGCTAGCTACTAAGAAGGGTCTTGGTGCTTATTTGAAAGGTAGGTAAAAAAAGTTAATCCATTTTTTGTTCAGTTGTGTGCTTGGCAAATATTTATCAGGAATATTTTATATACATTTGTCCATGAGTATTAAACAGACTCATGAAGAGTAAGTGCTTGGACCCAGTAAATCTTCCCCTCCAAATTATACTTCTTTTATTTTCTATCTCTCCCACTAGAACTCCAGGGGAGCAGTGCTCTAAGAACACTATGTTCAAAGGGTACAACGTAGACAAAGACCCCAAGCTTGGCAAGTTTAAGAAATGAAAAAAAAAAAAAAATGAAGTTACTAGGAGAAAGAGATAGCATTGAAGAAGAAGAAAGAAGGGATAATTACACAGGATCTATAAAACAAGTAAAAGATTTCTAAGGAAATTCATTAGAATAAGAGGGGTGTGTGTGTGTGTGTGTGTGTGTGTGTGTGTGTGTGTGTGTTTAGGTTATTGTGACAGCCCATGGCTATTTGATTGAGCAGGAGTAAAAATGGACATGGCAAAAGAGTAGGATTGATTGAAAGATGACTGTGACTTGCCCAACCGTGCTAGCTATAAAAATGTCTAAAGATGATTAAGTACACTGATGAAGTAAAGCCCACAGACTTTTCTGAGTGTTTATTTGGAGGAGTGGGGGAAGTTTAAGGAAAGGTAGAGACAAGAATTATCTGTCAGGAGCCAGGTAGTAACTCATCCAGTAGAGCACACATTACTATGCATGAGCTGGGTTCAAGCCCCAGCTCCCTTCCTGCAGGGGGAAAGCTTCACAGATGGTGGAGCAGTGCTGCTGTCTCTCTGTCTGCTTCTTTCACTCCCTCTTTATCTCTCTCTGTCTCTCACCTTCTATCAAGGAGAGGGAAAAAATGGTCATCAGAGACAGTGGAGAAATGTACCAAGCCCCAGTGATTCCCCCCACACACACACCCCGGCACACACACACACTTCTTTAATTAGTGGCTTGATCCACTGGGTTGTGCCATGTGGTGAAAGGAGGAATACTGAAGAAGAACAGGCATGGAACAGAAAAGAAAGAGCCCTGCTTTGCCCATGTAGGATTGTGCTTCCTGAAAGACATCCAAGCAAGTTAGTATAGACTGCCAGTATATACCTAAACTTCAGGAGAGCAGTGGAGACTAGAATTATGGATTTCAATGTCACTTTCACGCAGATGTTGCCAAATAGAGTGAGAATTAATATAAAAGAGAAAAAAATAAAACTGAAAACAGAACCCTCGAACATGATGCCATTCAGAGATGGGGGGGGGGCAGGTGGGAGTAGGTTGAGCAGGAGTGGCCAGTGTGGGATAAGGAGAGGAGTTGGGGAATGTGGTTTGCCTCTATAAGCAAGTCAAAAGGATTTCCAGGAAAACAGTGACCTCTAGCTAGCAGATATATATGCAGGATTCATCTAGTGATCCCATTCATTAAGGAAAAAATAAAATATTGCAGACAAAGACATGAGTTATCTTTGAGTCATGATGAACTGTGGGTATTTTTTAATAACCCATAGGTATATCAATAAGTGGTTCTATTCATTACACTCTGGAACTTAAAAAAGATGGATTGAGGGAGTCGGGTGGTAGCACAGTGGGTTAAGCGCATGTGGCGCAAGGACCGGCCTAAGGATCCCAGTTCAAGCCCCCGGCTCCCCACCTGCAGGGGAGTCACTTCACAGGCAGTGAAGCAGGTCTGCAGGTGTCTATCTTTCTCTCCCCCCTCTGTCTTCCCCTCCTCTCTCCATTTCTCTCTGTCCTATCCAACAACAACAACAACAATAATAACTACAATAATAAAACAACAAGGGCAATAAAACAGAAAATAAATAAACAAAATCTTTGAAAAAATGATGGATTGAGATTTGAGATGAAGATTTACAAGTAGTTAGCATAAATGTTTTTTTCCCAATATTTATTTGTTAACATGAGGAAGAGAAGGAGAAAGAAAGAAAGAACCAGAGTAACACTCTGACATCTGCAATGCCAGAGATCAAACTCGGAAATGTATTATCTGTTGGGACACCTTCCAGACTGCAGATATGATTTTAAAGCCAAGCCTGTAAATGAAATCATTCAAGATTAATGAAGAGAAACCATGGCAGAGTCCTGAGAGCAGAGCATGTGAGAGCTGAGAGCCCATAAAGAAGAACTCGTGAAGAATCTAGTAAGGAGGCCTGAGGGATGAAATGAAGGGCAGAGAGGGAAGATCTGACAGTTAAGAACAAAAAAAGAGGGAGTCGGGCTGTAGCGCGGCGGGTTAAGCGCAGGTGGCGCAAAGCACAAGGACCGGCATAAGGATCCGGGTTCGAACCCCGGCTCCCCACCTGCAGGGAGTCGCTTCACAGGCGGTGAAGCAGGTCTGCAGGTGTCTATCTTTCTCTCCTCCTCTCTGTCTTCCCCTCCTCTCTCCATTTCTCTCTGTCCTATCCAACAACGACGACAACAACAATAATAACTACAACAATAAAACAACAAGGGCAACAAAAGGGAATAAATAAATAAATAATAAAAAAATTTAAAAAATAATAAAAAAGAACAAAAAAAGAAAGAAGGAATGTCAGATGCTTCACTGGGAAGAAAAAAAAACTAACTAAAATACACCTCCTGGACTCAAAAATAGAGGGTGTATTTTTGAACAATTTTGATGGTGTTTGGGGGAATAGAAACTAGATTGTACCCAGTTGAGGTGTTGAATGGAAGCGGAAGATATGGAAAACGCAGCTCATTTCAAGATGTTTGGCAGGAAAGAAGTGGTGGGTGACAGGCAAAGGGTGGGATATGGAAAATGTGAAACTCAGAGAGCCCAGAACTGAGTCAACTCTGAGGGACAAGAAGAACAGAATTACAGGGGACTGGGAGGTAGCTCACTGGGTTAAGGACACATAGTACAAAGTGCAAGAACCGGCACAGGGTCCCAGTTCAAGCCCTGGCTCCTCACCTGCGGGGGGGGGGGGTCACTTCACAAGCAGTGAAGGTGTCTGTCTTTCTCTCACACTCTCTATCATACCTGAGCCCCAGTGATAACCCTGGAGGCAAAAAACGAAATAAACAAAAAACAGAACTAGTTCATGACAGAATAAGAGGCAGAGAAATGTTTGTTTTTCCTTGAGTGTTTTTCTGCCATTTCCTTTTTTCTCTTTCTTTTTTAAATTTTTATTTATTTACTTATTATTGGATAGAAACAGAGAGAAATTGAGGGATGGGGAGATAGAGAGGGAGAGAGACAGAGAGACACCTGCAGCCCTGCCTCACCACTTGTGAAGCTTTCCCCCTGCAGGTGGGGACCAGGGGCTTGACTGGGTCCTTGCACACTGTAATGTGAGTGCTTAACCAGGTGCACCACCACCTGGCCCTTTCTGCCATTTTCTGTGGGTGTTTAAAAGTGACATGGGAAGTGTAGAGACAAATACAAAGAGAATTGAAGGACAGATAAAGGTTTTAATCAAAAGTAACCCTGCAATTTAATTTTGGTGATTATGGTGAAAGGAAGTGTCAGTCTTGGTATAACTTGAGGGATCAATGAGATAAAGATACCAGAGGTGGGAGCCATAAATTCATCTTTGATGAGCTGACCATGAAGAAGGAAAGGTAAATAGCTACAAGGTAATTAGACATTAAGGATGAGAGAGATTGTGCGTGTGCGTGTATGTGTAAGAGAGAGAGAGAGAGAGGAAGATAAACGAAGAATGCAGAAATGCAGGATAAGCAGTTGTATCTAGATTCCTCAGGTAGCAGAAGTGGGGGGAGTAGAGAGTGTTTGTGTGTGTGTGTGGTGGGGGTTGCAGTCCAAGGAACAAGACCAGAGCCACCCTCAGGATCTGACAAGCCCTTAAGGAAAGAAACTAGCTGTGAACTGAAAGGAAGAAATGTCTTTCTTCCTTGACTGACCTCTGTCCACGTGGACTTCATTGGAGAGTGTTTTGTCCTCTCTGTATCCTCTGCACCTGTAGCCGTGCTGAACATGCATTAGACATTCAGTAAATTATGAATAAATAACATCTATAAGTAATGAAAATCTGATTTTTTTTACCTTTAAAAGATAAACCTAGAATATTCTAGCCAGACCTAGAAATAGATCTGAAAAAGTACAAATTGTTTTCCTGTAACTTTTGAAATCATTTCTCCCTGCTGTTTTAATGCTGGGAGGAATCAAAACTAATGCAAAATTAATGTTGAATAAATATTTTATCAGAAAACTTTCATTTCCTCCATGATGTGCTTTGGAAATGTGTGCTTTCTGTAATGCCATTGTTAATGTTCTGATGTTTGTGAATTCTAGAAATGAGAAATACAAACTTGTGCCTGCCGAACTAAAAGGAAATCACTCCTCCAAAGACACTGAAGACCCATCACTTAGAAAGTTCACCTTCATGAAAGTGAAAATAACAGACAATTGGTGTTTATTATTTCAGGACCCTCTAAGCTTCCAGAGAGAAAGAGAGAGAGATTGAGAGAGAGAGAGAGATGAAGAGTGGAGAAATATGCCTATGAGCTAGCAAGCACACAGCCTGCTGAACTGGATGACACTGACCTTAGCACACTGTTAAAATAATTGGCTGTCCTAGGCACTGGCTACCTGAGAGTATATCTATTTAGCCATCAGGCTAAATATTTAGCAAATCCGGTCTCAAGTCTGGCTCCCAGAGAAGCTTTGGTGTTTTTCCTAATCTCTCATTCTCTCTCATTCTCCCTTTTACCATAAGAGTTATTGCTGGGCCTCAGTGCCTGCACAACAAATCCACTACCCAGTGTTTTGCTTGTTTTCTTTCTTATTGAGGGATGAATGGTGTACAGTGTTGCTATGCTTGGTTTGGTCTCACTCTCCCCCACGGGAGATTTGGTTTAGCCCTTGCTAGTTTTCGCTACTCCCTTCTCCCCACCCCCTATCCTACTTCTTCCTCGGCTCCTGCCGCAGCCGCCTGAGGAGAAGGATGCAGGACAGATCTGTGTGGTGATTAGTTTGGGAGTCCCGCTCTGCTGCCAGAGGAGAAAGATGGAGGAGCGCATTGCCCGCTCGTGGATAAAGATTAAACTGCGTTCTCAGCTCAGCCCTGTGTCTCTGGTCGTCTCTGTTACCCGCCCGTGAAGCCAGCCCAGCGATAACAACATTACAGTCTACAGTAAAATGCAATCGTGTGTACATGTGTAACATTTCTGTTTTCCACATAACAATTTAACCCCCACTAGGTCCTCTTCTGCCATCATATTCCAGGACCTGAGCCCTTCCCCCTCACCCCAGAGTCTTTTACTTTGGTGCAATACACCATTTTTTTTAAATAGAGGCAGAAAGAAATTGAGGGGGAGGGTGGGGTATAAAGGAAGAGAGAAATACCTGTAGCACTGCTTTACCACTAATGAAACTTTCTCCGGCTAGTGGGTGTGGACACGTAACCCCAGGTCCCTGAGTATGCTTATATGTGTTCTCTACCAGATGCACCACTGCCTGACCCTCTCTTTTTTCTTTTTTTTATATATTTGTTTTATTATTATTTATTTATTCCCTTTTGTTGCCCTTGTTGTTTTATTGTTGTCATCACTGTTGGGTAGAACAAAGAGAAATGGAGAGAGGAGGGGGAAGACAGACAGGGGAAGAGAAAGATAGACACCTGCAGACATGCTTCACCGCTTGTGAAGCGACTCCCCTGCAGGTGAGGAGCCAGGGCTCGAACTGGGATCCTTACTCGGGTCCTTGTGCTTTGCGCCACATGCGCTTAACCCGAAGTGCTACAGCCCGACTCCCACCCTCTCTTTTTTCAATCTGAAAGAGTCAACCCACAGCAGTTATGGTGGTCCAACAATGACAAAAACAAAACAAAACAAAGCCCTAAATACTCTGTACTATCTACTCTACCTGGGTCTTGATTACTTACACTCACTTGTGTAAGGACAATGAAAGACCACACATGACAGCCCTAAGTCTGACACTTATTTCTATGTGACATCAAGAAAGTTACACATTTTCTTTATTGTGTTTTCTTATCTATTAAATGAAAAAAGAAGAAGAAGAAGAAGCTAGCGTGGTGCCTGGTGTATGGTAGACACTCATTGAGTGCTAGCTTGTTGCTTTCTGCTTCTGGAATATGGTTTCGCAACAATCAGACTTTGTTCTTAAACCTGATTAAAGCTCCAGTGATGTTCATGTTCCCCCAGAAGGTAACCAAAGGACAACCCAGCTCTCACCTGAAGTAGATTTTTTGCTGTAGCAAAGATAGGAAATGAATACTTCTAATGATCTGTCTTCCCATAGTCAACTCGATTTCTAGATAACTGTCCCAGATTTCCAATGCATGGTAGTGTCTTGTTCTTTCTTCCTTTTTGTCTTTGAGAGTTGAAGCTATGAAAGTACACAAATACTGTTCACTTCTAGATAATTCTGATGGACTAAGACAAGGCATAGAAAATTTACACATTTAAAGTCCTATAACTTGAAGCAAGAAAAAATAGTTTGGCGAAAGCCTTTTTGCTAAAACATGAAAAATAGGACAGTTCCTGGAAAATAGCACAGTGATACATGGTACTCGTGTGGATCTCTTGGGCAACATGGCAGAGCATAGCTATATTCAATATTAATATTTTAAGACAGCAAAGGAATGGAAATGTGGATAAAATAGCCCTGGGGGCAGGGCAGTGGTCCACCTGGTTGAGCACACATTACCATGTGAAACTATCCGGGATCAAGTCCCCAGCCCCCATCTGCAGGGGGAGAAAGAAGCTTCACGAGAGGTAAATCAGTACTTTAGATGTCTTTTTTTCTCTCTCCCTTACTGTCTCTCCCTCCCCTCTTTAATTCTCTCTATCTCTATAGAAAAGTTACTTAAAAATAAAATAGCCTTGGGAAGAAAAAATATGAATGGGTAGAAGAAGTGAAGTTATCTACCAGATGGAAGATGCTACAACTTGAAATAATACTCCTGTTTAGATTTTTCACATGCTTTGTGGGACAGCCACAAGTCCAGGCCCCTGAACTAAAATGGCCACATGTCCAGGCCCCTGAACTAAAATGGGCAGCTCCCAAATTATATTTCATTTTCTCCAGCTGAACTGTCAGCTAAAGAAGATTTTTGCTGTGCTTGTGCCACTGAAGCCTGCCTTTTTTTTTTGAAGATCCTTTCCTGATAATGCTTCAGTTTTACTCACCAAAGATGAATTTATCATGTACATCCTTTGTAGATTTGAGAGAGAATTGCCAATTAGAAGCAGAGAAGAGAAAGTCGGGAAGTGTTCCTGTGTCTGTAATCACCTATCAGTTGCCTCAGGTTTCGCCTCTGACAGCTGGACCCTTAGAGAGGGGAGCGAGCTCCCTGTGAATAGCTGGAGGGGAATGTTAACTAGAGGCTGAAGGCTAGTGGAGGAGTTCCCTCTGGGCAGAGAGAATTAGAAGGAAGGGTAAGGTCACCTCCTCATTCTGCTCCACTGCAGTGGGAGCAGTTGGGTTGCAGTTTTTGTTTTGTTTTGTTTATTTATTTTTGTTAACAAACCATCCATTGTCCTTGAGAACACTCTTCTGCCTTTTCTAGAAAGTTTACAGTTGCATAGCATGTCTTGTCTTGGAAATTTCCAAGTTATATATATTCAAGGGAAGAAATTTGGAAATCACCAAGAATTTAGATAGTGAGGTTCTGAATATTCTGTTATACTAGTCAAAGATAACCATGCTTAAAATAAGATTTTCTTTTTCCAGAGATGGTCATGCTTCATATTTTGATGTGTTGACCTTTAATCAAGAAATAAACATGTAAGGTGTGTGTCACCCAAGCCAAGCATGGATGGTGGGAAAGGAAAGGAGACTGACTCGTTCTGTCTGCTCTAGAATTCCGCCACGACCAAGGGAGACTGCTGTCCCTTTCAAAACTCGGGGACAAAGAGAAACATTAATAGTCTCTACATTCCTTCTTGATTGATCCAACAGGCAAATTGCTTATTTGCTATCCAACAGGGATCTTTATCAGCTGGAGAGGTTGTTATGCCTTAAAAGAAAACAAAAAAAAAAAAAAAAAGGAGACCAGATGGTGGTACACCTGGTTGAGCACACATGTGACAATGTGCAAGGATCAGGGTTCAAGCCCCCAGTCCCCACCTGCAGGGGTAAAGTTTTTCGAGTGGTAAAGCAGGGCTACAGGTGTCTCCCTATCTCTCCCTCTCTATCACCTCCTCCCCTCTAGATTTCTGGCTGTCTCTATCCAATAAATAAAATAAAGATAATAAAAAATTAAAAAGAAAATATCTTTAGATGTTGTATTTCTCCTTGCTTTATGGATTTGTAAGTAGTGTTCCAGAATGAAAGGAGCCCTGACACAGGATTCAAAATGTGATGATCATTTTCCCCCAGTACATTTGCCAAAGAAAATGAAGGCTGAGTTAACAATCAGAGTGAGAGATGGGGAATACGCTTATTTTCTCCATTTCACACCTCAGGTTAATACAGCTGATGCTTAATGTCTTTCTGGTCCCTTAGGTCTCTTAGGTGAACTATGTAAAATTGTCTGTGTTTAACTAACTTGACCTAAATAATAGCCAATCCACATGAATCAAACTATGATTCTCTGCTACATAAAGCAGAGAAGAGGGGTTGGGGGAGATAACATAATTGTCATGAGAAAGACTGCTCATGCCTAAGGTTCTGGGGTTCAGGTTCAGTTAGTCCTCATAAACCAGAGCTGAGCAGTGCTCTGGTCTCTTTCTTTCTTTCATTCTTTCTCTCTCTCTCTCTCTCTCTCTCTCTCTCTCTCTCTCTCCCTTCCTCCTTTTCTCTCTCCCTCCCCCTCTAAAATAAGGTTAAAAAAAAAAAACAGCCTCTAAATACAGACCTTTTGTCAGAATCAAAATATAATTGTTAAATTCATTTATGGAAGTGCTTAAGAGGTATAAGTTGAAAGATTCAAGAGTAAGCCATGCTGAGTTTTTGAGTCAGTGCAAAATAAACTACTGAGGGGAAAAAAAAAAATAATAAACTACTGAAAAACTGAAATTCCAGTTTAATTTTCAGAGCAGTTCTCCATCTTTATTAGTTAGATTTCTTTGTCGTCTCTAACCACGTTAGAAAACATTTAAGTGTATAAATCAGAAAATGTATAATACCATTATATGTTAGGTTTATAATGATCTGATATTTGTTTTTATAGTTCATAGTAACTCTTTGATGGTAAAATTTAGGCTACAAATTTGTCCTTTAAGAAAAATCACTTTCTAGTGATTCAGGAGGTGGCACAGTAGATAAAGCACTGGACTCTCAAGCATGAGGTCTTGAGTTCAGTCCCTGGCAGCACATGTACCAGAGTGATAACTGGCTCATTAATAAATAAGTAAAATCGTTAAATTAAAAAAAAGAAAAATCACTTTCTGTTATTTTGGAAAGACATTTACATACCAGTCTTCATCTTTAAGAAAAGCCACTACCCCCTATTTTTGAAAACAAAATGAATTTTGATTAGACGTTGTATTTTGTGAAACCTTATAAACCCAACTCTAGAAAGAGGTTTACAAGAGCTTAAAATGTGCCATCGACTTTAAGTGCTCTGTGACTGTTCACATTTCTTTGTTTTATGATTAAAACAATAAGAGTCTACTGGATTTATCTGACAGCAGTTATCACTGTGCTTTTTCTGGAAGGTAAACATTTGTCTTCAGCTGGCATTTTTGAGCAGCAAATGTCTGAATTAAAAATGTCATTTGGGGGCCAGGTGGTGGAGCACCTGGTTGAGTGCACATGTTATAGTGTGCAAGGACCCGAGTTCAAGCCCCTGGTCCCCACCTGTAGGGGGAAAGCTTCACAAGGGGTGAAGCAGTGCTGCAGGTGTCTGTCTTTCTGTCTTCTCTCTCTCTATCTCCCCTTCTTCTCAATTTCTGGCTGTCTCTATCAAATAAATAAAGATATAAAAAATTTTTTTTAAATGTTATTTGAAATTCTCTAAGTGTCTGGAGAAAGATATAAACTAGCCCCCAAAGACTTTCACTTCATATCTGACAATGAGGAGCCAGGCAGAGGCACATCCAGTCGCCCACACACATTCCCTTGTGCCAGGACCTGGGTTCGAGCCCTTGCTCCCCACCCGCAGCAGGGAAGCTTCCCCAGCACCAGAGCAGGTCTGCAGTGTCTTTCTCCCTCTCTATCTTCCTCTCCCCTCTCAACTTCTCTCTCCCCTATCAGATAAAATAGAAAGAAAAAAATTATATAATAATAATGAGAGAAAATGGTGGTGGCTTTTTAGTGCTAGCACTGAGCCCCAGCAGTAACCTTGGTGGAAAAATAAATTGACAATGAGAAATGAGTGGTATGAGAGATCTTTGAAGTCCGAAGATTTTTTTTCCTAAGTGGTTGGGAGAATGGAAGACTGAAAATATCACTGTAAATTACTGCAGTCAGAAAAAGTAGATGAGAATAGCTAAGATAATTTTGGCCAAAAATAAAACAGCAAAAATCAGTTGTCTTGAGAGACATAAAAAAAACATTTGAAAATTATAGCAATTAAAATAACATGATATTATTGTCCATAGGCTGCTAAAAACAGATCTTAGTATGTATGAAATATACTATAGAAAATGACTAAAGATAGATTACCCAATGAATGCAGTAAGAAAATGGACTGTGTTTAAAAATCAAAGCAGATTAAATTAACATTGTTATATTAATATTCCAGATGCATTAAATTTCAAGAAGAGAATTATAAGGGGCTGGGAAGATTGCACAGCAGTTAGAGCACATTGCCTTGCTTTGTGAGGTGTTGGGTTGGATCCCTGGTACTCCGTAAAGTAGAGGAACAGTGCTATAATCTCCCCCCACACAAATACACATGCTAAAAATAGTAAGAGTAACAAGACCAGGCAGATGGTTTGATGATAGAGAAAGGACTTACATACTTACATGCACGAGACAGATCTCAGGTTTTAGCCCCCAGCATCACACATATGCCAGAGCTGAGTGGTGATCTGTTTTTTTTCTCTCACTTACTCTCACAACAATAAATCAATATTTTAAAAACAAATAAATATGAAAGCATAAACCACTACAATAACATAGGTTTGTAAACAAGGAAGAAATTTCAAAAGGAAGCTCACAGATAAACACTTAAAACCTATCTATCTCAAAGGGGTGATAAATAATTTGATAAAAACATGCTATATAAATATTTTCAATAAATATGACAAGGACTCTAATGCCTTCAATGTAGAAAGAGATTTTACATAAACTTATAATGCTGATACTTCAGTATCGATATTTCCCAAAAGAAATATAGAGTACTTAATGTAAACAATGTAGACTTAATTTTTTTTGCTTATTCAGTAGGAGCATAAATTACATTTAAAACATCAGTAAAATTTCATTTTTAATATGAGTTGGAATGTTTTTAGTAGTTCATCACTTTATCCACCACTCTACCTCCTGGAACAAGCTGGAACATTTTAAAAAGGTAATGCACAAATTGGCAAGAATACACTAACATTAGAACATTCATACTCTGAAATTGGACAAGTAAATAGCCGTCAGCTTCCTAGGAAGGAAAATTGGCAGTATGCATCAGAGAGTTTGAAAAGTTTATACTCTTTAACCTTGTAATTTTCTTACTAGAAATAAATCCTAAGAAACTATTCAAAGAAAAAAGAAAAAAAATTGTGTGTTATGTTGTTCTATTTATATGAATTTTGAAAATTAGACAAAAGGAAACTATGTTGATAGAATTAAAAGATAGTAATGATATCTGAGATCAAATGTTTCCCTTTTTTATAATAAACAAGGTTTTGATTGAGTCCTACGGTCTCTGTGCTTGTCAGAATTTCAGTTAAAGAGTATAGATGAATCATATATTTTTAGTGATTTAATGATTGACAAGGTTGTGGGATAAGAAGGGTCCACACAGTTCCTACCACCAGAGTTCTATATCCCCTCCCTTCCATTGGAGGTTTCCATACTCTTTACCCCGCTGGGAGTATGGACCAGAGATTTCATGGGGTGCAGAAGGTGGAAGGTCTGGTTTCTGTAATTGCTTCTCTGCTGGACATGAGTGTTGACAGGTCAGTTCATACCCCCAGTCTGTGTCTATCTTTCCCTAGTAGGATAGAGCTCTGGAAAGGTGGGGTTCCAGGACACATTGGTGAATGAGGTCTGCCCAGGGAAGTCAGGTTGGCATCAAGGTAGCTTCTGCAACTTGGTTGCTGAAATGCATTAAGTTATAAAGCAGAACAAATTGTTTAATAATCAGGAACCTAAAGGTAAAAGTAGAGCAGATGAAAAGTGGGGTCTTCATCTTGGAAGAAGCTAGGAAGTCTATTTTAGGTGTATTCCAAGGGGCCCATGACTTTACTAATTTTGACTGAGCCCAACAGCTAACATGCAGATGGACTAGGAGTATTGTTTGAGAAAATGGTGTCAGAGTTGAGGATAGTACTAGAAAGTTGGATAAGGGCAGAGAGAAACTCCCAAATATGGGAAAATTATATAAATACCATTAACTGTAAACACCATCGATCTGACCTCAGGTCCGTGTCTATTTGTGATTTAGCACAAGAGCCTGTGCAACCTCTGCATCCCTGTTAGTGTGAGCTCAGATTTCATGGCCACAGCTGGGAACATTCTAGGCTGCACTGATTTCAGGACCCATCTTCCTCGAGTGGCAGAGTGATTGGCCTAGATTCCCTTTGGAGAGTGGGACAATTTCTACTACTGTAGTTCTTCATTGAGGGCAATGTCCTGTAGAGGCCCACAAGAAGGTTTATGATGTTGTTCCTGATGGAGATTGTCGGGCTAGCTTCGTGGGTGGGAGAATGAGCCGACCAGGGACTCATGGCTGAGTGGTACGCAGTTCAGTATTTGTTCATGTGAAACGCAGCGCAATCTAAGCTATCTCTAATCACAATCTTGTCCTTATATATCCTGAGGCGGAAGAGTCAGGTCCAAAGAGAATGTACGTAGGATAGGGGGTGGGGAGAAGAAAAAAGCATGCAAAACAATGAGGATCAAACCAATGCGCTGGAGGCAGGACGGTGCTTAGTTAACAGTGGTTATGTAAATAGAATACAGTGTGAAGCAGGGGGGATTAAACCAATGAAACAGAAGGGGTCTTAGAAGCAGAATTTAGAAGCAGACCAACAGGAGATGACTAGTGATGGTGGAGAAAGGGATCTGTTAGAGGTCTAGGCCCATCATGTCTAGATGAGAAATCCTTGGATTCCCTGACTAGGGCCCAGATGATGAAGTGGCCAGGTAGTGCCAAAAGAGCCATCATTAAAGTGTGTTGGTCTCTTGCCCTTATCCAACTTTTGTAGTCCTTACTGTATGTGACATGGCTGGACTTAGAGTGATTGAAGAAAGTGAAATAAGGAGAGTAGGTGAGGAAGGTATCTAATTCTAAGTAGAAAATATTTGACTAAGTTCATTATGGTGTCTTTTTTTAGGTCTTTCTACTTGCTTGCTGCACTAATTTAGTCACTGCAGACTAGTTCACACTTTTACTTTAAGGTATATATTTTCCCCTAACTTATGGATGCATATGCGCATGTGCCCTATCCCGTGGGATATTAAGGAGTTTAAAGGATTAAGTCCTTGTGGTGAAATAAGATGATGGTTTGATTGAGGGGGAAATGTACTGATACTTATCTTGGGGAAAGGTGGAAATTGTACCCCGTAAATCCTATAAATTGACAGTTCCTCAATAAAGTAATATTAGAACTGAAAAAAATAAAAGAGTGACCTGTTTTTAAAACTTTGTAGTGGTTATAACAGAGCAGAGGGAGGTATGTATGGTCACAAAACTTTGGTGATGGATACAGTATGAAACTATACCATTATAATCTTTATAGCCATTATTAAATCACTAATTGCCAGGTTAGCTTTGTGGGTGTTTCTTCCTGGGCACGTGCTCTCTGGGTTGGAGAAAACTCAACTGGAGCCAACCTGGGCTGCTGCTTACTCAGCAATGCGGGAGAGAGACCAGAAACTTGTGGCAGAGCAGGAACGCAATGCGATGCCTTTATTGATCAGAGACAACGCCTTTATATATTAGAAACCGGAAGTGGCAAATCAGAAAAGGAAATGGCTAAGAGAGGGGGTGGAGAAAAGAGCAGGAAGGTAGAAAGCTTCCATAGCAGCTGTTTCGATGGCTCTAACCAGTGGGATCAAACAATACCCTGCAGGCAGGGCGGGTCTCAGCATCAAGCAATGCAGCATGGAGCAGGGGGGAGCTGGTGTAATGCCCAACAACTAATAAAAAAAATAAGAGCAAATAAAGATAAGGGGTGAGTAGGTGGCTCATCATGTTGAACCCACACATCACCATCCTTGAGCACCAGGATTCAAGCCCCAGGTCACTGCATGTGGGGAGGAGGGGCGACTACAGGGGGGAAGCGTCACAAGCAGTGGAGTGGTGGTGCGGTGTCTCTCCTCTCTTTGTTTTCTTTTTCTTTCTATCTCTCTGTCTCTCACACTATCTAAAATATATATATAAAATAAACAATAAAATGGCTACTTGAAATGATGGAATTGTGCAGACACTGAGCTCCCCAGGATAAACCCAGTGGCAGGGTTTTTTTTAAAAAAAAAAGTAATGGAGCAAATTGAGAGAGAGTATAATGCTTAAACAAAATTACTTCCATTCCTGAGGCTCCAAAGACTCTAATTCAATCTCCATCATCACTGTAAGCCAGAGCTGAACAGTGCTGTGGTAAAAAGTAATAATAATAACAAATGCCGACAAGAATGTAGAAAAATTAGAGGCCCTGTGCACTGCTAGGTTGATTGTCATTGAGTACAACCATGTTGGAAAACAACTTAGCAGTCCCTCAGAACATTAAGTGGCCCAGCAACTACGCACTTCTCAGTCTCTACCCCCAAAAGAAATGAAACCATATGTTCGGCCCACAAAAAGCTTGCTCCTGGGGTAGTTATTGCAGTAAAACCCACAACAAGCCCCCAAATGGAAACAAAACAACAGTGCATTAACTGAGAGATAGAGAAAAACAATGTGGTATCTGTGTCCAATGACATTGCTTAGTAACAAAAAGAAATGAGGTTCGGACACTTGCTGTGTGTGGATGAACCTTGGAAGCACTGCATTGAGTGAAAAAGACCTGTTCCAAAAAAAAAAAACAAAAAAACCACATGTTGTCTAATTCCATTTCTGAGAAATATTGAGAATCAGAAACAAAGTAAAATGGTGGTTCTCCTGAGCCTCAGGAGATGAATGTAGAATAACTGTTAGCAGCTGAGCGTATGACATAAAGGAGAGAACAGCAAGCCCATTGGGCCTGCTGAGTATTTCTCCTGTGTCTCTGATTTTTGTTTGTCTCCTTTACTATTCACACTACTAACACACCCACACAATACATTGCTCATAGTTCTGATCACCAAATGTGTGGCTTTCCCCAGCAGGGTGGCCCGCATTCATCCCTAGATGACCTTCCTGATAGCTTCTAAGGAGAACTACCCAGCATGTAGCTGCTCTAGGACCTATATTTCAGATTTAGAGTTTTGAGTTCAGAAGGACCAGAAGATTAGAAGGCATTTTGCAAGTGGCCCAGCAGTGGCATGGCCGGTTGAGTGCACACATTACTATGCACAAGGACCTGGGTTCAAACCCCCATGCTCCACCTACAGGGAGGAAGCTTCACAAGTGGTAAAGCTTTGCTGTGGGTCTCTCTCTCTCTCCCTCTCTCTCCCTCTCTCTCTCTCTCTCCTCTATCATCTCCTCCCCTCTCAATTTCTCTGTTCTAGCAAGAAAAAAAAAAAAGGAAAAAATAGCCATCATGGATATAGTGCAGGCACCAAGCCCCAGCAATAATTCTGTTGGAAAAAAAAAAAAAAGAAATTGCAAAATCAGGCCATAAGCATAAATATTCACTAACTATAAGAAAGTCCTGTGAAAGTAGATGTCCCTGTACATGTGGAACGTATGGGCTAAGGACATAAGCATGAGAACACTTTCAGAAGTAGAAGAGTCTAGGGGCAGACAGAGTTGATATGATGACTGTTGGTAAATGGAAGCAGTAAGGAAAGGAAGAGAGGTGGCCAGGGGATGGTGAACCTGGCTGAGCACACACATTGCCATGCACGAGGACCCATGTTCAAGTTCCCACTCCCCACCTGAAGGCAGGATGTTTCATTAGCATACTACAGGTCTCTCTCTTTCTGTCTCCCCCCCCATTGCCTCTCAGTTTCTCTCTGTCCCATCAAAGTGTGTGTGTGTGTGTGTGTGTGTGTGTGTGTGTGTGTACAGAAAAAATGGCTTTCAGGAGTGGTAGATTCATAGTGCAGGCAATGAGCTCCAGAGATAACCCTGGTGACTATATAAATAATAAATAAATAAATAAAGTTTGAGTGGATATTAACAGAAATGAAGGTATGTGTGTGTGTTTATTTTTTTATTTCTTTATTGGGGGAATAATGTTTTACAGTTGACAGTTAATAGAATAGTTTGTACATGCAAAACATTTCTCAGTTTTCCACACAACAATGTAACTCCCACTAGGTGTGTTTACATTTAATCAGTCCCCTAGGCCCTGGCCTGTATCTGGGGTCTTTAATTTTGTTGGAGAGTGCATCATAAGCCAATCAGTTTACATTAAATGCTTAGACTATACTCAGAACTGAAATCTAGGCAGTTAAAGAACTTGTAACATTCAATTTATTTTTCCTCTGCCATATTGACTAGAGTGACTTTAAGATAACTAGTTAATAGAAGTCTTATTTCAACACTGCTTCCACCAACAAAGGTCTGTGTCTCCACCCTAGGCTACACTGAACCTGAAAACTCACCTTTTCCCAGTCTTTAACTTTGATGTAATACGCTAAACCCAGCCCAAGTTCTGCCTTGTGTTTCCCTTTCTGTTCTTATTTCTCAACTTCTGTCTTTGAGTGAGATAATCCCATATTCTTCTGTCTCTTTCTGGCTGACCTCACTTAACATGATTCTTTTAAACCCCATCCAAGATGAGGTGAAGAAGGTGAAGTCACCATTTTCAATAGCTGAGTAGTATTCAATTCCAGGGTGTGTGTGTGTATACACACACACACACACACACACACACACACACACACACACACACACACACACACCACAACTTGCTCAGCCACTCACCTGGGTTGCTTCCAGGTTTTGGCTATTACACGTTATGCCGCTATAACATAGGTATTCACAAATCTTTTTGGATAAGTGTGTTTAACTCCTTAAGATACATCCCCAGGAGAGGAATTGCAGGGTCATAGGGTAGGTCCATTTCTATCCTTCTGAGAGTTCTCCAGACTGCTCTCCACAGGGGTAGGACCAATTGACATTCCCACCAGCAGTGCAGGAGGGTTCCTTTGCTTCCACAACCTCTCCTGCATTTGTTGTTATCATTTCTAATGTATGACATTTTCACAGGCATGAAGTGGTCTTTATTTGCCTTTCTCGGATAATCAATGACTTGGAACATTTTTTTTTTCATATGTTTGTTGGTCTTTTGGATCTGTTCTTTGGTAAATATTCTGTTCATAGCTTCTCCCCATTTTTGGATAGGATCTTTTTTTTTTTTTGCTGTTGTTTTGTTGTTGCTGAGTTTAGTGAACTCTTTATATATTTTGCTTATTAGCCTTTTGTCTGATGTATGGCATGTAAAGTTCTTCTCTAATTCTGTAAGGAGTCTCTTTGGGGGGGTGGTGTCTTTTGCTATGCTTTCAATTTGATGTAGTTTCGTAAGTTTATTTTTGTTAAAGGTGTGAAACAGACAAAGAGAGAGATGGGGAAAGAGACAGAAAAGGGAAACACCTACATTACTGCTTATTAAACTTCCCCAATGCAGGTGGGAACCAGGTGCTCAAACCTGGGTCCTCACACATGTGGGCTCTGTAGCATGAGCCACTGTCTGCTCCCGGCTTTACTTTTAGATCCTCAGTTTCCTTATCCATAAAACAGATAGAGTCATAACTCCCAAAAGGGCTAATAGAAAGGTTAAGTAAAAATGCTTTCTCCCCCCCAAAAAAAAATATATAAATCTAGACTTAATGCAATCTATTTTAAATATTATTTAAAGCAACTGACTCTAAAGAATATCGGTGTGAGAACCTTCAAATTGGAGAATTTGTCCCAGCTATTGAACAGCCACAGCTGCAAACCTCATGCCTTGGCATATAGTTCACACTGCAGCCAAGCCGTTCTCGGAGGATCACTGGCATTAACAAGTAGAATTAATTTAAATCTACAGAGGAAGAAAAGATGTTACGTGAGTCTAAGAGATAATGGACACATTTCTTTCCCAAGTATTTGCACTGTTCTTTTATATTTTTCAGAGTATTATTTTGTGTACATTTCTAACATTTTTAAATTTTTTCTTTTGACATAGAAATGTATGCAAAGAAAGATTAATCTATAGAAGAAAGGAAATACGTAGTTTTTTTGTTGTTCCTTTTTCTCATTTAACTGCCCCAGTAGTAGGGTATCTATTATAATGTTTCTCACCTTTACTACTCTAATAGCCACTTTGTAAGAAGCTAAGCTACCAGAAAGTTCTCAGAAAATTATTTTGCCAGTATAGTTTTTATGGTCCAAATACACAAAGGAAAAGACCAGAGTCAAAATTCTCTAAAAATAAACATGGCTTGTTAACCATAGATACCAAATGTTTCTTTCCTGCTGTTAACAGATACCACAAATACTATACTCTATAATTCCTATCATTTACCTCCAGTAAAAAAAAAAAAAAGTTTAATCCTTCACAGAACTACTGCTGAAAACAATAATTTAATGCTCCAGAACCTCTTGAAAACTTGAGTCTTCAGTATTTAAATAAAGAGTCTTAGATGTTTCTGAAGTGGAAAGATTCTACCCTTGGGGCACTTTTAAGTGTGTGTGTGTGTGTGTGTGTGTGTGTGTGTGTGTGTGTGTGTGTGTGTGTTGGGGGGAGGGGCACTGAAAGGGTGGGTGGGATATTTTGTTTGTTTCTTTGTTTTAAGTGGTCAGGACTCAGCAATGTTACTAAATACCCCACAGGGAACTTGAGACTATCCTGCAAATTGAAAACTTGTTCTTCCCCCAATTGTTAGTAATGGACTGGATTGTCTCTAATATTCCTTCTGACATTTATACCAAAGATATCAAGTGCTTTTGTGTTCATTAATTCCTCCAACCACTGATTATTGATTCCTTCATGTATGAGGGACAACTGAGCTTCTCAAGCTGCAATATCCCAGGAACCCTGGCTAGGATTGTATGTTTCCTCTCCTCTCCTCTTCCCATCTCTTCCCTTCCCATCTCTTCCCTTCCCATCTCTTCCCTTCCCATCTCTTCCCTTCCCATTTCTTCCCTTCCCATCTCTTCCCTTCCTTTCCCTTCCCTTCCCTTCCCTTCCCTTCCCTTCCCTTCCCTTCCCTTCCCTTCCCTTCCCTTCCCTTCCCTTCCCTTCCCTCCCCTCCCCTCCCCTCCCCTCCCCTCCCCTCCCCTCCCCTCCCCTCCCCTCCCCTCCTCTCCTCTCCTCTCTAAAAATAGCCTCTATCCATGGCTTAAGAGATGTGTAACTGGGAGTAGGGCGGTAACGCAGCGGGTTAAGCACACATGGTGCAAAAAGAGCAAGGACCGGCATAAGGGATCCCGGTTAGAGCCCCGGGTTCCCCACCTGCAGCAGAGTCACAGTGAAGCAGGTCTGCAGGCAGGCGTCTTTCTCTCCCCTCCTCAGTCTTCCCCTCCTCTCTCCATTTCTCTCTGTCCTAGCTAACAGTGACGACATAGATAACAACAATAACTATAACAATAAAACAATAAGGGCAAAAAAAGGGAATAAATAAATATTTTTAAAAATATTTTTATAAAAAGTCTTTGTGCGGGAGTCGGGCGGTAGCACAGCGGGTTAAGCGAACTTGGCGCGAAGTGCAAGGACCAGCATAAGGATCCTAGTTCAAGGCTCCGGCTCCCCACCTGCAGGGGAGTCACTTCACAGGCTGTGAAAGCAGGTCTGCAGGTGTCTATCTTTCTCTCCTCCTCTGTCTTCCCCTCCTCTCTCCATTTCTCTCAGTCCTATCCAACAACAATGACATCAATAATAACTACAATAAAACAAGGGCAACAAAAGGGAATAAATAAATAAATATTTTTAAAAGTCTAGTTATATGGAAAACTGGCAAATGTTATGCATATACAAACTATTATATTTACTGTCGAATGTAAAACATTAATTCCTCATAAAGAAATTTTTTTAAAAGTCTTTGAAAAAAGTGATGTATAACTAAAGTGAAATTGTATCTGTGTTAGATGTTTCTTTAACTGCATCAATTCTGGGTCTACATAGAAACTCGGGCTATGAGGAAGGAAATGTTCTTCCTAGAGCACTCAGCTCTTTGTCTTGATTACCTGAAAAGCTTGATCCTAAGTCTCCTTCTATGCTTTACCCCTCACCCCACCCCACTAGCTCCTGGACTGTTTTGTGATCCCAGTGGTTATTTTGCTCTCCTGGTTCTTCCTCCTGATCCGGTACAAGGCTGTGCATTTCATCGGCATCATTGTCTGCATCCTGGGGATGGGCTGCATGGCAGGAGCAGATGTGCTTGTGGGAAGACATCAAGGGGCAGGTGAGTCTCCAGGTGTTCAATGTCTATCAAGTTTTTTTTTGTCTCTGTGACTAAGACCAGGGTTATTTGTATGGTGGAAACAAGGAAAGGGGCTTCCCAGTGTCCTCAAGACTCACTTTTGTTCACTTAGATGTAGAACAATGGCATATTAGAGGAGCTTAGTGAGGAAAGCAAGCAAAATATAGATTTTATGCTCTTTCTACATCTGTTCAGGCCATATTTAAACTTGAGAAACTGCACCCATATGTTTTGGAAAATAGAACTGCCTAACCCAAGATTAGAAATTGTATCAGAAAAGAAGAAAGAAAGAAATTGTGTCAGTATATCAGTTGTACCTGAACCACAGGAACCTTCCCCACACATAACCTTCCAAACTTCCTTTCCAATATCAGAAAAAGGCTGAGCTTCAAAACTAAGGGATAAACGCTGACATAACAACCTATGAGTGGATTTCAAATTTTGAAGACTAGATCATAAATTCTTTTTTTTCCTTTTTTATTTAATTTATTTATAAAATAAAAAATAGAAAATATTGACAAAACCACAGGATAAGAGGGGTAAAAGTCCACACATTTCCCACCACCAGAGTTCCATATCCCATCCCTTCTACTGGAAGCTTTCCCATTGTTTATCTCTCTTGGAGCATGGACCCAGGGTAATTTTTTTAATTTAATTTTTTATTTAATCCCTTTTTTATTTAATTTATTTATAAAATAAAAAATAGTAAATATTGACAAAACCACAGGATAAGAGGGGTAAAAGTCCACACATTTCCCACCACCAGAGTTCCATATCCCATCCCTTCTACTGGAAGATTTCCTATTGTTTATCTCTCTGGGAGTATGGGATACAGAAGGTGGAAGGTCTGGCTTCTGTAATTGCTTCTCTGCTGAACATGTGCATTGACAGATCAATCCATACTCCCAGCCAGTGACTGTCTTTCCCTAGTGTGGTAGCGCTCCAGAAAGAAGGGGTTCCAGGGCACATTGGTGAGGTTGTCTGCCCTGGGGATTCAGGTTGACATCAGGGTAGCATCTGCAGCTTGGTATCTGAAAAAGCATTAAGATATAAAGAATAACAAACTGTTTAATAATCTGGAACCTAAAGACAAGACTATAGCAGATGAAATTTGGCATCTCCATTTTGAAGAAAGCTAGTAGGTCTATTTTAGGTATATTCCAAGGGGCCCATGACTTTACTAATTTTTGCCTGAGTCTGACAGCTAACTTGTAGGTGGGCCAAAGGTATTATCTGGGGAGATGGTGTCAGGGTTGGAAATAGGACCAGAAATCTAGATCAGGAAAGAGAGTAGCTCCCAAATCTGGGAAAAATATATAAATACCATTAACTATAAACCCCATCAATTTCATCTGGGGCCTATATTCAATGCAGAAGCCTGTATAACCTCTGCATCTCTGTAGGTCTGAGCTCACATTCTGTTATCATAGCTAGGAACATTCTAGGCTGCACTTATTGCCAGATACATCTTCCTCCAGTAGTAAAGTATTTTGCTCCAACCTCCCTTTTGAGAATGAAACATACCCTACCCTTGTTGATCCACATTGAGGCAAGGTTCTATAGGGACCCACATAGGGGTCCATCATGTTGTTCCTGATGGAGATGGCCAGTGACAGTGGAGAGAGGGAGCTGTTAGAGGTCTAGGCCCATAATGTGTGTGTGTGGGAATCCCAAAAATTCTTGATCATTTTAAACAGACTTTATTTAGTGACCTGTTGGTTTTATATTTAATCTTTTTTATTTTTTCCTGCTCATCTCCAGGTTTTCACTCCTCAGAAATGACTTTTTCATGTAGAGACAGAGAGAAGGAAAGAGAGAGAGAAAAAGAAAGAGAGAGACAGAGAGATAGGAGCAGAAACATATAAAGAGACACTACAACACCAGACCTTCCTTCAATTTTGTAGAGACCTGCCTCAAAGCTGGGTCACTTAAAACAAAGAAGCAACACTTTTCAAATGAGAGATTTTACTGACCTTATTCTTGATCATGTTCTGAAGGAAAGTTAAGTTTATTCTCCTCATGTATAGGTTTCCTCTTGTTTCTCTTTAGAGGAGGGGGCTGGGAACAATTTACGGTATCAGTTACAGCTTGTTGACCTACAAGGGAAAACTTCAAAATTTATTCATCAGCTTGCTATGAAGTTCCTGGGGAACATTGATCCTGGATGAATTCCAGAGTACACATTTTGAAGCATTGCAATTCTCTAATGTCCACCAAAAAAATCCTTGTATTACTAAAGGTTTTGAGTGGGGAAATTATCCTCTTTGTTGAAATCAGAAAGAGGACATAAAAACCCATTCATTTATATTTCTTATTATGGCCTTTTCCTTTCAAGAAATTTGATGATAATGAATAATCAAAATTTTTTTTCTTGCTTATTTTTTTTATTTACAACTCCAGACAATTCCCACCACCAAAACTCTGTATCCCATCCCATCCCCTCCCCTGATAGCTTTCCTATTCTTTAACCCTCTGGGAGTATGGACCCAAGGTCATTGTGGGATGCAGAAGGTGGAATTTCACTTTATAAAACTAGGTCTTAAGAAGTGCCTGATGTGTGTGTATGTGCGTGTGTGTGTCATTTAGGTTTTTAAGTTGTGTCAAATATTTTTTTTTATACCTGAGCACTGTTTGACTCTGGTTTATAGTGGTGCTGAGGATTGTACCTGAGACTTTAGAGTGTCAGATATGAAAATCTTTTGCATAAGCATTATGCTATCTCACCAGCTCTGTGTCATCAAACTTTATAACTGAAAGACACATTGTTCAGCTTCTTTTATGTTTGACATACAAGAATGCAAAGATATGAGGAAGCCAGTTAAGCTGCTGATGTTACGGGGCTGAAAGATCAGGGCCTAGTATCCACTGCTCCCAACCTTGAAGGCAACCTTCCTACTCTCACCTTGTTTTGGAGAACTAAAGATAAAAACAGAGTAGGAGAGACAGTTGTCTGGCTCAGTCCTTGCAAACCCCTGCCTCTACAGCATGATCAACTCCCATATTCCAAATGGACTCAAAGTAAATACACCAGCTTTTTCCAGATTCTCTTCTACAGGACATCGTTTTCATGGGACAGCAATAAATGTCATATTTAAGCATCAGTCTTATGCTTCATATCCATATTGATTCTAATATTGATACTCTCTGTGGACCAGTCATGCTATTTTTTGGCTTTATTTTATTGATTGATTTATTAAAGTCTTTATTAGTGATGTAAGATTGCTTTACAAAATTATCACATTACAGATGTCATGACCACATTTGGTGAATTTAAGTCACCATTCCCCCCACCAAAGTTCTGTGCACTCCCAAACTTCCCACCTCGCCTTGTAACCATGATATTTTGCACATTATATGAGAGAGGGAGTGTGTGTGAGAGAGGGAGAGAGAGAAGAGAGAGGGAGAACACTTGATTATCCTCTTTTTTGTGTAAGTTCACTCACTTTAGTAATCTCTATTCCACATAGGAGAAAAATCATTTGGTAGAACCTCAGGGACTATCCTGGATAATAGTGGCGATAACGGGCATCCTTTTCTCATTCCAGATTTCAGGGGAAAATGAGAATAATGTTAGCTGTGAGTTTGTCATAAATGGTCTTTGTTATATTAAGGAATGGTCCTTCTGTTTTCAGTGTCTGGAGGGTCTTTATCATAAATGGATGTTGGATCTTGTCAAATGACTTTTTGACATCAATCAAAATGAACTTGCAGTCACACTATTTTTATCTGATGCAGTGTGACCAGTTCTTTTTTTTTTTTTTCCTTGTCATCATCAAAGTTTCACTGCTCTGAGTTAACTTTTTCTGAGAGAGAGATACAGATAGTTAAAGTGCTACAGCTTCCCCTAGTGAGGGGGATGTCAGGCTCCAAGCTGGGGAATGCACTTCACAAAGCAGGTTTACCATCCAGGTGGGTTTTTTGGCCATCCCTGTGGCTTATTATTATTATTGTTGTTGTTGTTGTTATTCCTCTTCTTCCTTTTTCCCCTAACTTTGGACACTCATTTATTTTATAATTAAAATTTGTTTATACAATGAATTTTATGAAGATTAATGAAAAGCAGCCATTGTCTTGCCTGGATTTTGTCCAGGTTTCTTAAATGGCTAGTTGTTCTTAAGTCACAATTTAATTGTTCTTTCTCAGCTTTCCTGAAACTGTATAACACAGACGAAGCAGAAGTCTATGCTCTTATTTTTGTGAATTCTGTTTTGTTGAACCCTTGCCATCTACCCTGACATTCCATAATTATAGAAGACAATTGTTCTGTATCAGACAGGCAGTGGTGCACCTGGTTGAGCACACCCATCACCATACAGAAGGACACAGGTCCAAACCCCTTCTCCCCACCTGCAGGGGGCATGCTTCCTTAGCCCTGAATCAGGTCTGCACTTGTTTCTCTTTCTCTCTTACACAGTACCTCCCCCAACCCTCTCAGTTTCTCTTTGTCCTATCCAGTAAAAGTAGAAAGAAAGAAAAAAGTGACTGCCAAGAGCAGTGAATTCATAGTGCCAGCACCAAGCCCCCACAATAAGTCTACTTGCAAATTGTTCTTATAAACCTGCATGTCCAGAGTGATATGCTGGCTTGAACTGACTTTACTAGATTTTATTTACAAGTTCCATAAAAAAAATGCTTTCTTGATCTTGTAGGAAGTATCGGGAAATGTGTGATAACATTAAGAAGAAGAAAACACTTTCATTTGAGAGGCTTTTTAATAGTGGTCACTTTAAAAACGATGAGTGGCTAAAACAAACTGCATTGGTGTTTATCTGTTCACGTGAGGCATATAGCTCCTTTCCTCTTGTAAGCAGTGTTAAATAATTAAATTTTATCCTTGTAAACAGACTTCTGTGCTAATGGAATAGGATCCAAATACACAATATGTTACTTTAAGGGTGGGCCAAACAAAGGGCCAAGTAAAGGGCTCACTTTACAAAATAATGATTAGATATACTTCACCTCTATATAAATATCAAATTAGGCAACACTTTAAACTATAGTTAATTCACAATATTCTGAAAGAAGGAAATAAATGCTGAGGATTGAGCAAGTAAGGCCCAAGATACTATACATTTTCACCTTCACATTAGATTTGACTCAGTTGTATTAATTGGCCAAGGGCAGAACTTTTTAAAAAGACTTCAGGCTCTCACCAGGACTTTAATCAGGCATTCAATTCAATATAAATTGCCATCCCCTATCCAGAGCTTTTTCATAGAATAAGAGAATGACTGATATGACCCCTTTTATATTGCTTAATGTATGGCTCACCTTGCCTTGGAATTTTCAAAGTTCTTTCCATAAGTTCTTTCCATAAGGTCTTTCCATAATATTGAGCTGCTCAAAGTTACTTTGACCTTATTATAATTTATGTACTTTCTACATTCTACTTTTTTTTTTAGTATTTCTTTATCAGCAAGCCAAGGATTCCTTATTTTAATTTAAGCATTCCACGAAGGGAACTTCTTAGTTGGCATCAGGCCCTCCACATACAAAATGCAAATGTCAGGGCACAGACTAATGTGCCAAAAAAAAGAGGCTTTTGATGAAAAATTGGCCAGCACATTCACCACTCTGGACAGAGGTGAGGAGAAGGTATCTGTCTCATTGGAACATCTGTCTTAGAGCCTGTGGAATGATATACAACCTGAGAATGGAAAACAGCACTTATGTTACAATTTTACTCTTGTCATGGCTACAGCTGCTAAGGAAGGGTCTGCACCTTTAAGCTACTAGAACAGGAGATGTCTTTTCTTTCTTTTTAAAAATTTATTTATTTTACCTTTTGTTGCCCTTTTTTACTGTTGTTGTAGCTATTATTGTTGTTGTTGTTGATGCCGTCATTATTAGATAGGACAGAGAGAAATGGAGAGAGGAGGGGAAGACGGAGAGCAGGAGAGAAAGATAGACACCTGCAGACCTGCTTCACCGCTTGTGAAGCGACTCCCCTGCAGGTGGGGAGCCAGGGGCTCGAACCGGGATCCTTACGCCAGTCCTTGCGCTTCGCACCACCTGCACTTAACCCAGATGTCTTTTCCAAGTGTGTCATTAAAAATCAGTAGACCTTACATTTACACCCCCCCTTTTTTTTTTTGCTACTTCATCCCATAACAGTATTATAGGTCCCTTTATAAATATAAACATCTCTACATGGAGAAAAAAAAGACATGGAAGTATAGAGAAAACATGCAATAAAGATTACCTGAGAGGGGCCTGGCGGGGGTGTACCTGGTTAAGTGCACACACTACAGAGCACAGGGACCCAGGTTCAGGCTTCTAGTCCCCACCTGCAGGAGGAAAGCTTTATGAGGTGAAGCAGGGCTGCAGGTGCCTCTCTGTCTCACCCGCCCTTCTCAATTTCTCTCTGTCTCTATCCAGAACAAATAAAAATAAGAAAACAATAAATAAATAAAACATTTAAAAGAGGATTACTGGAGAAAATATTATAGATATTAGAATGTGTAAAATTTATCATTGGGGATGGGGTGGGGTGGAGACTGGAGTGATTCCACAACAGAGCAGATGCTTTTCATGTTGAGAGTCCTGGGTTCAATCCCTGGTATCATGTGGGAGCACCATGACAAAAACAGGTTACTCCACTGTGAGTCTGTCATGTCTTTCTCTCTCTCTCTTCTCCTCTTCCTCCTCCTCCTCTTCTCTCCCTTATAAAACAAAGTATAACCTTTGGACCAATAAATGGTTTAGTGAGATAACACAGATTTGAGACCCTGGATTCATGACGGTTAGTACTGCAAAAAAATAGATACCTGTCCATGACATTCTTCAGAAAATTTATGGATTAAAAATGGAAAGTTAGAAAGTAATATGATTAAGATGGAAATTCAAATAACTACTTATTATAAAAGAAAGCTCTTATTGTTCAAAATATACTCTTTTTTTGCTTGTTACCACAGTGCTTTTATTAAATAATAATTAAAAAAAAAAAGTGTCCTAGTTCCGGCTCATAGTGGTGCTTCTGGGTATTGAATCTGGAACCTCTGGCGCCTCAGGCATGATGATGCTATTTCCACGGCCCTATTTATTGAATCCTACAGCTTCTTTATCAAGGATTTTTACAACCCATTTTAGATTGTTTTTGTCATCACTGGGCCTTCTCCATTCCAGGCCACCTTATTCAGATAGAAAGACAGAGACAGAGGAAAGAGACTAGAGTACTGAGGCTTCCCTCAGTATAGTAAAGCCCAGAGTGGGGTGTAGGCTAGAACCTGGGTCATGTGCATGACAAAGCAAGTGTACTATCCTGGATTCATTATCCTGGATAGGTGAGCTATCTCGGATAGCTCAGGAGTAGATTTCTTTTTTCTTTCTTCCTATTTTGTTGCCGTTCGTTGTTATTGTTGCCATTGATGTTGTTGGATAGGACAGAGAGAAATGGCGAGAAAAAGGAAGACAGAGGGGGAGAGAAAGATAGATACCTGCAGACCTGCTTCACCGCTTTTGAAGCGACCCCCATGCAGGTGGGGAGCCAGGGGCTCAAACTGAGATCCTTATGCCATGTGTGCTTAACTTGCTGCGTTACCGCCCGACCCCTGGGGTAGATTTCTTATAGCTAAAGGCCGGTTAACAGATGGAGCTTGAAAAAGACTGGTTCTTCTTCTTCTAGCGTTTGCCCTTCTTCCGTAGCCAGTCAACAGTGTCAGGTTGAGCCTGATGTAAAGTTTCGAGACCTCCTTTGAATCTGGAGAGGTGGCAGTCGTTGACTATGTGGGTCATAGTCTGTCTGGAGCCGCAGGGGCAGTTCGGGTCATCTCTGGCTCCCCAGCGATGGAACATAGCGGCGCACCGGCCATGGCCCGTTCGATAGCGATTGAGGAGGGCCCGATCATAACGTGCTAGGTCAAAGCCGGGTTGACGCTTGCAGGGGTCTGTGATGAGGTGTTTGTTCTTTACCTCAGCTGACTGCCAGCTCTGTTTCCAAGAGTCTGGAACAGAGAAGTTCAGTGTAGGCGTAGGGGACCAGATTGGGTGACGAGACGTCAAGCGTTGAACAGGGTGGGCGAAGATATCCACGCATATTGGCAGGTCCGGTCGAGCGTAGATGTGGGAAATGAACTTAGATGATGCCACATCCCGACGAATATCTGGCGGGACGATGTTGCTAAGAACTGGCAGCCATGGAACCGGGGTGGAACGGATGGTTCCAGAAATGATCCTCATGGAGGAATATAATTTGGAATCGACCAAGTGGACATGGGGGCTACGGAACCATCCTGGGGCACTGTATTCTGCAGTGGAATAGCATAATGCCAGAGATGATGATCGTAGTGTGGAAGCGCTGGTGCCCCATGAGGAGCTGGCCAGTCTTGCAATGATGTGATTCCTCGCGCCCACCTTTGCTGCGGTTTTTATGAGATGTTCGTGAAATGATAGGGTGCGATCGAGAGTAACGCCAAGATAGACTGGCTGGGCTTCATGGTGGATTCTCGTATCGCCAAGCTGCACATTAAGCTCACGCGAGGCCAAGGCATGGTGTAGATGGAAAACAGATGATACCTTTTTTGCAGTGCTAGGGATTAGTCACCATTTTTTACAGTAATCAGATATCAGAGACATGTCTTTCGTGAGTGTTTCCTCGAGGATGTCGAACTTGGATGCCTGAGTTGCACAGCAGATGTCATCGGCGTAGATGAACTTCCTTGAAGAGGTTTCTGGAAGGTCATTGATGTAAATATTAAATAGCGTAGGAGCCAGAACAGAGCCCTGGGGGAGGCCACTTGAGACAAGTCTCCATCTGCTAGACTTGTCACCCAGATGCACCTGGAATCTTCTGTTTTGGAGAAGAAACGATATAGTGTTGGCCACCCATGGAGGCAGGCATCTTGAGATCTTGACTAGGAGACCACGGTGCCAGACCGTGTCATAGGCTGCTGTGAGATCAACAAAGACAGCACCCATCTTTAAATTCTTCTGGAATCCATTTTCAATGTAAGTTGAGAGGGCCAGGGCTTGTTCGCAGGTAGATCTTCCTGGGCGGAAACCAGCCTGGGCGGGTGATAGAAATTTCTCTGTAAGAGGAGAAATACGTGACAGAAGCAGCCTCTCAAGGACTTTGTAATACACGGAGAGGAGAGAAATTGGTCTATAGCTGGCGGCCAGTGTTGGGTCTTTCTTTGGTTTCAAAACCGCTATAATCTTCGCAGGACACCAAACTTTGGGCATAGACTCAGATTCCAAGATGTGGGACAGGAATGAAGCGAGCCACTTCTTTGCTGCGGGGCCCAGGTTAAGAATGAGTTCTGGGGTGAAATTATTTCATTCAAACAGTTGGCCGCATTCTAAGACTTTGGAAAGATGGACTGATGTTTAATTTCTATGAAATATTTCATCATAATCTAGCTTTCCTGAGTATGTTCATATCAAGCTAAGTTGATTAACCAAGAATTTTATTAAGCAACACTTCTACACTTCACTAGTGCACCAGTAATTGACATTCATGATAATGAACCTTTGTCATTGCAAGAAATAGCTTCTGAATGAAAATTGACTGAATCGTGTTTAATTTAATTCTATCATTTTAGTACTGGAATTTTTTTGTGTGTGGGTCATTCACCAAATGAACTGTCTGAAATGTTTTGACATTATTTTCCAGTTGACACACAAAAATTATTCATCAGGTTGCTGAAGAGAAACTTACCCTGTCATAGCGACTTTAATCTTTCAGAAGACACATCCAAGAACTTTTCCCAGGTCTATTTTCTTCCTTCTTTCTCTCTCTCTCTCTCTCTCTCTCTCTCTCTCTCTCTCTCTCTCCCCTTTCTTTTGCCTCCAGGGCTCAGTGGAGCTCAGTGGGACTCAGTGTGGTACTACAAATCCACTGCTCCTGATGGCCATTTCTCATTTTATTGACTAGGGCAGAGAGAAATTGAGAGGAGACCGGGAGACAGAGGGAGAGACCTACAGACCTACTTCACCACTTGTGAAGTGACAGCCCCCCCCCCCTTGCAGGTGGGGAACCGGGGGCTTGAACTGGGGTCCTTGCTTGGATCCTTGCACTTTGTATTATGTATGCTTAACCCAGTGCACCACCACCTGGCCCCCTCAAGTCTGTTTTATCATTGTGTCATTAGACATTTTCTGCTCCTCTGCTGATCAGAATCCTCTGCTAACTTCTTGTGAACCCAGAAAGGGTCTCCCAGCCTTTGAAGATTCAAAGTCTTAGCTCCATTCCCTGCAGGGTGATTCTATCAAGCAAATGTCACTTAGTGTCTCTTCTCTCTCCAATCCTTCCTAGAAAGTGACTATAGAAAAAGTGGGGGAGTCGGGCTGTAGCGCAGCGGGTTAAGCGCAGGTGGCGCAAAGCACAAGGACCGGCATAAGGATCCCGGTTCAAACCCCGGCTCCCCACCTGCAGGGGAGTCGCTTCACAGGCGGTGAAGCAGGTCTGCAGGTGTCTATCTTTCTCTCCTCCTCTCTGTCTTTCCCTCCTCTCTCCATTTCTCTCTGTCCTATCCAACAACAATAACAACTACAACAATAAAACAACAAGGGCAACAAAAGGGAATAAATAAATAAAATAAATATAAAAAAAAGAAAAAGTGGTACCATTTGGAACAAATATATATTCTCTCAAGTTTACCGTGGGAGTTGTAAGGGTCCTTCCCCAAACATAATCCAAATCTGTTAAGCTCCCAGCCAAACAGCTTCAGTTTTTCATTATTTCAGCTAATCTGGGAGCCCATTGCTACACTAAGATGAGCATATCCATTAGACACTTGCTGGAGAGAGCACTCTCTCTTTTCATCCTCCTCATCTCCTGTCCCAGACTTGGATTCCTCTGTCCTGCTCCTGTGCCCTGACTGATAGAGGATGGAGTTAGATATTGCTTAGCTGGAGAACTCACCTGCAAAGCAGACCTAGCTGCTTTCTGCTCTCCTTCCTTGAACTCACATTCTCTGGAGTTAGAAAAAAAAAGATGTTTGAAATGTTCATAAACCAAATTCAACCAAAACTGAGCTTCAATAAATAGATACCTTGTATAAAAAAAAGGAAAATATTAATGTGATAGCAAACTTCATATATTCTTATGCTTGTGTTATTTACTTTAGGAATATTGACAGTGTCAACCAATAATCCTTTTTTAAGCAAGTCTACAATTTGCCTGTGGTCAGAATGAAAGTCTTTCACTATAGAATGAAAGTCTTTCACTGCTTTCACTATAGTATCTCTTCCTGAATAATAGAGGATACAAATTCAGATTCATTCTGTTTGTTCTATACAAAGTTCACAGAACCTCTGGAAATCAGCCTACAGAAGATATAACATGCATATGTCCACACGTCTAGGTAGAAGATATAGAACATTGTGAAGACCATTCTGTCCAGAAGGAACTGGTCTCCTTCTCAGTACAGAAGGCTTCTAGCTGGACAGGATAGCAATTTTTGTGTTTTTATAGCAGGACCTATCTGGAACACAAATAAGAAAAACTACTAACAGGATGGGCAAAATAGCTCATTTGGATAACGTGCTGCTTTGTCATGTCGCCATCCAGCCCCCACACATTGAAGGAAACATTGGTGCTCTTTCACTTTCTCTGTCTCTCTGCCTCTGTCTCTATCTAAAAGAAAAAATCGACTAGATTTCTGTTGGCAAATAAAATTACAGCACTTATATGAAAATGTCAGAATAGAGTAGGCAAAGGTACTCAGTTCTCTGTAGGAAAATGCTAATGAAGCTTACTCTGTTTCTTGTTTGTTCCTAGGGGAAAATAAGCTGGTAGGAGACCTACTAGTTTTAGGAGGAGCCACACTATACGGCATCTCCAACGTCTGGGAAGAATATATCATCCGGACTCTCAGTCGAGTGGAATTTCTGGGAATGATTGGACTCTTCGGTGCATTTTTCAGTGGGATTCAATTGTGAGTAATAGTAACAAGAAATTAAGACAATTGATACTCTGAAGGCTTATTTCTCCATTTATTTTCATCTGGTGTTATGTTATAAAAGTGAAGACTGGAAATCTCTATCAAAAGCTTCTCTTTTGAGATTTGTAAACTTAGTATCTTTAGTAGCTTCAGTTTCTTAAAACTAAGCAAGTTTATCGTTATGTTTTGTATGTTATCATTAGAAAATGCATGTACTTTTAAGATAATTCACAAGAGGTTATTAGAAGTATATTGATTCTCTCCTAAATCAGTCAATGGGTTTTTAGAGAGAAGAAAAATTGAATGCTATGATTTGATGTGTTTCCCTCAAGAAAGAACTTTTTTGCTATTGATAACCATGCTTAAAAGTTTCCAACATACAACCTACGCTTGCCTTTTATAAGTGTTTTACTGCCTATTGAGTTTTATGATCTGAACCATATTTTAAAGCCATTTCTTATAAATTTAGTATTTTCATTTTCCTTAAGCAGATGAAGATATAACACAGAATACATTAAAAATCAAAAAGTCAAAAATATCAATTTTATAATATTCTATAACTGAGACATGTAAGTCATCACAGATTAGTACCTTAGGAAGTACTGTGAGAATGTGTGAAACACACCATAGTTTCCATTAATAAAAACCACATTGTTGGGCACCAGGCAATGGCACCGGGGGTTAAGCATACATAGTCTGAAGCACAAGGATTGGCCTAAGGATCCCAGTTCGAGCCCCGGCTCCCCACCTGCAGGAGAGTTGCTTCACAGGTGGTGAAGGAGATCTGCAGGTGTCTATCTTTTCTACCCCCTCTCTGTCTTCCTGTCCTCTCTCCATCTCTATGTCCTGTCCAACAATAATGATAACAGCAGTGATAACAAGGGCAACAAAAAAGGGGGAAAATAGCAAAAAAAATTGTTTAGTTTTAAGAGATGAAGAATGATTGAATCATCTTCAGTGTAATTTGATCAAATTCCTTCCTACAAAATAATTTTAATTTCACCAAATCCACTTCTGTATGTCAGGCACTTTGTAAATACATTGGTTTGATGTCTGAAATTATTTATGGAAGGTACTTTGGTGTCACATCAGATGGGATTTTTAAAGAATAAGCCATTCCCAGAGACTCATTTCCATATATCCTGAGATATAGGTAAACATCTTCATATCAATAAGCACAGAAATGGGGAGGACTACAGGAAGGGTTTGTTTTTGTTTCATTTTCAAAAGTACAGTGGCATTTTAGAACTCCTAAATTTGGTACTTTAGCTTTGTGAGATGAAAAGAAACTGCCTAGTTCAGCTATTTATAGCCAACATTTTCTAAGTGTATGGCGCACTTTGTGGATTATTGTTCTTGAACCTTAGAAACATATTCAGAAATATCGCATTGATTTGCTTCAGCTATCGTCCGTTAGAGCTAACAGGTCCCTTCAGGAGACAATGCTGCCAGAATAACACCAGTGTCTTGTGAGTGTGTTTGGCAAAGGGTGCACCAAAACTAAAATGTACCAGCGAGGGGGTGCCAGCCTCATTTCCTGCTCCTCTTCTAGAGCACCGGTTCCCCAAACACAGTTCTCTGACCAGTGGCCCTAGTATCATGTGAGAAATTGTCAAAAATGCACACAACCCCACCTGAGTCTCCTTGAGTCAGAATCTCTAGGAATTTGACCTGGGATACTGTTTTAGCACATTTTTGAGATGGTTTTTATACACATCTAAGTTTGAGAATCACTGTAGAGAAAGCTTAGTCATGAAACCCACAAGTACAGAAATCCTCTCTTCCTCACCATTTTTCTCTTTTTTGAACACATCTAATAAACAAGAGACAGAATATAACTGACTGGCTAAGAGGCACAGTGAACATTTGTTGTTTTTTTTTTAAAAAAATTCTTTATTGGGGATTAATGTTTTATAGTCAACAGTAAATATAGTAGTTTGTACATGCATAACATTTCCCAGTTTTCCACATCACAATATAACCCCCACTAGGTCCTTCTCTGCCATCATGTTCCAGGACCTGAACCCCCCCACCACCACCCCAGAGTCTTTGACTTTGGTGCAACACACCAGCTCCAGTCCACGTTCTGCTTAGTGTTTTCTCTTCTGATCTTGTTTTTCAACTTCTGCCTATGAGTGCGATCATCCCATATTCCTCCTTCTGTTTCTGACTTATCTCACTTAACATGATTCCTTCAAGCCCCATCCAGGGAAGTTTGTTCTTGTTGTTTGCTTTGGTTTGGTTTTTATTGGCCACCAGGATTATTGCTGGAGTTTGGTGCTTACACTACGAAACCATCGCTCTTAGTGGCCATTCCCCCCTCTTTTTTTTTTTCCTTTTTACTTTCTTTGATAGGACAGAGAGAGATTGAGAGGGAATAATGGGAGAGACACACACAGAGAGAGAGAGACCTACAGACCTGCTTCACTGCTCATGAAGCATTCCCTCCTACAGGTGGGGAGAGGGGGCTGAGGTCTTTTCACATTTTTCTGTGTGCACTCAACTTCTGTGTTCAATCAACTGGGCTCTTCACCTCCTGGCCCCCACAATGGAAGATTTGAGATCTGGTTTATCTACTGGCATGTTGTTACCACAGCTGGCCACTCTTAACTCAGTCCTTCAGAAACAAACCTCAAGCTGTCTAATTAGATTTGCCTCCCTATGCTTAGTCCCATGTCATTCTTGACATTCATTTGATTGCTCCTTTATTTGCTCTTTTATTTTTTTAGTCTGGTAACTAAAAATAAGTAGGATGTATTATAATCTTGCTCATCAAGGCCACTTTCTTTAAATTTGCAGAGCTATAATGGAGCACAAGGAGCTGTTAAAAGTGCCCTGGGATTGGCAAATAGGTAAGAGCTTGCTCACCTATGATGTTGTTTTTTTAAGACAACTTAGAAATCTGTTTGAAGAGTGGGATGGGTGTGGGTTGGGCTTGGGCACCCACAATGAAGGGATTCAAAACACAGGGGGTAAAAGAAAAGAAAATCTTGTTAGGTTAGGCATTCTTGTACTTTATAAGAACTGAGCTGTATGACTTGTAATGCTTCCTAATTGAGCTGCTGCCCATTATTGTCAAGCTGCCATTAGTGCCGACACAGGAGTATGTTATTAGGTTAAAGACCAACCGGAAGGAAAATGTACTGAGACAATGATGGGACATAAATGACAGTAATTTGCTCTAGCCAAGAAACACATAACTAATGTGACCATTAAAACATGGCACTTCAGTAAAGAAAAAAAAAAACTCAATGAAAAGACATTAAAAAAAAAAAAACAACAAATATTCTGAGCCCACAAATGCTTTACAAAAAGGTAAAGATTGGGAGTTGGCCGGTAGCACAGTGGGTTAAGCACATGTGGCATAAAGTGCAAAGACCAGCATAAGGGTCCCAGTTTGAGCCCCCGGCACCCCACCTGCAGGGGAGTCGCTTCACAGGTGGTGAAGCAGGTCTGCAGGTATCTATCTTTCTCTCCCCCTCCTCTCTCCATTTCTCTCTGTCTTATCCAACAATGACAACATCAACAACAATAATAACTACAACAATAAAAAAAAAACAAGGGCAACAAAAAGGTAAAGAAAAAATGATTAATTGATCTTCAAAGGGACTTTATAGAAAACACTAGATTTCGTTTGCTGTATTGCATCAAAGCAAAGGACTCAGGGTTGGGGGGAGGTGGCATGTCCTCCAGGAATCTCAGATTATTTCTAAAATCACTTTTGTCTAAAAGTATTTAGGAGAGGAATTGAAGATTCTAGGTGATGGCTAATGTTATCAAAGAAAGCCCCCAGAAAGGAATGATACTTAATCCTCTCAACCCACAATATACCTCTTTTGTTTATACTGAAATATATGCATCCCAGAATGAATAGAGAACTTTGCTTGGGGGGGGGCGGGAGGTGGAGAATGTGTATACATAAATACAGATGGGAGGGAGGAATATAAATGGTTCTCCTTCCATCATTATCTGAATGAAAATAACAAAATGACCAAGAGCGCTGTGTGTGTGTGTGTGTGTGTGTGTGTGTGTGTGTGTGTGTGTGTGTGTGTGTGTTTTCCTCACAAGGAAACTGACTTCTTTAGCTATCTCCAACACTTATAAACTTTGAGGAAATTGACCGTTTCAGTCCACTTTTGCTTTTACCAGAAAGGACAATGGCATGAACTTTTTTTTATTATTTGTAAAAAGGAAACACTAACAAAATCATAGGATAAGGTTACACCTCCACACAATTCCCACCACCAGAGCTGCGTATCCCATCCCCTCCCCTGATAGCTTTCGTATTCTTTATCCCTCTGGGAGCATGGACCAGGGCCATTATGGGGTGCAGAAGGTGGAAGGTAATTACAGAAGGTGGCTTCTGTAATTGCTTCCCCGCTGAACATGGGCATTGGCAGGTCGATCCATACTCCCAGCCTGTCTCTTTCTTTCCCTAGTGGGGCAACTTTTTTTAAAAATTTTTTTAAAATATTTATTTATTTATTCCCTTTTGTTGCCCTTGTTGTTTTATTGTTATTGTTGTCATTGGTGTCGTTGTTGTTGGATAGGACAGAGAGGAGGGAAGACAGAGAGGGCAAGAGAAAGATAGACACCTGCAGACCTGCTTCACCGCTTGTGAAACAACTCCCCTGCAGGTGGGGAGCCGGGGGTTCGAACCCAGATCCTTACACTGGTCCTTGCGCTTTGTGCCATGCGCGCTTAACCGCCTGACTAGTGGGGCAACTTTTTTGATACTTTATTTACTCTTTAATAAAAGAGAAATTCGGAGAGCGAGCAAGTGAGAGACCAAAGCACTGCTCATCTCTGGCTTATGGTGGTGCTGGGATTGAACCTGGGACCTCAGAGCCTCAGGCATGAGAGTCTTCTGCATAACCATTATGCTGTCTTCCCAGCCCAGGACATGAACTTCTCTGCATGTCTTTACCTACTCCCAATTTAAAGCATCCAGGACTACTTGCTGCCAGCTTAATTCCCCTTGGTAGGTACAGTGAGAAGTAAAGAATGATGTATGACTCACTCCCTGAGGGTTATCTACAGTGCTTCAAGAGCTGTCCAGCCCTTGTGTCTGTCACAGAACCCTGCCATTTAATTTCTCTTAAGTTTTCTGCAGAAAGTTGCAGTAGAGAGGAGGGGGTTGGGGAGAAGAGGAAAGGGAGCTGGGAAGGGAATCTAGCTGCATATTACAGATGTTATTATTTGTCTTTGTGATTGGCAGAACAATTTTTTCCCATGTTTGGTGACACTTCACAGGCAGTTGTCTATGAGTATAAATTAATGTCATATTAATAGTAGTAGAAATATAAACAATTTGTCCTCTAATTATGTGGCTGTCCTGTGCAAATCCAGCAAGGTTTTGATATTACTCAATGTTAGTTAAATGTGTCATTAAAAGGTAGTTTTATTCTCAGCTCTTTTATAGCCATTATGACATCAATCCCCTGTAGTCTGGAATTATTAAAGACTATGTCAAAGAAAGAAATTATACAGCCACCCATTTTAATTCCTGATTTATCATCAAGCCAAAATGGTGTCAAAATTCTTTTTCTTTTTAAGATTAGGATGAACTTTTTAAAGCACTAAACTCACATTTGTCTTCATAACTCTTCTTCTTGATAAATTCTTGTATTCTCTTTGTTTATTGGATAGAGACAGCCAGAAATCAAGAGGGAAGGGAATGACAGAGGGAGAGAGACAGAGAGACACCTACAGCACTGCTTCACCACTCACAGAGCCTTCCCCCTGCAGGTGGAGACTGGATGCTCAAACCTGGGTCCTTGTGCATTGTAGCATGTGTGCTCAACCAAGTGTACCACCACCCAGCCCCCATAACTCTTCTTGCTGGAATAGCCTGAGGGTGCTTCTTCCCAAGCTAGTGCTCTCTGGGCTGGAGATAACTCAACTGGAGCCAACCTAGGGTGCTGCATGGGAGAGGGATCAAGAACTTGTGCCAAGCTAGCGTTGCAGGAGATACACTCTGGAACTCTCAGAGCCGGAAAGCAATTCCAACTGTGTTTACTCAGAAAAGCAGTTGTGTATATACTCACCAAGTAGGGTGGAAACAGGATGTGATGTAGAGAGGGTGGAGCGAAAAAAGACTGGTGGAAATCAGGGTGTACTAGGAGAGGGGGCGGAGCAAAAAGACATTGTGAACCAGTGGGGATTAAACCAATGCCCTGGAGGCAGGGTGGTGCTTAGTTAACAGTGGTTTATGTAAATAGACCGCAGCTTTAAGAGGGATCAAACCAATGCCCTGCAGGCATGCCGGTGCTTAGTTAAGCAGGATTAGAGACAGAAGCTTTAAGAGGGGGGGAGGTGGCATACTACCCAACACTTCTTGATCAACTTTGACTGCCATTGAACTTTCTAGGGAATGAGAGACAGCATCCTAACCACTGCAACTTGATGGCTAGAGAGGAAGGGAGACATTACAGTGGATTCCTAAAACCTTCTTTCATTACCTGAGAAGTGCTGAGCTCATCTTATTGTACTTTCATGGAGAAGGTAGTGATTTGTTTAGAGAACCAGAACCAAGACTGTCTTAACCTCCCACTGTCTGATAATGCCTTTCTTTCCCTTCCTTCATATCAGTGACTCCTCCATCTCTTGGAAAGCTTATCTGGTACTCCTTTATAAAAATAAAAAGTTATTCTTTTCTTTTACTTATTTATCTTTTAAATTTCTTTATTGGAGGATTAATAGTTTACAGTCAACAGTAAAATACAGGTTTTTGTACATGCACAACATTTCCCAGTTTTCTGCATAACAGTTCAACCCCCACTAGGTCTTCCTCTGCCATCATGATCCAGGACAAGTTATTATTTTTTTCATTCTTATAGAGTAAGTGTAATAATAAATACTGTTCTGCATTTTCTGGGCTTCCAAGGCATTTTGGAGAGCATTTTGTGATTTTCCTTTAACACTGGCCAATTGCAAGATGCCGGGTAATTAAAACAAAGATGATAACAGCTGTTGTTCCCCTTTATTTCTTTGTTTTACTCTGTTGAGCTGAAAGACTGTGTCTGGCTATATAACCATTAAAGTCAAGTGAAATGGATGACCTATTAGAGTTAAAATGTCCTCCTGCAGAGCAGGCATGTTAGAATCACAGTCAGAAATCTAACAAATGGCTTAAACATTCCCTTTGGCCCATTTACCATGTTGTGTTCAGGGAGCTATGAACAAATGTAAGCTGATGTGAAAGTCAAAGTCAAGAGAGACAAAACCTTGCTGTGGGTCAGCTAGCACAAGTGTCTGCTATGCTTCTCCACTTTTCTTGTGGGTGGTGCTTGATTGGGTTTTGAAATTGTTTTATTAGTGATTTAATAATGATTAACAAGGGGGCTGAGTGGTGGCACACTTGGTTGAGCACACATGTTACAGTGCACAAGGACCCAGGTTCAAGCCCCTGGTCCCCACCTACGGGGGAAAGCTTCACAAGTGGTGAAACAGAGCTGCAGGTGTCTCTCTGTCTCCATCCCTCTCTATCTCCCCCTTTCCTCTTGATTTCTGGCGGTCTATCCAATAAATAAAGATTTTTACAAAATAACACTGATTATTAAGATTATAAGATAACAGTTCCCATTCCCAAAGTCTCATCTTCTCCATTGGAAGCTTCCCTATTATTTACCCTTCTGGAATTATGGAACAAAATTCTTTATGGGGTGCAGAAGGTGGGAGATCTGACTTCTGTAATTGCTTCTCCGCTGGACAGGGACATTGACAGGTTGGGTTTTTTTTTTTTTTTTTTTTTTCCTTCTGGAGGCCAAAACAAGAGATCTGACCATTTCCTGAAGATGGAATAAAGGCGCAATAGAGGAAGTGCCAAAATGATAATTAAGAAGCTACACGTGTTACCACGTTGAATTGGAAGTCTGGGGAGCTAAGGTGACTCTAGTCCCACAGGGAGCGATGAGCCTAGTACTATGTACTCTCTGAGCTAACTTTACAAGGATGGTGCTCTTTATATACTTAGCCTTATGCCTTTATTGTTAAAAGTTAAAAATGATAATTACGAATCTAATAGAGGTTGGGTGGTAGCACACTGGGTTAAGCACACATAGCACGAAGTGTAAGGACCCACATAAGGATCCAGGTTTGAGCCCTCCTCTCCCCACCTGCAAGGGGGTCACTTCACAAGTGGTGAAGCAGGTCTGAAAATGTCTGTCTTTCTCTTTCCCTCTCTGTCTTCCCCTCCTATTTCAGTTTCTCTCTGTCCTATGCAAAAACTCAGAAAAAATATGGCCACAAGGTACAGTGGATTTGTTGTGTGTGCACCCAGCCACAATGATAACTCTGGAGGCAGAAAAAAAAATCTGTTTTATTCTTCTGCATGTTTCAACCCATCTATTCCAACACCATTTGTTGAAGAGACTCTACTTTCCCCATTTAATAGTCTGGGCACCTTTGTCAAAGATTAGATGCCATAGGTGTGGGGGCTTCCTTCTGGGCTCTCTGTTCTATTCCACTTGGGAGTGTGTCTATTCATGTTCCAGTACCAAGCAGTTTTGATGACAATGGTTCTATAATACTATTTGAGATCTGGGAGTGTGATGTCTCCACTTCTGTTCCTTCTTCTCAAGATGGTTTTGGAAATTCTAGGTCTTCTCTGGTTCTAGATAAAATTTTGTACATTTGTTCTATTCTCCTAAAAAAAAAATGTGGTTGGGATCTTGATGGGGATAGCATTAAATTTGTATATTGCTCTGGGTAATATATTCATTTTGATGATGTTAATTTTTCCAACCCATGAACATAGAATATCTTTCCACTTCTTTGTGTCTTTTTCAATTTCCTTGAGTAGTGACTCATAATTTTCAGTATATAAGTCTTTCACTTCTTTTGTGAGGTTTATTCCTAGATATTTTATTGTTTTTGTTGCTATAGTAAAAAGAATTTATTTCTAGATTTCAACTTCTTCTAAAATAGCATTTCCACAGAGGAATGCCACTGACTTTTTTTTAAATTTCTTTATTGGGGAATTCATGTTTTACATTCGACAGTAAATACAATAGTTTGTAAATGCATAACCTTTCCCAGTTTCCCATCTAACAATACAACCCCCACTAGGTCCTCTGTAATCCTTCTTGGATCTGTATTCTCCCCACCCACCCACCCCAGTCTTTTACTTTGGTGCAAGATGCCAATTCCAGTCCAGGTTCTACTTGTGTTTTTCTTTTCTGATCTTGTTTTTCAACTTCTGCCTGAGAGTGAGATCATCCCATATTCATCCTTCTGTTTCTGACTTACTTCGCTTAACATGATTTTTTTCAAACTCCATCCAAGATCAGCTGAAAATGATGAAGTCACCATTTTTTTTATAGCTGAGTAGTATTCCATTGTATATGTAGACCACAACTTGCTCAGCCACTCATCTATTGTTGGACACCTGGGTTGCTTCCAGGTTTTGGTTATTACAAATTGTGCTACTAAGAACATATGTGTACACAGATCTTTTTGGATGGATGTGTTGTGTTTCTTAGGATATATCCCCAGGAGAGGAATTGCAGGATCATAGGGTAGGTCAATATCTATCCTTCTGAGAGATCTCCAAATTGTTCTCCTCAGTGGTTGGGCCAGTTTACATTCCCACCAGCAGTGTAGGAGGGTTCCTTTGACCCCCCAACCTCTCCAGCATTTGCTGCTGTTACCTTATCTGATGTATGACATTCTCACAGGAGTGAAGTAATATCTTATTGCTGTCTTTATTTGCATTTCTCGACATTCACAGACTTGGAGCACTTTTTTCATGTGTTTCTCAGCCTTTTAGATCTCTTCTGTGGTGAATATTCTGTCCATGTCTTCTCCCCATTTTTGGATGGGGTTATTTGTTTTCTTATTGTTGAGTTTGGCCAGCTTTTTATATATTTTGGTTATTAGTCTCTTGTCTGACGTATGGCATGTAAAGATATTCTCCCATCCTGTGAGGGGTCTCTTGGTTTGGGTAGTGGTTTCTTTTGCTGTGCAGAAGCTTTTTAATTTGATGTAGTCCCATAGGTTTATGCTTGCCTTAGTCTTCTTTGTAATTGGATTTGTTTCACTGAAGATGTCTTTAAAATTTATGCAGAAAAGATATCTGCCAATATTGTCCTCTAAGTATCTGATAGTTTCTGGTCTAACATCTAAGTCCTGGATCCACTTGGAATTTACTTTTGTATTTGGTGAAATACAGTGGTTCAGTTTCATTCTTCTGCATGTTTCAACCCATTTTATTCCAACATCATTTGTTGAAGAGACTCTGCTTTCCTCATTTAATAGTCTGGGCACTTTTGTCAAAGATTAGATGTCCATAGGTGTTGTGGCTTACTTCTGGGCTCTCGATTCTATTCCACTGGGCAGTGTGTCTATTCATGTTCCAGTACCAAGCAGCTTTGATGACAATGGTTCTATAATACTATTTGAGATCTGGGAGAGTGATGTCTCCACTTCTTTCTTCTCAAAATGGTTTTGGCAATTCTAGGTCTTCTCTATCTCTAGATAAGCCTTTGTAGCATTTGTTCTATTCTCCTAAAAAAAATATGGTTGGGATCTTGATGGAGATAGCATTAAATTTGTATATGGCTCTGGGTAGTATATTCATTTTGATGATGTTAATTCTTCCAACCCATGTACATGGAATATCCTTCCATTTCTTTGTGTCTTTTTCAATTTCCTCGAGTAGTGACTCATAGTTTTCTGCATACAAGTCTTTCACTTCTTTTGTTATACCTAGGTATTTTACTTATTTTTGTTGCTATAGTAAAAGGAATTGATTTCTGGATTTCAACTTCTTCTGCCTTAGTGTTTACATAGAGAAATGCTACTGACTTTTGAATGTTAATTTTACAGCCTGACACCTTACTGTATTGCCTGATTTCTAAAAGCTTCTTGCTGGATTCCTTAGGTTTTTCTATGTATTCTATCATGTCATCTGCAAACTGAGAGAGTTTGACTTCTTCTATTCCAATCTGTATGCCTTTAATTCCTTGCTCCTGCCTGATTGCTAGGCAAGAACTTCCAATGCTATGTTGAATAGTAATGGTGATAGTGGGAAGCCCTGTCTAGTACCGATCTGAGGGGAAATGCTTTCAGTTTTTCACCATTGGGTATGATATTGGCTATAGGTTTGCTATATATAGACTCCACTATCTTGAGGAATTTTCCATCTGTTCCAATTTTTTTATCATAAAGAGATGTTGTATTTTGTCAGAGGCTTTCTCTGCATCTATTGATATGACCATGTGGTTTTTGGTCTTGCTTTTATCGATGTGGTGGATCACAGTGATTGGTTTACGTATATTACATCAACCTTGCATCCCTGGGATAAACCCCACTTGGTCATGATAAACAATCTTTTTAATAGACTGTTTTATCCATTTGGCTAGAATTTGTTCAATATTATAGCATCTATGTTCATTAGAGACATTGGTCTGTAGTTTTCTTTTTTGGTTGTGTCTCTGTCTGCTTTTAGTATCAAGATGATATTGGCTTCATAGAAGCTGTAAGGGAGTATTCCTGTGTCTTTAATCTTCTGGAAAACTTTTAAAAGCATAGGGATTAGTTCTTTGAAGGTTTTGTAGAATTAATTTGTAAAACCATCTGGTCCAGGACTTTTATTTTTGGGAAAGTTTTTGATAAGTGTTTCAATTTCATTGGCTGTGATGGGCCTGTTCATGTTATCTACTTCCTCTTTACTTAGTTTTGGAAGTTTGTAGGTATCTAGGAAATCGTCCATTTCTTCCAGGTTCTCTAGCTTGGTGACATATAGTTGTTCATAGAAGACTCGCATGATATGTTGAATTTCTGCAATGTCTGTTGTGATATCTCCTCTTTCATTTACTATCAAATTTATTTGGGTTTTCTCCCTTTTTGTTTTGTGAGTCTGGCTAAAGGTTTGTCGATTTTGTTCACTCTTTCGAAGAACCAACATTTACTTTGATTGATCTTTTGTATGGTTTTCTTCTTTTCAATGTTACTGATTTCTGCCCTAACTTTAGTGATTTCTGTCCTTCTGATTGCTTTGGGGTTCCTTTGCTCTTCTACGTGCAATCAGATGTGCAGTCAGGATGTTTATTTGTGCTTTTTCTTGTTTCCTAATGTGTGCTTGTATGGCTATGAACTTCCCTCTCAGTACTGCCTTAGCTGTGTCCCAAATATTTTGATATCTTGTGTCTTCATTTTCATTGAACTCTTTAAACATTTTGATTTCTTCCTTTATTTCTTCTTTGACCCAGTAGTTGTTAAGTAGTTTACTGTTGAGCTTCCACATTTTGGGACTATTACTAATCTTTTGTTGATTGTTAAGTGTTAGTTTAATTCCATTGTGTCTAAGAAGATGCTTGGGATCATTTCAGTGCTCTTAAATTTGTTGATGCTGTCTTTATGGCCTTGACATAACCCATGTAGACTTGAGTAGAATGTCTATTCCAGTTTCTTGGGATGAATGACTCTGAAAATGTCTAATAGTTCTAGTTTATATATCTCCTCATTTAGCTCCCTCATGTCTTTATTGAATTTCTGGCTGGAAGATCTGTCGAGTTGAGAGAGTGGGGTGTTGAAGTTCCATACTATAACTGTGTTGCTGTTAATACATTGCTATAGCTCTTTCAGTAGATGTTTGATGTATTTAGATGGCTTCTCATTGGGTACATAGATGTTAATAATTATTAAGTCCTCTTGGTTGACTGAACCTCTGAGCATTAAGTAATGTCCATCATATCTTATTATTTATTTATTTATTTATTTATTTATTTATTTTAAAGTCTATTGTGTCGGATATGAGAATAGCTGTTCCTGCCCTTTTTTGTGAGTCAATGGCTTGTATGATAGTTTTCCATCCTTTCACTTTGAGTCTGTGTTTATCTTGTTGAGTTAGGTAGGATTCCTGCAGAAAATATATGGTTGGGTTGTGTTTTCTGATCCATCTTCCTACTCTGTGTCTTTTAAGAGGTGAATTCAGGCCATTGACATTTATTGATATCATAGATTGAAGATATTTTAATGCCATTCTTGTAGAGTTTGAGTGTTCTGATAAATGACATATTAATGGTGGTCTAACTGTTTATAGGAGACCTTTCAGAACTTCTTTCAGGGCAGGCTTGGTGATAGTTGATTCTTTCAACTGTTGCTTGTCTGAAAAGGTTGTTATGCCTCCATCTAGTCTGAATGACTATCTATCAGGATACAGTAGTCTTGGTTGAAAGCCTTTCTCATTGAGCACTCCATAGATATCTTCCATTCTCTTCTGGCCTGTAGTGTTTGTGTGGAGAAGTCTGCTGCTAATCTTATGGTTATTCCTCTGTAGGTGACTCTTTGTTTTTCTCTTGCAGTTTTCAGGATCCTTTCTTTATCCTTATTCCTTTCCATTCTAAATAGGATGTGTCTTGGTGTCTTTTAAGTCTGGGTTAATTCTGTTTGGAACCCTCTGGGCTTCTTGAACCTTTATGTCTTTGATGTTGTCTAGACTAGAGAAGTTCTCAGCTATCATGTCCTGAGAATGCTTTCTTCCCCTCCTTCTCTTTCCTCCTATGGTAAGCCAGTAATGCATATATTATTTCTTTTGAAGTCATCCCATATGTCTCTGTTCTTGTTTTCTGTATCTCTTAATCTCTTTTTGAGATCTCTTACTTCTTTTTCAGTTGTCTTTAATTTGTCCTCAATCTTGCTAATTCTGTCTTCAGCCTCATTTATTCTATATTCTCTCTCCCTCTACAGTTTTCTGCAGTCCTGATACTGTTTTATCTTGTTCTTCTAGTTGTGTTCTTATTCAGCTTTCAGCTAATAACCTTGATATAAGTAGAGTTTTCTTCCAGAGTCTCATCACTGCATTTCTGATGACAATTCTTTCAAACTCTTTACTCATTCCTGTGACTATTTCCTTAACAAGCATTTGGATGTTAACCTCACTATTTTGTGGTTCATCCTTTGGGGGGCTTTTAGCTGGACTCTTGTCCTGATTCATTTCTCCAATATTTCTTCTTGTTGGTTTAACCATTCTATATTGTATGTTATGAATATATCATTACTTTTCAAGTTACTGATCACTCTTGCCTGGATTGACTTGTGTCTAAGTAAGGTACTTAAAGAGTTCACAATTGTTGAAATTAACAGTTGTTTCAATATTATTTCACTCCCTGAGTTGAAGCAAAAGAGGCTGTTAGAAGCCTCCTTTATTCTTTTCTTCCCTGTAGGCTATGGGAGCCTGAGGGCTTTTAAAGTAGGCTTCTTAGCTTAATCACTCACTCCTGAACAAGAGATAAAGCAGGGTGGGGGAGAGATAGCACAGTGGTTTTGCAAAGAGACTCTCACACCTCAAGGATCCAAAGCTCCAGGCAGCTTCTCTGCCAAACCTGGCAGCACTGCAGGGCCCTGTGAGTTTCTCAAACAAGTCCTGTTTATAGTCTGTAGGTTCTGAGACAATTATTCACCATGTTCTCATCAGGAGAACAGTGTGGAAAGGCTCCCACTATACAGCCCCACTGTTAGGCCACCAAGGTGTAGCTCTTCTCCTGAGTTTCCTGGTCAGTTCTCTGTTCGAGATGTCAGCACAGGGCCTCCCCACTGCTGCTCCAGCCTCTGAGGGCAGTAGCAATGGAGACTCATAGTTGCATTTGCTGAGTCTTAGGGGAGTCCTCTCCTCCCTTCAGCCGTCTTTTTGTTGGTAAAGCAGTCTGGACGTGGTGCCTCAACTGGTAAACTGCCAGACAGTTACCAGCCACTCAGTTTCTTCTTAGGCTTCTCCCTGTCCATGAGCCACACGCGTTTGTACTCAACAGTGATTTGGTGGGGTCCTGAAGTCATTCTAGTCCTGCCTTGTTGAGGTCCCAGGTGGTCTCGTTTGGTATTCCTAGTTGACCTGGGAGAGGAGAGAAAAGAAACACAGCTGGTGCTGCTCCATAGACCCACCTCCAGAAGCCACTCTCTTGTCCTTGTTTTTTTTTTTATCGTTGTGGTTATTACTATTGTTGTTATTTATGTCATTATTGTTGGATAGGACAGAGAGAAATGGAGAGAGGAGGGGAAGAAAGAGAGGGTGAGAGAAAGATAGACACCTGCAGACCTGCATCACTGCTTGTGAGGTAACCCTCCTTGTAGGTTGGGAGCCCTGGGCTTGAACTGGGATCCTCATGCTGGTCCTTCCATTTTGCTCCATGTGCACTTAACCCGCTGCCCCCCTATGATGTATTTTTGTATAGGAAAACAAAAAAATATGTCATGATTTTTCCACCAACCCAACATCTTATAATTTATGTATGTGAATTTGCCACATATAGATATGTATATAGCTTATGTCATATTTAGCACCATACACATACATAAGCACCATACACATACATATATATAATCATATATAAACATGCATCACATATCATACAATGCATGTATGGGATGCTCACTAGGGCCAAGTACAAAGCTCCTTCAAAGCCTCATTTCTCTTAGAATTATTATACAATGTAGATGAGTAGTCTATGCTAAGACATCAAAGTCAGACACTTTGTGTGAGCTGAGGACAAACTGCATAGCCTCTGTGCTGGTCTTTTGCCTGTTTATTGAGTGGTCCATTTTGTACTCTTATTCTGCTTTACTCCTCATTACAGTGGCTAACGCATAACTCATACTTATAGGGCTGTCTTATTAACTGACTTCCAGCCAGGTTTGCTCAGTGGGAAGTAGCATAGGAAGATTTGAGGATCAGAGGAAGGAAAAAAAAAATTAAACAATGTATTTTCCTAGAGAATTCTCTCTGATGCCACATCTTCTGGGCTTACCTCTCTTCTGTGATTGGTGTTATGGCCTCAGCTCTAGAGATGTGAATAACTGATTGTTATTACAAATCTCTGAGTTAGGGCTGGAAAAATAGCTCACTTGAATAGCGCACTGCTTTGCCATGTGTGTGACCCAGGTTTGAGCCGGGTCCCCACCACATTGATGGAAGAAGCTCTGTTTGGTCCTGTGATCTATTTCAGTTTCTCTCAGCCTCTTTGTCTCTCTTTTAAAAAAAAAAATCTGGATTGTCTTACTAATTGTTTTTCATTATGCATTTAAATACCTTTGTATTCTGTGCCTCATAGTATATTTATTATGTTGAACTTTGAATTGTCTGGTTTTTTTTTTTTTTTTGAGACTTATCTATGTATTTAATTACTAGATAAAGAAAGAGCGCAAGAGCGAGGACCAGAACGCTTGCTTAGCTCTGGCAAAGATGATTCTAAGGATTGAACCTTTGGCCTCCAGTACCTTAGGCTTGCAAATTGGTGCTTTTACAAGCTGAACTAACTCCTTGGACTGTATTTCTTTACTGCCACACACTGTAAGCCTATTTATCTACCTGTATAAAGAGGATAATCGTAGCTGTGATGTCATCTTGCTGTAGAGATTAATTCATTAATGGACTTAAAGTAAATGGCACATGAGAAGCACTTAATCAGTATTAGCTGATAGTATTCCTTCCTTTTCTTTATTGCATAATTCTTTATCTTTATGGGTAAGAGTGTCACAATTTTATCTTCAGTAAGATAAAGAAGAGAGAAAACATTCTAAATACAAAGGGGTTAGACATAAACTCTGCATGTAAATGTAGTTCTGCCCACCATTATGTAGTTGTCAGTCAGAGAAGTCAGTTCATTTGCTTGATAATGTTGATCTATTAGTACATGGACACCAGGATGAGCTTTAAATCCACTGCTGATGTCCATTAACTAACTAATGTTCATTGAAGAACAGTAAATTGCAACAACACTGCATTCCAGTTCTCAATTTAATGATGTGTTCATTTGGCTAGCTGTGCATTGCTCATAAAACAGAATATGCACAAAAAACACATTGGTTGACCAAGCAAAATGACTAACTGTAGTGCTCTGTATATTCCATTGCCATTTTCCTAAAGTTAATCAGTAGCTCTAGAAATGTTTAGAATGGAGCTGGCAAGATAATTCACATGGATGGTGTGCCTGCTTTGTCATGCACACAATTCATCCCAGACCCCAGGGACTGGCTGGAAGAAGCTTTGGTGCTTGTGTCTTTCTCTCTGTGTGTCTGTCTCTATCTGGAGATTTGGGCTGCAGTGGTGAAGCCCCAGAAAGGTGAAAAAAAATTGGGATTTTTTTTAAGCTTGAAGTAACCTAAGTAGTCTAGTGAACAGAGCAAAATTCTGCTGTGTACCTACTTTCCTTTTCTCCTTGACTGGCCAGCTGTGTTTGTAAAGTTCCACCTCTTTGGGGCCAGGTGGCTGCACACCAAGTTAGGTGCACAATATTACCAAGTGCAAGGACCCAAGTTCAAGCTCCCACTCTCCACCTGTAGGGGGAGAAGCTTCACAAGTAGTGAGGGAGGTCTGCAGGCGTCTTTCTCTCCCTCTATATCTCTGTTCTCTATCACTTTACTTCTGTCTAATAAAAAATTAGAAAAAAAGGAAAAGGAAGGGAAGGGAAGGGAAAGGGAAAGGGGAAGGGGGAAGGGAAGGGAACAAAAGGGAAGGGAAGGGAAGGGAAGGGAAGGGAAGGGAAGGGAAGGGAAGGGAAGGGAAGGGAAGGGAAGGGAAGGGAAGGGAAGGGAAGGGAAGGGAAGGGAAGGGAAGGGAAGGAAAGAAAAGGGAAGGAAAGGAAAGGAAAGGAAAGGAAAGGAAAGGAAAGGAAAGGAAAGGAAAGGAAAGGAAAGGAAAGGAAAGGAAAGGAAAGGTCTCTAGGATTGGTGGCTTCATAGGACCAGCACCAAGCCCCAGCAATAACCTTGGTAGACATAAATAAATAAACAAACAAATAAATAAATAAATGTTACCCATTTTTCTCTGGGCCTGCTGATTGTCTATCCAGCTCCCAAGTAAAAAGATCTTCATGGATGATGCAAAAACATCTAAAACTTAACACATTCAAAACTATTATTTTTATTGTCCCTGAAAACCTACTTCACACTCAGTTCTCTCTATATTAGTAAATGAATGACATCACAATTCACCTAGTTTCTTGATCAGTCAAAAAAAAACGCATCTTTGATGTGTTCCTTTCCCTCACTACTTCTGGTTTACTATAGAGCATGTGGAGTCTTCACAGACCTGCTCACTGCCCTACATTCCCACTGCAAACTGTTCCAAGCAAACTCACCAGCATGTCTTGCCTGGACTATTGTGGGGACACGGTGGGTTGAGCCTGGTTCAAACCCTAGAAACCCCTCCGTGAGGACAGAAGGCCTTCCAGAGCTTGCCCCGCAGACCATAATGCTACACTTTTTCCACTGCTGTCTTCCAATGCTTTTCTGCTTCTCATCCCTTCTCCACACAGTAGCCAAAGTCATCTTTCTAAAGGAGATATCAGCCACCAGAGATAGCACAGTACTAGAGCTACTAGAACTTTCTAGGACAGTCCTTCATAATCTAAGTCAGTGATACACACACACACACACACACGCAAATCTGATGGCTGGACTGTGTTCTGACCAAGTTTTATTATTGTCAGTGGATTAATTACTTAAGGATACATTTTGTCCTTAGTCTGCCAATCCCAGATTTCTTGTTGGAATTTTTTGTTTGTCTTTTCATGTATTGATCAATGATTACTTAGTAGTAGATTTTAGCAACTTAGTTGAACCCACGTCCAAGAAAATTGGCCATTTGTAAGGAAGACCTCAGGTGGAGAGTCAAAGGTTACCTGATATTAACCATGACAAGATATTCACAAAAAAACTTACACATACTTTACAGAACCATGAAGGTAATTATTCCATTTCACTTTAAGATACTTCCACTACACTAGAGGGGGCTGTTGTACTGAGTTTGCTTAATGTTGCTTTTTTTTTTTTATTCCCTTCCAGATTTAATATGCTTTTCCTCAAACTTGGGATCAGAAATGTGTAGAATGACAATTTATGACCTTAAATATTTTCATATGGGAAAACACATTTCACTTTGGAAGAACCACTAGTCTTCACAGTAAAGGCTGGGTTTTCAAATACCCACCAGATCCTCAGAAATTTGCAGGATTCAGAGGAAGCAATCTTCCAAGGCTCACACCAGGCATATTTATTACACTTCTGCAAAGGTGAAACACCTTTACTGTAATTTCCAAAGAGCCACTGAATTGTTTATTCTTACACTATCAAGGTAAAGAAATGAGCATTATTATTGAGTGTGTGTATATATATATATATATATATATATATATAGAGAGAGAGAGAGAGAGAGAGAGAGAGAGAACTAAGAAAAAATGAGTCAAACTTCAGATTTCGAGGTAAAGCCCTACATGATATCCAACAATGTTATATTCTCATGGGGTTAGTTTTAGCAATTGCTTACAAAGTTATAATGAGAGAGAGGTAGAGAGAGCGTTTTAGAGGAGAACATACTGACCATATTGCATTTTTTCAAAAGATTTCATTTATTTGTTAGTGAGAGAGAATGAAGGTATGGTACATATGATGGCAGGGATTGAACTCAGAACCTTATGCTTTATCCACTGTGATACACCCTGGAACACTACCTAGCATTTTAGGGCATCTCTCTTTTTTTTTTCTTTCTTACTTTCTTTTCAGTGCCTGCATTATAAATCCACTGCTCCTGGCAGCCATTTTTTCCTTTTTTATTTTTTCTCTTCTTTTTTTTTTTTAATTTATTGGATAGGACAAAGAGGGGAGGGGGAGATAGCGAGAGAGAAAGATAGACACCTGCAGACCTGTTTCACCACTTGTGAAGCTTCCTCACTGCAGTTGTGGGAACTGGGAGCTTGAACCTAGATTCTTTTTTTTTTCTTTATTGGCGAATTAATGTTTTGCATTCAACAATAAACACAATAGTTTGTACATGCATAACATTTCCCAGTTTTCCATATAACAATACAACCCCCACTAGGTCCTCTGTCATCCTTCTTGGATCAGTATTCTCCCCACCCACCCACCCCAGAGTCTTTTACTTTGGTGCGATACGCCAGTTCCAGCTGAACCTAGATTCCTACGTAGGTCCTTGGCTTAGTACTATGTGCTCTTAACTGGGTGCGTGATTCAGCCCCTCCTTCTTTTCTTTACTTTTCCTTTATTTTATTTTTCTTCTTTTCCTTCTCTCTCTTTTTCATCTTTCTCTTTTCCTCTATACACAGCTGTTTTATGGTCTATAAAGCATTTTCCTAACTATGTGTTTATAACGCAGCAGAGCCTTTATGTAAGATCTCACAGAGTTCTAGGAAAGGTGATGGGTGGATAGGACTCTGTGTCTGAGCAGGAGTCACTAATCAGGAAGAAATTGACATGTTATCTTATGCTCAACACAACTAAACATCTGCTCATGCTGAAGCAGTAAGGACTTCAACTTAGGACTCTTTTTTTTTATTTATTTATAAAAAGGAAGTATTGCAAAACCATAGGATAAGAGGGGAACAACTCCACACAATTCTCACCACCAGAACTCCGTATATCATCCCCTCCCCCAATAGCTTTCCCATTCTTTAACCCTCTGGGAGTATGGACCCAAGATCATTGTGGGATGCAGAAGGTGGAAGGTCTGGCTTCTGTAATTGCTTCCCCGCTGAACATGGGCGTTAACAAGTCGATCCATACTCCCAGCCTGCATCTCTCTTTCCCTAATGAGGCAGAGCTCTGGGGAATCAGAGCTCTAGGACACATTGGTGGGGTTGTCTGTTCAGGAAAGTCTGGTTGGCATCATGCTAGCATCTGGAACCTGATGGCTGAAAAGAGAGTTAACATACAAAGCCAAACAAATTGTTGAACAGTCATGAACTTAAAGGGTGGAATAGTGCAGATGACATGTTAGGGGGTCCTCCATTTTGTAGATAGCTAGTAGGCATATTTTAGTTATATTCCAAAGAGCCTATGGCTATACTAGTTTTTTTTCCCCCTGAGCCTGAAATCTGATACGCAGGTGCATCCAAGTTATTGTCTGGGGAGAAGATGTCATGGCTGGAAAAGGACCAGAAAGCTGCATCAGGGAAGAGAGTAGCTCCCTAATATAGGAAAGATGTATAAATATTGTTGACTAAACTCTATCAATTTGATTTGGTCTGGAGCCCATATTCAGCTTAAGAGCCTGTGTGACCTCTGCATCCCTCAACGTAGGACTCTTACGTTCAGATATCTTTGGCATGGCTACTCTTCCATGTTAAGGACTATGGAATTTCTCATCATTGTGAGCAACACATAATAGCTAGCCATTTTGTTCCTAGTTTGCATATAAGCTAAGAGATGAAAGTACTTTCAAAATGCAAGGCTACAATAAGTTAATTACAGCACACTTGGGCATAGATGTCCGAAGCCTTGACCCCATTCTGTCTATAGCCACTTAGAGGCACTCCTTCCCAGAAGAAGCAAGCACGAGATTTGTAGTGACAAACAGAAAATTCATTTTCCACTCTGAAATGTTTGACTTTTTATTTTTGTGCTTTAGTTGTCTTAGCCAGTAGCAAACAACTGCTAATATCATGAAAGAAATACTCTGTTGTAAATGATAAATGGTGTACACGAGACTCTTTCTTCCACTCACGGTGGATACACAGAGCCCTGGTTAAGTCCTGGTTAAGTCACCTGTCCTTCCTCTCCCCACAGGATTGCTCTATGTAGGCTTTAGTGCCTGCATGTTTGGTCTCTATAGCCTCATGCCAATCGTCATAAAGAAAACTAGTGCCACTTCAGTCAACCTCTCCCTGCTCACTGCCGATTTATACAGCCTGTTCTGCGGATTGTTTCTTTTCCACTACAAGGTAAGTTGAGTCAGTGTTCCTTTGAGAAGATAATACCTGGTAGGAAATTGTACACACAGGTAAAAATACCCTACTGTGGAATGTCATGATCTTATGTAGGGAAGAAGGCATGCAATTTTCTATGCCAATACCTTTTATCTGGGAAGTCATATTTCAACCAGAAGACAGAGAGGACCAGTAACTACATGGTGAAATTTAATTAAATTAATTTAAATTTAATTAATTAATTTAATTTTAATTTAATTAACTTATGGTGAAATTTACGAAACAGTCATAGAGGGAAAGATTTTCCAATAATGACAAACTGATTTCATGACACCATTCAGCTCCGAAGTTACTTGTTTTGCATCCTAAAACTAAGAAGATGTGTATGGTTCCTAAGCTTTACCTTTAAAATAGATCTTGCCAAAGGCACTAACAAAGTATATTTTTGTGGAAGAAAGATTTTTAATCAGTACTTTATAGCAAACATGAATAGAAAATGATAATATATAGGAATAATATCTTTAATAAGGTTAGATTTCTGAATAAAGAAGTGGAAAAAACTATTATGGAGTGTTTGTAGTTATTATATCAGTTCTAAGGAAAAGAAGAGACTATCTAGTTCAAAGATAGTAGTCTCTTCAAATTTTGCAAGACTACACACAGTCTAGTTTAAGGAATGTATAATGAGACAGGCAACATTTTGTCACAAGAGACCAGTAATCACAGATATTTGATGGTGAGGGACAAGAAATATCCATAGAGGAAAGGTATTGTAAAAAAAAAAAAAAAAAGGAATTGTTTTCTTTTTTCTTTTCTTTATTGGAGGGATTAATGCTTTACAGTCAACAGTAAAACACAGTAGTTCATAATGTGTAACATTTACTAGCTTTCCACATACAACAATTCAACCCCCACTAGGTCCTCCTCTGCCATCCTGTTCCAAGACCTGAACTCCCCACTCCACCCCAGAGTCTTTTACTTTGGTGCAATACACCAACTCCAGTCCAAGATGTGATTTGTGTTTTCCCTTCTGATCTTTTTCTTCAACTTCTGTCTGTGAGTGAGATCATCCCATATTCATCCTTCTGTTTCTGACTTATCTCACTTAACGTGATTCCTTCAAGCTCATTCCAAGATGGGCTGAAAATGGTGAAATCACCATTCTTAATAGTTGAGTAGTATTCCATTGTGTATATAGACCACAACTTGCTCAGCCACTCATCTGTTGCTGGACACCTGGGTTGCTTCCAGGCTTTGGCTATTATAAATTGTGTTGCTATGAACATAGGTATACACAAATCTTTTTTGGATGGGTATGCTTGGTTCCTTCGAATATATGCCCAGGAGAGGAATTGCAGGTTCATTGGGTAGGTCCATTTATAGCCTTCTGAAAGTTCTCCAGACTGCTCTCAACAGGGGTTAGATCAATTGACATTCCTACCAGCAGTGCAGAAGGGTTCCTTTGTCCCACAACTTCTCCAGCATTTATTGCTACTACCTTTTCTGATGTATGACATTCTCACAGGAATGAAGAGGTATCTCACTGTTGTCTTTATTTGCATTTCTCTGATAATTAATGACTTAGAGGAGTTTTTCCTATGTTTATTGGCCTTTTGAATCTCTTCTATGGAGAATATTCTAATCTATGGCCATACCACCCTGAACATGCCCAATCTTGTCTGATCTTGGAAGCTAAGCAGGGTTGGACCTAGATAGTACTTGGACAGGAGAATATTCTGTTCATATCTTCTCTCCTTTTTGGATGAGGTCATTTGTTTTATTGTTGATTTTGGTGAGCTTTTTATATATTTTGGTTATTAGCCTCTTGTCTGTAACAAGAGTGCTTAACCAGGTGCACCACAACCTGGCCCCTAGCTTCTTGTCTGATGTATGACATGTAAAGATCTCCCAATCTGTAAGAGGTCTCTTTGTTTGGGTGGTCATTTCTTTTGCTGTGCAGAAACCTTTTAATTTGATGTAGTTGCACTGGTTATTTTTGTTTTAGTCTTCTTTGTAATTGAATTCGTTTCACTGAATATGCCTTTAAAATTTAGACAGAATTGATCTGAGATTATTGTAATACTACATTTTCCAAAGTTTGCAAGAAAAAATGAAGGAAGGGGGCCCTAAAAAAATTTAGACAGAACAGAGTTCTGCCAGTATTTTCCTCTAAGTATTTGATAGTTTCTGGTCTAATATCCTTTTGGAATTTACTTTTGTTTTTGGTGAAATATAGTGGTTCAATTTCATTCTACAGCATGTTTCAACACAATATTTCCAACACCATTTGTTGAAAAGACTTTTCTTTCCCCCATTTAATAGTCTGGGCACTTTTGTCAAAGATCTGATCCATAGTTGTGAGGGATTACTTCTGGTCTCTCAATTCTATTCCACTGTTCAGTGTGTCTATTTATGTTCCAGTACCAAGAAGTTTTGATCACAGTCCCCCTATAATACAATTTGAGATCAGGGAGTGTGATGCCTCCAGTTGGTATTATAAATTTAAGATACTTTAATGCTATTATTCTAAATTTTTAGAGTGTTATGATAAATGGTATGTTTTTGGTGATCTTGTGATTGTTTATAGGAGACATTATATAATTTCTTGCAGGGTAAGCTTGATGATAGTTGAATCCTTCAACTGTTGTTTGTCTGAGAAGGTTTTTATGCCTCCATATAGTTTAAATAATAGTCTATCAGGATACAATAGTCTTGGTTCAAAGCCTTTCTCATTCAGCAGTCAATATATATCTTGAAATTCCCTTCTGGTCTTTAAAGTTTGTGTGGAGAAATCTGCAGCAAACCTTATGGGTTTTCCTCTGTAAGTATTTTTTCCTTGCACCCTTCAAGATGCTTTCTTTATCCTTATTCCTTTTCATTTTAAATATGAGGTATCTTGGTATCTTTAGGTCTGGATCAATTCTGTCTGGGACTCTAGGATTCTTGAATCTTTACATCCTTTATATTGTTTAGAGTATGAAAGTCCTCAGCTGTTATGTCCTGTAGAGTGCTTTCTTCCCCTTTCTCTCTTTCTTCATCTGGCAAGCTGGTAATGTGTATATTACTTCTTTTGAAGTCATCCTATATGTCTCTATTCTTGTATATCTGCATCTCTTTTTTAGTTCTTTAACTTCTTTTTTGTTTGTTTGTTTGTTTATTTTTTAAATATTTATTTCCTTTTATTGCCCTTGTTTTATTGTTGTAGTTATTATTGTTGTTGTTATTGATGTTGTCATTGTTAGTGGCAAGTCAGAAATGGAAATGGCTAGGAGAGGGGGTGGAGAAAGGCAAAAGCATGCTGGGAAGGTAGAAGCTTCCTTAGAAACTGTTGGGAGGGTTTTAACCAGTGGAATTAATGTTACCCTGTAGGCAGGGTGGGTCTTGAGGTAGAAAGAAGATAGATCAATGGTGTGTGCCGAAATAACTCAGTTGGGAGAGCATTAGACTGAAGAAGATAGATCAATGGGATGGGTGGGGATCTTTCAGGCAAAACAATGATTATGTAAACAGGCCATAGAATCAGCAATGCAGGATGGGGGGGGGGGGGGGCTGGCTTAATGCCCGACAGCTATGCAACGTCATCACCTGAGAGAATATAAAGTCCAGCCATGCCCAGGTCCCACCTCAGAGTCTGAGCCTGACTGATTGGCAGTGGAGCCTTTTACAAACTCTTATGGCAATTCCTTGAATATCCTAATGTAGTCAGAGTTGAGACTCACCAGTCTACAGGCTGTTCTAAATAGTATTCCATGGAATGGTTGTACTTTAATCCAGAATTTCCCACCCTCAGCACTACTGACACTTTACACCAGATAATTTTTTGTTATTGTTGAGAGGAGAGAGCCTGTGCTCCAGCATTAATAGAAAACTTCGTGGCATCTCTGACATTGACCTTCTTGATGCCAACAGTGATACTCCAGCAGTGGTGATTAAAAATGTTTCCACACATTGCTAATATTGAGACCCATTCACTTAACAGTATGTAATTATTGAATTCAGGTGCTATCTCTAACTGGGTAATGTAATAATTTGAGGAATTTTTTTATACTCAGTCCCTTCCTTCGATGTTCGAATGCTTTTTAATAAATTTTGAATAAATCTCATGCTGATTTTTTAACTTCTGTTTTGAAACAAAAGAATTTTAGAATCCCATTGACCAATCAGGAACCCTCTATAAAAGCAATATTTGCAGTCTATTGATGTCACGCTATTCAACATTAAAACATAGACAAATGCATTATTTTTCCTTTCCAATTGATACTGCCTCAAGTAATTTTTGACCAACCATTCCCAGGTATTGTGTTGTCTAATTGTTTTATAAACAATGGTATTTTGTACCATCCAATAAATATGATAAATCTTAAATTTAAAAAATTAGAGCTTTTCCTTTCCTTCAATTTTCTAAAAGGACCTTCCAAACAATCTTAGCTAGAATTTGCAGTTAGTCACTGTTTGAAAAATCCTCAATCCTTCTCTTCCAGAATATGTCTTGGAAATTGATCTCCAGAGGGGAGGTTCTCCAGAACTAAGAAAAGGGCAGGTTTTTGTGATCTACAGTTTGCCCACCTACACTGGATATTTCAGAACGCTTTTTATTTAGTTATTTATTTATTGCCTGCAAGTTTATTGCTGGGGCTTGGTGAAGGCACTACCCACCCACTGCTCCTGTTGGCCATTTTTCCCATTTTTATTGGATAGAACAGAGAGAAATTGAGAGAAGAGGTGTAGATAGGGAGAGAGAAAGATAGACTCCTGCAGACCTGCTGCACTGCTCCTGAAGTGGACCAGGTGAGGAGCTGGGGCTCAAATTCAGGTCCTTGTTCTTTAGACTAAGTGCTCTAAATCTGGGTGTGTCATTGCCCAGCCCCTGAAAACAATTAATAATTAAGTTATTAGAGGGTACTTGTAGCATTGTGAACAATGTATGCTCAATGCAAAAATATCAGCAACTTTTGCAGAGTTCAACAAAGGTATTCCACTGTGGCATGCCTGCTTATGTTTACATTTGGGAGAGTAGGAGAAGAAAGTGGTTATATTTTTATATATCTTCTTTGGAGAAATATTTATTGAAACTCTTTGCCCATTTATAATTTATAAATTTGTCTTTCATTATTGAATTAGAATATACATATTTGGGGTACACAATTTGAAAATATTTTCTCCCTCTCTGGTTTTCTTTTCATTCTTCTTGTTAGTCCTTAGTAATTTTGATGAAGTCCACTTTATCCACCTGGTTGGTTATACATTAAAAGAAAGAAAAAAGAGAAAACGAAAGAAAGAAAGAAAGAAAGAAAGAAAGAAAGAAAGAAAGAAAGAAAGAAAGAAAGAAAGAAAGAAAGGAGTTGGGCGGTAGCACAGCAGGTTAAGCGCAGGTGGTGCAAAACACAAGGACTGGCATAAGGATCCCAGTTCAAGCCCCAGGCTCCCCACCTGCAGGGGGTTCGCTTCACAGGCAGTGAAGCAGGTCTGCAGGTGTCTATCTTTCTCTCCTCCTCTCTTTTTTCCTCTCCTCTCTCCATTTCTCTCCGTCATATCCAACAACAGCGACATCAATAACAACAATAATAACTACAATAATAAAACAACAAGGGCAACAAAAGGGAATAAATAAATAAATATTTTTTTAAAAAAGAAAGAAAGAGAAAGGAAGGAAGGAAGGGGAAGGAAGGAAGGAAGGAAGGAAGGGGAAGGAAGGAAGGAAGGGGAAGGAAGGGAAAGGAAGGGGGGGCAGGGGCCAGCCTACCCAGTAGATTGCATACTTTACAATGCACAGTGGCCTAGGGGGGCAGTTCTGTGGTAACTCCCCTTTTCTCTCTTTGGCTCTCAAACTCTTTTATTTATTTATTTAATTTTTATTGCCACCAGTTTTATAACTGAGGCCCATTGCTCCTGGCAGCCATTTTTTCCTTTTTTATTTTTTTTAACTTTTATTGTTATTTGATAGGATAGAGAGAACTTGACGGGGGTGGAGATAGGGAGAGAGAAAGATAAATCCACTGCAGACCTGCTTCATTGCTCATGAAGCTGCCCCCTCCCCTCCCTCCACACACCCCCACAGGTGGGGAGTGGAGCTCCAGCCCGTATCCTTGTGCATGGTGATGTGTGTGTTCAACTGGGTGCCCCACTGCCTGGCCTTTGTCTCTCATATTCTATCTGCAAATAAAAAAGGAGGGAATGAGTCCTCTGGGAGCAGTAAAATGCTATAAGCATGAATCCCCCAGCACAATGCTCTTGGATTGTAAACAGTAACTAACTAAATACACAATAATAAACAAACAAACAAAATAAAATGGGAAAGGAACCAAGTCAGTTCCACATGGATACTGGGCTGTCAAGTCTACCCTGTGGTTCCTGATGCTACTTTTTCTCAGAACCTCTAGTAATGATTGCTAGCTGCCATGCATTGCTAGTAAGTCACAATCTAGGGAAGAAAAGATTCAGTTCAGGTGATGGAATCTTTATAGAATGAGTGCAAATGGGAAGAATTGAAGTCAGTGGCATGTTGATATTGCTGGAAGAGTTTTGAAAGCACTGATGATCTCATTCTCACGGGTCCTGATATAAGTAGTCTCTAATGGAGACTAGGCATTAAGGTTTTTTTTTTCTTTTGATGTTTTATTTATTTACATTTATTAGTCATTTAATAATGACTGACAAGATTGTGAGATAAGAGAGGTGCAATTCCACATAATTCCCACCACTAGAATTTCACATCCCATCGCCTCCATTGGAAGCTTCCCTATTCTTTATCCCTTGGGGAGTATGGATCAAAGATCTTTATGGGGTAGACAAGGTCAGGAATTAAGTTTTTAAAGGCTCCTCAGAAGGTCCTCTCATGAAGCCAGGGTTGAGAGTCACTGACTGAGTCTTACTTTATGTGACTTCTCTGAGGAGGAAGTAGAACTAAGTGCACATGTTACAATGCATAAGGACCAGGGTTCAAGCCCCTGGCCCCCACCTGCAGGGGGAAAGCTTCCCAAGTGGTGAAGTAGTGCAACAGGTGCCTCTTGACTCTCTCTTTCTCTATCTCCGCCTTCCTCTCAATTTCTGGCTGTCTCGTCCAATAAATAAATAAAGATAACATTAAGAAAAGGTTACAGCTAAATGTAAAGAAATCATTAGTTCTGTGAAAGTGAAACGAATCAACTATCTGGATAGTTCCCATCACCACAGCAAGTTGGACAAGGTTGTGAAAGGAATGATAGGGAAGGGTATTATCCTTCAGCACTGAGGACTAAGACTAAACACATGACCTCTGTGATGTCATTTGGCATCACAACTGTTTCACTTTATACTTTATTCTTTGATTTAATTCTGATGCCTTCAGTTGAAACCACGTTCTGGTCTGACTGTAAATACCTGCAAGTTGAGAGGGGGACAGCTCTTCACTCAAAAGTGTTGCTTACTTACCCAGGCAGAACTAAATAACTAAGTGAAACTCTCCTGCCCAACATTGATTTCCTTTTTTCACTTTCCTCTCTTGGGAAAAAAAAAATCCATTCTCTTTCCCACCCATCAGCCCCACTCTCTGCAGCTTCTCTGCCTCTTGTGTTGACTTTCTTGCTGGCTAGGCAGTAATACCCTACTTCCCAGGGAAGCAGATGACCCTGTTTAAAGTTGGACTATCTGCATGGTATAGAAATGGTCTTGCAGTCACATTATCATGTACAAGGAGGATCCAGTCTGGCTATGGTCCCTGGCTGCAGGGAGGCAGCTTCAAAAGTGATAGAGCAGTGCTACGGGTGTTTCTTTTTCTCTCCTTCTCTGTACCTCTTTTTCTCAATGGATGGGAGCAATGGCTACCAGGAGCCTTGAAGTATCCTGCAGGTACCGACTCCCAGCAATAACCTTGGTGGCAAAAAGAGAGAGAGAGAGAGAGAGAGAGAGAGAGAGAGAGAAAGCTTTTACAGACTAATTTTACAAGACTTCTGATGATATATATTTCTGTTCTTTATGACCTGACATTATTGACTCTGGAGCCGTGAATCTATAACCATCCATGGAAAATAAAGGGAATGAGCTTTAGTGGGCCTCAGAGACACACAAATCGAAGCCAGGTAGATTTATATGGAAGCTTCTCAATTTGATGGTGTGTTGGTTTTCAAGGTCAGAACTTGATGAGATATGAACTCAAGCCCCTCGAACAAAGTGCTATTTTGAAATCTGACCAGAGTTAGTTTCCTCTGGCTGCTATGACAAATTACTACATGCCTAGTGGTTTAAAATAGCAGAGATTTATTATTTTACAATTCTGGAGATCCAAAGTCTCACTGAACTAAAGTCAACTGTTAGCTGTGTGGCCCTTGAAGGCCCCAGGGGAGAACCTGTTTTCTGTCCCTACCCAGCTCCTGGAGGCTATCTGGGTTTCTTGACTCATAGCCCATTCCTCAGTCTTCAGAGTCAGAGTACAGTGTCTTCTAATATGACTGTTGTTTCTGCTTTCCTGTTGTAAGGCCCAAGATAATGATTGCATTGTACCCACCCACAATAACCTCTTCTCCTCAAAGTCCTATCAGAGGGCGGAGGGTAGATAGCATAATGGTTATGCAAAGAGACTCTCATGCCTGAGGCTCTGAAGTCTCCCAGGTTCAGTCCCCCAAACCACCATAAACCAGAGCTGGTTTAAAAAAAAAAAAAAAGAAGGGCAGGGGTAGATAGCATCATGGTTATGCAAACAGACTTTCATGCCTGAGGCTCTAAAATCCCAGGTTCAATCCCCCCTCCACCACCACCATAAACCAGAGCTGAGCAGTGCTCTGATTATAAATAAATAAATAAATAAATAAATAAATAAATAGTCCTATCAGAGTCACATCTGCAAAATCCCTTTTCTCATGTAAAAAAAAACCGAACAAAAAAAAACCATTCATCTGTTCTAGGGATAAAGATATAAACCTCTGGGGGTGGGGGGAGCACTATTTTGTCCACCACTGGAATAGTATTAATAATTGCCCCCAGGACAGTATGAGTATTTTAACTATAAGCCTGGTACTCAGGGATGTGTGGACATGCTGTTCAGAAGCCTTATTGGACAACAAAGATACATTCTCCACCTACAAACCCTCTGCTATTGAATTTTTCAACTGTTAAGTGGCTTCTTTTTAGACTTTAAGTACTTTAGACAGGTATTTCTTTTTCCAGATTTCAATGTGATAAGACCTGGCTTATAAAGTTTTTGAAGAGATTAGGTAATTCATAAATGCTGGCCAGCCGTGATGCGTTTCTCTGACTTAATGTGTGATAACACATTCCATTTTTAAGATACTCATCTTATTTTAAGGTTTTGTAAGTAGACATAGATTTGATGACTTTGTGTGAATTTTATCTTACGCCTTGTTTGGAAAATCAAAGAAAAAATATGGAGTCAAAAAATATTGTGTTATTCATTTTCAATTGAATGCCTTGTTTGTTGTTTTCAGCTGGACATTAGGTGATAGCTATAAATATAAAACATTTAAGGATTATTAAAATTAAATATTACTAAAATTATTACACAGTATGCCATCATGTGCTAAATATTCTTCAGGAAAATAGAAGCAGAAATTGAGTATTACTGAATATTCTTTCTTTGTCTGACACTTAAACTGGAAAATGGCTTACTTAATATATTTTGCTATTACCTTGCCAGATCTTAATATTGTCATTGAATTTCTCTAATAAGATTGAGAATGACATAATAAGAAATTATCTTGTAGATTTATCAAAATTAGAAATTGAAAGATTCAATAGAGAAAATAAAATGGACACTGTAAATTCTCTCCTAATCCTCTTAAGCATTCCAATTAGATCTTTGATTCATGGTCTTTTTTTTTTACTGAATAGTATAAAATCATCAGCTGATTCTATTTGAATAGTATTTTTTTGGAAATATTGTCTCTGTAAAAACTATACTTTTATATCAGGAAAATGTTTTCAATTATCCAAATATTCATTACTAATAAAGGGAGAAGAGAGCTTTTAAAGTTATACTCCAGCTTCTTTGGATGATGTGATTCTTGTAACTTTTTTGGAATTCACCCATCATGTTTACTAGAGAAAATTCTGCATGATTCCATCTTATTTTTATGCCAGATAATTCTTTGGGATTGCTGCAAGTCATTTTTCACAAATGATGAAGAAAGTTGCTTGTGTGATCAACTGCTTGCGTTAGCAATCCAGGTTCTATGCTGTGGCATGGACTCATTCCAGCCTGACCCTTCCTGCAAGCAACTAAAAATGAGAGCCCATATGTGCTTGTGCTTCCAGTGTTGTATTGTTCCTGTTGTTATAAGAGATTTGGCAAGAAAAACTTTAATAAAACTAGGCATGGTGCTAATTTAATGGCATATTATTATGCATGGAATTTAAAAGAACTTTATTTTAGCAAATATTTATTTATTTCATGTCTGCTATGATGCACCAAGCCCTGGCTTGGTGCTTAACTCCTTATTTATAAATAAATACAACAAGAACACCCCAAATTACCAGATGGATTAATGCAACCAATAGGATTCCAAACCACTGAAATTTGAATAGACCAGCAATCTCAGACTTCTTTAACATCTGAATGCCAATGCCAGAGCACTTGCAGAGGTTGCAACAAGAGTAGAATCTTTAATTAACCTTGGATCAGGAATCTGGAAACAGGCGATCCTGCTGATCCTCTGCAGAATTGAGCAATTTCAATAATGGAATTACTTTTTAAAACTAGGACAGGCTTCCTCCACCTGTGGCAACCAGTAAGCATATGAGTGGAGAGCAGGTTCCTGTTTTGTAAGTACAGTTTGATTTAACAGCCATGCCCATTTCTTTTATATTCTCCATGGTGGCTTTTACCCTACAGCAGCAGCACTGAATAGTTGTGACAGAGACTATATGAGCCACAGGACTAAAATACTTACCTAAAATTTGCCCTTTAAGAAACTTTGCCACTGGGTGTGGTGAATTGTCCCAAAGCCAAGGACTCTGGGGATGGAGAGGATGGAAGAAGGCATTGGGGTCCTGATGCATGATGGTGGAAATGGACCTATGTTTGGAGTGAGAATGTTCTACAAGAACCTATTTATAGGGAGATGAGAAATTGTACCCTTGTGCCAACAACTATAATGGAAACCATCACCCTTCTGTCCCCCCAGGAAAATGATAAAAAGAAAAAAAATGCTAATACCTAGGTAAGTGTCTTGGAGTTTTCTGCAGGGATTGCTGTGAGAAAGCCTAGAAGCTTCCTTTTTTATTTTTTTATTAGTGATTTAATCATGATCAATAAGATTGTGGAATTAAGAAGGGTACGATTCCACACAATTCTCAACAGTGTGCAGTATCCTATTCCCCATCCATTGGAAACTTCCCTATTCTTTATCCCTCTGGGAGTATGGACCAAAGATCTTTATGTGGTGCAGAAGGTGAGAGGTCTGGCTTCTGTAATGGCTTCTCTGCTAGACCTGGGCGTTGGCAGGTCAATCCATACTTTCAGCCTGGTTCTGTCTTTCCTTAGTGAGGTAGGGTTCTGGGGAAGTGGGGTGTCCTGGAGACTTCAAATGCTATGTTCAGAATAGTATACATGGGGGCCAGGCAGTGATGTACCTGGCTAAGCGCTCATAGCACAACACACAAAGACCCAGGTTCAAGCCCCTGGCCCCCACCTGCAGGGGAAAAGCTTCACAAGTGGTGAAGCAGGGCAGCGGGTGCTTCTGTTGCTCTTCCTCACTATCTCCTCCTCCCCTCTCAATTTCTCTCTGTCTTTATCCAAAAATAAATAAATAAATAAATAAATAAGATTTTTAAAAAGGAATACATAATGGTATATATTTTTTCCTCCTCCTTTTTAATTTGCTAAATTAAAATTGCTTGAACCAGGAAATTGCCAGTCCTTGTACTTCATGCCATGTGCACTTAACCCACTGTGCTACCACTCAACCCCCTATCTTTATTTATTTATTGGATAGAGACAACCAGAAATAGAGAGGGAAGGGGGTGATAAAGAGGGAGAAAGACAGAGAGACACCTGCAACACTACTTAACTACTTACAAAGATTTCCCCCTGCAGGTGGGAACTGGGGTCTCGACGAACCAAGGTCCTTTCACACTGTAACAGGTGCACTCAACCAGGTGCCCTCCCTGCCCTGATTCAGTTCTCTATATTGCACAGATTGAGTGAAACCATCCCATTGTTGAGATGGGATGGTTTCAATTGAGTGAAACCATCCCATTGTTGAGAAACACAAATTATTTGGTAACACATATGAACTATAGCAATCAGAGTCCTTGAACACAAAGTACTGAAGGATAAAATTTAATTTTAACTCTACGTCTAGGAGGGGCCTGTATTTCAAAGTAAATATATAATCTGCTTCAGGATCCCCTCCTATGAAGTTAATCCTTTTTTTTTTTTGCTTGTTTTAAAGGTGGTAGAACATCTGTGTGTGTCTCTCCGTGTGTGTGTGTGTGTGTGTGTGTACATGTTTGCTTTTTTGACAGAGACAAAAAGTATATATATAAAAAAAATTGAATCTAAGTTTCTTCCGTGTAGTGGGGGCCGAGCTCAACTCTGATTCATGCACAGGACAGAGCAGCACACTACCCAAGTGAGCTATTTTGTTGGTCTAGGAGGTGGCAGGTGTTTTGCGCCAGATACACATTTATGACCAAAAAATGTTGAATATCAGAGGTCAGTGTAAACAAAATTCTAGTTTTCTTCTCCAGAGTTACAGACTCTCCTGAATTCGATACAGGGACCCATGCTTCAAGTTGTGCAGCCTTGTGGAAAAAGTTCCTTGCCTTCTCTCAACCTTATTTTTCCCACATCGGCAAAATGGGGGTCATGATAGTATCTTTCTCATAAGACTAATGTGAGGAGTAAGTAAAATAGTGTCCGCACATTACTGATGGCAGTGGCTGATACTGCTATTGCTCAAGGTAGCAGAATTTTGAAAGGCAATAGTTCATGAATTCCTGAAGCACTATGTAATCATAAGACAGAAATGTTGTTTTCAGTTCAAAAATACGTAAACTTAGAAATTCACTCAAATGGGGCGGGGCGGGGGTAGATAGCATAATAGTTATGCAATGAGACTCTCATGAACTTGAGGCTCCTAAGTTCCAGATTCTGTCCCCTGCACCACCATAAGCAAGAGGTGCTCTGGTTTAAAAAAAAAAAATCACTCAAAAGGATTTATCTCTACTACTGGAAAATGGCTCAAAACTTCAGTGAGACACTGCTTAGGAGGTTCAGAGTGATTTCTTCTTGGTTTTAAATGATAAACAGAATTAAAAAATTCTTAATCCCACTGAATGTTCTACAAAGTATTTGTTTTAAAAACAAAATTTTCTCTTTTGGTCCATACTCCCAGAGGGACAAAGAATAGGGAAGCTTCCAATGGAGGGGATGGGACACAGAACTCTGGTGGTGGGAACTGTATGGAATTATTCTCCTGTATGGAATTATTCTTACAATCTTGTCATTCATTATTAAATCACTAATGAAATATATTTAAAAAATACTCCTCAAATGTACTTAAGTGAGGAAGGAACAATACCGAAGGCTAAGTTAGCGCTTAGCAATGCCATGAGTACAGGGTGTTAGTTATGTGAAGATAATGCAGGGAGCTACTGGAAATAGCCTTGTGACAACAAAAGTCCTATAAGTGGCGCACCTGGTTAAGTAAAAAATTTTTTAAAAGATTTTTTTTAATTACTGTGAATAGAGATAGAGAGAAATTAAGAGGGAGACAGAGAGGGAGAGAGACAGACACCTCTAGACCTGCTTCACCACTCGTGAAGCTTCCCCTCCGCAGGTGGGGACCAGGGGCTTGAACCCAGGACCTTGCACACTGTAATGTGTGCGCTTAACCAGCTGCACCACTTATAGGACTTTTGTTGTCACAAGGCTATTTCCAGTAGCTCCCTGCATTATCTTCACATAACCAACACCCTGTACTCATGGCATTGCTAAGCGCTAGCTTAGCCTTCGGTATTGTTCCTTCCTCACTTAAGTACATTTGAGGAGTATTTTTTAATATATTTCATTAGTGATTTAATAATGATTGTAAGGTAACAGGAGAATAATTCCATACAGTTCCCACCACCAGAGTTCTGTGTCCCATCCCCTCCATTGGAAGCTTCCCTATTCTTTGTCCCTCTGGGAGTATGGACCAAAAGAGAAAATTTTGTTTTTAAACAAATACTTTGTAGAACATTCAGTGGGACTAAGAATTTCACTAAGTAGTTCAATTTATCTGCAATTTAAGTGTTGATTACCACTTTCACACCCAGCTCCTTTCCTCATACTTCAAGGCATGTATGTGTAAGGATGTAACTATTTCTCACTAGTTTCCTTTATATACTAGCCAATCCCATCTTTAAATGAAAAGACTAGGTAAGAAGTAAATACAGATTTTCCTGACATAAACATACCAACAGACCTCTCTTCAGTGGGACTAAAAGAGAAATGCATTTACTGCAATTAACCTACTGCTCATCAGGACTTAACATAGCCAACCTGAAACATTCTGCACACCAACATGAACCTATAGTTGAGTGAAATCATCTCACACGTATTCAGTCTGTCTTAGAGCAGTGTGGAACTGTACTCCTATGACAGCAATCCTATAAATCAACATAAATCCTATAAATCAACATTTCCTCAATAAAGTGATCTTAACATAAATAAATTTAGCATCCATTTATTTCATTTTTCTCTCCTGTCACTCCCCAGGTCCATGTAAGAGAAGGAAATAGCCAGTATGGATGTACAAAAGCTCATTCTTTTTTTATCAAGGTTTTTTTATTTATTTTTATTTTTGTCCTCCCTCAGCTATGATATTTCTTGATGACTGTTCTATTTCCTGAGTTAAGTAAGAACAGCTTCCACCTCAATCAGTAACTCATTTAGGTCGAGCCAAAGCATGCTGAATTAAAATTGAATCCTCCCCCTATGCAGGAGAGATTTGGGTTGTCCTTAGAAGTTTGAAAAAGGAAATGGAGGGGGCTGGCGGTAACTCAGAGGGTTAAGCGCACATGGTGCAAAGCATAAGGATCCCAGTTTGAGCCCTTAGCTCCCCACCTGCAGGGGTCACAAGTGGTGAAGCAGGTCTGCAGATGTCTATCTTTCTCTGCCCTCTCTGCCTTCCCCTCCTTTCTTGATTTCTCTCTCTCCTATACAACAACAACAATAGCAGTAACACCAAGGGTACCGAGCCCCAACGATAACTCTGGAGGCAATCAATCAATAAGAAAGAAATAGGAAATGGATTTTAAAAAAATTATCTAACGTTAAAGTTAACCAGTTAGAGGATGGGAAGGAAATTGTAAAATATTGCCTGAAATGTGCCATTTAACCTATCCACATGTCCTGCTGTCTAAGCTCCAAAATGCTTGTCACGGTACTCTGTGCTTCTCTGAGGGCTCCATTGTTTGAAAAACAAAAGTATAATGTGCGTGAAAATAATAGCCTGATTTCCCCCTTGATAACCAAGATCAGTCACCCCAGAGAACAGAGTAGAAAGAACTTCCTTCTTGTGGTTCCGGAGGTGGCACAGTGGATAGGCATTGGACTCTCAAGCATAAGGACCTGAGTTCTATCCCTGGCACCACATGTACCAGAGTAATGTCTGATGTGTGTTCTCTCTCTCTCTTTCTCATTTTCTTTCCTCCTATCCTTCTCATTATTAAATAAATAAAACATTAAAAGGGGGGTTGGGCAATGGTGCACCAGGTTAAGCACACATAATCCAAATTGCAAGGACATGCAAGGATCCCAGTTTGAGCCCCCAGTTCTCCACTTGCAGGGGCTCACTTCGAAAGCGGTAAAGCAGGTCTGCAGGTGTCTATCTTTCTTTCCTTCTCCATATATCTTCCCCTCTCAATTTCTCTCTGTCCTATTGGGGGAAAAAAAAGCCACTAGAAGCAGTAGATTCCTAGTGCTAGCACTGAACCCCAGCAACTGGAGGCAAGAAAAAAAAATAATAACCTCCCTTTGTTGCTTGTCAAGCGTACCATAAACAGCCCAAAGTGACTGGGTGGCAGTTTTAACTTTCAGTTCAATGGACTCTTACTCCCCATGTAAATCTTTGGAAATAAGATTATTAGTTCAGCAAAGCATAATTTGGAATAACATAAAAAAATTGCTGACAGTGTGCAAGTATCCAAGTTCAAGCCCCTCGTCCCCACGTACAGGGAGAAAGCTTCATGAGTGGTGAGCAGGGCTGCAGGGGTCTCTCTGTCTCTTTCCCTATCTCAGCCTCCCCTCTCAACTTCTCTGTCTCTATCCAATAATAAACAAACAAATAAAAAGTTTTTTAAAAATTGCTAATATATCATTGTAGATATTAGTGAGTGGTCCCATTCCCATTTCCACCTCTTGAATTCATTCTAATACTCCAGTGTTCTTTGAGATGTGATGTGGTGTAATATTAATGCTCCTGCAAATTAAAAATCTTTCATTGGCTATAAAAGTTCAAATGTTGGAGTGAAGGATATTGCTCAGTGTGGCTTATCAATAAACACAAGTTCGTTCTGACTACTGAGAGTAACAGTGATGCTTAAGAGGGTGACACAAATGAGCCATCAAACGCCATTGTTACAGCTGAGCCTATAACCCTCCCACAGAGTAGGCCCCTTCTGTTCTATGTGGTTTGGCCATCGTGACCTTCTTTTGCTGGACTACAGAGAATGGAAATCTGCACGATCTATTTCTGCTATTTCATCATACTTATCAAAAATGACTGTTTATCATCTAAAAGATAATGTCAGAAATACATCTTTAGCTCCCTGTTGCTATACTCATGTATGAAATTACCCATCGGGGAAGATATTTGCCTATAAAAGAACCCATACTGGCATTAGATGTGATTGGCTGCACAAATGATACTACTGCCAAATGAATTCCTTTAGCAAACCAAACTCCCAAGGCTTCAGAAACTCAACTGGAATCTGTGGCAGGAGCAGAGGGGCATAGCTTGCCCAAGATGCTGGTGTCAGGACTCAGAGAAGCAAGGACATAAGTTGCTGCTTTTCCTTTTGATGAAGTGATGTTTGGAGACTGAGTTATTGCCCAGCTATTTAAATCTTAGCCATGCCTTGGTCTTCTCATATGACTCGAGAGATAATTTGGCATTTTGATTAAAGCACCTTTTTATTTATTTTCAATCTCATACAGATAGATTAGCCTGGATTTAGGATTCATTTCTCTCTCCCAGTCAGAGAAGGAATGTGGGGGTGGGGGGTGGGGGGGTGAGTACTCTTGGTCTTTAAGACAGCCAATTTTAGTATTTCTCAGCAGCTTTTTGGTCCATGCCCACATTTGGGACTTTATATATTATAACCAAGAATAAAGAAATATCTATACTTAACTACAGAAATTTAACCTCTCTGCTTTCTTAATATAAATAAATAATTAAGTAAAAAAGGATGAAGGAAAAATAGGAGACAGAGTAGTAGCCATGTACTTCCAAAGAACTGGAAAATAATTCCAACTTCTCTAGGCAATTCATTTCTACTTCAGTAAACTCAGAAGCTGAACTTTTACATTTTAATATTCTTAATAATAATAAAAATGATACTGTTTGTTTAGTGCAGAGCCAACACTAGCAGGTCAAATATCAACTTATTTATGTTGGCTTTTCTGCGGAGCCAGGCTGGTCTAGTTTCCTTGCCCAGAATAGCAACTGGCTCAAACCCAAAAGCCATAGATCAGGACCATGCACAGCTTTTTGTCATTGAATCCCAAACAAGCCCCAGGTTTAAAGCATACCAGCATCAACCAACTTCCTCTAGTTTTGCTCCCCAAAACTTCACTCCCTGGTTCAAGATGTTAGCCACAGATGGAGAGACGCACAGCTACGCAGGGATGTGTTTATACTGCTAGACAGTCTTCTCCCTCCAACCCCAGGGACACAGCAAATATATTTCTTTTCTTTTCCTTTTTTTTTTTTTTTTTAGCTTTTCTTTATTTTATTTTTTATTATTTATAAAAAGGAAACATTGACAAAACCATAGGATAAGAGGGGTACAACTCCACACAATTCCCACCACCAGATCTCCATATCCCCTCCCCTACCCTGATAGCTTTCCTATTCTTTATCCCTCTTGGAGTATGGACCCAAGGTCATTGTGGGATGCAGAAGGTGGAAAGTCTGGCTTCTGTAATTGCTTTCCCGCTGAATATGGGCATTGACAGGTGGATCCATACTCCCAGCCTGTCTCTCTCTTTCCCTAGTGGGGCGGGGCTCCAGGGAAGCAGGGCTCCAGGATATATTGGTGGGGTTGTCTGTTCAGGGAAGTCTGGTTGGCATCATGGTAGCATCTGGAACCTGGTGGCTGAAAAGATAGTTAACATATGAAGCCAAACAAGTTGTTGACAAATCATGAACCTAAAGGCTGGAATAGTGCAGATGAAGAGTTGAGGGGTCTCCATTTTGTATATAGCTAGTAGGCCTATTTTGGTTATATTCCAAAGGGCCCATGACTAAGGATCCATTCTCAATCCACATATAAAATTGGGATTCCAGAGACCTGGGGCTCCCCTTTTACTTACAAAATTTACTTTTAAGGGCCAGGTGGTGGCGTACCTGGTTAAGTGCATATATTACAGTGTACAAGGACCCGGGTTCGAGCCTTTGTCCATGCCTGCAGGGAGAAATCTTTGCGAGTTGTGAAGCATGGCTGCAAGTGCCTCTTTCTGTCTCTCCCTCTCTTTTTCCCCTTTCCCTCTCAATTTCTGGGTGTCTTTATCCAATAAATAAATAATGATAATTTAAAAAAAATTTTAATATTTTAAAAAATTAAATAAAATCCACTTTTTTAAAGCTCTGAAGTCATACTGTGGTGCCATTCTGTTTGTTTTCATTCTTTTTAACAGCCATTTTGCTTTATATAGTCTCTTATGGATCTTCAAGTGACTCTGATATTTAAGGCCTCCAAACAGTAATCTGCTCCTGCTTGAAACAAAATTGTTTTTGTTGTTTGTTTTGCCTCCAGGGTTATCGCTGGGGCTCAGTACCAGCACTACGAATCCATTGCTTCTGATGGCGTTTTTTTTTTTTCCTTTTATTTTATTGGATAGAACAGAGAGAAAGAGAGAGAGGAGGGGGAAATTGAAAGGGAGATACACAGAGAGACACCTGCAGACCTGCTTCACCACTTGTGAAGCTTCCCACCTGTAGGTGGGGACGCGGGATGGGGGAGAGCTCAACCATGGATCCTTGCGCGTAGTACTATGTATGCTTAACTGGGTACACCACCACCTGGCCCTCAAAACAAAATTGGGGTGATGCTTTCTTACTCAGCCTAGGAATCATGGTCAGAAATGCCAGGACATTTGGAATTGCATATATGGAAGACCATGGAAAGAACCATTTGTTTTGCATTGTAGAGTTTCTAGGGCAGTTTTCACAAATAGTTAAAAAAAAAAAAAAAGACATAATGTGCTGCAGAAGCTTCCAGGTAAGTCTGCACAGAAACTTCCTTTTTCCTTTTTTTAAAAGATTGTATTTATTTATTTATGAGAAAGATAGGAGGAGAGAGAGAACCAGACATAACTCTGGTACATGTGCTGCCGGGGATCGAACTCAGGACCTCATGCTTGAAAGTCCAATGCTTTATCCACTGCACCACCTCCCAGACCACCACAGAGGCTCTTTCCAGAAGCTCTTGGTCCTCACATGTTTACCAGCCTGTGCGTCTAGCCCTAGGAAAAGCCAATCACTGTCCTCTGTTGTTCTGCTTACTCATGGTTGCAATGATGTGGAATGCTGTATCTTATCTGTCTTATTTCTGATAGGGCAGAGAGAACTTGAGAGCAGAGGGGAGATAAGGGAGACAAAGAGAGACACCTCAGCACTATTTCACTACTAGTGAAGCTTATCCTCTGCAGGAACCACCACCCCAGCCCTGGTTGCAGTAGAGTTCCGAAGCAATTGCTACATTTTCAGAGTCCCAGACTCTACCCTCTTGGATGTTTTCTGCCACAGAGTTTAAAATGGGGACTAGGCAGTGGTGCACCTGATTAAGTGCACATAGTACTAAGCGCAAGGACCCACACAATGATCCGGGTTCAAGCACCACTCCACACCTCTGTCCTATCCAATAAAATGGAAAAAATGGTCACCAGGAACAGTGGATTCATAGTGCTAGCACAGAGCCCCAGCAGTAACCCGGAGTTTAAAAAAAAAGTTTAAAGTGTGCCCTTTATAAATATTTTTAATTTGTTATTGAATATAGACAGAGAGGAATTGAGAGGGGAAGGAGAGATAGAGACCGACCTGCAGTCTACTCTACCACTTGTGAAGCTTTCCCCCTGCAGGTGGGGACCAGGGACTTGAACCTGGGACCTTGTGCACTGTAATGTGTGTGTTTAACCAGATGCATCACTGCCTGACCCGTTAAGAACACTTTTAGCTTCTAAAGAATAAACATGAGTAAAGACCATATAGGAGTTAAGAAAATTTAATGTGGGGGTCTGGCAGTAGCACAGCAGGTTAAGCACATGTGGCACAAAGCACAAGGACAGGTAGGTGTAAGGATCCTGGTTCGAGCCCCAGGCTCCCAACCTGCAGGGGAGTCGCTTCACAAGTGGGGAAGCAGGTCTTCAGGTGTCTGTCTCTCCCCCTCTTTGTCTTCTCTTCCTCTATCCGTTTCTCGCTGTCCTATCCAACGACTACAACAATAAAATAATAAGGGCAACAAAAGGGAATAAATAAATAAATATAAAAAAAGAAAGTTTAATGTTACTGTATTTCCAAGCAGTATGCCTCTTTCTTTTTCTTTAATAAATTTATTTAGTTAGTTATTGAATAGATACAGAGAGAAACTGGGAGGGAAGGAGGAAGAAGAGAGGAAGAGAGAGATATCCGCAGCATGGCTTTACTGCTTGCGAAGCTTTCACCCTGCAGGTGGGGGCTCGGCGCTTGAACCTGGGTCCTTGTGCATTGTAACATGTGTGCTCAACTCAGTGTACCACCACCCAGCCCCCTCAGTATGCCTCTTTCAATGACACATCATTTTCTTTTCTTTTTTCTTTTTCATTTTTATTATTGGATAGAGACAGTGAGAAATTAAGAGGGGAGGGGTAGAAAGGAAAGAGTAAGACACCTGCAGCCCTGCTTCACCACTTGTGAAACTTTCCCTCTGTGGGTGGGGACCAGGGGCTTGAACCTGGGTCCTTTTGCACAGTAATGTGTGTGCTTAAACAGGTGTGCCACCACCTGGCCACCATCATTTTTGATTTTAACAGTAGTGTTATCCTTGAGCCATTGTGGTCTGAAATATTTTATTTTCCTTTTCCATACATCATAGGTTACTCAGCTTCTCTAAAGAAATTTTCAGAAGACGGATCATATATATTAGGCCCATAGATTGTGTGTGTGTGTGTTTGTGTGTGATTTCACACACAAAAACAATAAGCCAAAGAGAGAACACAAGCTAGCTTGGATTTATAAAAGAACTACTACTTTTATTTATTACAAGTCTGCAACCCCCATTCGTTCAATTGAGAATTTTTTTTGAAGAAATCTTTTTTTTTTTGTAATTTTATTTATCTTCCCTTTTGTTGCCCTTGTTGTCTTTTTTTTTTTTATTGTTGTTGTAGTTGATGTCGTCGTTGTTGGATAGGACAGAGAGAAATGGAGACAGAAGGGGAAGACAGAGAGGAGGAGAGAAAGACACCTGTAGATCTGCTTCACTGCCTGTGAAGCGACTCCCCTGCAGGTGGGGAGCCGGGGGCTCAAACCGGGATCCTCATGCCGGTCCTTGCGCTTAGCGCCACCTGCGCTTAACCCGCTGCACTACCGCCCGGCTCCCCTATTGAGAATTTTTTAATGAATTTTATTTTACAGAAACACTGATATCTAAGATTTGTTTTCACAAAAATACAGTTCGCATTTCCTCAAGATAGGTAACAACACACCTTACCCACCACCGAATTGTCATCTACCTTCACAAGCACACACGTCCAGGATCTCCAGCCACCTTTCTGCCATCCAATTCTCTTTATATATATATATATTTTTTCCTTTATAATTCAACCTCATTTTCCTCTCTGTCCAACTGTACTTTGTGAGCTTCCTGAAATCTCCAGTTAAATCTAAATTTACATCTAAATCTCCCGTTTTTGTCAGGTAATGCCAGTTTACCAAGTCTCATACTCCTATCCCCTAAGAAACCTCACCAATTATTTGTTTCCAAATCTTTCCTTTAGCTCCTACAAGGGACATTGTTTATTCCTTCCTTCCTTCCTTCCTTCCTTCCTTCCTTCCTTTCTTTCTTCCTTTCTTTTTTTTATTTCTTTATTGGGGGATTAATGTTTTACAGTTGACAGTAAATACAGTAATTTGTACATGCATAACATTTCTCATTTTTCCACACAACAATACAACCCCCACTAGGTTCTCTGCCATCCTGTTTCAGTACCTGAAAATCCCCCCCCACACACACACACACACCCCAGAGTCTTTTCCTATGGTGCAATATACCAACTCCAGTTGAAGTCCTGCTTAGTGCTTTCTCTTCTGATCTTGTTTTTCAACTTCTGCCTGTTCTTCTTCTAGCGTTTGCCCTTCTTCCGTAGCCAGTCAACAGCATCAGGTTGAGCCTGATGTAAAGTTTCGAGACCTCCTTTGAATCTGGAGAGGTGGCAGTCGTTGACTATGTGGGTCATAGTCTGTCTGGAGCCGCAGGGGCAGTTCAGGTCATCTCTGGCTCCCCAGCGATGGAACATAGCGGCGCACCGGCCATGGCCTGTTCGATAGCGATTGAGGAGGGCCCAATCATAACGTGCTAGGTCAAAGCCGGGTTGACGCTTGCAGGGGTCTGTGATGAGGTGTTTGTTCTTGACCTCAGCTGACTGCCAACTCTGTTTCCAAGAGACTGGAACAGAGAAGTTCAGTGTAGGCGTAGGGGACCAGATTGGGTGACGAGACGTCAAGCGTTGGACAGGGTGGGCGAAGATATCCACGTATATTGGCAGGTCTGGTCGAGCGTAGACGTGGGAAATGAACTTAGATGATGCCGCATCCCGACGAATATCTGGCGGGGCGATGTTGCTAAGAACTGGCAGCCATGGAACCGGGGTGGAACGGATGGTTCCAGAAATGATCCTCATGGAGGAATATAATTTGGAATCGACCAAGTGGACATGGGGGCTACGGAACCATACTGGGGCACAGTATTCTGCAGTGGAATAGCATAATGCCACAGAGGATGATCGTAGTGTGGAAGCGCTCGCGCCCCATGAGGAGCTGGCCAGTCTTGCAATGATGTTATTCCTCGTGCCCACCTTTGCTGCAGTTTTTATGAGATGTTCGTGAAATGATAGGGTGTGATCGAAAGTAACGCCAAGATAGACTGGCTGGGCTTCATGCCAGATTCTCGTATCGTCAAGCTGCACATTAAGCTTATGCGAGGCCGAGGCATGGTATAGATGGAAAACAGATGATACCGTTTTTGCAGTGCTAGGGATTAGTCGCCATTTTTTACAGTAATCAGATATCAGAGACATGTCTTTCGTGAGTGTTTCCTCGAGGATGTCAAACTTGGATGCCTGAGTTGCACAGCAGATGTCATTGGCGTAGATGAACTTCCTTGAAGAAGTTTCTGGGAGGTCATTGATGTAAATATTAAATAGCGTAGGAGCCAGAACAGAGCCCTGGGGGAGGCCACTTGAGACAAGTCTTCTGCCTGTGAATGAGATCATCCCCTATTCATCCTTCTGTTTCTGACTTATTTCACTTAACAGGGACATGGTTTCTTAATTCTCTTAGATTTTTTTTTTCTGGAGATAGAATTGCCATTCATTTCTCTTTAAGATCTAAAACAATGCCTTAACATCCCACTTTTCATGAAATCAGAATTAATTCTTATCGTTACTAGGCCCATTTAGCAAACTAGAGTCCCTATATCAGGAGCCTAGTAAGAGCAATGTTACAAAGATGACACATAGGTCAGGAAAGCCCTCTCTTTTAACATATACTTTGCATCGCCATTATGTTATCTACCCACCCCCACCCCCCCAACAGCGAATCTGTACCTGAACTTACTCCCCTGGGAAGAAGATAAAGCCAAGCCTGCTAGACAAAAGGAAGTGGTCTTCACGTTCAGAAACAGTGTCACTTTGTCCTAGAGTCACTCTATCTTTTACTTCACTGTGTGAGGGAAACTCACACTTTCCTATGTGCAGCCTACTGTTACCATCTATGTATTTTTCCAGAACACTGCAAATTTTTTTTTGACTCCAGGGTTATTGCTGGGGCTCAGTGCCTGCATTACAAATCCACTGCTCCTGGAGGCTATTTTTCCCATTTTGTTGCCCTTGTTGTTGTGCTTGTTGTAGTTGCTATTGTTGTCATAGCTGTTGTTGTTGTTGGATAGGATAGAGAAAAATGGAGAGAGGGAAGACAGAGAGGAGAAGAAAAAGACAGATATCTACAGACCTGCTTCACCGCTTGTGAAGCAACCTCCTGCAGGTGGGGAGCCAGGGGCTTGAACCAGGATCCTTACACTCGCCCTTGTGCTTTGCGCCATGGGTGCTTTTTTTTTTTTTTCTAACCAAAGCATTGCTCAGCTTTGGATTATGTTGGTGCAGGGGATTTAACCTTTGGGGCCTTGTGTGTGAAAGTCTGTTGCATTAAACCACAAGGCTCTTTTCCCCACCTCAGTCCCAACACCTTAAAAAGCAAGCTGCCTTTGAAAGTTGTCCTCTTCCTGCGCATTCTACTTGGTACATTTATAAATATGCTTTGAAATGACTTTCTAACCATGCAGTTTTCTACTTGTATAAGCTTGGGCCCATTAAAGTCATTAATTTATTAAAGCTGAACTTAAAATGTTTAATACCAAAGCTCAAATGAAAATATAGTCTGTCCATAACTTATGTGCGGAATGTCCTGCTAGCTAAATAGCAATCATGTTGAGGTGCCAGCTGGCTGCCTTCGAGCTGGGTTTAATTCCTAGTTGGAAGCTACACAGCTCTGCACTCATCAGTCTTCTAAGTCTCCTTCTTCTGGACAGTGGCTCATGTCCTAATCAGATTGCTCTAAGCTACATGCAGGCATTTCTCTGACCCTTGTTAGCAAAGAGGACCCATCGAGATGCGAAAAGGCAGATGCAAAGAGAATGATGTGTGGAGCATGGTGGGATCACTGCAGGGTGCATCCTTTCTCAGTTGTTCAAAGCTCCAAGTAGGGTACACTTTTACCTAGAGCACTGAACATACAGCACCTTCTCATGGGCTACAGCCTCTTCCCCCTCCCCTCTCTCCTCCCCCTTCCCTCTCCTCCTCTCCTCCCCTCCCCCTCCTCCTCCTCCTCCCTGATCAGCTCTGCTTTATGGTGGGGGCGTGGGGGGGGTTTGAACCTGAGCCTCTGGAGCCTCAGGCAGGAGAGTCTCTTTGCATAACCATTATGTTATCTACACCACCCCCAAATCTGTGCCTGAAACTTGCTTCTTCTGTAAACTGGAGATGGCTTTGGTCATCTTTCCAAGTTCCAAAAAAGCTTTTATTCTCTTCCCAGGAATTAGAAATCTTTGCAGTTAATGATTAAAACAATCAGGAACATACAGAATTTTTTGTTTGATTGATTAGCTGTTCTTATTTTTCTATTCAAGAAATAAGATTAACAGGACAGTATTGTCACATGGGTGTAATTTTTCATCTTTTAGGTGGCTCAGTTTGGTTTTCTTAATAGAGTGTCCTCGGGATTATGGATAGCATCCAGAAATGAGTGCCATACTATTAGGTACCACTGATGAAAATTTCCTTTTTGTGAGGCCGGGTAGTGGCACACCGGGTTGAGCGCACATATTACAATGCTCAAAGACCTAGATAAGATCTCCCTGTCTCCGCCTACAGGGGGAAAGCTTTATGAGTGGTGAAGCATTGTTGCAGGTGTCTCTCTGTCTCTCCCTTTCTATTATTCCCCTTCCCTCTCAATTTCTGTCTCTGTCCAATAAATAAATACTTTTAAATTTTTTCCTTTTTGCTATCTCAATGGCCTCAATCCTTTATGCAGTACTGGGAATAGAACCTAGGGCCCCCTGCATACAAGGCATGTGCTGTATAACCAAGCCAGTTCCCTGACCCCTGACTTCTCCCATTCTTCCCCTCTCAGCAACAACTAAAGTAGGCTCACACATAAAGCCCTACAAGACCTGCATTGCATAAGAGCAGGTGTTTGTTATGTTTTTTTTAAATATTAAATGAATGTATTTATTGAATAAAAACAGAGGGAAATCAAGAGGGAAGGGGGAAATAGAAAGAGGGGGGCAGGGACTGGGCAGTGGTACACCTGGTTAAGTGCACATATTACCAAGCACAAGGACCTACCCACCTGCAGGGGGACACTTGATAAGCAGTGAAGCAGATCTGAAGGTGTCTTTCCTTCTCTCCCTTTCTATCTCTCTGTCCCTCTCTCAATTTCTCTCTGTCCTATCTATAAAAAAATTAGAATGAAAAAAAAAGAAAAAGAAAAAAAATGGCCACTAGGAGTGGTGGGTTTGTAGTGCTGGTACTGAGACCCAGAGATAACCCTGGTGGCATTTAAAAAAAATCATATGTTTTTATTTATCTTTTCCCAGTGCATAATTCAGTGTCAGCATTGATGAAATTATTCCTTGACTGAAGGGGCGAATGAACAAATGAATCAATAGACAGAAGTAGCAATACTCATTTTAATCTTCCTGTTTTTTAGTAACTAGTCCTTATTAAACTACTCAAAGTTTCAGAAGCATATCTTTTAAAAACATATGAGTACTTAAATAGTATGCAGTACAGCAAATAGTGCAGTTCAGTTGATCCTTGAAGCATGTGGGTTTGGATTATATGGTTGCACTTCTGCACAGATCTTTTAAACAGAATATAAACTTGTGGTATATATACTGTATTGTATTTCCCTTATGCTTTTATTAATAGCATTCTTTTTTTTCTTTATTGAAAGAAGCAGTACATCATGTTTGTAAAACATATGAAACATTTCTTTTTTTCCCATAAAACTCTGTGAACTGCCAACTGATTTAGGAAAGCAGAGTGTTATACACACACACACACACACACACACACACACACACACAGGTCTGGTTGATTTTGCTTTTGGACTAGTAGGGCAAAAATGGAACCGTACACTATTGCTTTCTATACACGGATAATCTGATCTTGCAAAGATAGTTCCCAGAATCAATAGCAGCTTCTACTGGGAAGATAAATGGTGTCTGAATCAGATTCAGGTAAAAAAAAAAAATAATAATAATAATAATAATAATAAAGACTATCTGATGCAGCTATTTCAGGGAGGAACTTGGTGTTTATGGCTTCATTACAACCTTAAATGGAATATCTATATTTCTTCTGGGTTTAATGAAGTCACAAACAATTCTTTGTTGAAAAAAAAACTCCACTTCAGGTACTCAGAGTGATGCTTTAGGGAAAATTACCTAAATGTGTTCTGTATAAGCCATAGAGTCAAGAAGAAAAAAAGAAGAAAAAGGTGAGGAGGATCGATAAGACCATGATAAGGCACTTTAGGAAGAGCATCCACTTGCCGTCAGCGTCGGCTGGCTGTCTATTCCTGGAAGCAGCTTCAGTCTCCTCTCTGAGCCTCATTAACGTGTAAAGTGATTCTGCCCCAGCTGCTAAGTGACTTTGCTGTTGTTGTTTTTTTCTTTTCTTTTCTTTTCCAGTTTTCAGGTCTTTATCTACTGTCTTTCTTCACTATCCTCATCGGACTGGTGCTCTACTCCTCCACCTCCACATACATAGCCCAGGACCCCCGGGTTTATAAGCAGTTTCGCAACCCTTCGGGGCCTGTTGTGGATTTACCAACCACTGCTCAGGTGGAGCCTTCCGTCACCTATACCAGCCTGGGTCAGGAGACCGAAGAGGAGCCCCACGTGCGTGTGGCCTAGGACAAGGCCCTCTCTGCCCCTTGAGGACGACTCAGTGGCCCTCTCTCTGTTCATCCTCATCTCTGTATTGTACATAGAGAAAGGTATTTATTAGGTGCAGTTTACGTAGGTGAACTGCAAGGTAGCAAATTTGAATGCCTGTAAAAGGCACAACTTTAAACATCACTGGGAACGCTGCAGGCTTCCCCACCTCCCCTCACCTGACTTGGAGAGATACCTAGATAGTGTGGATCCTATCACAACCCCCTCCCCCACCTCTTGTCAATTACTGTGAACTTTTTTTTTTAATCAAAAGCAAGTATCATTATGATTTGTATTGTTGTTGTTACCGTTCTTACACTGACTTCCAGGAGGGTGTTTTGCACTCCTGATGGGCACTATTGCCAGGTCTACATAAAGTTCCCATAACTCCCACTTTTCTACAGCAAGTTACTTTTTAAGAAGCACACTTTATTTGACTTGCCCAGTCGATTGGAGTGCTGCATGCCCCCAGGAATTCCACTCCTGAGAAGTTTCCTTCTTCTGGGATCTCTAGGTGGCTAATGTTTCCCTGTTTCCTGTTGGATTGCTTGCTCAATAAGTATTCTGTGCTGTTATCTTTGTGGGGAGGGGCAACAGGCCATATAATTCTCTATTCTAGGAATAGATATAAAATGAACAGTTTAGCCTTTTTATATTCCAGTCTCCAATTACTCCAGGCCATTGTCTTTTTGTTGTGCCATGTGATTCTGCTAATTAAGTTCCTGTAATGATCAGATAAAGACTGTTCCATTTCTGTGGCTTATGGAAAAATGGCAGAAATAATACCATTTGTGTTTAAAGGAATACATGACTTTAAAATATCTTGTCCCTCCCCATACATAGTCCCTCTTCAAAAAAAATTTTTTTTTTTAATTTTCTCTCCTGCTCATAGATTTCTTTAATGATAAAATGGAAATTAATCAAGACAATGGAGAAAAGTCATGGTGCTTTACCCTTTTGTCAACTATAGCAGCATGGAGACTACCTGTATTGTACAGCAGTATCATTGGCTCTGTAGCCTCCCCCCAAAAGTCAAGGTGCTTATATTGAGCTGTCTCTAACAATTTAACTGACTTAGCCACCACCACACACACACACAAAAAAAAAAATCCTCCATTTTGGTTATGTTTAGCACCAATGAACAATAGCAGATTGAATCAAAACAACATTCTGATGAATAGAGAGACTACTACAGATTCTGGTAAGGTTGTGAGTAATTAATCACAAACCTAATTACATTGCTCTTAAAAGAGTTCTTTCTCCAAACACAGGCCATCAAAAAAAAAAAAAAAAAAAAACACCACTGACCTCTATGTTTTATAATAGATTCTACCTGTCAGTATGTGAACGAGTCTTTAAATCGGGCTGGCTTCATTGCATTCAGAAATCTCCTTGATGAGGCTACAGAGTTTTTATAGAAAAAAAAAAAGGAAAGAAAAGTGCTTATGAAACTTTAGGCAGTTCAAGTCAATATTTCTTCAGCAAGCAAGGTAAGATGCCAGCAGTGTCTCAGTAAAGTTGAGGACAAACTGTGGCTTGTTCAGGATTCCCCGACAGCCTGAACAAGTTCAAAGTACTTTTGGCAAGAGCATCCCCTGCTGTCAGCCAGTACCCATGTAGCCCCTCTCCTGCCTCCTACCCAGGGCAGGGAGGCCTACTCTTGGGAATAGGGAAGAAAAATTATCTTCTCTGACATGCATATTTTATGATCATCTCTGATAAGCTCCTTTAAAAACACATTTTACTTTCTTTGGGGAAAAAAAAAAAAAAACAGTGGTCCGGGAGGTGGTACAGTGGATAAAGCACTGGATTCTCAACCATGAGGTCCCAAGTTCAATCTCTGGCAGCATATGTACCAGAGTGATGTCTGGTTCTTTCTCTCCTCCTATCTTTCTCATGAATAAATAAATAAATTCTAAAAAAAAAAAAAGTTAAAGCTATATTGAATCAAAAAGACTTTGCCACTGTCTGCAATCTGCTACCTTTTAAGCCAGTTAAATACCTTTCTCTGAATATTTTGTCCACTCAGATCTGAAGACCTTTAAATACCGTGGTTTTATTTTTGTGTTTACATTCCTTTGGTTTGCATAATTTGCTTGGTTTATTGCATTTTAGTATTTATTTTAAGCCAAATGTTCTAGCCTTTTTTATTCATTTGTATGACACTAATTTGTAGATGTTTAGTAAAGTTTTTCGAGAAGTAAGTGGATGAAAGTATTTCCAGGTCAATTCAGTGGGCTGGGAATTTTTTTTTTAAGTTAGATTTGAAAACCCTTTTTTGCAATCAACAGACAGCTAAAAGTTGCCATCTGAATTGTTTGATAGGATAATTCACTGCATTGTATGGAAACTAGGTGTGAATATTAAGGTGAATTCACTGTCTACCTTTTATCATTCAATATCCTTCAACACAAGACATTTGTGTCACTGGGGTTCCTCACTCTAATTGTTGCTTCATCTCCATTTAGAAAAGTTGATAACATACTGAATTGTCCAAGATCAGGATTGATCCTTTAGAAAAAACAAAAATAGAAAAAAAAGAAAAAAAAAAGAAAAAAAAAAACCTTTTCTCTGTGTAAAAACACTGATCCTTTAGGAGTGGGGTGGGAAATGGGAGTAGGACAGCATTAACCTTAGCTACTTTAGTTTCTGAAATTTCATAACCTCAATAGACACCAGCAGAAAATACAGCTTTTCAATCCACCACCACTTTCTCCTCTACAAATAAGTGTTCTGCAATTTGTATAGAATTTGAGTGGATAAGCAAACCGCAGCTCTCCTAAGAGATAAGTGGTGGTTCTCATTCCCTCCAAGACAACTTGCACTGGGGACAGAGCTTGCTTGCATTGGTCACACCTCGCAACTCAGAACTCTGAAATACACCAGTAGGAAGACCAGGCAAGGTAAAAAAAAATTGCACCACTGTGTCCCATGAAAATGTTTAAATGTTTAGTTTAGATATTGCTAACTTGTGCTATTAACCTTTTGAAAAGTGTGTAGTATTGTTTGCTTTGGGTTTGTTTTTGTTTTATAACCATTTAGTAGTGCTCAGCTAGCAACCAGTACAGATTTACCCCATGGGTAGGATTCTATTGTCAAGCCACATAACAAAGCACACTAATTCAGGCACTGCAAACAGAACGTATGAACCAAAAAGAAAATCTACACTGGTAAGTGGAACAAACTCTTCCATTTTTGATATTTTTTGCATGCTCCCCTATGGACTGGCTGTGGCAATGTAATGCCTGTATAATGTTTTCAAATAAAAATAAATGCTTTGTGAAAGCACTGTGTTTTGGTTTTCTTGAGCATTTGTCTGCACTATGACAACCATGGAAGCAACTCCCATGGGGGTGCCAGAAATAGCAATGAAAGCAAAATAGAAGGGCGCATGTCAACATAAACACCAGAGAAAAAATATCTCCAAATTAGGAGGTTCGTAGTCAGTCTAAGAGATGCTGCTTCCAAGAATCAAGCCAAACCCACGTTTAATTTGTAGAATTGATTATTTCAGAAAACTGTGGGGCCATGACTTCCAAGTCCACACTTAAACAACACAGACCAACCTCACCAATGTGTCCTGGAGCCCCGCTTCCCCAGAGCCCCACCCCACTAGGGAAAGAGAGAGACAGGATGGGAGTATGGATTGACCTGTCAATGCCCCTGTTCAGCGGGGAAGCAATTACAGACCTTCCACCTTCTGCATCCCACAATGACCTTGGGTCCATACTTCCAGAAGGTTAGAGAATAGGAAAGCTATCGGAGGAGGAGATGGGATACAGAGTTCTGATGGTGGGAATTGTGTCGAGTTGTACCCCTCTTATTCTACGGTTTTGTCAGTGTTTCCTATTTATAAATAAAAAAGAAAAAAAAACACAGACGGGGGAAGTCAGGTGGTAACAACAGGTATTTATAAATAAAAAAGAAAAAAAAACACAGAAGGGGGAAGTCAGGTGGTAACAACAGGTTAAGCACACATGGCGCAAGGACCAACATAAGAATCCTGGTTCAAGCCCTGGGCTCCTCACCTGAAGGGAGGTTGCTTCGTAATCAGTGAAGCATGTCTGCCGGTGTCTATCTTTCTCTTCCCCTCTCTGTCTTCCCCTCTCCATTTCTCTCTGTCCTATCCAACAACACTGACATCAATACCAACAACAATAATAATAACCACAGCAACAATAAAAAAATAATAACAAGGACAACAAAAGGGGAGAAAATGGCTTCCAGGAGCAGTGGATTCATAGTGCAGCCACCGAGCCCCAGCAATAATCCTGTAGGCAAAATTAATTAATTTAAAAAACAGAACAATATAAATTTACTCTCAAGAAACTTAAAGAAAGAAGCTTTGTATGTGTTGCCCTTGACACAGTGCCAAACGCAAAGGGTCGACATTATTCTAAAACACAGCATTTGTAAGTCAGAGGCTGTCCATGCTTCTGCATTATATCAACACAGTATCTTGTCATTATCTCTCCCCCACTGTCATCACCCAGTCACCACTTAGGGAGTTAGAACTGGCTATATATAAATTCACATACTCTTGTCACATGTACTCACAATAATACCTCAGAATTAAACAAACTGAAAAGATTTTGTGTCCAAGTTATAGACTGAAATTATTTTTTAGAAAATAAAAAAGGATGCTGAGTGATAGCGCAGCGGTTAAGCGCACATATCATGAGATGCAAGGACCTGCATAAGGATCCCAGTTGGCAGAGGGGGTTGCCTCACAAGTGGTGAAGCAGGTCTGCAGGTGTCTATCTTTCCCCCTCTGTCTTCCCCGCCTCTCTCTGTCCTATCCAACAACAATTACAGCAACAACAATGATAAACAGTGAAGGCAACAAAAGGGGGAAAATAGTCCCCAGGAGCAGTGGGTTTGTAGTGCCCCAGCAACAACTCTGAAGATTAAAAAAAGAAAGAAAGAAAATTAAAAAAAACATCAACCCATTTTCAGGGGGAAAAGGAAGAGCATGCAGTACACTTCTTCTTCTAGCGTTTGCCCTTCTTCCGTAGCCAGTCAACAGCATCAGGTTGAGCCTGATGTAAAGTTTCGAGACCTCCTTTGAATCTGGAGAGGTGGCAGTCGTTGACTATGTGGGTCATAGTCTGTCTGGAGCCGCAGGGGCAGTTCGGGTCGTCTCTGGCTCCCCAGCGAAGAACATAGCTGTGCACCGGCCATGGCCTGTTCGATAGCGATTGAGGAGGGCCCAATCATAACGTGCCATGTCAAAGCCGGGTTGACGCTTGCAGGGGTCTGTGATGAGGTGTTTGTTCTTTACCTCAGCTGACTGCCAACTCTGTTTCCAAGAGACTGGAACAGAGAAGTTCAGTGTAGGCGTAGGGGACCAGATTGGGCGAGACGTCAAGCGTTGGACAGGGTGGGTGAAGATATCCGCGTATATTGGCAGGTCCGGTCGAGCGTAGACGTGGGACATGAACTTAGATGATGCCGCATCCCGACGAATATCTGGCGGGGCGATGTTGCTAAGAACTGGCAGCCATGGAACCGGGGTGGAACGGATGGTTCCAGAAATGATCCTCATGGAGGAATATAATTTGGAATCGACCAAGTGGACATGGGGGCTACGGAACCATACTGGGGCACAGTATTCTGCAGTGGAATAGCATAATGCCACAGAGGATGATCGTAGTGTGGAAGCGCTCGCGCCCCATGAGGAGCTGGCCAGTCTTGCAATGATGTTATTCCTCGTGCCCACCTTTGCTGCAGTTTTTATGAGATGTTCGTGAAATGATAGGGTGCGATCGAGAGTAACGCCAAGATAGACTGGCTGGGCTTCATGCCGGATTCTCGTATCGTCAAGCTGCACATTAAGCTTATGCGAGGCCGAGGCATGGTGTAGATGGAAAACAGATGATACCGTTTTTGCAGTGCTAGGGATTAGTCGCCATTTTTTACAGTAATCAGATATCAGAGACATGTCTTTTGTGAGTGTTTCCTCGAGGATGTCGAACTTGGATGCCTGAGTTGCACAGCAGATGTCATCAGCATAGATGAACTTCCTTGAAGAAGTTTCTGGGAGGTCACTGATGTAAATATTAAATAGCGTAGGAGCCAGAACTGAGCCCTGGGGGGCAGTACACTGATGCTTTATAAAACATTCTTGTGATTCATCACAATCTGCTGTCATAGTTTTTTTTTAAAGGACAGACTTAACAAAAATAATTTGCTTGAAAAATGTGACTCATAAAAAGTGTTTTTTTCTTGACAAATATAAATAATTCTCTAAAATACTGTTATCTTTTATTCCATAGCTCTTTGATCAAAGATTTTTAAAAAAACATTTGAAATGGAGACCCCAAATCTCATCTGCTATATTCTTACCTTTAGGTTCCTGGTTAGTAAACAGTCTGTTCTGCTTTATATCTTTTTTTTAAGCTATCAAGTACTTTACTTTTAATTTTTACTCTGCTTTATATCTTTTTTAAAATTTTTATTTATAAAAAGGGAACACTGACAAAAACTATAGGATAAGAGGGGTACAACGCCACACAGTTCCCACCAACAGAACTCTGTATCCCATCCCTCCCCTGATAGCTTTCTTATTCTTTATCCCTCTGGGAGTATGGACCCAAGGTCATTAGAGCCCCACTTCCCCAGAACTCTACCCCACTAGGGAATGAGAGAGACAGGCTGGGAGTGTGGATCGGCCTGCTTTATATCTTAATGTTTTTTCAGTAACCAAGTTTGAGATACTGTCATGACACCAGCCTGACTTCCCTGGGCAGACAACCAATGTGCCCTGGAACCCCATCTCCCCAGAGCTTTGTCCCACTAGGGAAAAACAGAAACAGGCTGCGTGGGTATAGATCGAACTGTCAACAATCATGTCCAGTGGAGAAGCAATTACAGAAGCCAGACCTTCCATCTTCTGCACCACATAATGATCCTAAGTCCATGCTCCCAAAGGGATAAAGAATAGGAAAGCTTCCAATGGAGGCGATGAGATATGGAACTCTGGTGGTAGGAATTGTGTGGAATTGTACTCCTTATTATCCTATGGTTATGTCAATCATTATTAAATCAATCAAAAGAAAACAAAAGCATTTGAACTACGGGCCAAGTGATGGTGCACCTGGTTAAGCACGCATATTACCGAGCACAAGGACCTGCACAAGAATATGGGCTCAAGCCCCTGGATCCCCACTTGCAAGGAGGAAATTTCACAAGCAGTAAAGCTAGTCTGCAGGTATCTGTTTGTCTCTCTCCCTCAACCCCCATTCTCCTCTCAGTTTTTCCTCTGTCCTACACAATAAAATGGAAAAATGGCCACCAAGAGCAGTGAATTTGTAGTGTTGGCACCGAAGAAAGAGAGGGAGGGAAAGAAAGCATTCTACAGGACATAATAGATGAGAACTTCCCTAGTCTAAACAAGATAAAAGACATAAAGCTTCGAGAAGCCCAGAGGGTCCCAAACAGAATTAACCCAGACTTAAAAGACACCAAGACACATCCTATTTAGAATGGAAAGGAATAAGGATAAAGAAAGGATCCTGAAGGTTGCAAGACAAAAACAAAGAGTCACCTACAGAGGAAAACCCATAAGATTAGCAGCAGATTTCTCCATACAAACACTATAGGCCAGAAGAGAATGGCAAGATATTTATCAAGTACTCAATGAAAAAGGCTTTCAACCAAGAAAGACTACTGTATCCTGCTAGACATTCAAACTAGATGGAGGCATAAAAACCTTCTCAGACAAGCAACAGTTGAAAGAATCAACTATCACCAAGCCTGCCCTACAAGAAGTTCTGAAAGTTTTCTTATAAACAATCACATCATCATAAACATGCCATATATCAGAGCACTCTAAAATTTTAGAATAATAGCATTAAAATGTCTTCATTCTATAATATCAAAAAATGTCAATGGCCTGAATTTACCTATTAAAAGACAGAGTAGGAAGATGGATCAGAAAACACAACCCAACCATATGTTGTCTGCAGGAATCCCACCTAACTCAACAAGACAAACACAGACTCAAAGTGAAAGGATGAAAAACTATCATAACAATCCAATGAACCACAAAAAGGGGCAGGAACAGCTGTTCTCAATCCGACATGATAAACCCTTAAAACAAATAAAATTTTAAAAGATAGGGATGGATATTACTTAATGCTCAGAGGATCAGTCAATCAAGAGGTCTTAATAATTATTAACAACTATGCACCCAATGAGAGGCCATCTAAATACATCAAACATCTACTGAAAGGACTAAAGCAATAAATTAACAGCAACACAGTAATAGTTGGGGACTTCTATACCCCTTGGATGTTGGACCAGAAATACTTAAAGGAAAATATTGGTGGAATGCTTTTCCTTCTAAATTTTAAAGCCACCTGCAATGAAATTAATCCAGTTACAAAGATCTCATGTTAAGTGAGATATCAGAAACAGAAGGATGAATATGGGATGATCTTACTCATGGGCAGATACCAAAAAACAAGATTAGAAGGGAAAACACTAAGCAGAACTTGGACTGGAGTTGGTGTACTGCACCAAAGCAAAAAACTCTGGGGTAAGGAGGGTTCAGGTCCTGAAATATGATAGCAGAGGAGGACCTAGTGGGGGTTGTATTGTTATTTGGAAATGTTATGCATGTACAAATGACTGTAGTTTACTGTTGACCATAAACCATTATTCCCCCAATAAAGACATTAAAAAAAAAGTGTTATTACTAAGCACCAAAACTAAAATTCAAGTTGAGGTTTTCTTTCCACCAAAACTAGAACCTTTTCATTAATTCAAATGCTAAAAAGTGGCTCCTCTATTTGTTATGGCAAAAATTAATAAAAATGATTTATTAAAAAATGTGCACTGATTATTCTTTTTTTCCCATCTGTTCCTCCTTTACATCCTTTAATTTTTTTTTTCATTTTCTGCCTGTCTTCTTTCAGCAAGCATTATAAATATAGACCTCACTATGGGCCACCTAGGCAGCGTCTCTCTCTTTATTCTCTGTGAATATCTCTATTCTCCCAAATGTTTAATTCAAAAGCATTATAATATAGCTGGAAAGCCCCAAACCTACCAGATGTCCTTTCACTGGGCCTGAAAGGACAAGCCATTGTGTGTCACTTCTCAGACAGCTAGGCAAGTTATTTCCCAACATTGCTGTAGCCTGATTAGCAAGGGAAGATGATGATCAGAGAGAGGAGATCTCTGGGAACAGACTAAAATTAGGGGCTTTCATCTGAATAGACAAAGCCTAGTGTGAATAAGACTAAAATCTACAAAAGCATGAAAATAAGCCTGTTCAACTAGCCTGAGGTTTGGACTGGGAATGGTCTCATAATTACTGAAGTGTAATTTCAGGAAAGATCAAAATAAAGATTACTTTAAACCATAGAGAGTGATTTTTCTGAACTCATCACCTCCCAACATAATGGGATTGGTTAAAATTGTGTTGGACAACCTAGTGGAAAAGCTACAACAGGGCACTGAGTGGTAATTATTTGAGCGACATCCATTACCCAACCTATTAACGCTTTCAGGAACGGACATAGGCACTATTAGCAATTATGTCTGGACAGCAGATTTATAGACCCAGTGTGTCCCAAGCAAACCTGGATGTGTGGTCACCCTGACTTTAAGAGATACACAGGTACAGTACTTGGCAGCATAGTGGATTGCCATGTCTTCCTACCATTAGACGTGAAATATCAGAGTAAAGATGCCCATCTGCCTGCCACGACGAAGCTGCTTTTGATTTTGTTTGATGAGGGGCAATAAAACGATGTCAACCTTCCTACTGTATAGGTTTCCTCCTTGGAAACAGCTATGACCAAAAGTGGTGGAATAGTGAAAGGAATTCTAGTGTTACTGTCATAAACATTTTCACCACCCAGGGGCTGAGCGGTGGTGCATCTGGTTGAGCTCATATGTTACAGTGCACAAGGACCCAGGTTCAAGCCCCTGGTCCCCACCTGCAGAGGGAAAGCTTGACAAGTGGTAAAGCAGGGCTGTAAGTGTCTGTCTCTCTTCCTCTCTATCTCCCCCTTCCTCTCAATTTTTGGTTGTCTCTATGCAATAAAGATTTTTTTTTTTAATTTTAAAAGAAAGTAAATGATTAAAAAAAATCACTGCTGCTTTACTGTTAAATGTGTAAAAAAAAAAGAGCAAGAAAGGAATCTAAGAGGTTTAGGGAAGTAGTACTGCTGGAATTTTTCAAAATAAGTTATGGTAAAAAGCTGACAAATGCATACATTTTAAGAAAATCAGAGTGGCAAATCCATGCTTGAATGAATACATAGTCCTTGTGGGAAGAAGCTGATTCCTTGCTGCTGCCAAGTTGATGTCTTATAGAGGGACAAAACCATCCTGCAGTTTGGCACCATGGTTTTTTTCCAGTTGCCACAAATGCCATTGCTGGAATTGATCGGGAGCTTAAAATTTAAACTCCCAAGAGATAAATTTTGTGTGCAAAGTTAGTTTTCTTTCATGCTTGTCTTGGCCTTGTCTTTATAAGCAAAGAGAACTCTTACACCAGTACCTGAGAATCACGTTTGATGAATTTTAAGTAATAGGAATAATTACACTTTCACAGATGGTTGGGCACTTGCCAATTTCACTGAAGACTAGAAGAGCAATAAAAAAAAATCTACTTGTTCTTAAAATGACTACTTTTCTAGATGAAATTAGTAAGCAGAGAGGAAATGGGCTAATCACTGGAATAATCAAAACAGTCTCATTATGGGACTCCCTGCAAGCTTTTGTTTGAATTCTCTAATGTAGTTTCTGGCATTAAATCGGATTTTAAAAGCTAAAGAGGTCACACATGCATACAAATGGTTGAGTGAATCACGTAACTGCTTTATGAGCCCCAAGATTCTGCCTCTCAGGCTGTGTTTTAATTAAAAGGAAAATTGTCAGGATAGAGGACAAGTTAATATGGGAAGTTTGGTGTTTTTGTTGGAGACAAGCTTCACTTGGCTATCAGTTTTCAATTCATAATCATGAGTTCCAAACAACAATAAAGTTCCTTTTTATTTGACTCACAAGCTGAGCCACCAAATTTCAGAGCTAAGGGGAATACTGGAGATTAGCTCGAATTCTTTGAGTCATTTTTGGCCATCCTAACAGAGGAGATAGCTTAGTTGAAGGAAATATGTTTAGCCTCAGGAACAAAGATGTTTGGCTTGGTTTATCATTGGAAAAACTCTGTGGGCATCCGCATACGATGTGATTCCCCAGTTAAAGAAGCTTTTCTTTGGGGGGTTGGGCAGTGGCACACCCGGTTAAGCACACAGAGTACTAAGCGCAAGGGCCCACTCATGGATCCTGATTCAAGCCTCCAGCTCCAAACCCACGCAAAGATTCAGATTCGAGCCCCAGGCTCCCTGGACCTGTGCAAGGACCTGCTCAAGGAGCCAGATTCGAGCCCTGGCTCCCCACCTGCAGGGAGGACACTTCATACAGTGTGAAGCAGGCCTGCAGGTGTCTTTCTCCCTCTCTGTCTTCCCTCCCCCTCTCAATTACTCTCTGTCCTATCTAGTGGATTCGTAGTACAAGCACAGAGCACCAGTGGTAAACTTTTCTCTGATCGCTAAAATTCAGTTAGTGAGCTAATACAGGGCCAGGAAGTCTGTTAGGCAGCTTGGATATATGATCCTTAGGAGGATGTCTATCACCAACCAGCACTGGATGAGCATTTCCTAAGATCAAAGAAAGGAAAAACACCTGACATGTGCTTAAAATACACTGAATTTCCCCATCTGGATTGAATCCAGGTAGGAAAATTTGCAAGTGAGAAATTGTCCCTCTGCCAGTCTTACTTAACATATAAGTGTAAGAGGCTTCTTTGGGAGATTTGTCCATGTGACTCCCCAGTTAAGAAAGCTACTGGGTGTGAGCCAGGCACACTGGGTTAAGCACACAAACTATACTGCTACTGGGGTGTGAGCCGAGGCACACGGGGTTAAACACACCTACTATGAAGTTCAAGGACCTGTGCAAGCATCCCGGTTTGGGTTTGAGCCCCCTGCAGGGGGGTTGCTTCAGGACCAGGACCAGTGAAGCAAGTCTTCAGATGTCTAACTTTCCCTCTCCCTCTCTATTTTCCTCATTCCTCTCCATTTCTCTCTGTCCTATCCAATAAAATGAAATAAATGACCGCCGGTATGGAGCCCCAGCATTAGCCCTGGAGGCAAAAAAGAAGAAAGAGGAGGAGAAGAAGAAGAAGGACGAGAAGAAACTTTAAGGGACTCTCTCTGATTACCATCCCAGAACTGAAATCTCCTAATTCTGTGGGGAGATTTCTTACCTCCACACACTGACTAGCTGTCACTCTTATATGTCCCAACGATCTATGTGGGGTCAGCATCACCAGTAATGCCACACTGCACTTGGCAAACAATTCACCTGCCATTGAATGAAAACCAGGTTTGAGTCTCCAGTGTTAAGGAGCTTTTGTTTTTTCTGGAGTACTAAAATCAAGTGGTCCCTGGAATCCAAGAATGTGAGGAAATAAGCCCCCTGGAGCAAGACATGGGGATAACTGGACCATTGACATTTTAGAATCAAAATATGCCCTGTCTACATGAAGGAGTGCATTTTGATGCTCATGCTGACACCAGGTATTTTAATAGACTTTGGGGGTTTTATTGTGCCTACATCCACTTCCCCTGGGTTAGCAGGGGTTTTCGTGACAAAGTGTCCCTTCTACTGCTTTTCCTTTGGCTGCTTGAATAGATAACATCTGTTGTAATGTAATCTGCTTCTGACTCTTGACATTGTAAAGAAAGAGACAATGTACACATGTAATTTTCAGTATTCACATTATCATGATAAACTAGAATGTCTTTTTCAACAAACAGCATAGTTCCCATCTGTTTTCCATGAGATTACACTAGCATCTGCTTTTTGCCATTATATTATTTCTGTCTATTTTTTCTGAAATAATCTATCTAGCTTCACTGCAAAATTCCACATTGGCTGTCATCTTCTCAGCGTGGCCTTTCTACTTCAATAGTTCATTCTCAATAACCGTTTCTTTGAGTATTTCAGAAAAATGCTTTTCTTCACTTAGAACTAAACTATATCTGATCTTTGTCTTTAAAACCATTTAAGAAAAGGATAAAATTCCACAGAGCGGGAGTCGGGCAGTAGCGCAGTGGGTTAAGCGCAAGTGGCTCAAAGCGCAAGGACCGGCATCAGGATCCTGGTTCGAAACCCCGGCTCCCCACCTGCAGGGGAGTCGCTTCACAGGCAGTGAAGCAGGTCTACATGTGTCTATCTTTCTCTCCCTCTCTCTGTCTTCCCCTCCTCTCTCCATTTCTCTCTGTCCTATCCAGCAATGACAACATCAATAATAACTACAATAATAAAACAACAAGGGCAACAAAAGGGAATAAATAAATATAAAAAAATTCCAGAGCATGAATGATGATATTTCAGATACTATTTCATGGCTGTATACACATTTATCTTAAAATCAAAATAGAACATGATTTAAAAAAATAATATGCTAAATACTCATTATATGAAAACTCTGAACCCTACACAATAATTTTTTAAAAATCAAATCATGGTTAAAAAAACAATAAAATTTATTATTTTTGCTAATGTTATTACCTGTCAACATAATTCTTTAAAATTCCCACATTAACAAAACACTGTGAGATGCTTTCCTGCTGGTGGAATTGATTCATGCAGTCCGCCTATCTTGCCAAGAAAACCTTATTTTATTCAATGGGATTATTAACTATGCTAATTTCTCTCTCATTTTTATTTTCAAATTAAAAATATATCAGCATTATTAAGAAGAATGAATGAATTATCAGGTAGAATTATGTGGAGATAATAATTTGTAACAAGTAATTTATTACTATCCTGATTAGAAAAAACTAAGTTTTTTTCTAGTATGCTTGCCATTGGAATAATAGAATAGTAACTAAAACTGCTAATTTTAAGGAAAAAATCTGAAAAATAAACCCAGAAAGCTAAGGTTCTTAAAGAAAACTAAATGGCAGTTTTAACTAATGTTATACTTTACCCATCAACCCAGATTCTGCTTTTGACTGTCCACCTGAAACAAATGAATAGATAAGGACAAAGTTTCTGATATACTTAGTTCAATTCACATGTTCAGCCGGTATAATAAGACACAGAGGCAAAGTCAAGATGCTGAAAGAGATACCAGAACTAAAACTATCCAAGGCACTTTTTAAAAAATTATCTTTATTTGCTAGAGACAGCCAGAAATTGAGAGGAGGGTGAAGAGAGAGAGAGAGAGAGAGAGAGAGAGAGAGAGAGAGAAAGAGAGAGAGGAAGGGGGGGTGGTTTCAGCACTGCTTCAAGACTTTTTCCCCTATAGGTGGGGACTGGGGGCTTGAACCCAGGCCCTTCCACATTGTAATATGTATGCTCAACCAGGTGTTCCACCCTCCAAGGAACTTTTTAATTAACCTAGAATCACTGCTATAATGCTTCTACTCAAACTCAGCACATGGGATTATGAAACCTATGTTTAAGAGACCAGGGGCTTGAACCTGAGTATTTGAGTACTAATGTGTGTGATTAAGTAGCTGCGCCACAGCCTGGCCCCCACCTGCAGGGGAAAAGCTTCAGGAGTGGTGAAACAGTGCTATAGGTATTTCTCTGTCTCTCTCTCTCCCTCTCTCCCCCCTCTCCTCTCAATTTACTTCTGTCTTTATCCAATAATAAACAAATAAAAAACCCTCCCTTTATATGAGAGTTTGAGACCAGCTTTCAACAAGTTCCTTACAGATTACATTCCACTTAAGTTGGGCACCCTAGACGATTTTTCTTTTCTTTCTTCCTTTTTCTTATTTTTTTATCTGATTTGATTTTCTGCCAGGGTTATTGCTGGGGCTCAGTGCCCACACAATGAATTCATCTCTTCCTATAGCTATTTTAAAAAATATTTTATCCATTTCTTGAATAGAGATAGAAACTGAAATGAAGAGGGAGGCAGAGAGGAAGACAGAAAGACATCTACAGCACTGCTACATCTACAGCACTGCTTAACATCTACAGCACTGCTACATCTACAGCACTGCTACATCTACAGCACTGCTACATCTACAGCACTGCTACATCTACAGCACTGCTTAACATCTACAGCACTGCTACATCTACAGCACTGCTACATCTACAGCACTGCTACATCTACAGCACTGCTACACCTACAGCACTGCTACATCTACAGCACTGCTTAACATCTACAGCACTGCTACATCTACAGCACTGCTTAACATCTACAGCACTGCTACATCTACAGCACTGCTTAACATCTACAGCACTGCTACATCTACAGCACTGCTACATCTACAGCACTGCTACATCTACAGCACTGCTACATCTACAGCACTGCTACATCTACAGCACTGCTACATCTACAGCACTGCTACATCTACAGCACTGCTTAACATCTACAGCACTGCTTAACATCTACAGCACTGCTTAACATCTACAGCACTGCTACATCTACAGCACTGCTTAACATCTACAGCACTGCTACATCTACAGCACTGCTTAACCAATTGTGAAGCTTCCCCCCCCCCCCCCGCCACAGGTGGGGGCTGAAGGAATGAACCTGGGTCTTTTCACTTGATAATGTGTGTGCTCTACCAGATGTACCACTGTCCGGTTCCCATTAAATTATTTTCTACTGTGGAAGAAAGTAAAAAAAAAAAAGCCTTCCACCTTATTCCTTTACAATTTGATTTAGTAACTATGCCCATTTTTAGCTCAAACGGATATCTTCATGTTCATCTTTTGAGCATCATATTATTACTGTCAATCTCCAGCAAAGCTGTGAACTCATGGCTTCAAGATTCTCTGGAAAATGCAAGGCCAAACTAGTAACAAAACCAAAAAGACATTGACTTTGAATCAGCACTCAAAGCATGTGGGGTTCAACATGAGATGAATGTCTAAAAACAAAGCAGCCGGGTTACATTCCTCCTTTAGGAATAAAGCCAGAGTTAAGTTTAGGATTTATTTCTACCATAAACCCTGGATTATGCCAAGTTGAGCTTTCCTGACTGTATTATTATTATTATTTTTATTTATTCATTTATTTTTTTACCAAAGCACTGCTCAGCTCTGATTTATGGTGGTATAGGGAATTGAACCTGGGACTTTCAAGACTTTCATAACCATAATGCTATCTCCCCCACCCTCCAGACTGTATCTCTAAAGGAACCTCAGTTGCTTTCTTATAACATCAAGGCTGGGTGAAGTCTCCCATCATCTGGTAGACACTGCAGAGCTGTAGTACTGAGTGCAGGATCTCTCTATAAACACTTTGATCACTGCCTATCTTAGGACTTCTAATTCAAATTTTTTGGGCTATTAATACATTGCTTTTGACTCTATTATATATCTCTGTATATATGCAGCCCTGGGCACTAGGTACTGCAATAGTGCTTTCATTCATTCCTCAGTACTATCACATAGTGTGGGCAGATTCCAATTTCCATGAGTTCATTGGAGCCACAGATAAGTTAAGTAAAATAGCCAAGTTTACACACCTCACAGGGGAATTCAAACATAGACATGCCTGGTTCCAGAGAGATTAGAAAACACAGCATTCATCTATAGTACTGTATGGGTTTTAGATGGTATTTTAACATTTTAACATCTGTATATAAAACACTAGGCCCACCACCAAATGTCTAGTTTCCATCCACTATGATTTGTTTGACTACATTTTTCTTAATCTCTCAGCCACATTTGGCACAATCTGCCAAACCCTCCCTCTTAAAATTATTATTATTATACTTCCAGGCCTATTCCCCCTTGCTATCATTTATTGGATCTTCTTTTAGAGTTCCTGCCTCCTCCCCCCTCATTGATTCTGCCCTAAGATAACTCCTTCTATACAGATTCACTTTTACTACTTGATTTATTATTTTATCTTTTTATTTTGGGCATAAACAGAGAGAAATTGAGAGAGGAAAGGGAGATAAAGGATGGAGAGGGAGAGGGAGAGAGAGAGAGAGAGAGAGAGAGAGAGATATATCTGCAGTGCTACTTCACCCTTTACATGAAGTTTCTCCTCTACAAGTGGGGACTAGAGGCTTAGACAGGGGTAGGGGAGGGTCCTTGTACATTGTAACATGGGGAGGGTCCTTGTACATTGTAACATATGTATTCTACCGTATGCACCGCCACTCGCACCCCTACTCTCACTACTTTTAACACTAGTTTTTTCTGGTTACTCACACTTTTGCATTCCCAGCACAGATCTCTCTCCTTGCTTCAAATTTCTATTTGAACATCCTCTAAAAGGTCTCTCAAACATCATTATCATAATAATAATTATAAATTCCCACAAGTTCCCCCACCCATGTTCTCCACCTTACTTAATGGCACCACCGTCCACCCAGTTACTTGAATCAAACAGCCCGACTTCATATACAATTGTGTTCTTTTCATCAGCACCAATACCCAGCCCACTAGCAAATCTTGTCAGCTTAAGACCATTCATACCCCATCGAAGCCACCATCTTCTCTCTCCTCAATTATGGAAACTGCCACCTATGGGCTCTCTTCCTTGTCCACCTCTCTATAATACGTTCTCTACATGGCAAAAATTGTTTTCTTATGTATCATTAGTGACTTAACAATGGTTTACAAGATTATGGAAGTAAAGTTCCACAGTGACGGTGAACACTGTTTCTTAAATAAACTATCCTGCTACAACATTAGACTACAAAGCAGGAAAATCAGAAAATAGTTTTCTTTTTTCTATTGATAATTATCAAATTAAGGGCCACATGTCTGTTCTCTACCACTGAGTCATTTCCATAGCCCAATTATTTTGTTTCATTTTTTTATGAGTGAGATAAAGAGACAATATGTGCTGAGGCTGGGGGCTGGTGCTCCTAGTTGAGCAAACATATTACAGTGCACAAGGACCCAGGTTTGAGCCACAGTCCCCACCTGCAGGGAAAAAGCTTCACAGGTGTTACAAAGCTGGGCTCAGGTGTCTCTCTGTCTCTCTCCCTCTCTATTACTCACCTTCCCTCTCGATTTCTGACTGTCTCTATCCAATAAATAAATAAAGATAATGAAAAATATTTTTAAAAAGAGACAATGTGTGTGTGGTGGGGACTTTACTTCCTAAAGTAATGGTGATTGCTAATATTTATATATATAATCAAACCTATGCTTTTGTGGTATAGGCTAAATGAAAAGTAAATATATGTGTGGAGATACATGATAAGATGAGTGTCTGAGATAAGTGTGATAAGCAGAAATTTTAACAAGTTCTTAATCAATATTATCTTAGAGGGATCGGGTGGTGGCGCACCTGGTTGAGCACATATGCTACAAGGGTTCAATCCCCCAGTCCCCCCATCTGCTGGAAGAAAGCTTCACAAGTGGTGAAGCAGAGCCGCAGGGGTCTCTCTGTCTCTCTCTCTCTCTATCACCCCCTTCCCTTTTGATTTCTGGCTGTGTCTATCCAATAACTAAATAAAGATAAATCAAAGAAAAAGAAAAGAAATTCTTTTAAAAATAAGTAAATATTATCTTAGAGTCAAGAATATTCATTTCTTCTGAATATAGAGAGCTCACCTCTTACACGACGGCCTTCTAACATGCTTCATGGGAAAAGCGTGAGAGAAGGTCAGAGTACCCCTCCTGCTTCTGTCATTTTCTCAAGCTTCTTCAGTTTCAAATAGTTAGAAGGTCCGTGTTTGGCAGGAGCATGTTATGAACTCCTTAATTTCAAAGTTGTGAATTTATCTTAAAATAAATGCAAAAACTACGTGCCATAATACAGGCTTTCTCTGCCACGATTTGAAATTTCTCTTATTTAACACTCTGTCCAGATCATCAGGACATTCAGCCCAGCGTACATTCAAGAGACAACCCCTTCTAGAACATACATGTCCTTCCATGCAAAAGCATTGGTTATGAAGTATTGCCATAAGCTGTTTGAGGGCAGATAAACAGGGATAGGAACTTTTTTTTTTTGTCCTAAATGGCCAATAAAACTCCCGGAATGAACTTTCCTAGTTAGGAGCTGAATTGGATTATCTTCTAGCAGTTATTGATGAAAAGCAGTTGAGGGTTTATCAGCTTGACTTTCATTATGGAATAGAAATGCAGTCTCATATTGAAAAACAAGTTTCTGAAAAAAGATTTAATAAAAATTCTAAAATATGAATTTTAAAAGCATTTTCATTACTTTATGATTCATCAGTGTTATCCCCAGAGGGTTTGACATCATGCCAGGAGATAATTATCTCCAGGAATGAAAAGAAAAGTAACACGCCTCGTGAAAATCAAAAATGCCTGGAGATAACTAATCGGCAAACCATTCATAATTTCTAATGTCATTCATAATGCCCACCACATTCTGACCTTAACATCCAGGAATTTTCCCAAAATTAGAATATCAAAGTGATGCCTAACTTCCTGTCTTTCTGGGAAAATGGATTTGAATAGTTCAGAAACAATGAGATTCAGAGAACACACCAAAAATTGATGTTAGTCATTAGCTTCAGGCTTTTCCTCACAAGATTTCTTTTTTTATTTTTTTTCTGGAGAGTCTAACAAGTTGCCAAGTTGGCTGTTGTGAGTTTTGATTTCTCTCCCTTTTTCAACCTACCCCTGGCAGTTTTCAGAGAACAGAGAAACACAGGCTCTTGTAGTCAAGAGCAGAGTATAATTCCACATCCTCTTCTGCCTTTTGAGAAATTACTTTTAAGGGACACTTGGTATTGTATATTAAGGAACCAGATATTTAGTCTTACTCCCAAGAAAATAAATGTAGGTGCACATTATAATCTCCTGAAGGGTTAGTTCCAATATGAGGGAAAACATGCCCCAAGAAAGGAGGAGAGAGAACACCAGGTAATACCATGCTTAGGCGGTCACAAAGGGACTGGGCTATAAACATGTGAAGCAAAATAATGGAGGCAGGCTGGAATGAAATTCTAAAATGCTTGAGGTGCTGAATGAATGCCTTCTCAGGCAGAAATATGTAGAACCTCTAAAATAAATAACCACAAAAATGAAAACTCATTAGAATTTATTTTTCATGCTGTAAGGAAATGCAGGTCTAGGCTTTAGAAAATGACATAGGAGCTTTCTTTCCTATCTTGCCATTCAAGGAGTTGAAATGAAAAGCCTTCACTGGGAATGGAGGCAGGACAAGTTACTCTAACTCCTAATGCTCTATCTGGCCCTTCAGGGAAGTGGGGACCTTGAAGAGGGAGAAAAAATAGTCTCTGGTAGCCATCACTGAGAACCAAACACCATTCTCAACCTCTTGCAATCAGTAGAGACATCAACAGATATCAGTAGTGTTCATGTGGTGACCTGGGCCTTCAAAATTTATGAATGTGACCACTTCAGTGGTGTGGTCTGTGATTGGGAGGAACCTTTGAAGTGCTAATTAAAGATCCTGAAATGAGTCCTGGGTAAGCCCCAAATCCAATGACAAGTGTTCTTCTGAAACAGAAGACAAGGAGAAGAGAGATAATCACCTGAAAATAGAAACACATTGGAATTTATGCAGCCATAGGACAGATGTGTGAATAAGCTTAGAATTAAAGTTTATATTAGAGAGGATTGATCTTCCAGCTTCACAAATCATCTGGAAGCAATGCTTTGAAGAAGAGAAAAATTGTAATTTTTTTCTTTTCTCTTCTTTCTTTCTTTTCTCTCTACTCTTCTAAGTTCTCTAAGATACTATAAAGATTAACTAGAGAAGACAGGTATGCAATAGATTTTTTAAAATTATTTTTATTTATTAGGATAGAGACAGCCAGAAATCAAGTTGTGCACAGGGCAAAGCAAAACACTATCAAAATGAACTACTTTGCCACATGAAGCGACCCATATTTTTAAGGCTCATAAATTGAAGACCTATTTGCTTGTTACATGTTCTGTCTATGGGGGCCGGGTGGTAGTGCAGCAGGTTAGGTGCACATGGTGTGAAGGGCAAGGACCGGCTCAAGGATCCCAGTTCGAGCCTCCAGCTCCCCACCTGCAGGGGGATTGTTTCACAAGCAGTGAAGCAAGTCTGCAGGTGTCTATCTTTCTCTTCCCCTCCTGTCTCAATTTCTCTCTGTCCTGTCCAACAACAATGACAGCAATAACAATAATAATAACAAAAACAAGGGGGGAAATGGTTACAACTTAACCTGTTCTGTCTCAGACATTTCTTATCTGACCTCTGTATTATGCATAGACATGGAAGACATAGATAATTTGCCTCTTTTTTTGAAAAATTGGTCAAAATTATAGTTCCATGAGAAGCAGTGATTGGTTATACCAGTGAATTTTTTAAATTACTCTGTGTTTATCTTGAGCAACAAAAAAAAGCAACAAGAAAATTAGAGAATTAAGGGAGTTGAGTGGTAGCACAGCGGGTTAAGCACACATATCGCAAAGTGCAAGGACTGGCAGTAGAATACCCCTGGTGCTTCATAGGTGGTGAAACAGGTCTGAAGGTGTCTATCTTTCTCCCCCCTCTCTGTATCCCTCTCCTCTATCCATTTCTCTCTGTCCTATCCAATAATAATGACATTAATAACAACAATAATAACCACAACAAATTTTTTTTTTTAAAAAAGGGCAACATCCTACTGATGACCACAGAATGTGAGCTCAGATCTCCAGGGACGCAGAGGTCACATATGCTCCTAAGCTGAATATGGGTCCCAGACCAAATCAAATCAATGGGGTTTACAGTCAACAATATTTATACCCCTTTCCCATATAAGGGAGCTGCTCTTTTCCCTGATGCAGCTTTCTGGTCCTTTTTCCAGCCATGACATCATAACCCCAAACAATAACTAGGATCTACCTGCATTTCAGAGTTCAGGCTCAGGGAAAAAAGAAAAGAAAAACTAGTATAGCCACAGGCCCTTTAGAATATGACTAAAATATGCCTACTAGCTATCTATAAAATTGAGCCCCCCCCCAACTCTTCATCTGCACTGCTCCAGCTTTTAGGTTCATGACTAATCAACAACTTGTTTGGCTTTATATGTTAACTCTCTTTTCAGCTGCCAGGTTCCAGATGCTAGCATGATGCCAACCAGACTTCCATGGACAGATGAACCTGCCAGACTAGCTTCTCCGGAGAGAGAGATGAGGAACTCGTGGCAGTGTGGTAATACAATTCTTTATTGATGCGGATGCGCCAGAGTCAGGTGTGAGCATAGCAGGTTTAGGCCACATGGAGCTAGCAAAATGGCTGCCTCCCGCTATGCATGCCAGCCCTTCTCCAGGTCAGGATGTGGAAGAGAAAAAAGGGGGGAAGAGAGTGGAAACAGAAGTAACTTTTATAGGAGAATCCCAGAAGTGGCAAGTCAGGACAGAATTGGCTAGGAAAGGGGTGGAGAAAACAAATCACTCTGGGAAAGTAGAAAGCTTCCATAGCAGCTGTTGTGAAGGTTTTAACCACTGGGATTAACCAATACCTTGCAGACAGGGCGGGTCTCAGGCAAAGCAATGATTATGTAAATAGACCACAGCATCAGGCAATGCAGGGGAGCTGGCATAATGCCCAACATGACCCCACCAATGTGTCCTGGAGCTCTGATTCCCCAGAACCCCGCCCTACTAGGGAAAGAGAGAGGCAGACTGGGAGTATGGGTCAACCTGTCAACACTCATGTTCAATGGGAAAACAATTACAGAAGCCAGACCTTCCACCTTCTACATCCCACAATGACCTTGGGTCCATATTCCCAGAGGGTTAAAGAGTAGGAAAGCTATCAAGGGAGGGGATGGGATACAGAATTCTGGTGGTGGGAATTGTGTGGAGTTGTACCCCTTTTATCCTATGGTTTTGTCAGTGTTTCCTTTTTATAAATAAATTTTTTAAAAGGCAACAAAAAGGAAATAAATAAGTATTTTAAAAAAGAGAAGCTCACAAAACAGGTAAAACCAAAGTAAAGACACTAGAATAAATTTGAATGCTGTCATTGCTGAATGACCTCTTGATTCATCAGCTACCAGACACTATCACTAGTCATAGATAATGCAGGTAAGCCATCACCATGACTACAGAGAAAGAAGTCTCATGCTTCCTTCATTTGTACACCATGTAATCAAGGTACAAAGTTTGAGCTTGCATGTAGCCTACCAAGGCTGGAGCTCTCCAACTCATGGCTTCTCTCAAGGTTTCTGTTATGTACAAGATTCTTACACTGAGGATTACCTCCCACCAGATAAGCTCAACACTCAAAAATCAAGAAATAGGTTAGTCTTCATGAATTTTATTAAAAAAAAAAAACACTGGTCATTTTTGTCTATCTAGAATTTAAAACACGCATATTGAATTGTCACAAATAAATTGAGTGAAGAAGTTCATGATGGGCAGGGAAGATTATGCTTAATATTTATGCAAAAAAGATTTTCATGTGGAGAGCTGGGTGGTAGTGCAGCAGGTTAAGTGCAAGGACCAGCATAAGGATCCCAGTTCAAGCCCCCGGCTCCCCACCTGCAAGGGAGTCACTTCACAAGCAGTGAAGGAGGTCTGCAGGTGTCTATCTTTCTCTACAACTCTCTTGTCTTCCCCTGCTCTCTCCATTTCTCTCTGTCCTATCCAATAATGATGACATCAATAACAACAATAATAACTACAACAATAAAAATACAAAGGCAACAAAAAGGGAATAAATAAATAAAATATTTTAAAAAATTCTTTTCATGCCTCAGGCTTCACAGTCCCATGTTTAATGCTCCATAGCACCATAATTCAGAGCTGAGTTCTAATAAAAGAAGAAGGAAAAGGATGAGGACAAGAACAAGGGCAAGAATGAGAAGGCAGAAACAGGAGGAGGAGAAAAGACTTTCAAGAGTTAAAAATTCACATAACCTGGTTCTTCTCCTTTAATGGATGCTTAGTACCACTGTGGGAAAACCACACCATATCATAGGATTTCCTGCTTACCTAAACATAGGCCTGCTGAGATCAGAGCACTGGGACCACACTACTTCTACCGAGGGGGCATCACAGGCAATTCTAGTAGTCTGTATTGAAAGGTGTTAATAAGAAGCAGTCCATAAGCTTTCACCACAGTATTAGCTACACGGGCAGATGCACTTTATCACACATAGCCTCTCAACTGCAACCCACAGGAGAGCTTTCTCTCTAATCCCAGTTTTAAGGGGGAAAAACAAAACAAAACAACACTGTGCTCTTAAGCACTTGTCTGTGTTTTATGCCACTGGCAAGACACTGTGAAACCCATAATGGATCCTATTCCCCTGCTACACTGGTTTTGGAAATTGTAGAGGAAAATGTGAAGCCTGTTTCTAATGCATTTGTGAGACTCCAGGCATACGCTTTCTACACCAGCCTCACACATGGCTCCCCCTCACATTCCCATTCTTATATTCCCTTGTATAATCCTATCATTTCACAATGCTCTGTTTAATGTGTTTTGAAATCCACTTGACATTATTTTAGGAACAGAATATGAAAGGGAGGGAGAAAGTGAGAGAAGGAGAAAGTGAGATAAAGAGGAAGAGAAAGAAAGAAGAGAAAGGAAGGAAGGAATGAAGGAAGGAAGGAAGGATGGAAGGAAGGGAAAAAAGGAAGGAATGAATGAAGGAAGAAAGGAAGGAAGAGAGAAAGAAAAGAAAAAAAAAGAAAGAGAGAGAGAGAGAGAGAGAGAGGCAGTCGGGTGGTAGTGCAATGGGTTAAACACACATGGTGCAAAGCACAAGGACCAGCATAAGGATCCCGGTTTGAACACCCTGGCTCCCCACCTGCAGGAGGGGTCACTTCACAGGCGGTGAAGCAGATCTGCAGGTGTCTGTCTTTCTCTCCCCCCTCTGTCTTCCCCTCCTCTCTCCATTTCTCTCTGTCCTATCCAGCAATGATGACATCAATAACAACAATAATAACTACAACAACAGTAAAAAAAAAAAAGGAGGGGGTAACAAAAGGGAAAATAAATAGATAAAATAAAAATTTTGAACAAGAAAGAAAGGAAGGAAGCGAACCCCCTGCAGGTGGGGAGCCGGGGACTTGAACCGGGATCTTGATGCTGATCCTTGCACTTTGCACCATGTGCGCTTAACCTGCTGCGCCACCTGCTGGCTCCCTAAAACTCAAGCTTCTTAAAGGAAGGAACTGTTGGACTGGCAAAATAACTCATTGGAAGTTCTATTCCTTTGTTTCTCATCATTCAGGCTCCAGTCCCAGCTTCCATGATACAGAGAAAGCTGGTGGTACTTTTTCCTTCCTTCCTTCCTTCCTTCCTTCCTTCCTTCCTTCCTTCCTTCCTTCCTTCTTTCCTTCCTTCTTTCCTTTGATTGATTTGTTTGTTTGTTCATTTATGAGAGGAAAACCAGAGCAGCACTCTGGTACATGTGATGCTGGTAATCAAACTCTGAATCAGATACTTGAGATTCCAGTTTTTTGGTTTTGTTTTTGTCATTGCAAGGGCTTTTCCATTTTGAGATGATGTTTCTAGATAGATATATATAGACAGACAAGCAGACAGACCACAGATCCAACAGTTCCTTCCTTTAAGAAGCTTGAGTTTTAGGGAGCCAGCAGGCGGTTCACTGGGTTGAGCGCACATGGTGCAAAGTGCAAGCAGACAGACCACAGAACCACAGACAGACCACAGACCCCTCCTCCAGTGTGGTGGGGGCCAGGCTTGAACCTGGGTTGCTCACATAGCGAAGCAGCACCCCACCCAAGTAAACTATTTTGATATCTACTGTGCCACTCCCACATTTCTCTGTCTCTCTCTCTTTCTCTCTCTCTCTCTGAACAAGCAGGTCTCAATCAGTGAAGCCCTGGAGAAGGCCCATGAGATATTGATGTACCTGTGTGTCAACAACTGTACTATAAACCAATGAACTCCAATAAAATGAATCTTTTTGGAATACCTGTATTCCCACAAAAACTTAGAGTAGCAAAAAGTGCATTATGATTTTAAAGATGTGCACCTTGATTTGAATTCCCTAAAGATGTAAGTAGACTTCACATGGTAACAATTGCTCTTGAGAATGATTTGAAACTAAAAATTCTACTTTGAGTTTCTCTCCATCACTCCTGGAAACAAAAAACTGAGTTTAGTCCATATTAAGAGCTGTCTTATTCTAAAGAAAGAAAGAATATGGGCCCCAGGTCAGACTGATGGGGTTTATAGCAAACAACATTTGTATACTTTTCCCATATTTGGGAGCTACTCTCTTCCCTGATCCAGCTTTCTGGTCCTTTTCAAAATATGACACCATCTACCCAGACAATAACTTAGGTCACCTGCATACTAGATGTCAGGTGCAGGCAAAAACTAATAAAGTCATGGGCCCCTTGGAATATAGACCTACTAGCTTTTTTTCCAAACGGAGACCCCAAATCTTCATCCGCAATATTCTTGTCTTTAGGCTCATGATTAGTCAACAATTTTCTCTTCTATCTTAACTCTTTTTCAGCCATCAGGTTCCTGATGCTACCATGATGCCAACCAGACTGCCCAGGGCTGACGACCTCACCAATTTGTCCTGGAGCCCCACTTTCCCAGAGCTCTGCTCCACTAAGGAAAGAGAGAGACAGGCTGGGAGTATGGATCGACCTGTCAATACTCATGTTCAGTAGGGAAGCAATTACAGAAGCCAGACCTTTCACCTTTGTTGCCTCCGCATCCAGCATGGAGTAATGTTCAATGATAATCCTGAGAGAAGGGATGAGAGATGGGTGGGGTAGGGAGGTCTTGTGCCAGAGACACAAGCAAGTTTATTTCTGAGCATCTGATATTTATACTAAAAGCAGGCAGTTACAGAGTCTTGCACATCAGCATTATTCATACAGATAAAGGTCATACAGTGATTGTGGATAGTTATAGAAACAATAATACAGGGAAGAGGCTGCAGACTTTATTTTGTCTTACTGGACTTGCCTAGGGTCACTATGCTCTGCTAAACTCAGCAGAGCCTAAACAAGAAAGTGGCTGCCCGCCATCAAGCACACATCAAACAGCCAAGCATAATCTCTATCAGGGGAGCGGCAGAGTGCAGCCAAGGGTCATGGTGTTCCCATGTGAGTCCCCTTGGCTATCCCCCTTCTTGGGGGGCCTGCGGGGTTTACCCTGAACGCTGCTCCCAAGACACCTTCTACACCCAATAACGACCCTGGGTCCATGATCCTAGATGGTTAAAGAATAGGAATGCTCTTTCAGTAGATGTTTGATGTATTTAGATGGATTCTCATTGGGTGGGTGCATAGATGTTAGTAATTGTTAAGTCCTCTTGACTGACTGATCCACTGAGCATTAAGTAGTGTTCATCCCTATCTTTTTAAATTTTATTTATTTTAAAGTCTATCATGTCAGATATGAGAATAGCTGTTCCTGCCCTTTTTTTGTGGGCCATTGGCTTTTATGATAGTTTTCCATCCTTTCACTTTGAGTCTGTGTTTGTCTTGTTGAGTTAGGTGGGTTTCCTGTAGACAGCATATTGTTGGGTTGTGTTTTCTGATCCATCTTCCTACTCTGTGCCTTTTAATAGGTGAATTTGGGCCATTGACATTTATTTATATCAAAGATTGAAGATATTTTAGTGCCATTCTTGTAGAGTTTTAGAGTGTTCTGATATAGGGCATATTTATGGTGGTCTGTTTATAAGAGACATTTCAGAACTTCTGGTAGGGCAGGCTTGGTGATAGTTGATTCTTTCAACTGTTGCTTGTCTGAGAATTTTTTATGCCTCCATCCAGTCTGAATGACAGTCTAGCAGGATGCAGTAGTCTTGGTTGAAAGCCTTTCTCACTGAGTACTTGATAGATACCTTGCCATTCTCTTCTGGCCTATAGTATTTTGTGGAGAAGTCTGCTGCTAATTCTGTGGAAGGGATTTAAAAAACAGGTGTGTTTGGGCTAAAACTGAAGTAAATAGGAAAGATGAAAGAGTATAGTAAAAATTTTCTAGTATTGTTGATAGATGTTTGGCAACTTGAATATTCAGCAACACAGCAGTTAAGGAATCCAATTTTAGCATAAATTGAATGATGTAAACCAGTTACAAAGCACCATCAAATTTCTAAACAAAAACCAAACATACTCATTAAGCAATAAATGATAACTTGTGTTCATTCATTCATTTTCAAGATCGTGGGTGTCTGATCTATCCAGGCAATTCTAGGCAATGCTGGACAGAAAACATTCACATGCACACCATTCAGGCTGACACTTAAGTATGTAAAAACAATATACACATCTTTTGGTATGTAGGGAAAAATGTACACACAATGAAAACTATCCAGACATGGTAAGAATTTGCAAATTCCACACAGACCATGGCTCTAGTTTTTTTCCCCATCACTTTTATAATGAATTGACAATGAATGAATTAACATTCAATGAAACATTATCTGAGGACTTACATTTTAAACATGGTTGCATTCTAGAATGTAGTGAGCCTGGAGGGAAAGGGGAGGAGTCTGGTAAGAGGGAGAATCCAGACACTGTACTGAAAAGTTTTTGAACTTCCAGAAGGTATAGGCAAAGCACTCAGTGTGACCCTCTGTGAAAGGGCTACCCCAAGAGATGGGAGGATGGTGCTATAATCCTGAAAGGATTTTGTCATGAATATGAAGACAGAGCTGTATTCTAGAACCACACTAAACACCAGATCATAGGATTGAAACTGGAAATGATCTTAAATATCCTTTAATCCCACATCCTTCTGTGATAATTGTAGCAGCAGAAATTTGGAGAGGCAGCTAGTGGTAGAACTAAGAGGAAATCCATGCCTCAAGTTACTTCTAATGTATCCTTCTCCTATTTATGATGAGGAGAAGATTTCTTTCTTTTTTTTTTTTTTACTTGTTTCTATCTTTTTTCATTTTTAAATTTTAATTTATTTATAAAAAGGAAATACTGACAAAACCATAGGATGAGAGGGGTACAACTCTACACAACTCCACACAATTCCCACCACCAGAACTCCTTATCCCATCCCCTCCCCCATAGCTTTCTTATTCTTTAACCCTCTGGGAGTATGGACCCAAAGTCATTGTGGAGTGCAGAAGGTGGAAGGTCCCTGGCTTCTGTAATTGCCTTCCCTATGAACATGGGCGTTGACAGGTCAATCCATACTCCCAGCCTGTCTCTCTCTTTCCCTAGTGAGGAGAAGATTTCTATGTCCTGATTTGTACTTGATGTTGAAGTACTTCTTGATACTTGCTATTGGAAATCTTACTGATTGTTACCTTTGCCTTTATGCTTGCTAAATATAAGTTTGTTATTTGTCTTCCAGGTACATTCCTTTTGACTAAACATGCTATGAGGCATGTTTTTCAGGCTCTATCCCATTATTACAAAATCCTATTCTAGGGCAAAGCCTGGATGTTGTCAGAGATTTTACTAGCTCACAGACAGTATAGTGGTAATACACACATTGCAGTTACCCAGAATTCTGATGCCTGGCTTCTGCTAATATCTTATGGCATCAACAGAATGTACCTGATATAATGACATTCAGACAATGGTAGTTTTAAACACCCCTACCTGCATTTCTGATGTTTTCTACCACCATGAAAATATGTTCTGGTCAGTGCAACCCACACAGGTGGCTAGAATTCCTGCTGCCTCTAGCCCCAGTGAGAGAGGCAAGCTAGTGTTTCTATCTTGGGAAATTCATGTCAGTCAGGGGTGGGAACTTTCAGAATTAGCAGGGAGGAGGAAAAATTGTTCCTGACTGTTTTTTAAGCCCTCTGGGATTCTTTGATATTGCTGAATCTGTAAGATGCTAATATTCAGGCAGTTGGAAGAGATGGGCTTTTTGACTCCCAAATGATTCTAAACACATCTGTCAGTCTAATCTGAATAGCTCCCTTAGAAGTACCATTGGGACCAACACAAATTCAGTGATGGCATTCTTGCTTTTTCTGATCGCTCACATTATATAATGAAACAGAGCATGTGCTTAATCTTTGGGGTGATGAAACTGAATGGGCTTGGGAGTGGATGTGGCAGTTAAAAATTCTTCATTTTTTAATCACATATTTAGCTATTTTGGAATATAGTTGTTCTTGAGTTTCAAATATAAGACAGCTATAGTCACATCACAATATTTGGTGGTGAAATCTTGTTTGATACTGTTATTCCCATTTCTTTTATTTCTTTCCCCCATTTCTTTTCATACAGAACTAGAATAAAGTTGTATTTCAAAAATCAAAAAAAGAAAAGAAAAGGAAGCTGAAGAGAACAAATAGACTGTTGGTTCCCTTCAGAAACACTTTATTACTTTATTTCTGGCATTCGGTATGTCTCTGTACTACTCTCTGCTCAGTCCTTCACATTTAACCTTTTTTTGCTTCCCTTTTTTCTATTCCTTTCTCCACATCTTTCAGAAAATCAATACCAGAAGTTAGGTGAATCCTTCTTAATGTTTAAGAGTTTGAGCAAAACCAAATGGCAGACTGGAACTTCTCTTCTGTACATACCCTCTTCTTATAGCAGGTCTCTAAAAATGGAATTACAGGGAGTCGGGCTGTAGCGCAGCGGGTTAAGCGCAGGTGGCGCAAAGCACAAGGACCGGCATAAGGATCCCGGTTCGAACCCCGGCTCCCCACCTGCAGGGGAGTCGCTTCACAGGCGGTGAAACAGATCTGCAGGTGTCTATCTTTCTCTCCTCCTCTCTGTCTTCCCCTCCTCTCTCCATTTCTCTCTGTCCTATCCAACAACGACAACAACAATAATAACTACAACAATAAAACAACAAGGGCAACAAAAGGGAATAAATAAATAAAATAAAATAAAAAGTTTAAAAAAAAAGAAGCAAAAAAAAATGGAATTACAACTATACTCACGAAGGATCTGGAGGTCAAGGAAGTCAGGATTGTAGCAAGGGTGCAAAGTGGGAAAGAATGAAAATACTTACTCTGGTGAAGATATGGCTGTATACATGGGGAGAAACAATTACAGCTCATGCTTAACCAAAGAAATAGAAAAGCCAAGGGGCCAGGTGGTAGTGCACTTGGTTGAGTGCATATGTTACAGTGCTCAAGGACCCAGGTTCAAGGCCCTGGTCCCCACCCACATGGGAGAAGCTTCACGAATCATGAAGCAGTGTTGCAAGTGTCTCTCTGACTTTCCCTCTACATCATCCCCTTCCTTCTTGATTTCTTGCTGTCTCTATCCAATAAATAAATAAAAATAATAAAAAATTTAATTAAAAAAACAAAGTAAATACACTTTTTTAAAAATCAGCATTTTATAGGTCAGTAACCAAGGGTAACATCAATAATATTTTAATTACTACTCAAACACTACATATGCCAGGAGTTTTAGTGCTTGAAAGCTTAGAAAGGACATATACTAAGGACTTTTATTTTCTTTGGTTTTTCCCTCCCTTGGTGGTAAGTCAGTTGCCTGTTATTAAATTGATTAGAAAGGTTAAAATACTGGAGCTTTGGTTTTGAAGATCAAAATGTCATTTTCAGGAATGTCAGAAGACACAAACTCGTATATCCAAATCTCATTCTTCTTTGTCCTCAAATGACAAATGCAGAAAAAAGAATCTGCTAGACAAAGGGTGCAATAGAGACAATGTGTCCCAGGGGCCTGGCGGTGGCTCACCCAGTTAAGCACACATAGTACTGTGCACAGGAGCCGTGCAAGGATCCCAGTTCAAGCCCCCCTACCCACCTGCAGGGGGTCACTTCACAAGCAGTGCAGCAGGTCTGCAGGTGTCTATCTTTCTTTCTCCCTGTCTTTCTCCCTCTCCCCCTCAGTTTCTCTCTGTCCTATTGAATAAAACGGGGGGAATTGGCCACCCAGAATGGTGGATTTGCAGTGCAGGCACTGAGCTTCAGCAATAACCCTAGTGGTGATAAAAGAAGAAGGAGGAGGAGGAGGAGGAGGAGGAGGAGGAGGAGGAGGAGGAGGAGAAGGAGAAGGAGATGATGATGATGATGATGAGAAGGAGAAGGAGATGATGATGATGATGATGATGAAGGGCCAGGGTGTGCCACACCTAGTTAAGCACACACATTACAGTGCACAAGGACTCAGATTCAAGCCTCTGGTCCCCACCTGCAGGGGAAAGCTTCACAAATGGTAAAGCAGGTCAGCAGGTGTCTCTCTGTCTCTCTCCCTCTCTACCTCCCCCTAACCTCTCAATTTCTCTCTGTCTCTAGCCAATAATAAACAATAAAAATTAGAAAAAAGAAATTGACTTTCCTAAAAAAAAGAAGAACGAAAAAGAAACACAAATGACAATGTATCACTTTCACGGGGTACTTTGGAAGGCTGAACAGAGCTTTCTACTATAACCACATGAAATGTGTGGAAAGAAAAAAGGAAAAGGAATCTTAAACTTACATTAAAATAATTAAAACAAAACCAAAATAAAACATGTTCTGACCTTTCAATACTGATGTTTAACCACCTGTTACTTGTGTCTTGACATTTACCCCTGATGTATGTTTTACTTAAAAAAAAAAATCTTTGATCTTCCTCGTCCCACTGTGATGTGATGCATAAATTTACCATAAATACTTTGGGAGAAGGTGAGGATGGCAGCTCACACTTGGCACTGCCCCAGCTCGAAGTGCCTTGTGTGTGTCCCTCCAGATCTCTTCACACCATGGACATATGACTCAGCCTTGAAATGCATTGATTCCCAGGGTCCTGGCAATTGGCAAAGGTTCTCCACCCATGTATTTGCCATAACCTAGTTGTTTGATTTCTCAGATAATGGAAAACATACAGCACACCCAGTTATAAAATCTCAGGATAACAGTGTGGGGAGGTTGGGAGGAGGGAAGGAGAGTGGGGATGGATTGAGGAATTCGAGCCTCAAACTATAACAAGTAAAAATCCTACACTGACTCAGCAATAACTAACATGAGTTCATTTTCCCCCAGTAAAGGTAGATGGTTTATTTACATCTTAGCAATCACCATCCCAACTTGCCCCACTATATTTAGGAGGTGCTAACAGAAGAAGCATAAAATAACAGCCTGAATATATCTTCACTGCTATCGGTGGTATCTTTATGGTAAGTGATTCAGAGAATTTTTGCTTCTTACATTTTCCTAAACACATAGAAGTGAAACTAAAGTTAACTCTATGAGATTAAGACATTGCTTTAAAGTTATGAATGGCATTTCTCTCTAATCTTTAAGTAAGAACATTAGAAACCAGCCTCTCAGGGCTGGGCGATAGTGCACTGAGTTAAGCACACTTAGTGCTAAGCGCTAGGACCTGCCAAAGGATCCTGGTTCAAGTCCCCGGCTTCCCAGCTGCAGAAGGGTCACTTCACAGGCAGTGAAGCAGGCCTATTTTTCCATCCTCTTTCAATTTCTCTCTGTCCGATCCAGCAACAACAATGAAAAAAAAAAAAAAAAAAAGATAGCCACCAGGAGCAGTGGATTCATAGTGCAGGCACTCAGCCCTGGAAATAACCTGGAGGAAAAAAAGAGAGAAAGAAAGAAAGAACAAAAGAAAGAAAGAAAGAAAGAAAGAAAGAAAGAAAGAAAGGAAGAAAGAAAGAAAGAAAGAAAGAACGAACGAAAGCAAGCAAGCAAGAAAGAATGGAGGAAGGAAGGAAAAAAGGAAGGAAGGAAGGAGAAACCAACCTCTCCTAGAGACTAATTGTTCATGTTAAAAATTAACTAGATCTTGGGAGGGCCAGTGGCACACCTGGTTGAGCGCACATGTTACAATGTGCAAGAACGCAGGTTTGAGTCCCCGGTCTCCACCTGCAGGGGGAAAGCTTCCCGAATAGTGAAGCAGTGCTGCAGGTGTCTCTCTCTGTCTCTCTTCCTCTCTATTCCCCCTCTTCCCTCTCGATTTCTGTCTCTATCCAATAAATAAATAAATAAAGATAATTTTAAAAATTAACTAAAAAAATCAATTCTTTCCTAAAGGATAATTATGTATTCCTTCTGTACATGTAGTTCAATTCTAAATACTGTGATACAACCTGTGAAAGTGAGTTAGAAATCTAGTGACATGGGGATTGCAGCGGTAGCGCAACGGGTTAAGCTCACGTGGCGCAAAGCACAAGGACCAGCATAAGGATCCCGGTTGGAGCCCCCAGCTCCCCACCTGCAGGGGAATCGCTTCACAAGAGGTGAAGCAGGTGTCTAACTTTCTCTCCCCCTTCCTGTCTTCCCCTCCTCTCGCCATTTCTCTCTGTCCTATGCAACAACGATGACATCAATAACAACAACAACAATAAAACAACAGGGGCGACAAAAGGGAAAATAAATGAATATATATAAATAAATATAAAAAAAAGAAAAGAAATCTAGTGCCTGTTGCCTGGTCCTGGACCCTCAGTTAGGTTCCAGATAATCTTTTTTTTTTTTTTTTAAACATTTATTCATTAAACTTTGAATTCAGGGCTGGAGAGAGAGTTCACTGGGTAAGGTGAGGTCTTCCCATTTATATAAGCCCAGCTTGGAGCTCTGCTACCACATGGTGATGCTGTGGCACTGGGGAAAGCTCTTACACTGTGGGGTCTCCCACTCTCTGTCTCTTTTCCTCTCTGTGTCTCTATCTAAATAGGAATTAAAAAAATATATATATCATCCCAGGAGTGGTGAAATCACACATGCAAGAGGCCCAAGTTCATAAAAATTAAAAAAAAATCCCATATTAATTAAATAGTGGTTTATATGTTTACACTTGAATAGGATTGTACATAAACACCACTCCCACCACCAAAAGACTGTGTCCCATCCCCACCACCCACCCCCGCTCCCCCACCCGCCGCCGTGCTGGGAAGCTCAATGGCCACCCTCCCCTTCACCACAGGGTTTTTACATTGGTGCCCTGCTCTCGATTTAATCAGATCCTGCTTTTAGTTTCCCTTTCTGTTCTTCTTTCTCAACTTTGTTTGGCTTTGTATGTTAACTCTCTTTTCAGCCACCAGGTTCCGGATGCCAGCAAGATGCTGACCAGACTTCCCTGGACAGACGACCCCACCAATGTGTCCTGGAGCTCCACTTCCTCAGAGCCCCACTCTACTAGGGAAAGAGAGAGTCAGACTGGGAGTATGGATTGACCAGTCAATGCCCATGTTCAGCGGGGAAGCAATTACAGAAGCCAGACCTTCCACCTTCTGCAACCCACAATGACCCTGGGTCCATGCTCCCAGAGGGATAGAGAATGGGAAGGCTATCAGGGGAGGGGGTGGGATATGGAGATCGGGTTACGGGAATTGGGAGGAATTGTACCCCTCTTATTCTATGGTTTTGTTAATGTCTCCTTTCTTAAATTTAAAAAAAAGGGAAAAAAAAAAACATTGACCTTAAAAAAAAAAAATCCCAACCCCCCAAGTCAGCAAATATAAACCTAGCTACTTCTCTCCCCTCCCCCATGCTCTATTAGCTCTGACCTAAGACTCTGTGTTTACACAGGCAGGGTAGAATGTTTCTTACTCATAAACATAATATAACCTCAGTCTTTTTTTTTTTTTCCTTCAGGGTTACTGCTGGGGCTTGGTGCTGGCACTATGAACCCACTGCTTCTAATGGCCATTTTTCCATCTTATTGTATAGGACAGAGAGAAATTGAGAGGGACGGGGGAGATAGAGAAGGAGAGAGAAAGACAGACACCTGCAGACCTGCTTCACCACTTGTGAATCATCCCCTCTGCAGGTGGGGAGTGGGGGATCGAACCGGGATCCTTGTGCTGCATATTCTGTGCACTTAACGGGGTGTGCCGCCTCTGCCCAGCCCCTTAGCCTCATTCTTGATAATCCTTTGTATAGCCCAAGAATGGTGTTATAAATATTCAAGTGTCTCTTGGTAGAAAGAAGTTCCCTGATCCCTGGTAGAGGTACAGCTTAGAGTCTGCCAATGAGCAGTGTCCGTACTCCCAGAGGTTTAAAAAAAAAAAAAAAAAAAGAGGAAGTCTCCAATGGAGGGGAATGGGACCCAGAACATTGGTGTTGGGAATTGTATGGAATTGTATCCCTCTTATCCCACAATCTTGCTAATCATTAAATCACTCATGAACTTAACATTTAATAGCTAATAATTGTGGAAGAATGTGGAATGTGGCACCACCTACACTGGGGCCTGGTCTAAGCCTTTTGTGTATAGCTGACTCAGTTCTCAAAATAATCTTCTGAGAGAAGTAATTTTCATTCCCACTATGACCAGAAACCATGTGACATACCTAAGCTCTTACAGACAGCAAATGGAGGAGCTTAAGCCTGGGGTTATGTTCAACACGTTCCAACATATGTTAGAACTGGGCTGCTGTTGGGGAGAAAGAGTAGAAAGATCTTTGAGGAAGATTACTTAGATTCACAGCCTCTGACAGCAAGAAAGCATATCTTGACATACTTGCCAAGGAAATTAAACTCTCAGACCACTTTTATTTTTATTATTAGAATTTTTTTTTTATTGCCACCAGGGTTATCGCTGGGGCTCAGTGCCAGCATTACAAATCTACTGTTCCTAGTGGCTTTCTTTCTTTCTTTCTTTCTTTCTTTCTTTCTTTCTTTCTTTCTTTCTTTCTTTCTTTCTTTCTTTCTTTCTATTTTCATTTGACAGGGCAGAGGGGAAAAGAGAAAGGAAGAGAGAGACACACCTGCACACACCCACCCACCCCAGAATCTTTTACTTTGGTTCTTCTTCTTCTAGCGTTTGCCCTTCTTCCGTAGCCAGTCAACAGCATCAGGTTGAGCCTGATGTAAAGTTTCGAGACCTCCTTTGAATCTGGAGAGGTGGCAGTTGTTGACTATGTGGGTCATAGTCTGTCTGGAGCCACAGGGGCAATTTGGGTCATCTCTGGGTCCCCAGCAATGGAACATAGCAGTGCACCGGCCATGGCCTGTTCGATAGCGATTGAGGAGGGCCCAATCATAACGTGCTAGGTCAAAGCCGGGTTGACGCTTACAGGGGTCTGTGATGAGGTGTTTGTTCTTTACCTCAGCTGACTGCCAACTCTGTTTCCAAGAGTCTGGAAGAGAGAAGTTCATTGTAGGCGTAGGGGACCAGATTGGGTGACAAGACGTCAAGCATTGGACAGGGTGGGTGAAGATAACCGCGTATATAGGCTGGTCCGGTCGAGCGTAGACGTGGGAAATGAACTTAGATGATGCCGCATCCCGACGAATATCTGGCGGGGTGATGTTGCTAAGAACTGGCAGCTGTGGAACCGGGGTAGAACGGATGGTTCCAGAAATTATCCTCATGGAGGAATATAATTTGGAATCGACCAAGTGGACATGGGGGCTACGGAACCATACTGGGGCACAGTATTCTGCAGTGGAATAGCATAATGCCAGAGAGGATGATCGTAGTGTGGAAGCGCTCGCGCCCCATGAGGAGCTGGCCAGTCTTGCAATGATGTGATTCCTCGCGCCCACTTTTGCTGCAGTTTTTATGAGATGTTTGTGAAATGACAGAGTGCGATCGAGAGTAACGCCAAGATAGACTGGCTGGGCTTCATGCCAGATTCTCGTATCGCCAAGCTGCACATTTACTTTGGTGCAATACAGCAACTCCAGTTCAGTTTCTACTTGTGTTTTCTTTTCTGATCTTGTTTTTCAACTTCTGCTTTAGAGTGAGATCATCCCATACTCATCCTTCTGTTTCTGACTTATTTCACTTAACATGAATTTCCAAGCTCTATCCAAGATTGGCTGAAAATGGTGAAGTCACCATTTTTTATAGCTGAGTAGTATTCCATTGTATATATATATACCACAACTTGCTCAGCCACTCATCTGTTGTTGGACACCTGGGTTGCTTCTAGGTTTTGGCTATTACAAATTGTGCTGCCAAGAACATGTGTATACACAGATCTTTTTGGATGGGTGTGTTGGCTTCCTTAGGATATATCCCCAGGAGAGGAATTGCAGGATCATAGGGTAGGTCCATTTCTAGCCTTCTGAGAGTTCTCTAGACTGTTATCCACAGAAGTTGGACTAATTTATATTCCCAACAGCAGTGTAAGAGGGTTCCTTTGACCCCACACCCTCTCCAGCTTTTGCTGCTGTTACCTTTTCTGATGTATGAAATTCTCACAGGAGTGAAGTGGTATCTCATTGCTGTCTTTATTTGCATTTCTATGACAGTCAGAGACTTGGAGCATTTTTTCATGTGTTTCTCAGCCTTTGGTATCTCTTCTGTCCGTGTCCTCCCCCCATTTTTGGATGGAGTTATTCTCTTTTGGAAATATTCTCACAGACATACCCCAAAGTAATGTTTCACTGGCTATATGGGCATCCCTGAATGCTGGTTAATTTGACACAGATTTAATCATTACACATCGTCTTTAGAATTGCCCTAAACTGAGACAAATATAGAGCATGTTTAGTCTTGTAGCAGCAACTAACTAGTTAGATCAAGGAGGGGCTAGCTAGACTTAGTGGGGCAAGGCCTTGGGCAAAACATCTCTCCTTAGTTGAGGAAAGATACCAGAGATAATCTGAGCAGAGATCCCATAAATTAGGGCAGTGAATGCCTGGGTCCTGCAAAGGGAGAATTAGAACTCATACCTCAAATGGCTCATATAAGAATACATTCATGTGATTGATCATGTGACTAATCCTGTGACTGATCAGTATTTTTGATTGATTCTGACCTTGACCACATATACACCCATCTATGTACATTTTGATGAGTATGTTCCTAGAAATAAGACATCATACTGTAACGCTGGACTTATTGTGACTAGTATGTTACTGGAGCATGTATTTCTTACCTGTTATTTCATCCCACCCTAGACAAGTATGATATCATTGGTCTTGCCTTATCAGCGCCTTTTAGCAGATGTAATTCAATCTATTATATATTTAAATCTCTTCTCTGTGAATTGTAGTATCACTTGATGTAAGCTTTTTATATGCCAGAAATCTTGCTTAATGATTAGCTTATATCATCTCATTGTATCCTTATGGTAACACCACTGTGCTTTAAGTTTCCTTGTACTCCAGATGAAGAAACCAAGGCTGATAGAGCTTCAATGATTTGTGCTTCCACACACAGTATTATACTGGAGAATTAGAGTTTAACCTGGATTCTTTCTCATTCCAATGCCTACTTGTTCATTCCGTACTGGACAGACTCCCAAAAGAGGATTAGAGTATTAATTTGGGGAAATACTAAAATATTCACCAATGATACCATTGTTGGGTAGGACAGAGAGAAATGGAGAGAGGAGGGGAGACAGAGAGGGGGAGATAAAGGCAGACACCTGCAGACCTGCTTCACCAGTCGTAAAGCGACCCCCCATCAGGTGTGGAGCCAGTTCTGGAACCGGGATCCTTATGCCGGTCCTTGAGCTTCGCGCCATGTGTGCTCAACGTGCTGGGCTACCGCCTGACCCCGTATTTCCTCTTTTAAACTGGTTTTCAAACTCCTTGGGCACAGTTTTTACTTCTACAAGAAACATTCACTATATATAGGTGAAATTTTTCTCTAAAATTGTCTTCTGGGCACTTGGCTGGACTACACTTTTCAGTATAATTTGCAGTCTGGGGTGATGAATCGATGAGCTCGAACTAGTGGAATTTGAGTAGAAATGCACCACTGCCATTAAGGGTGACAAGCTGTTCTAGTTTGCCTGGTTTCTATACTAGAAACTATGTGCTTTAATATAGTTCAAGGAAAGTCAGGCTAAGGTGGTCCTTACTTCCTGACCTAACCCTGAAGACTTCTTGCATGCCTCCTCCATAATTTTTCTTCTTCTACTGAATTGTTGGAAAAGTCACACGATGCATTTTTGCATTAAAATATATATAGAAAAATATGTCTTGGCTGTTCCAAAAACCCAATAATTTCTTAGAGAGGTATCACAAATACAACAAGCCTGGAAACTGTAATTTTTAAGATTGAAAAGTCAGATATCAACAACAACAACAACAAAAACACCTGGAGAAGAAACATTTTATATGGTTGGCCCATTGTTGGGCCTATCTACATGTCACTTCAATCTATCTGGACTAATACAGAGACACTCTACAAACTAAGTTAAAATAGATGAGAATTTACCAACTACATTAAATACAATCACACCTCAAATATAAATGCTAACTTTCTAGAAAAGAGTCTCTGAGGCTAGAATTCCAGAAGTGAGAGAAAAGGAAGGAGCATGTGAAGAGATTGTTTCTCCCAGAAAGCCAGCTCACACCCACACTGACCTTCTCTCAGAGATTAATATTATGTGGAATATACCACACATTCCAACATTACAAGGCGCTATTGGGGACAAATTAGAGAGGGCAGTCATAATTATCTGGGTTCTTCTCAGCCACAACAGAGAGCAGCTGTGTGATGGTGGTGAGTCAGTCATGTCTTTGGACCACACACTCTTCATCAAAGATGTAAAGATGTGCTTTACCCTCAGATTAGACACCTTTTGTGAGGTAGTCACTGGCCAGGCACTGGGGATACAAAGATAAGATGTGGTAAGTCTCTCAACATATTGTAGGCTAGAAAAAGTTTCACCTGGTACTAAAGCAAGGGGAAGGGAACAAGGTCAAGATGAGAAGTTTCAGGTCTTTTCTTTCAAATTCCTAAGTAAGACCATGCAGCTGAATGACTATTCTGGTGCTGGGAGCTGTAGCCTCAACACAAGGGGTACAAAGTCCAAACTGCAAGTCCTCTGAGAATTAAGCAAGAGTTTCAGATACTGGATGGTTTCACTCATATGTGGAGTACAGAGAATTAAAGCAGAACTTAAAAAAAAAAAAAAGTAACCAGGGGCCGGTGGGTGGCTCACTGGGTTAAGCTCACATAGTAAGAAGTGGAGGATCCCAGTTCAAGCCTCCACTCCCCACCTATAAGGGGTAGCTTTACAAGCAGCAAAGCAGGTCTGCAGCTGTCTATCTTTCTCTCTCTCTCCTATTTTCTCTTCTTCCTTCAATTTGTCTATGACATAGCAAAAAAAAAAAAAGAAAGAAAGAAAGAAAGAAAGAAAGAAAGAAAGAAAAAGAAAGAAAGGAAGGAAGGAAGGAAGGAAGGAAGGAAGGGAGGAAGGAATGAAGGAAAAAAGAAAGAAAGGGCATGAGTCTCTTGACCAACATTCATACACCCACCATTCACAGACTTTGAACTACCAGGAATTCAAGAATGAGGAAAACACTGCCCCCTAGTGCTTCAAAGTCCATGGGAACACAGAGAAGTGATTAGGGGCATTGTAACAGAGCAAGCACAGAGGAAGGACTTCACTAGACAGCCAATCCCACCAATGTGTCCTGGAGCCCTGATTCCCCAGAGCCCTACCCTACTAGGGAAAGAGAGAGACAGGCTGGAAGTATGGATCGACCTGTCAACGCCCATGTTCAGCGGGGAAGCAATTACAGAAGCCAGACCTTCCACCTTCTGCACCCTACAATGACCTTGGGTCCATACTCTCAGAGGGTTAAAGAATAGGAAGGCTGTCAAGGAGGGGATGGGACACAAAATTCTGTGATAGAAATTGTGTGGAGTTGCACCACTCTTATCCTATGGTTTTTGTCAGTGTTTCCTTTTTTATAAATACTTTTTTAAAAAATAAATCACTATTGGGTAATTTTTATATATTGCCATTATCACTTTTTTTTTTTAAATGCTGCTGCTTGGGGAAGTCTTTCCCCAAGAGCCTGACGCTGAGTTGAGCCATGAAGTGCGTGTATCACACTTCATGTGAGAATATGTGTTAGCCAGGAAGAGGGAACAGGAGAAGTGCTGGAAACTTCTTATCACATGCTCATCATGGTCACAGGGCAGGAGGGGGAGTAAGTGAGGGCGAGGAAAGTGTGAGGACAGGTGCGTCCACCTGAAATTAGGAGTCAGAGCAAGAGAAGACCTTGGGAGAGAGTGTACTAAAGACTTTGCATTTTATATTGAAAATTGTATGAAAACTTACATTAAACACTTTTTGGCAAGGGTCAGACATGTAGGAACACCCTGGTAGCCACAAGTAACAAGAATGATAGAGAAAAGAGGAAGAGGAGAAAGATCATTCCTTGGGCTCTGCGATCATCCGGGTGAAAACTGATAAAAGCTTAGACCAAGGTGGTGATAGGGAGAAAAGGAGATCACAGGTGTGAAGGCACAGTCTATAGCTGTCACGGACTGTTTGCATCTAGAGAGTGTGCTAAATGTAACCTCCAAGGCAAGAGGCTTAGGCTATCCAGGGAGACAGAAGGTGAACAGCAAAGGTCAGAATCATATTGAAAAGCAAGAGGAAGTGGTCTGCCTAGAATTGTAAAGACAAAAAGTAAGACTTAGTAATGGTCTTTAGTCAGAGCAATAGAAGGGCCCTGAATGACTTCAAAAAAAAGAGGCATGCCTCTTCTAACGTCTTCTAGAGACTGGGAATTCTCAGTGGAAAAAAGATTGTACAATTCAGGCACTAAATGAAAAACTGGCATTGTTAGAGGTTTTGGAAAATTTATTAAATGGTCCTGATTCACTCAAATACACAGATCCTTGTTCTGGTTAAGAGCAATGTTACTGCAGAGCTATAATTTGATTAGTTTATAAGACAGTTTATTTAATTTAGAGTCCCCAGAGTCTAATATCTTTGAAACTGTGCTGTTTCTTGTCAACACTTTACAGCCTCCCTGCCTATTTATAATTGGAGATTAAAATTAAATTTAAAAAAACTGGAAACAAAGAGAAAGAATTGGGGGCTGGGCAGTGGCACACCAAGTTAAGCGCACATAGTGTAAAGCCTAAGGAATTGCTCAAGGATCCTGGCTCGAGCTACTGGCTCCCCACCTGCATGAGGGTCGCTTTGAAAGTGGTGAAGCAGATCTGCAGGTGTCTTTCGCTCCTCCTCTCTATCTTCCCCTCCTCTTTCTCTCAATTCCTCTTTGTCCTATCCAAAATAAATAAATAAATAAATGAGAAAGGCCATTAGGAGCAGTGGATTTGTAGTGCAGTCACCAAACCCCAGTGATAACCCTGGAGGCAAAAAAAAAAAAAAGGAAAGGATTTAACTAAAAAGGTAAATACATACATATATATAGAGAGATTTACAGTCTTGAGACCTACCTTATAATTGTTTTTTTAATTATTCATGAGTATTGGTATGGTGGTATAAAAATTAAAGTCCCAAACCTAGATATAGACCAGGACCCATGAGATAGAGCATACGTTTACATGTGTCCATAAATTAGGGCAAATATATACCTGAAAGCAAAAGTACACAGTAGTCTACAGTGAGTCAGTATCAAGTTCATAATGAAATAGTGTCTACTTAGACTTAGATACCCTACTTACCTACTTCCTATTACAGTTCTCTCATTCACTCCAAAGCTAACCTTATCAAAGCAAGGACTGCAAAAGCTGAATAAGGGCAAGAGACTGGCATACTTTAATGATGACTCTTTAGTCACTATCAGGCCACCCCATCAGCTGGGGTCCTATTTGGGGAGTCCTGAGATTCCCAGACATGATGGGCCTAGACCTCAAATAAATCACTCTACATTGTTACTGGTCATCTCTATCAGGAACAACAAAATAGACCCCTTAGTGGGCCCCCATAGGATCTTGCCTTCAACTTGGATCAACAATGGTAGAGAATGTTCCATCCTCTGTATGGAGGCTGGACAACATACTCTATGTTTCACTTGAGGAAGATGGGTTCTGAAATTGGGGCAGCCTGCAATGTTCCTACTCCTGACCACAGAATGTGAGGTCAGATCTATAGGGATGCAGAGGTCACATATGCTCCTAAGCTGAATATGCGTACCAGATCACATCAAATTAATGGGGTTTACAGTCAACAATATTTATACACCTTTCCCAGATTTGGAAGCTACTGTTCCCTGATCCAGCTTTCTGGTCCTTTTCCAGCAATGACATCATCTTCCCAGACAATAACCAGGATTCACCTGCATATCAGATTTCAGGATTGAGGGAAAAAAAGAAAAATAAAAAAAGGAAAAGCTAGTATAGCCACAGGCCCTTTGGAATATAACTGAACTATGCCTACTAGCTGTCTACAAAATGGAGACCCCCCCCCCCAACTCTTCATCTGCACTACTCCAGCCCTTAGATTCATGATTAGTCAACAACTTGTTTGGCTTTGTATGTTAACTCTCTTTTCAGCCACCAGGTTCCAGATGCTAGCATGATGCCAACCAGACTTCCCTGGACAGACAATCCCACCAATGTGTCCTGGAGCTCCAATTCCCCAGAACCCCGCCCCACTAGGGAAAGAGAGAGACGGGCTGAGTGTATGGATCGACCTGTCAGTGCCCATGTTCAGAGAGGAAAGAAATTACAGAAACCAGACCTTCTACCTTCTGCATCCCACAATGACCTTGGGTCCATACTCCCAGAAGGTTAAAGAATAGGAAAGCTATCAAGGGAGAGGATAGGATATGGAGTTCTGGTCGTGGGAATTGCATGGAGTTGTATCCCTCTTATCCTATAGTTTTGTCAGTGTTTCCTTTTGTAAATAAAATTTAAAACATTCATTTATAAGTTTAGTTTAAGAGTTTAAAAATAATTACCATAAAAAATAACTACCATAAATTGTCTTTAGTACACAACATAAGTGTGCAAATTATAACATTAGTGGCTAAATGGTCTTAAGTCTTTCAATCTATATCCAGAATCACTGGTTATTTTTATGAAGTTTGCTTTGATGTGCTGAAGAAATAAATACCCTCAAAATATGGAGACTACCCTGGGCAGACCTCACTTATGTGTCCTAGAACCTCACCTCTCCAGAATCCTAATCAACCTGCCAACACACATGTCCAGCAGAGAAATAGTTGTAGAAGCCAGGCCTTCTACCTTCTGCATCTCACAATGATCCTTGATCTATACTTCCACAGGGATAAAGAATAGGAAAACTTCCAATGGAGGAGAAGGGATATGGAACTCTGGTGGTGGGAATCGTGTGGAACTGTGCCCCTCTTATCCTACAATCTTGTCAATCATTATTAAATCACTAATGAAAAAAAGAAGAAGAGGTAAGAAAAAAATTTCAGATTTCAGGGGCTAGGTGGTAGTGCAGTGGGTTAAGCACACATGGAGCAAAGCACAAAGACCAAGTAAGGATCCCGGTTGGAGCCCCCGGCTCCCCACCTGCAGGGGGCTCGCTTCACAAGCAGTGAAGTGGGTCTGTAGGTATCTTTCTCTCCTCCTCTCTGTCTTCCCCTCTTCTCTTGATTTCTCTCTGTCCTATCCAACAATAATAACAGCAATAAGAACAACAATAACAATAATAACAAGGACAACAAAAGGGAAAAGATAGGCTCCAGGAGCAGTGGATTCGTAGTGTAGGCACCAAGCCCCAGCAATAACCCTGGAGGCAAAAAAAAAAAAAAATCAGATTTCATGAAGAGACAAGGGAACTGGAACTAAGCACCAGGGACTGTGGATTGGTAGAAGATCCTGGTAGCTGCTATTAAAGCCACTACAACTTCTGCCTCTCCATTTAAACAGTCTCTTGGAGAAGAAACAAGTCCACACTGAGCTCGAAGGAAGGCTGATGTGGGTGGGTTTATTGACATAGGCTTGTTCACATGTAGGCTGGGAAACAGAATTCTGATTCCTACGTTAGGAAGCAGGACTCAAGTAGGAATGTCCCCAAATATAGAAGGATTATTGAAAAAGCAACAGTCAAAATACGACCTGTGTACCCACACACTACAAAATATGTTTTCTGCTTTACCTTTCTTGGAAAACACTGAGTCTGTAACAGGGTCAGAGTTCATACTGGTAAATATAGCAAGCTATCTGCTGGTTTTGAATTGATTTATGTCGACAGCATGAACTCAAAATTCAAATAAATACATCTCATTAATAATCATGTTCCTAACAGTCTGCACAAAATGGATTTGATCATCAGTTTGTTTTGTGCATGCTGTTAAAAGTAAATAATTTTCCCCACCTGCTGGGGAGAAGCTTCATGAATGCTAAAACAATGCTACAGGTGTCTCTCTCCCTCTGTATCTCTCCTTCCCCCTTTCAATTTCTCTTTGTCTTATTAGGTTTAAATAAAATAAAATAAAGCATAAAAATCTTTTTAAAAACAAATAACTTTAAAATGGAAACAGTTGTTCAGATTTCTATCAACTAGGGCAAAGTAATTTTTTTAATCTGGGTTCCTCTCACAAGACATTTTACTACACCATATTAAAAATGTCTTTTGTCTTATAGCTTATATTCCATGAATACCTACTTCATTTATATGCCCCCCCCACAGTACGTTTTTCAAAACTGTGTTCAGGAATAAGACCAACCTATACATCAAGGGGAGAGTTCTAGTATACATTTATATTCATCAGTTTTCTAGATTAAACTGGAAATGAATGAAATATAATTGCATCACTGCCCAGCATCCCACAACATATCCATGCATTAAAATATAGCTACATCAAACCACAAGGCTTCAACAGACTGAAGTGGAAGGCACATGGTGTGTTCCCATGATAATCAAGAATAGGAAATTTACTTCTACAGTCACTATAGCTATTATTTTAGAGATTAAGAGCGAATGGAATTAGGCAAAGATATACATGATAGCTAGCTAGATGAATATATGGAAAACAGATACATGAAAAATAGATGCAGAAATGGGGGAAGAATCAACATCTGCTAGTGATATGATTGAAGCTCTAAAAGATCTAACAAGAATTAGCTTTCAAATAATAAGGAAATTGACTAATATGACCAAGTTCACAACCAATAGATCCATGGTACATACTTAAGAAAGTTGATTAGGAGATGCCATTAGGAGATTTTGTGTGTGTGTGTGTGTGTGTGTGTGTGTGTGTGTGTGTGTGTGTGTGTAAAGTGTTGGGCTGGTTGGTTTGTTTGTTTTATTGGGGATTATAGTTTACAGTAAATCCAGTTGTTGGTACATGTGTAAAACTTGTCAGTTTTCTAGAAAACACTTTCACCCCCAGCTTAGATTCTCCACCACTGATAGGGCACCAGGACCTGAAAGCCTCCTGAACCCCAGCCCCAACCCAGAGTCCTTTATTTTGGTGCAATACACCAAAACTAGTCCAAGTTCTGCTTTGTATTTTCCCTTTCTGTTCTTATTTCTCCATTTCTGCCCATTAGTGAGGATGATCATCATCCCATATTCATCCTTCTCTTTCCAGCTTATCTCACTTAATACAATTCCTTCAAGTTCCATCCCAGATGATGTGAAGAAGATAAATTCATCATTCTTAACAGTTGAGTCATAGTCCATTGTGTACATATACACACCACAACTTTCTCAGCCACTCATCTGTTGTTGGGCACCTAGGTTGCTTTCAGGTTTAGGCTCTTAAAAACTGGGCTGCTATGAGTATATGTATATACAGATCTTTTTGGATGGGTATGTTTGACTCCTTAGGATATTCCCAAGAGGGAGAGGAAGAGGAATTGCCGAGACCTAGGATAAGTCCATTTCTAGGCAAGACTTTTTTTTTTAAATAGCAGCAAAAAAGATAATGGGAGCCGGGAAAGCTTAAATAAATAAAGAGAATATATTTATAACATCGAGGGGCGGGGGTAAGCCCAGAGCACTGATCTTTTCTGGTATGTGGTGGTGCCAGGGATTTAACCTATGATCTCTGGAGCCCTGGGTATGAAAATCTAGTGTACTCATTTTTCACCATCTCCCCAGCCCTATAATGTGGACAGAAGCAAATGAAAATCTTACTCTAATACATTCTTGGCATGCACATATATCTTTAGTATTATTTTTATTTCTTTTGTAAATATAGAATGTTATAATACTTATAATACTGCATACATTTTTGGAGTTCAGATACACAGCTCTTCATGTATATGATATTGTATCACACCCAATACAGAAGATCTAATGAAGCTTCACCAAAATCAGATGGACCCTTCTGGCCTCTGCTTAGCGTTCCCTAGTGCCTTCCCCTCCCCCCTCAGCCCCATAGCCAAATTTCTGTTTTCAAAACCCAAGAGCTTATAGGTATTTATTTGTTTATTTGCTAGCTTTATTTACTCACATTCCACATATTAGTGAGATCATCCAACATTTGTCTTTCTCTTCCTAAATTAATCCACTTAGCATAATCCCTCTCACAATTCAACCATGTTATTTTAGATGGCTACTGGGTGCCATCAAAGGGTACTTAAGTTGCTTCCACGTTTTTGCTATTATGAATAGTACAACGATGAAGAAGAGAACACATATCCATTGTAACTAGTGTTGCCAGGATAGCCTGAGGGTACTTCTTCCCGAGCTAGTGCTCTCTGGGTTGGAGAGAACTCAACTGGAGCTGATCTAGGCTGCTGTGTGGGAGAGGGATCAGGAACTCGTGCTGCACCAACTTCCGCAGGAGATACACTCTGGAACTCTCGGAGCCGGAAAGCAATTTCCAAGTGTCTTTAATCAGAAGAGCAGCTGTTTTTATACTCTCCAAGTAGGGTGGAAACAGGATGTGATATAGAGAGGGTGGAGAGAAAAGTGACTGGTGAAAATCAGAGTGTGACAAAGAAGGGATCAGTGTGTGACAAGGAGGGGGTGGAGCAGGAGAGAATCCTATCATAGAACCACCAATGCCCTGGAGTACTTTATGTAAAAGTGATTTATGTAAATAGACCAAAGCTTTGGATCAGTAAAATCCCTATATAGGCATATGGTTAAGCAGAAGCCAGGGGGAGATGGCAACTATCCAACAATATTCTCTGAATAAGTATGTAGAAGTAGAATTGTTGAACATAAGGTAGTAAGTTATACTTTTTGATACATCATTTCTAGTATTCAATTTATTTTCAAAAAAGAATGCTTTATTTACATTGACTATGCAATTTATTTTTATTTGTTCACATATTATGTAACATATTTATACACTGTTATTAAAATTTCAGAGGCTCTTGCCGGGCCGGCTAGCTTCACGGGCGGGTAACAGAGACGCGGAGACAACGGCTGGGCAGGGAAGCTGTATTTCTTTATTCAGGAACAACGATTCACAAACTAAGACAAACTAATCACCAAAACTCAGGAACTCTCTCCCTTACTCTGGAAGTCTCGTACTCGGGAACCCTCTGAAAACTCTTCCACTGTGGAACTCTCTCTTACTCTCTAACCCTGAAACTCTCTAACTCAGGAACCCAGGAACTCTCCAAGTCTAGAACTCTCCGAACTCAGGAACCCAGGAACTCTCTCTTTCTGGCACTCTCTCTTACTCTGAAACCCTGAAACTCTCGAACTCAGGAACCCAGGAACTCTCCAACTCTGGCACTCTCGAACTCAGGAACCCTCTCCCGGGGTTCCTTTTGGGCGGGGCCAAGCGGGCCCGCGAAATTAGCAGGCCTGATCCAATTCTCTTGGCGGGGGGAGGGCTAGAACAAGCCAATGTAAAGCATACGACAATACACTATTATTTTCCACTGTACTCTAAATATCTAGTTGGTGTCATAGATGGCTCTTTTATTGGGTTTAATAGAGAAAAATGTTAAGTTGGTAGTATGTCTGATTACAACTGAATAAACTGATTTCTGAGAAACCTTAACTTTTTAATGTTTTCTTTAAAAATTTTATTAGAGACAGAAACAAATTGAGAGGGAAGGAGAGAGAGAGAGAGAGAGAGAGATAACTATAGTCCTGCTTTATCACTCATGAAACTTCCTTCCTGCAGGTGGGGACCAGGGGCTTGAAACTAGGTCCTTGTGCACTTAACTAGGTGCGCCACCACCTGCCTCCTCCCCAAAGCTTAACTTTTCTAATGCATAACTGAAAACTGCTAGTACTTAATTGTGAATTTTCTATATCCACTATATGATGGTAATATTCAGGACAGCATTTTCATATTGAGACAATAAGAAATTCAACAACAGACAACAAACAGAAAATAACCCTGAGATGTACCATCTAGCCTGAATTTTTTATGACACCAAAACAGACTGAGAAATTACCTAGAAAAGTAGCTAAATGAGAACTCGAACTGGAGTTGGTGCACTGCACCAAAGTAAAAGACTCTGGGGTGGGGTGGGGGGAGGGTTCAGTTCCTGGAACAGGATGGCAGAGGAGGACCTAGTTGGGGGGGTGTTAATTGCTATGTGGAAAACTGAGAAATGTTACACATGTACAAAGTGTTGTATTTTACTGTTGACTATAACCAACTAATCCAACATTAAAGCAATTAAAAATAAAAAAAGAAAAAAGAAACAAAAAAGTAGCTAATGGCCTGAAAAATATCAGACTTAAAAAAGTGAGCTAGTTTACTCTGATTAATAATGCTGAATTAAAAAATAAAATCAACTCAGATCAGTGCCCATTCATAAAAGCATTTTGTGAGCCTACCATCTAATTAACTTTCTAGAACATACTTGAAATACATACTCTAACCTGTGAGCCACCACAAGGGGGCGCATGCAAGGGTGAAGCTTCACAATTGGGGGAGCAGTGCTGTGGTGTCTCCCTTTCTCTGTTTCTGCTTTACTATCTCTCTGTCTCTCACTATTTAAAGAAAATATAATTACTGGTAGCAGTGGAGAGTTGTTCAGGCAGACTCCCAGAGATAATCCTGGTAGCAAAGCAAACAAACAAAAAATATAAAAAATATATATAAAATATATATTATATAAAAATATATTTAAATGTATTTATATAATATATAATATACATAATATAATATATTATATATATATTTATATAAATATATAAAAATAAATATAAAAATATATATTCAGTGTCTGGAGAAACTCAATGGATCCAGTGAAGGGCCTACACAGATGAAGTCCAGGGCTTGCTATCTGAGCATTGCATATGCTAGAGTGATGCCCTGGTCTCTCTCATGAAACAAACAAACTGTGTGTGTGTGTGTGTGTGTGTGTGTGTGTCTGTGTGTCTGTGTGTCTGTGTGCAATTAGTATTTATACAGAAAACTGTCAGAAAGGATAAGTATTTATGAATATATAAATATTTCATATTAACTAATAAAGTAAGATGAAGAATAGTTGCTTTAATTAATTCATCTTAAGCTTTCTATCTAATTTATAAGCATAACTTAATAAAAAAAGGGCATGGAAAGAGAACATGAAGTGAAATATGTCCTGGGAACAGTGTATTGCACCAAAGCAAAGGACTCTTGGGAAGGAGAGAGAGGGAGGGGTGGAAAGGAACTCTGGGTACTTGTGCATAACGGAAACTTTACCCATGTGTTAGTGACTGTGCTGTAAATCATCAAGCTGCCCCCAAAGAAAAATATGTAAAATAAAATCAAATCTAATGCCAACATCTATTCCTAGTTTTGTGAACTAACTTCTAGTAAGTAGCAATGAAAACATTCGCTTTTTTTTTTTACTGGAGGATTAATGTTTTACAGCCAACAGTAAATATAATAGTTTCTACATGCATAACATTTCCCAGTTTTCCACATAACAATACAACCTCTACTAGGTCCTCCTCTGCCATCCTGTTCCAGGACCTGAACCCTCCCCCACCCACCCCAGTCTTTTACCTTGGTGCCAATATATCAGTTCCAGTCCAAATTCTGCTTAGTGTTTTCTCTGAAAAAAACTATCTTAACACTACAAAAATACATAAACTACCAGTACTTTAAATGCTAGATAACAAAACAAAACAAAACACCAAAGGAATGGCATTCAAAAACAAGACAGAGATCCCTGCTCTGTCATCTTTATTTTAACTTGTTCTGAAAATCCATACCAACAAACAAGACAAAGAAATGGAAAATAATCACTGAATATAGGGATTTTTATCACTTTAGTGGGGAAAATTTTGAGTTACAGTTATGACAGGGTTACATTTCTTTAGCTCCACAATATAGGTATCATCACACTTCACCCCTCACCCCTCACTGAACTGTTTTCCTCCTCCACCAAATGATACTGGGTCGCCACCTGCAATACACTTTATGGTTTTTTTAATATCTCCTTTCTTAAATACAAAAAAAAAAAGAAAAAAGAAAATAAAACTCAAAAAAATTTATGTGGAAAAGAGATCTGCCATATTTTCCTCTAAATATCTGATAGTTTCTGGTCTAACATCCAAGTTCTTGATCCACTTGAAATTTACTTTTGTATTTGGTGAAATATAGTGGTTCAGTTTCATTCTTCTGCATGTCTCAACCCATTTTTTCCAATACCAATTGTTGAAGAGACTCTGCTTGCCCCATTTAATAGTCTGGGCACCTTTGTCAAAGATTAGATGTCCATAGGTGTGGGGGCTCACTTCTGGGCTCTCAATTCTATTGCACTGGTCAGTGTGTCTATTCATGTTCCAGTACCAAGCAGTTTTGATGACAATGGCCCTATATAATACAATTTAAAATCTGGGAGTGTGATGCCTCCAGTTCTGTTCTTTTTTCTCAAGATTGTTTTGGCAATTCTAGGTCTTTTCTGGTTCAAGATAAACAATTGTAGAATTTGTTCTATTCTCCTAAAAACATGTGGTTGGGATCTTGATGGGGATAGCATTAAATTTGTGTAAGGCTCTGGGTAGTATATTCATTTCGATGATGTTAATTCTTCCAACCCACGAACATAGAACATCTTTCAACTTCTTTGTGTCTTTTTCAATTTCCTTGAGTAGTGACTCATAATTTTCAGTATACAAGTCTTTCACCTCTTTGGTTAGGTTTACTCCTAGATAATTATTGTTATTGTTGCTATAGTAAAAGGAATTGATTTCTGGATTTCAACTTTCTCTAACTTAGTGTTTGCATAGAGGAATGCCACTGACTTCTGATTGTTAAATTTGTAGCCTGACACACTACTGTATTGCCTGATGATATCCAAAAGCTTCTTGCTGGATTCCTTAGGTTTTTCTTTTTAAAAAAAAAAAGTTCTTTATTGGCAAATTAATGTTTCACATTCGACAGTAAATACAATAGTTTGTACATCTTTTTTTTAAAAAAAAGTTATTGGCAAATTAATGTTTCACATTCGACAGTAAATACAATAGTTTGTACATGCATAACGTTTCCCAGTTTTCCATATAACAATACAACCCCCACTAGGTCCTCTGTCATCCTTCTTGGATGTGTATTCTCCCCACCCACCCACCCCAGAGTCTAACTTTGGTGCAATACACCAATTCCAGTTCAGGTTCTACTTGTGTTTTCTTTTCTGATCTTGTTTTTCAACTTCTGCATGAGAGTGAGATCATCCCATTATTCATCCTTCTGTTTCTGACTTATTTCACTTAACATGAAGGTTTTTCTATATATATACTATCATGTCATCTGCAAATAGGGAGAGTTTGACTTCTTCTCTTCCTATCTGTATCCCTTTAATTCCTTGCTCCTGCCTGATTGCTGTGGCAAGAACTTCCAACACTATGTTGAATAGTAATGGTGATAGTGGGCATCCCTGTCTAGTACCTGATCTGAGTGGAAATGCTTCCAGTTTTTCACCATTGAGTATGATGTTGGCTGTAGGTTTGCTATATATAGACTCCACTACCTTCAGGAATTTTCCGTCTATTCCCATTTTTTGTAGTGTTTTGATCATAAAGGGATGTTGTATTTTGTCAAACGCTTTCTCTGCATCTATTAAAATGACCATGTGGTTTTTGGTCTTGCTTTTGTTGATGTGGTTTATCACGTTGATTGATTTACGTATATTAAACCAAACTTGCATCCCTGGGATAAACCTCACCTGGTCATGATGAACAATCTTTTTAATATACTGCTGTATCCAGTTGGCTAGAATTTTGTTCAATATTTTCGCATCTATGTTCATCAGAGATATTGGTCTGTAGTTTTCTTTTTTGGTTGTGTCCCTGTCTGCTTTTGGTATCAGAATGATGTTGGTTTCATAGAAGCTGGCAGGGAGTATTCCAGTGTCTTCAATCTTCTGGAAGACTTTTAAAAGTAGAGGTATTAGTTCTTCTTTGAAAGTTTTGTAGAATTCATTTGTAAAACCATCTGGTCCAGGACTTTTATTTTTGGGAAGATTTTTGATAACTGTTTCAATTTCATTAGCTGTGATGGGCCTGTTCATGTTATCCACTTCCTCTTTACTTAGTTTTGGAAGTTGGTAGGTATCTAGGAAATCGTCCATTTCTTCCAGGTTCTCTAGCTTGGTGGCATATAGTTGTTCATAGAAGCCTCGCATGATATGTTGAATTTCTGCAATGTCTGTTGTGATATCTCCTTTTTCATTCATAATCCAATTTATTTGGGTCTTCTCCCTTTTTTGTTTTGCGAGTCTGGCTAAAGGTTTTTTGACTTCACTCTTTCAAAAAACCAACATTTACTTTTGTTGATCTTTTGTATGGTTTTCTTATTTTCAATGACTTCAATTTATTTCTGCCCTAACTTTAGTGATTTCTATCCTTCTGGTTGCTTTAGGGTTCCTTTGATCTTCTTCTTCTTCTAGATGCAATCAGATGTGCAATCAGTTTGTTTGTGCTTTTTCTTGTTTCCTAATGTGTGCTTGTATGACTATGAACTTCCCTCTCAGTACTGCCTTAGCTGTGTCCCAAATATTTTGATAGCTTGTGTCTTCATTTTCATTGAACTCTCGAAATGTTTTGATTTCTTCCTTTATTTCCTCTTTGACCCAGAAGTTCTTAAGAAGTGTACTGTTGAGCTTCCACATTTTGGGACTATTACTTGTCTTTTATTGATTGTACAGTGTTAGTTTATTTCCACTGTGGTCTGAGAAGATGCTTGGGATAATTTCAATGCTCTTGAATTTGCTGATGCTGTTTTTGTGGCCTAACACATGGTCTATCCTTGAGAATGACCCATATGGACTTGAGTAAAATGTGTATTCCAGTTTCTTGGGATGAATGACTCTGAAAATGTCTAATAGTTCTAGTTCATTTTATTTAGCTCCCTCATGTCTTTATTGATTTTCTGCCTGGATGATCTGTCAAGTTTAGAGAGTGGGGTGTTGAAGTCCCCTACTATGACTGTGTTGCTGTTAATATATTGCTATAGCTCTTTCAGTAGATTTTTGATGTATTTAGATGGCTTCTCATTGGGTGCATACAGTTTAATAATTGTTAAATCCTCTTTATTGACTGATCCTCTGAGCATTAAGTAGTGTCCACCCCTATCTTTTAAAATTTTATTTAAAGTTTATCATGTCAGATATGAGAACAGCTGTTCCTGCCTTTTTTGTGAGCCATTGGCTTGTATGATAGATTTCCATCCTTTCACTTTGAGTCTGTGCTTGTCTTGTTGAGTTAGGTGGGTTTCCTGTAGACAGCATATTGTTGGGTTGTATTTTGTGTTCCATCTTCCTACTCTGTGACTTTTAATAGGTGAATTTGGGCCACTGACATTTATTGATATCAAAGATTTAAGATATTTTAACGCCATTCTTGTAGAGTTTTAGAGTGTTCTGATATATTGCCTACTTATGGTGGTCTGACTATTTATAGGAGACCTTTCAGAACTTCTTTCAGGGCAGGCTTGGTGATAGTTGACTCTTTCAACTGTTGCTTGTCTGAGAACGTTTTTATGCCTCTATCTAGTCTGAATGACAGTCTAGCAAGATGCAGTAGTCTTGGTTGAAAGCCTTTCTCACTCGATAGGTATCTTACCATTCTCTTCTGGCCTGTGGTGTTTCTGTGGAGAAGTTTGCTGCTAATCTTAATGGGTTTTCCTCTGTAGGTGATTCTTTGTTTTCATCTTGCAGCCTTCAGGATCCTTTCTTTATCCTTATTCCTTTCCATTCTAAATATGATGTGTCTTGGTGTCTTTTAAGTCTGGGTTAATTCTGTTTGGAACCCTCTGGGCCTTTTGAACCTTTATGTCTTTGATATTGTCTAGACTAGAGAAGTTCTCAGCTATTATGTCCTAAAGAATGCTTTCTTCCCCTCCCTCTCTTTCTTCCTCTGGTAAGCGAATAATGCATATGTATTTCTCTTGAAGCCATCCCATAGGTCTCTGTTGTTGTTTTCAGTATTTCTTAATCTCTTTTTGAGGTATATTACTTCTTTTTAGTTGTTTCTAATTCATCCTCGATCTTGCTAATTCTGTTTCAGCCTCATTGATTCTATTCTCTCTCTTCTCTACTGTTTCTGGAGTTCACCTATTTTGTTCCCATGTTCTGAATCTTTTTTAGCTTGTTCAGCTAGTTGTGTTCTTAGCTAACCTATATCAGCTTTCAGCTCTCTAATAACCTTAAGCTTATTAGTGTTTTTTTTCAGAGTCTCATTTGTTGTTTCTGCATTTCTGATGACAATTCTTTCAAACTCTTTACTCACTCCTGTGATTATTTCCTTAGCTTGTGTTTGGATATTGACCTCATTATTTTTTGCTTCAAGCTTTGGGGGACTTTTAGCTGGACTCTTGTCCTCGTTCATTTCTCCAATATTTCTTCTGGTTGGATTAACCATTTTATATAGTATGTTATGAGGTCCATCTCTCAGTACCTTTCAAAATATTGATCACACTTGCCTGGATTGACTTTTGTCTAAGTAAGGTAATTAAAGAGTTCACTGTTGTGGATATTGACAGTTTTTTCAATATTATTTTAATCCCTGAGTTGGAGCTCAGTGGCTTAAATGCCTCTTTTTTTCTTTTTGTTCCCTGTAGCCTATGGGAGCCTGATGGTTTTTAAACTATAAGTAGGCTTCTTAGCTTAATCACTGACTCCTGACCAAGAGATAAAGCAGGGTGGGGCAGAGATGATGCAGTGGTTATGCAAAGAAACTCTCACAGCTCCATGGCTAGGCCACCGAGGTATAGATCTTCTCCTGAGTTTCCTGGTTAATTCTCTGTTCCCTGGTGTCAGCACAGGGCCTCCCTGCCACTGCACCAGATTCTGAGGACAGTAGCAATGGAGACTCACTGTTGCATTTGGTGAGTCTTAGAGGAGTCCTCTCCTCCCTTCAGCAGTCTTTTTGTTGGTGAAACATACTGGGTGGTGTCTCAACTAGTAAACTGCTGGACTATTATCTGCCACTTAATCTCTCCCTAGGCTCCTCTCTGTCCATGAGCCACATGTGTTTGCACTCACCGGTGATTTGGTGGGTTCCTGAAGTTGTTCTGGTCCTGTCTTGTTGAGGTCCCTGGTGTTCTCGTTTGGTGTTCCTAGTTGACCCAGGAGAGGAGAGGAGAGAAACACAAGTGCTGCTGCTCCATAGCCCTGCCTCCAGAAGTTGACCTGACTGAATGGTAATAGTGGGCTTAAATTATTACTACGTTTCTAATAATAATTTTTTATTTGAAATATTAAATCACCTATAAAGACCAGAATCAACTGGTCTTGTCAGTATATAAGATACAGTTATTTGTATATAGTGTTAAATGACATAAATCATGGTAAGGTCTTGTATGGTACAGTAAATCCTAACCACAGGATTTCCAAAGTAAACCAAATTTCCAAGTAACTTGATTATAACAATAACTATATGTTGCCTTCTTAAACCCTAAGACAGCAGGAACCTTCTTCATTCTCTATAAAACCCATATTTCGCCCACTCCTGGAACCTCTAGGGTGGGGCTTGCTTTCCTGCATGCTTCTCTCGATTCATACTTATTGATACTGAATCTGCTGATCTCAACCAAATCAATGCAACCAGTACCACCTTGATATTCACTTCAGATGGAGTCCAGAGACACCAGGCATGGGATGTCAACCCTTAAGCTTTAATACTCTGGTGAGACCTTTCCTAGTTCATGGGACTCCTTAATTCCATTTCAGGTGGTGCACTTCCAAACAAAGCCTCTGAACCTAGATATAGACCAGGACCCATGAGATAGAGCATATGTGCACATGAATCCATAAGTTAGGGGGAAATATATATCTTAAAGCAAAAGTGCACACTAGTTTGCAGTGACTCAGTAAGTGCAGCAATCAAGTAGAAAGATTTAAAATAGGATATCATAAACTACTTAATCAAATAGCTTCTACCTAGACGTTGATACCCTCTTCACATACTTTCTATTTCACTTCCCTAAATTACTGTAAGTCTAACCTTGTCATACAAAGTAAGGACTATAAAAGCTGGGTAAGGGCAAGAGACTGGCATACTTTAATGACGGCTCTTTTGGTCACTACCAGGCCACCCCATCCAGGGTTCTAGTCAAGGAATTTTACCCCTCTGGTCTTGTTGCTTATTATTAAATCATAAAATAAATTTTAAAAATAATATATATAGAAAGAAAAGAATTCAGCAATTGATTTGAATCTTAGTGAAGTTCATACCCTTTGACCAAGCTATTTTAGTATTAACATTGTTTACTCAGGAAGTAATATATTTTTAATTTTTTTGCTTATTTATTTTCCCTTTTGTTGCCCTTGTTTTTTTTTATTGTTGTTGTAGTTATTGTTGTTATTGATGTCGTTATTGTTAGATAGTACAGAGAGGAATGGATAGAGGAGGGGAAGAGAGAGAGGGGGAGAGAAAGATAGACATCTGCAGACCTGCTTCACTGCCTGTGAAGGGACTCCCCTGCAGGTGGGGAGCAACTGCGAGGTCGAACCTGGAGCTCTAACTGGGATCCTTATGCAGGTTCTTGCGCTTAACGCCCTGTGCGTTAAACCCACTGCGCTACCGCCTGACTCCCAGGAAGTAATATTTTTTTAAAAATAGACTCAACAATAATAAGCTCACCTATAGCAGAAGAGAAGGAAAATAGTGATATGAGGCAGCCATGAGTCTGTTGCTGAAACAAAACTGAGACAGACACTCTCCAGGGAGTTCAAGATGTATCTTGAATGCATTTGAAGGGAGAGGTGAAGGTCTACTGAAATCCCCAATGTGGCTGGTCATTCCCACCTGTGTGAATGGAACTGATGACTGTTACCTAGAGACGAAGTCTCCCTGTGTTCCCCACTATGTGTTTCTATGACTATAACAGGACACTTATAAAATTGTGAAAACATCAGCCTGCTATGTATCTGTGTAGAGCTGCACAGCAGATGTATAAAGCAATCTGAGTTTTGAATATTAGCTTATTAATAACTGGTAATTATCTGCAACAAGACAGAAAGTTCAGTTGTTAGCCCGGAACAGCATATGCACAGCAGATCACTCAGATGAGGGCCAGGAAAAAGCTTGAAAAGCTTTTGGTTTTGCTTTTTCTTATTTGCTATTAATAGTATGCTACAAGATCGTAAGATTACACCCATCACCAAAGTTCTTGGTGATGACTATTAAAGTCTCCAATGTAAACGGCTGGGTGATTCAGGCTAGGCAGGACCTCATTATCCCATGAGGCACTGAGAGGCTTATATACGTTGACAAGCTGAATAGTTCCAATAGTAATGGAGGCGTAGAAGGTTGAAGAGGCCGTATGGTAAACGTCCGCAAGACACGATTTGGCGTAGATGGCTCGGCCGTGTTTAGGATGGAGATTATAGCATACTAAATCGAATCCACTGATGGTGAATCGAGCAGCTTCATCGACTGCTATATGTGTTTCTTGTAGGCAGATAACATCTGCCTGATGCTGTATTGCCAATTGACCAATAAGAACGCGTTTAGCAAAGGACAGCCCCTCAACATTAAGTCGGAGGACTCTGAAGAGCAGGACCAACAGCTTGAAAGCTGTCAGGAGCTGCTTGTTGCTGGCTTTGAAAGTGACTGGGATCCATGTGGATTCAGTCGGCTAGGAAGGATCGTCAGTTTCCCCAATGAATGGGTACTCACGAGATGCACCACGGGAAGGTCGATCCAATGCATCCCTGGGGATATTCCTCCACTCGTGCTGACGGCTCTCTTAGCTGACTGGGCTTCAGCGAATGACCTCTCCCTATTATACGATCCCAAACAGCCAGGCTCTTTTCACAGTGCTAGATGGAATAAAGACTCGTCACCCGACCTGTGCTGGATTAGCACAGTCAACGGCCAAGCCTTTCCCGCTACGAGATACGTTCTCAAGATCTTCCCGCACAGTCATCACCGCCCAGCTATCATGCACATTGGTCTCCAGCTCCCACTGATTCTGTGCTCGGAGAAACTAAGATGGAACTTTCGGAAAGCAAACTGGCGTCTGTTCAGTGATCTTACCAACAAATCTATTCCTGCAATTCCAATTAACTCTATCCCCTCTGAAGATTCCTACAGGCGCTTCCGCCAAGCCATCTTCAAAGCAGCTTCCCAAGCCATTCCTCGTGGGAGACGTGCTAACTATACGCCTTGTCTTGATGTTGAATGTAAGCAACTACTAAAGCAGTATGATGAGTCGGGTGACCCAGATGTGGCTGACAATCTCATTGCCTCCCTGGATGCAGCATGCCAAGCCCGCTGGCAACAACTCACGGAAAGTCTGAACTTCACCCACTCAAGTAGGAAGGCCTGGAAGCTTCTTCACAGACTGGGGGCCGGTAGCCAACCCCCTCCCATCTCCCATCCTCCCATATCTCCAAACTCAGTGGCCAGTCACCTAACTCAAGTTGGACGTGCTAAGATCGACCCAGTCTGGAAAAGAGAAATTTCCCATGAGTGGTCATCCCACTTCCGGTTATCTTGTCCATCTCCAAAACTCTCTCCCTTTACAATGTCTGAACTGGAAGACGCTTTGAAGAGGGTTAAACCGGGAACAGCTGCTGGCTATGATAACATCACCCCAGAACTCATTCTTAACCTGGGTCCCACGGCAAAGAAGTAGCTCCCTTCATTCCTGTCCCACATCTTGGAATCTGAGTCTATGCCCAAAGTTTGGCGTCGTGCAAAGATTATAGCGATTTTGAAACCAAAGAAAGACCCAACACTGGCTGCCAGCTATAGACCAATTTCTCTCCTCTCGGTGTGTTACAAACTCCTTGAGAGGCTGCTTCTGTCACGTATTTCTCATCTTACAGAGAAATTCCTATCACCCGCCCAAGCTGGTTTCTGCCCAGGAAGATCTACCTGCGAACAAGCCCTGGCTCTCTCAACTTACATTGAAAATGGATTCCAGAAGAATTTAAAGACGGGTGCTGTCTTTGTTGATCTCATAGCAGCCTATGACACGGTCTGGCACCGTGGTCTCCTAGTCAAGATCTCAAGATGCCTGCCTCCATGGGTGGCCAACACTATATCGTTTCTTCTCCAAAACAGAAGATTCCGGGTGCATCTGGGTGACAAGTCTAGCAGATGGAGACTTGTCTCAAGTGGCCTCCCCCAGGGCTCTGTTCTGGCTCCTACGCTATTTAATACTTACATCAATGACCTTCCAGAAACTTCTTCAAGGAAGTTCATCTACGCCGATGACATCTGATGTGCAACTCAGGCATCCAAGTTGGACATCCTCGAGGAAACACTCACGAAAGACATGTCTCTGATATCTGATTACTGTAAAAAATGGCGACTAATCCCTAGCACTGCAAAAAAGGTATCATCTGTTTTCCATCTACACCATGCCTCGGCCTCGTGTGAGCTTAATGTGCAGCTTGGTGATACGAGAATCCGGCATGAAGCCCAGCCAGTCTATCTTGGCGTTACTCTCGATCGCACTCTGTCATTTCACAAACATCTCATAAAAACTGCAGCAAAAGTGGGCGCGAGGAATCACATCATTGCAAGACTGGCCAGCTCCTCATGGGGCGCGAGCGCTTCCACAGTACGATCATCATCTCTGGCATTATGCTATTCCACTGCAGAATACTGTGCCCCAGTATGGTTCCGTAGCCCCCATGTCCACTTGGTCGATTCCAAATTATATTCCTCCATGAGGATCATTTCTGGAACCATCCGTTCCACCCCGGTTCCATGGTTGCCAGTTCTTAGCAACATCGCCCCGCCAGATATTCGTCGGGATGCGACATCATCTAAGTTCATTTCCCACATCTACGCTCGACCGGACCTGCCAATATACACGGATATCTTCGCCCACCCTGTCCAACGCTTGACGTCTCGTCACCCAATCTGGTCCCCTATGCCTACACTGAACTTCTCTGTTCCAGTCTCTTGGAAACAGAGTTGGCAGTCAGCTGAGGTCAAGAACAAACACCTCATCTCAGACCCCTGCAAGCGTCAACCCGGCTTTGACCTAGCACGTTATGATTGGGCCCTCCTCAATCGCTATCGAACAGGCCATGGCCGGTGCGCCGCTATGTTCCATCGCTGGGGAGCCAGAGACGACCCGAACTGCCCCTGCGGCTCCAGACAGACTATGACCCACATAGTCAATGACTGCCACCTCTCCAGATTCAAAGGAGGTCTCGAAACTTTACATCAGGCTCAACCTGACGCTGTTGACTGGGTACGGAAGAAGGGCAAATGCTAGAAGAAGAAGAACCAAAGTTCTGTATCCCCACCCTTTCACCTCACAAAGATAACCAGATAAAAGTCTCGTTGACTCAAAGTGGAGTAAAACTTTAAATTGTCTTTAGTGGATAAACACCCTGTCATTTCTTTGTTCACGTTCCATTGCACTGGAAACCCCCAAACTCTGCCTGAACAGAGGATTGGCATTAAAAAGCTCCCATGCCTGATGACAACTTGAGGTTTACTAATTAAGTCAAAATTAAGTAGAAGAAAATATTACCAGCTGTGTGTGGCAACTCATGCTCAGACAAGCTTTTACTCAGTAGAACAGAGAGAAATTAAATGTAAATCAAAACTGTTTTTGTTTTTCGTTTCTTTCTTTTTTTTTTTTCCTGTTATACTTGATTGGACAGGACAGAAAGCGATTGAAAGGAAAGGGGAGACAGAGAGGGGGACAGGGGGAAAGAGGGGACCGAGTGGTAGTGCACCAGGTGAAGCACACAAGTACTAAGTGTAAAAGGACCAGTGCAAGGGTCTTAGTTCCAGGCCCCTACTCCTCACCTACAGGGGTCACTTCACAAGTGGAGAAGCAAGATTGCAGGTCTATCTTTTTTTCTTTCTATCATCTATCTATCTTCCCCTCCCCTCTCAATTTCTCTCTGTCCTACAAAAAAAAAAAAAGTTGAAAAAATGGCCACAGGAGCAGTGCATTCACAGTGCAAGCACTGAACCCCAGCAATAACTCTGGAGGCAAGAGAGAGAGAGAGAGGGACCTGCAGACCTGCTTCACCACTCAAAATAAATAGATCTCCCCTGCAAGTATTGCTATTAACTTAAAATTCCTAAAATATGTATGACAATTTTTATCATACCTAAAATGGATAGTCTAATCCCAAATACCATGAGAGGATCTCTGAATATGTCCTACACAGCCTCACTTTTTTTTTTTTTGCCTCCAGGGTTACTGCTGGGGCTCCATGCCAGCACTACTAATCCACTGCTCCTGATGGCCATTTTCCCATTTTGTTGCCCTTGTTGTTGTTATTGTTATAGTTGTCATTGCTTGTTGCTGTTGGATAGGACAAAGAGAAATGGAGAGAAGAGGGAAAGATAGAGAGAGAGGGAAAGATAGACATCTGCAGACCTGCTTCACCGCCCGTGAAGTGACACCCTGCAAGTGGGGAACTGGGGGCATGAACCTGGATCCTTATGCTGATCTTTGCGCTTCGCTGCTTCCACACTATGATCATCATCTCTGGCATTATGCTATTCCACTGCAGAATACTGTGCCCCAGTATGGTTCCGTAGCCCCCATGTCCACTTGGTCGATTCCAAATTATATGCCTCCATGAGGATAATTTCTGGAACCATCCGTTCCACCCCGGTTCCATGGCTGCCAGTTCTTAGCAACATCACCCCGCCAGATATTCGTCGGGATGCGGCATCATCTAAGTTCATTTCCCACATCTACGCTCAACCAGACCTGCCAATATACGCGGATATCTTCGCCCACCCTGTACAACGTTTGACGTCTCGTCATCCAATCTGGTCCCCTACGCCCACACTGAACTTCTCTGTTCCAGTCTCTTGGAAACAGAGTTGGCAGTCAGCTGAGGTCAAGAACAAACACCTCATCTCAGACCCCTGCAAGCGTCAACCTGGCTTTGACCTAGCACGTTATGATTGGGCCCTCCTCAATCGCTATCGAACAGGCCATGGCCGGTGCGCCGCTATGTTCCATCGCTGGGGAGCCAGAGACGACCCGAACTGCCCCTGCGGCTCCAGACAGACTATGACCCACATAGTCAATGACTGCCACCTCTCCAGATTCAAAGAAGGTCTCGAAACTTTACATCAGGCTCAACCTGACGCTGTTGACTGGCTACGGAAGAAGGGCAAACGCTAGAAGAAGAATTGCACTTCACACCATGTGCGCTTAACCCTCTGTATTAATGCCCAGTCTCCATGGCCTTTTAACTATAAAACCCATTCTATGATCTCTATACTCCTCCGCCCCTACCCCCCAGTTCTTTAAACATATCGAGCGTATTCCTTCCTCAGGATCCATATGTATGCTGATCTGGCATCCAGAAATGCTGATGCCTGGAGTCTTCTGATACCCACTAATCATCCTAGAAGCAGACTACGGTTCGTTTTGGTTTTCCCTCTAAGTTGTCTTCAGTGTGTATAACTAGTGTCTAAAACCTGACCATATATTAGAATTATCAGGGGATCTTAAGAAAATTATTAATTACGGGGTCAAGTGGTGGCACACTTGGTTGAGTGTACATGTTACAATGTACAAGGACTCAGGTTCAAGCCCCCAAGTCCCCATCTTCAGGGGGAAAGCTTCACAAGTGGTGAAGCAGTGCTGTACCTCTCTCTCTCTCTTTCTCTCTCCTCCTCTCAATTTCTGGCTGTCTCTATCCAATAAATAAATAAACAAGTAAATAAAGATAATTTTAAAACTAAAAAAAAGGAAAAAAGAAAAGTATTGATGACTAAGTTTCTCACCTTAGGTATTCTAGTTGGTCTTTTCTGGGGTGCAGCCCTGGTACTGACTGGAAAAGTTTGAAAGTTCCCCAGGTGATTCCAATTTACTTGAAATTTTGAGTCACTAACCTTGTCATCAACCTGTATGTTTACTTAATACTTTGAAGTTTTAATTTTTTTTACTTACTTAATTTTATCTATTGCTATTAAGGTTATTGATGGGCCTCCCTGTCTGCACTAAGAAGCCACCATTCCCAACAACACTAATATTTTTCCTTTCTCTCTCTCTCTCTTTTCTTTCTCTCTTCCCTTCTTCCTTTCATTCATTCATTCATTCATTCATTCATTTTTTTTTTTTAACCAGAGCACTGCTCAGCTTTGGCTTACGGAGGTGTGGGGGATTGAACATGGGACTTGAGAGCCTCAGGCATGAAAGTCTCTTCGCATAACCATTATGCTATACCCCCATGCTCTTCCAAATCCCAATAGCCTAAACCAGTACTTACCAAACCTTAATGTAGGGATGAATCACTTGAGATCTTGTTAGTAGAGCTTCTCCCCCACCTGCAGTCTTTCAAAGACACATAGTCTTCCCAATTTGGTTTCCCAAAGGAACTAAGGCCACAGCCCTTACATATGGCATCTTAGACTGAAGATCTAACTCCTACTCTCTTAAAGAGATGGGATAATTAAGAAACAGGTCTCATTGGAATAATTTAATGATGACTTTTTAGTCACTCCTGGCCACCCCATCACTTGGGGCCCTAGTCAGGGAGTACTGGGATTCCCACACAGACATAATGGGCCTAGATCTCAAATAGAACCCTCTCTCCACTGTCACCGGTCACCTCCATCAGGAACAACATAATGGACCCCTTTGTGGGCCCCCATAGGATCTTGCTCTCAGTGTGGGTCAACAATAGTAGGGAATGCTCCATTCTCAGAAGGGAGGTTGAATAACATAATTTACCTTCCACCTGAGAAAGGTGGGCCCTGAAATTGGTGCAACCTGGAATGTTCCTACTCATGACCATAGAATACCGAGCTTGGACCTACAGGGATACAAAGGTTACAAAGGCTCCTATGCTGAATATGGGCCCCAGATCATATCAGTGGGGTTTACAATCAACAATATTTATAAACTTTCCCCATATTTGGGAGCTATTCTCTTCCCTGATCCAGCTTTCTAGCCCTTTTTCCAGCCATGACATCATCTCCCTATACAATAACTTGGGTCCACCTGCATATCAGATGTAAGGCTCAGACAAAAACTAATATAAAGTCATGGGCCCCTTGGAAAATACCTAAAATAGACCTACTAGGTTTTTTTCAAAATGGAGACCCCAAATCTTCATCTGCAAAATTCCAGCCTTTAGGTTCACTATTAGTCAACAGTTTGTTCTGCTTTATATCTTATTAAGCCACCAGGTTCCAGATGCTACCACGATGCCAACTGGATTTCTCTGGGCAGATGACCCCACCAATGTGTCCTGGAACCCTGCCTCTCCAAAGCTCTGCCCCACTAGGGAAAGAAAGAGACAGGTTGGGAGTATGGATCAACCAGCCAACATCCATGTTCAGTGGGGAAGCAAGTACAGAAGCCAGACCTTCTACCTTCTACACCCCATAGTGATCCTGGGTTCATACTCCCAGAGGGATAAAGAATAGGAAAGATACCAGGGGAGGGGATATGATATGGAGTTCTGGTGGTGGAAATTGTGTGGAATTTTACCCCTCTTGTCCTATGGTCTTGTCAGTGTTTCCATTTTATTAAAAATTTTAAAAAATAAAATAAAATAAAAATAAGAAACAGGTCTCAGAAGGTTTGCTCTGTCTAGACAAGGAGCATGATAGAGTCATTCACTTTTTTTTTTGCACTGATTGTGAATTGAACTCCAGTCTCACATCTATATCCTGCAGCCAATAAATCTCTCACACATTCATTGAATATGCTCTAAATCACTAAAGAAGGAAAATTATTCATTGAACCATTTACAGTTGACTGAGCCCAAAGTGAGTTACAGTTTGATTTATAAGTTAGATTTCACCTTATTATTTGTCCATCATGATTACATCACCAATACCAATAAAACTGAGTCTTATCCTAGACATTACACAGAGAAAGAAGGATAAGAGTGCCTCAAGCACAAATAAAAGTGAAAGTATACCAACAGAAAAAAATTAAAAATTTAACTTGTAAAATTAAATTTACAATAATTTGTAAAAATTAAGTGAATAGAATGTAATTTTGGTTGGACATTGGAGACTGGTTTTCTTAGTCTAGTATGTGCAAAACACTGTAGTCATTAGTAAAAGACTGTAGAAGAAAAAAATATCAAGTTAGCTCTCTGCAAAGGTTGAGATTTGAAGTGAAGCATCTGGAAAGAGACTGTTGAAACTGACAGTTTGAGAGGGTTAAGACAACAATGTCTAGAGCATTTCTGGCACTTTTCCATGAAATATGCTGAGTATTTCTCAAGATTCAGGCTACTTCCAGACAAAGATGGTACTGCAGATGGCGCACCCACTGAATTAGAAACTACTTCATCAATAGTTCGAAAGTTCCCTGCCTTCTCTAATTAGTCACATACTCACACAACACACACACAGAAAATGATGAAAACTCAGCCTCCCTGCTGAAACTTACAGCTGTTCATGAATTGGAGTGCATTCAACCAAAAAGACATAAGGAAAGTGCTGTTGAGGAAAACCCTGGAGGTTTTGGTCCAGGCTTTGGATACCATAAGTGAAGTATCATGTCCAGGGAGCTGAAGATGTGAGGACTGGTTGGCAATATTTTGGAAAGGCTTCCATAAGGAATTCAAAATAAATTTCATCCATTAATGATGAAGTAAATAAATGACAACAAGAAAGAAGTGTTACTAATGGTTTTATATTAGACATCCTTGCTGACCTAGGGTTGTTACACAGGTCAGAATGTGCCTCAAAATGACTTCTTCAGAACATAAAAAAAAAAAAAAAAAAAACAGATCACCTCCAGAAATTTTTCTATTCATGCAAGAGCTTCTTTCAGTATAAGCTATAAATTTTGCTTTTGACAACTTGGTCAAGATACAAAAAAAAATTGTGTGTCCAAATGTGTATGCTCTAAGTAGTAAATGATTATTATTTGGGGATGTATAACACCATTCTTTTTGAACAATTCTAGGTATGTGGAGTTCTGCTAGAAACTCTTTAAATAGAACTAGTAAGACAGCTCGCGTGGAAAGGTTCCTGCTTTGTAGGTACATATTCCAGGCTTACCCACCACATTGAGGTGTTGTGATGTATTTTCTATTCTCCTGTCTCTGTCTCTATCTCTGTCTCTCTCTCTGAAAAAGTCATCCCAGAGCAGTGAAGCCCCAGTGATAACAAAAACAAGTGTGCGTATGTAATTTCCATCCATACAACACTCTTTATATGAGGTACTAGTACCCCTGTCAATAGATGCAATCTTAAATAGAGGTTGAGAGAATTTAAATTATCTTCCTATACTATACAATAGAATAAATAGTAGAGGTTGAATTTGACTACAAGTTGGTCTTATTCAATGCCTCTGTTCTTTTTATTTTCCTATGCTTTCCCTCCCTAAAATCAGTCTCCCCCCCCCCTTTATTGCCAGCAGGGTTCTGACTAGAGCTCAGTGTTTGTACTATGAATCCACTCCTATGAAAGGACATTTTTTTTCTTTATTCTTTCTTTGATGAAGCAGACAGAAATTGAGAAGGAAGGGGGAGAGAGAGAGAGAGAAGGAGAGACACCTACAGCCCTGATTCAACATTCTGTAAGCTTGCCACCTGAAGGTAGCGCCTGGGGGCTTGAGTCTGGATCCTTGAGCATAGTAACATGTGCATTCAAATAGGAGTGCCATTGCCCAGCCCCTTCCCTAAAAATCTTATTAAGATCTGAAATGTTCAGATCCTAAGTGTACCACTAAAACAGTCTGCTAAGCCATATCAAGACACAGAGAATTTTCAACTTTCCAGAGATTTCTTTTGTGCTCCTTTCCAAACATCCTCTCATCCATACTCCAAGTCACTGATGATCTGATTTTTTATCAGTGTAAACTCATTTCTTTCTAGAACTTTATTTAAATGGAAGTGTGCTGTATACACTCTTTTGAATCTAACTCTTACTTTTTTGTGGTCACATGTTTCTTTCTTTCGTTCTTTCTGTTTTTTTCTTGAATAAATACCTAAGCATGGGACTGTCAACTGGTATGATAAATGAGTGTTTATACTTTCAAGAAAATACAAATGGTCTTCTAAACTGATAATAACTATTAAAATCCACTTCAACCTCCACAAACTGCACAGCAGAAATACCAGTTAGTTCAATGTTTACAGGTCATTAATTTGTGCATACAAAACTATATGTTTGTAAAATATGATAAACCAGAGATCTTAGAGGAAAGCTCTAATTTTCCAATCCACTCCACCCTTCTCCTCTGCCCTACAGTTTTTAAAGAAAGCGCCAGATGGTCTATGCTATCAAAACAGAGGGAAAGCATTGTGCCTTTTGGTCCACTAGTGTTTTGATCTTTCCTCCCGTGTTCCTCCTTGACTTAGAAAGTTAGGAGTCAAATGGCCTGGGTTCTGTTTGATGTTGAACTTTTTAGTCCATACTTTTACACAGATAACAAGTAGCACATGCTTTTGGCTATTTCAGACTCTCAGAGAGAAGCTGGAGACTGTCCCTCAGAGAAAACAGAGCAGCAACTGATGTATTATGCATATATTTGAGCTTCTCAGCATAAGGGCCAACATGAGAACGAGTTTTGCTGCCATTGTAACCACTATTGCAGACAGCTGATGCCAGTGGCATCTGGGGAGGAGGTCTTCCTGGATATTTATTTCCCATCCAGACTGAATAGATTTACCTGGGAAAGATGTAATTAGAAGTCAAAATCTCACAGACCACTCCCAATTCCAGTGTTTATAGAGCGAGTACTCTAACACCTTTAAAAAATTAATGTGGGATAATGACCACTGGGTGATTTCAAGCATCCTTGGGAGTGTTCATATTTTACTCAAGTGTAAAGAAGGGTCCATGCACTGTGACCTTCAATTACTGAGACACAAGGAAACCAGAGTGGACAATCAAAGAAGTAAGCATCTGGATAATGATTATTTCAATTCCCTCAGACCATTTGAGTACAATTATATTCTGACCTTTCTGGGGCTCAAATAAATCCAGCAACCCCAAAATATCCCCCTTAAGTTATCCTACAAAAGAGACTGCATTTGCCAGGAATCTAGGACTTCCTCAGGAAACAGAGCAGGTAAAGAGTTCCTAGAATTTTATTTTTAAAAATATTTGTTGGGTAGAGCTTGAAGAATCATGTTAAGTGAGATAAACCAGAAAGAGAAGGATGAATATGGGATGACCCACTCATAGACAGAAGTTGAAAAATAAGAACAGAAGGGGAAACACAAAGCAGAACTTGGACTGGAGTTAACGGATTGCACCAAAGCAAAGCACTCTGGCACGGGGTAGAGGCTGTTCAGGTCCTGGGACATGATGGTGGAGGAGGATCTGGCAGGGGTGAGGGGTGGGTTTAGATTGTTATGTGATTAAATGAGAAATGTTACACATGTACAAACTACTGTATTCTACTGTTGGCTGTAAACCATTAATTCTCCCAATACATGAAAAAAAAACAAATAAAAATATTAATTGCCATGGCAAAAAAAATTGTATAGAGGCAGAGAGAAATTGAGAGGGGAGGGAGAGACAGACACACAGAGAGAGACAGGAAGCTTGCTTCACTGCTTTATTTTTTTTAAATTTTTTAACCAGAGCACTGTTTAGCTCTGGCTTATGGTGGTACGGGGCATTGAACCTGGGACTTTGGAACCTCAGGCATGAGAGTCTGTTTGCATAACCATTATGCTATCAATCCTCCATCCTCTGCTTCATTTTTTCATGAGCAGCTCTCCCACCTCACAGATAGTAAGCAGGATCTTGAATCCAGCACCTTAGTAATATGTACAATCAACTGGATGTACCACTGCCCGGTCCTCCTAGAACCTTCCTGATACAGAAACAAAGAGAACCAAAGAAGAGTGCTGTCTTCCCACAACATCCCCTAGCTGAGACCTAGGTTTCTAAGGTTCTTGCAGTTGGATAAGACCCCAGGATTGTTTGGTTCGAATCCATAATCCCAGGTCTATTGTAAATCCACAACCACCACCCCAGAGTGGTCATGTTTGCTAGGAATGAGGCTTTCCTGTCAGTTGTAGTTAAATTTCCTACAAGTAAACGATTTACCATTAAAGTCAACTGTAATCTTCTTATATAGTTCTCTGGCTCAAGATGGCTGAGGTATCGATTTCCAGGAATACCCCTGGCCTTTGAGGTCAAACATAAGAAAATGATCATATGTCTGACTGCTCAGACATAGGACCATACTCTCAACCACGTCCTTAAATAGTTTTTTAATCTCACACTGCATTTTTTTTTTGTAACAAGTTTAACTTTCAAAACAGGACAGAGTCTGCTATTTAAAAAGCACCTTTGGGAAAGTCTGAAAACAAGATAAATACTAATTTTTCTTGATCAAACATGCACTCCAGCCTCTGAGCACCCAAATTTAATGGGTCAGAAGAAACACACACACACACACAAATACACACACACCGTCCAGGTGCTGTTCTGATTTGCTACAAGCAGTTATCACATGCTGTTTAGAGAGTGTGGAGGAAGGTTTCTTGGCCTCTATTGAACCCTGGAATTCTATTTCCAACAGGCTTTCAGCAGCCATGAGTCATCTGCCTGGTGACCAGAAGCTAGGATCCAACATCATGTGCTCCCCAGATAATGAGGTCAAATGTGCCAGACCCGCTGAGAGCCTGATAAGTGACTTATTAACATCTCTAAATGATAGCACTTTTGATTAAGCCTCACATCCTTGCCCATAACCCCCTCTTGTTCCTTCTAAAATTAGAACTGGTGTGTTGATAATCATGCCCTTGCTTGAACTTTAGGATGGTTCAAGGGTAGTGGAAAATCACAATGTCTCTGGTCTATTACCTCTAAGGAGAGGGCACTTGCTGAATCACAAAGCTTTGTACTTTAGTGCAAATCTTGCTTGTCTTTATATATGGAGTATATAATACATATTTTTCTCAAAGCCAACAAGATACATAAAGTATAAAGTTTGGTTTCAGGAATCTTGTGTCATAATAATAGCTTCTGCTCCTTTGGTAGATATTGTAGCAAACAGAAGTCAGTTTACATCACGATGCTTTGGTTTTCTTTCTTTTTAAAAAATACTTATTTATTTATTTATTCCCTTTTGTTGCCCTAGTTGTTTTATTGTTGTCGCTATTATTGTTGTTGATGTCATCAGTGTTGGATAGGACAGAGAGAAATGGAGAAAGGAGGGGAAGACAGAGAGGAGGAGAGAAAGATAGACACCTGCAGACCTGCTTCACTGCTTGTGAAGCGACTCCCCTGCAGGTGGGGAGCCGGGGGCTTGAACCGGGATTCTTATGCCGGTCGTTGTGTTTTGCGCCACCTGCGCTTAACCCGCTGCACTACTGCCCGACTCCCTATGCTTTGATTTTCTATCTATATAAAGAAAAGGATGCTATTTTCTAGAACTCACATAAAGATCAAATAGGATAATAGGTAGAAATTCCTTTGATAGAAATAAGAACATACAATTTTGAGGTATTTGTTATCACTATGATTACTTATGTTCCTAGATCTTCTATTTTGTGGCAATACTACGTACTTTAAAACTCATAGTTTCGAAGTCAATTTGCCCTATATTAATGTCTGTGTTCAAGTATTATAAGAGAATTTAAAACCACCCTCTCAAATAATCCTGGACCTGGGAAATGAAGATGTTATAGGATGACAAATAGATGGAGATGTTGCAGGATAAAAAAACAGTTCTTTTAAGTCCCACGGCAGTGAGAAGGCCAAACTGATGATGTGCCTGGGTAAGCACAAAGGTTACTATGCAGAAGGCCCTGGGTTCGAGCCCTTGCTCCCCACATGAAAAGGAGAAGCATAACAATAGGTGAAGCAAGTACTGCAGGTATCTCTCTTTCTCTCTCCCTCTCTATCTTCCACCTCTCCTCTCAATTTCTCTCTGTCCTGTCAAATAAAGCCAAAAGAAGTGGCTGACAAGAGCAGTGGATTCAAGGTGTAGGCACTGAGCCCTAATGATAAAACTGGTGGCAATAAAAAAAAAAAGATAAAAAAGCAGTACAGCAGGTATGTGTGTGTTCCCCTACCTTCATAATTTCTTTCTGTCTCTATCTAGTAAACATATAAATGAAAGTAAAAAATTTTATTTTATTTTATTTTATTTTTCCTCCAGGGTTATTGCTGGGGCTCGGTGCCTACACTATAAATCCACTGCTCCCGGAGGCTATTTTTTTCCCTTTTGTTGTCCTTGTTGTTTATTGTTGTTGTTATTATAGTTGTTGTTATTGCTGTCATTGTTGTTGGATAGGACAAAGAGAAATCGAGAGAGGAGGGTAAGACAGAGAGGGGGAGAGACAGACAGACACCTACAGACCTGCTTCACCACTTGTGAGGTGACCCCTCTGTAGGTGGGGTTCGAACTGGGATCCTTACTTGGTCCTTGCACTTTGTGCCATGTGTGCTTAACCTGCTGCCCTACCACCTGGTCCCCATAAAACACTTCTTAAAAGAAAGAAAATAAAATGGTGATATCATGGTTCCTGACTTCAACTATTCTATATAAAATAATGGTAAATAAAAATACACACAGAGATCAACAAGATAGAGTTGAAAGCTCAGTAGTAGAGTTTTTTTTTTTTTTAGAAAAAAAAGAAGAGGGAGAATTACTATACACAAGGTGGAAGGTGCAGAGAACTGATGCTAATTAGTGTGGATATGAGGGAACATGTGAAAAGTGCTGGCGGGGGAAGGCAGTCATGGCAAGAGGGAAGAGAGACAGAACACAAAGAAAGACTGAGTGAGCAGAGAAGCTTGGATTTGGGGCAGTGTCCATGACGAGGGTAAGAAACCTAGAAAGAAAGAACTGACTCTAAGCATCCAAGTGAGAAAACAGCAAGTTGAGACCCCACGTATCCTCAAAAGCCCAGTGGTACCTGGATCCTTAGCAGAGCACTGGATGGTTGGTAAGGTATGGAGTGGACATGGGGTTCTCCCACTTGTAAATTCAGAAGTGGGATATTTCATGTAATCTTTGGAGGACATTGTGTTTGAAAGAGCCATGGTATCTAATCCCTGCTTGAATAGGGCACAGCTTCTGGACACCTATGAGGGAGTAGGGCTGCCAGCTTGATATCTCAGTGACTTAGCCAGAAGTCAATTCTCATTATCAAAGGTCTGACTACACATGACGCTGACTGCTTTGGCATCTAATACATGTTATATAATAGAATGGACCGGTTCTCTGCCATCATACTTGACTACTGCTTTATTCCTCCTCTTTTTGTTGACAACATTATCAGTGGCCTTGAGAAATTGGTGGCTACCTAAATACCAAATAATGGGAGAATAGTTAGATAAATTCTCATACAAATGTACTTTGGACTATTGAGAGGCAAGTTTAAAAACTTATTCATTCAGTCACTTTCATCGGGAATGTCATCATAAGCTCTCTTGTGGGCCTCTCCAAGAACTTGCCCTCACTATAAAGTAGCAATGGTAGGGTCTGCCCCACTCTCCCAAGGGAGGCTGGGTCAACATACTCTGCCATTCAAAGAAGACTGGTCCTGAAATGAGTGCAGCCTAGGATGTTCCCAGCTGTGACCAGACTGCAAGTTCAGACTGACAGAGACTCAGAGGTCACACAGGCTCCTGTGCTGACTATGAATATATATATATATATATATATATATATATATATATATATATAGGCCCTAAATCAGATGAATGGGGTAAGCAGTTAATAGTATTGACATACTTTCCTCATACTTAGGAGCTATTCTCTGCCCTAATTCAACTTTTTAGTCCTATTCTCAACTCTGACACCATCTTCCCAGACAATATTTTGAGTCCACCCACAGCTTAGCTATCAGGCTCAGGCAAAAACTACTAAAGTCATGGGCCCCTTGGATCATACATAAAATAGACTTCCTAGATTGTATCCAACCTAAAACCACTATTCCCATACGCTCTATTCCTACTTAATGGTCCCTGTTCATTAAACATTTTGTACTGCTTTATATCTTACTGCCTTTCAGCCATCAAGTTGCAGCTGCTACTATGATCTTTCCTGGGCAGACAACCTTACCAATGTGCTCCAAAACCTCACCTCTCCAGAGCTCTACCCTATTAAATGAAAGACAGGAACAGGCTGGGAGTATGGATCAACCTGCCAAAGTCCATACCCAATGGATAAACAATTAGAGAAGCCAGGCCTTCCACCATCTGCACCCCCAGGAGCCAGGTGGTGGCGCACCTGGTCGAGCTTACACATTACAGTGCACAAGGACTAGGATTCAAGCCCCTAGTCCCCACCTGCAGGGGGAAAGCTTCATGAGTGGTGTGAAGTAGGGCTGCAGGTGTCTCTCTGATTCTCTCCCTTTCTATATCTCCTTCCTCTTGATTTCTCTCTGTATCTATCAAAAAACAAATGAATAAATATATTTTTTAAAAAGAATTTTGGCCCAAACTCCCAGAGGGATAAAAAATAAGGAAGTTTCCAATGAGGGAAAGGGACATGGAGCTCTGGAGATGGGAACTATAAGGAAGTATACTCCTGTTATTTTACAATCTTGTTCATCATTATTAAATAGCTAATAAAAATTTAATAATACGTTCATTCTTTCATTCATGATAAAGAAAGAGAGTAACACTGGCATATAAAAATATGTTGCCAGGGGTTGAATTCAGGACCTCATCTTTGAATGTCCAACAATTAGCCACTACACAACTTGCCCAGGTCATAAGAGAAGCATTTTTTTTTCCAATGGGAAAAACTTATGTGTGCTATCATGGAAGAACCTTTAGAATATGATTGTTGGATGATAAAAGTGAATTTTCAGGATAATAATTAAAGTAATATCATCCTTTAGGAATTAAAAGGGTAATTAGAAAGGGAGGAAATAGAATTAATATTTATGTATAACATACTTGAATAGATATGTTTGGACCTCAGAAGGTGGTTCAGTTGATAAAGTGTTAGACTTGATGGCATGTTGAGTTTGCATATGTATGTTTGGGTATTTTTAAACTGCAGAAAAAAATTGTATAAAGACACCAAACCAATCACTATGGTTACCCTGGATGTGGGTCTAAGGTTAGTGGGAAAGGTGAGATGAATAACTTTTACTACCTACACAACTACACATTTCTGCGATTCTCAAGTTCTTACAACTATTATGATGTGCTACATTAGTAATTAAAGACATAGACAACCCTATCAACAGTGCTATCTTGGCCTGGTGTTTACAAGCTCTAGTGCACACCCAAGTTTTATTAACTTTGGATCCGGGCATCATAGAGACCAGCAGCAAATGTTTATTTACTCATCGAAGGTACATTGTTTGGAGGGACGTGGCACAGGGAAGAAGGAAGCAATTTGCAAAGTCACTCAGCAGAAACTGAAGCATATTGTCAATGAGTTGGAAAATTGTTCTGAACACTTTGTGATGAAGGTTCGTGACTGAAGAAATTTGCGCTGCCTGTGCTTTTGTATACAATTTGCTATCTTCTGATTAAGAGAGAAAGATGAATAAGTTATATAAGCAAGATGTTTTTCTCTTTTTTTTTTAAGTGATGCTTTTAAAAGTCATGCACAAATAATTGCAGGTAATAAAGAGTTGCGTCTGAAACCTAGACTATAAATATTTTGAAAAGTGAATCCACTTTCATTCTAAAGTATCAAAAGGTGAGGTTCTTAATATTCATATTGGATTTGTTGTCACAATTTTCTACCCAGAGGCTAGATGAGCAACCTTTCCACTCAATCACTTACAAATCTGTTAGCATTGACACAATGACTTCATCTTCTATTAGCTTCCTGTCTAAATATATCTCTGAACTAAGAACTGCAAACAACTTCAGTGTCAAAACGGCTTTTCATACAAGCGCAATCTCTCAGGCAAGTGTGAATGAGCTGCACTTGAAAATGCATTCTTTGGAATGGCTGTCCAGAGTCAAGGACATTTCACTGAGGCCCCTGGCCCAGGCCTCAAGAGAACAAGAGAAAAAAGACCAATTGGCAGGAGATGAGGTCTGTCCTAGTAGAAAGCTTTTACAAATTGTCTTGCCTGCTCCAATCAGCCCAGGAAGCTAGTTCCATCTCTCCTGGGACTCCTTTCGTGCCCCATGCATCAGACCTGGATTCTCCCTACTTATCTGTAGGTTTCATCTGTGAAATGAACTAGCCCATTTTAAAAGAGAGATGATAGGAAGGGATGGGCATCCAGCAAGGGGAAGACTGCATATTTTGAGAAAGTGAGAGAGAGCAGGAGGGCGGCGGGGTGGGGGTGGAGCAAGTGGGTTGCTGCCAATGGCTAAGCGGGTAAAAGCACATATCACCATGCGCAAGGATCCAGTTTGAACCCCTGCTCCCGCTCCACACCTGCAGGGGAGATGCCTCACGAGTGGTGATGCAGGTCTGCAGGTGTCTATCTTGCTCCTCTCTCCTTCTGTACCTCCCATTTTCTCTCAGTTTCTCTCTGTCCTATCAAATAAAAATAAAGTAGAAAGAAAAAAAAAATGCCTCCGGGAGCCAAGGATTCTAGTACCAGCAATACAACCTTGGCGACAATATTGTAGTACCAGCAATGCAGCCCTGGCGACAATATTAATTAACTAATTAATTAGTAATAATACAGAAATGAGTGCAGTCTAGAATGTTTCTATCTGTGACCATACACTGCGAGCTCAGACTGACAGGCTCCTGTGTGAAATATGAATAGACCCGGGCCCTAGATCAGAACGATGGGGTTTGCAGTTAACAGTATTTATATACTTTCCTCATATTGGGGAGCTACTCTTTGCCCTTATGCAGCTTTCTAGTAGTTTTCTTTTTTTAAAAAATATTTATTTATTTCCTTTTGTTGCCCTTGTTGTTTTATTGTTGTAGTTATTCTTGATGTCATTGTTGTTGCATAGGATAGAGAGAAATGGAGAGGGGAGGGGAAGACAGAGAGGGGGAGAGAAAGACACCTGCAGACCTGCTTCACTGCCTGTGAAGCGACTCCCCTGCAGGTGGAGGGGTGGGGATGGGCTGGAACCAGGATCCTTACGCCTGTCCTTGCACTTTGTACCACCTGCCCTTAACCCACTGCGCTACCGCCCAACTCCCTCTAGTACTATTTCTGAACTCTGACACCATCTACTTAGACAATATTTTTAAAAAAAATTATTAGTAGTAATTTAATATTGATTTACAAAATTATAATATATCAGGGGTATAGTTCCACATCTTCCCCACCACCAGAGTTATGTGACCCCATTCTCTCCACTGGAAACTACATTAGTTCTCCCAAGATCACAGATATGGACTATTATTTCTTTTGTTATTGTTGTTAATTTATTTATAAAATAAAAACTATCAACAAGACCATAGGATAAGAAGGGTACAATTCCACACAATTTCCACCACCAGAGTTTTGTATACCATCCCCTCCCTTGAAAGCTTTCCTATTCTTTATCTCTCTGGGACCATGGACCCAGGGTCATTATGGGGTGCAGAAGGTGGATTGGGGAGAGAGAGATAGACACCTGCAGAGTAGGTCTGCTTCTCCACTGCACATGGGAGTTGACAGGTTGATCCATTCGTCCAGTATGTCTCTCTCTTTCCCTAGTCAGGCAGGGGCCAGAAAGGTGGGGGTCTAGGGTACATTGGTGAGGTACTCTGTCTTGGGAAGTGCCTATCAATGTTTATATATATTTTCCCATTTTTCCATGGTCCTGCCTTCTCTTACTTTCTAAGTGACACCTACTACTTCTGAGTACTCCACCTACCCCATGTACAGTTTCCCCCCCCCCTTCTCTCTTTGGATCCTGATGGAATTAGAGTTCAAAGCCCTCTGGTCATCTTCCCCTAACATTTACCCCTCTGGGAATATAGACCAAAATTCTTTATGGGGTGCAGAGGCTCAAGGTCTGGCTTCTGTAATTACTTCTCCACTGGACATGGTTATTGGCAGGTGGATCCAAACTTCCAGCCTGTTTCTATCTTTCCCTAGTGGGGTAGGACTCTGGAGAGGTGAGGTTCTGGGACATTTTGGTGTAGTCGTCTACCCAGAGAAGTCAGGGTAGAATCATAATAGTATCCATATGTTGGTGCTGAAATACAGTAAGATATAAAGCAGGACAAAATGTTTAATAAACAGGAACCATCAATTAGTAATAGAGCAGATGGGAATAGGGACTTTAGGGTGGACAGAAGCTAGGAAGTATATTTTATATATGTTCCTAGGGGTCCATGACTTTGGTAATTTTAGTTGGAACGTGATAACTAAGCTGCAGGTGGATAAAAAATATTCTCTGGGTATAGATGGTGTCAGATTTGAGAATAGTTGGACCAGGGCAGAGAGTAGCTCCCAAACTTGAAGAAAATATATTAAATACAATGAACTACTTACTACATCGATCTGACCGGGAGCCCATATTTATTCATTTTTAGCACAGGAGCCTATACAACGTCCTAGTCTCTGTCAGTCTGAGTTCACAAGTCCATGGTCACAGCTGGGAACATTCTAGGCTGCACTCATTTCCGGACCAGTTTTCCTCGAGTGGCAAAGTAGGCTGACCTGCCTCCCTTTGGAGAGTGGGGCAGTCCTTACTACTGCTAATTCACAGTGAAGGTGCATTTCTGAAGGAGCCCACAAGAGGACTTATAATGATGTTCCCACACATAAAGTCTTTGATCAAACATTTCCCACTAATGTGCTAGTAATTGCTCTATTTCTTATTTACTAGGCCCCTGTCATTAGTATCGGTTCTAGGGAGATGAAGGTGACTATAGCACTTGTTATGGGTAACTAGATCTACAGCAAGAAACAGAAAATGACAAAAATAAATAAACAAAATAAAAAATTCAGGTCTATAAGTCTGTAGGAGTTTGTTCAAGATACTAATAAAAACACAGGCGCAGAGGGGCAGGGCATTGGTGCACTAGGGAGAACACCATTACAATCCCAAGGACCCAGGTTTAAGCCCCTGGTCTGCACCTGCAGGGGAGAAGCTTCACGAGTGGTGAAGCAGTGCTGTGGGTGTCTCTCTCTTTCCCTCTCTGTCTCCCCTTTCCTCTCAATTTCTCTCTGTCTCTATCCAAACAAATAAAAAAGATGTAGACACACTGAACTACTCCTGGGGGAGCCAGAGATAAGGTTTCAGTGGCTACAGACAGACTATGACCCACATAGTCAACGACTGCCACCTCTCCAGATTCAAAGGAGGTCTCGAAACTTTACATCAGGCTCAACCTGACTGTTGACTGGCTATGGAAAAAGGGCAAACGCTAGAAGAAGAAGTGATGTTTGTAAGGTTCTGAAGGAGTTGCACACTCAGACAAGAGTGGGATGGTATTCCAGACAAAGAAAACATTTACATAAGTTTGAGGGAAGTGAAAAGCAGAGCTCATTCAGGGACCAGCACGCCTTAGGGCCAAAGCTCAGGCGGTGCAGGGGGAAGGTAGCTGTCAGCAAGTAGACTAAAGAAAACACCGTGGGTGTGGTGGGGGGGAAGGTATGATGTGTGGGGTTGCTATCCTGCCACATCAAGGAAGAGGGAGCAAACAGGATGGGCAAAGATATATGTAAGCTGCCCACTGAGCTGCTGCTAATCTCATGGCATCAGAAGAGGGAGGAGTGCTGTCAGTAGCTGACCTTGACTTGAAAGGGTACCTTACAGTGGTTCTCCACATTCAGCAGAATTCAGTCAGCTGCTGTGGGCTCAGGCAGTGAAAAGTCAGCCACACCCAGCAAGGCCTCTGCCTTCATCTTTAGGGGTTGAGCATCACTGGGAAGCTTTATTCAGAGAGTAGCATAACAAGCACTTAGTAACCCGGAAGGATCTAGTGTTCCCAAAAGTTTTCAGCAGGAAATTATCCATCAACTCAGATAAATAAATCTAATTTGACAGAAAAATATCCAGGGATTACAATTCCGTGTGGAGTACATTGGTACAAACTCTCCTTGGGCCCATGCCACATGAAAGACTAACTACTTCTTCATTCAGAGCTGCTTCTTCTCCTTCTCCTTCTCCTTCTCCTCTCCTTCTCCTTCTCCTTATCCTTATCCTTCTTCTCCTTCTTGTTTTTTTCCCTTTATTCTGTCTAGTCTTAGTCTTTGAGAGTCACAGAAGAAATGCTGTTATGTAGGATAATCCAGAAATACGGAACATCTACAAATATTTATTAAAGTTGAATAAACTGTTAACATTTAAACAAGCGTTACAGAAACGACCATCTATTTGAAAATAATGTTGTGGTATGTGCGTATGTGTGGCAGAAGGATTGGCACTAAGGAGAAACTGAAAAAAAAAATCTATGTTTATAAAAGTAGATATTGTCTTCTACATATGGTTGTTCTTAGGAATATATATATTATTGATAAGTTACTTTTGTCCCTAGCCATGAAGTAAGTTGGTATGGTATGGTGTGGTGTTGCTTGACACTGTATGGGATAGATACCTAGGTTGACTGGGAACAAGTAAGCATGGCAGACCGTTAAAAGGGTATATAAAATGAAGATAACATTGTGGCTATTTTACAAGGAGAGAACATTTGTTGGTCTATTTCTAATTCTGCTTCTAAGACCCCTTCTGTTTTGATCAACATGTTAGGTTTGCTTGCATTGCTTAACACTGTGGTCTATTTACATAATCACTGCTTTACCTGAGACCCGCCCTGCCTACAGGGCATTGGTTTAATCCTCACTGGTTAGATGCAAGCTTGATACTTCTAAGCAAGCGCTTTTTCCTTCTCCCCACCCCCTATCCTACGTACTTCCTCTTCCAACCTGACACTTCTGCCTCAGGAGATATAAAGGACAGGATTTTCTAATGAAGAGAGATTCGATTGATTGCACTGCATTCCTGCTCATCAATAAAGACTGAACTGTGTTCCCAGCTTAGCCATGAGTCCCTGGTTGTCTGTCTCCCGCCTGTGAAGCTAGCCCAGCAAATAGTCTTTTCCAGGGGGGCTTTCTGCTACTGACTTGTGTGTAGAAGGTTAATTATGTCTCTTGTCATCACATTTTGCTGTGTCATTATGCATCATTACTAAAACCTTTAATGAAGAGCCCGGATGTCCAAGTGGCTAAATGCCTTACTCGTCTTTGCAAATAGTGAGAGGCATAAAGAGAGTAAAAATTAGGTCTACAATTTCAGGCTGCAGTGTCCATGCCATTTAACCATAGCTGCATTTTTTTTTTTCCAGGAAAGAAAAAGATACCCTGAAAGGCAAGTGAGAATTTTCCTCTGCAAGCACAAATGGAAGAAATCAGTCAGAAGTTTTCAAAGTGTGTATTGGAAGTACATATTATTGGAAGAAGCATAGGTCTGACATGAATGAAAGGAAATTTTCTTCATTGGCCTAAAAATAGAAACTGAGAGCAGGTAGGGCTGGTTGCTGGAAAAAGAGCATAAAAGTGTATTTTTAATTCAATTCCCTGACCAAAAGACAAATTACCACATGCCTTACCCTGCACAAATGCTAGGGGAAACTTCCATGAGTGGTGGAGTGGCACTGAGGTGTCTCTCCTCTTTCTTTCTCTCCCTCTAAGCGCCTCTATTCATCTCTCTCTCTCTGCATGGAGTTTTTTTGGGGGGGCCGAGGGAGTTGGGGGGAGGGGGTATACTTTTGTGTAGGCACAAAGCCCCTCAGAGCAGAGGAAACAAAAATTAATTCCAAGCTGTTACCTGAGTGGTTCTAAAAGAAACAGCCCCCCTCCTCCTGCCCTGCTCCCAATAGAGAGGCCTACATCCTCTGAGCAATTTGTTTCTCTTGTTTGGGAAGGCTTCCTTACTTTTGTAGCTATGCTTTAAAAGGGAAGAAACAGTATACATGAGGGAAAACTATTATTTTCCAGAAAGAGGATCAAATTCTTCATGCTTTTGCTACTGCCTTCTGACCTAGTGTTTGCACCCTAATGAAGATCAACAGATTATTTTGGATCTTACAGAGGCAGAGCAAGGGTGATGCCTGGCTCACAGAAGGAAGTTGATACCTTCATCTTTAAAGATGTCTTGGATACACAGTGGGGGCCGGTGACAACCTTTTGCTTTCAATTACTGACCTTTTGAATGAAAGAGCTAGTTGTGAAAAGTCCCTGGTTTTTGTTAGAAAGGATGTTTTAGCTTTTTCTTTTTCAGTCATAATGTGTGTGTTGCTTACACACACTTTACAGTCACAAAAGACCTTTTTATTGTCACTAATGAAAGCCAGAGAGACCATTACAGGACATGGACTGCTCTGTGTCTAGGAGACAGCATTGTGTTACAACATGAACAATTTTGTTAGACAAAGAAACCATTGCTGCTTTGTGCTGTCAATGTGTCTGTTGGATCTTCTGAACAGGAAGAAACTAGTCTGTCAGAAAAAAATAGCAAGCCACGGCAAGATGAACAAAGTAACTTTATGATGACTGAAGATGACAGAAATAAACACTAGGACAATTATCTTTCTCAGCCTATAGTCACAAGTCCTGTAACAATCTGCCAATAGGTTCAGGGTGAAATAGGCAGGTCAGTCAGTCCAACTCATGCTTTTTGTTGTCTCACCTACTTATGCCATCTTTTCCCATGAGCAGTCTTTCAAAGATGACTTGCACCGACAGTTCAAACTAGAAAATCTCCATTGTGTCAGAATAAAACATTATGTCTGCCTTTAGGAACCAAGGGAGTTAGTGGAGCTCACCATCGTGACACGTTTTTGTGATTGAATAGGAGCCTCTGTTTTTAATATCTTGTGTTTTAAGATAGCTCAAATCATTGTACTTTAGTGACCCTTCTCTGGTAGGAATCAAGAAGGCAAGAACATCTCTAAGCTCTAACATCTCTAAGAACATCTCCAAAGTAGTTTAGATTTTTGTGTCAGGTCCTTTACTTGGGGGATACATTCATATCGGATCACACCAAAGATGGTTAACAAAGTCATTAAAAATGGCAGAGAATAAAAAAAAAAAATAGACTCATACTGAATTGCCATATTCAGACAGGTTTATCATAACTGTGGAGACAAAGAAAAGTTCTAGTTAGAAGTTAGGTCTGGCAAATTGAAAGGGGAAAAGCCATCTCTCCAATAAAAAAGTGTCCCACTGAGAGTCCTGGACTTCCATGGTGGGGTTGAGAAAGACATAAAACAAGGAACTGCACTTAAATGTCTTCTTGTAGGGACTCTCCAGAGTTTTCCAACCATTTGCTGCCTTTACAGTCTCATACCACTGTCTCTCATCATGGATCTTCATAAAAGTTTCTTTAAGGGGGTGGGCAGTGACATACCTGGTGAAACATACATTATCACTGTGATCAAGGACCCGGGTGTGAGCCCCTGCTCCCCACCTCCAGGGGAATACTTTATGAGCAGTAAAGCAGATCTGCAGGCATGTATCTTCCTTTACCCTTCTCTATCTTGCCTGTCTTCTCAATTTCTCTCTGTCTTGTCAAATAAAAAATATAAAGAAAAAAATGGAAAAAACGGCCACCAGAAGCATTGGATTCATAGTGCAGGCACCAAGCCCAGTGATAACCCTGGTGGCAAAAAAAAAAACAAAACAAAAAAACTTTTGTACAGTGACAACCAGGGGTCAAATGCTCACTCTCCCCTGCTCATTTTTATTCTCCCTCTTGAGGACTGTGGCTGTGATACAAAGACTGATCAGTTTCTGCAACCCTCAAATATTTCCATTACATAAATTTCTCTGAATCCTTTTAGACAGTAAGATTGAATAGAAGAAAGCATTGAACCAAAATTACCTGAGGAATTTTTTTTTGCTGACTCTGTTCTGTCACCTGAAAAGCAGTAGCAGACAAGGAGGAGGGGGAAAAGCAGGAGGAGGAGGATAAGGAAAATGAGGAGGAGAAAGAAAGGAAGGAAGGAAGGAAGGAAAGAAGAAAGAAAAAAAGAGATAAAGAAAGAAAGGAAGGAAGGAAGGAAGGAAGGAAGGAAGGATGGGAGAGACAGAAAGAAGGAAGGAAGGAAGCAAGAAAGGAAGGAAGGACAGACAAATGCCATACAACAAAGCACAGTTTAGTAGAGAAACAGTTTTTACTTTTAGTGATTACTTTGAGTTTACAAACCGAAATTTACATGTGCAAACTCTGGAGAAAAAAAAAAGTTGGTGTCCATAGTCTGTGGCTAAATAGTCGCAGGTCCATCCTGAGAATGTATGGCAAACTTGTAGTTGTTTCAAATAGAGAAACTGAGGCTGGGCAGTAGCACACCAGGTCAAGTGTACAGTGCAAATAGAGAAACTATGAAATATGGTAAAAAAAAAAAAAATAATAATTGACTCAGGAGCCAGGTGGTGGTGCACCTGGTTGAGCAAACATGTTACAATGTGCAAGGACCCAGGTTCGAGCCCCCAGTCCCCACCTGCAGGGGGAAAGCTTCACAAGTGGCTAAGTGGTGCTTCAGGTGTCTCTGTCTCTCAGCCTCTCTATCCCTCTGGCCCCTCTCAATGTCTGACTGTCTCTATCCAATAAATAAATAAAGATAATTAAAAAAATAATTGACTCAACATCAAGGGAATACCATGCAAAGAGGAAGCTTCACGAGCAGTGGAACAGTGCTATGGTGTCTCTCCTTTCTGTTTTCCTCTCATCCTTTATAAAACAAAAGCCAAACAAACAAAATCAAATAAAAAAAAAAGAGTCCACCAGAGTGATAGAACTATGCAGGCCTCAAGCTCTAGTGATTATTCTAGTATTACAGTTGCTCTGGATATCACCAGCCAACATCCTAGGATGGGGACCAATCATGAAGAACCACTCAGGGAGGTGTTCCCCCCCAACTCCTGACATCAATGGTAACTAACTGCAAATGGGGACTGGGATATATGTTCTACTCAGCCAGGCCTAGGCTCAATTATCACTTCAAATACAGAGAGAGAGTGGATAATGCAAAGAATGACTTCGGGCTAGGTAGTCGACAGTGTCTCATATAGTGAGTACAATCTCTATGCTTAGGGATACAAACCAACCAACAGGTCTGAAAAGCAATGCAACAATTCTTCATTCTTGAGGTGAATGATTTATTCTCTCTAGGTTGTATTTTCACATCTGGAGAATAAAAGAGGGAACTATGGTAACATCCATTTTATTTATTTATTTTGGTACCATCTATTTTAACCTATGTGAAAATAAAAGGGAGAAAAATCAACCTATCCAAAAACACTGAAGTTATGAGGCCAGTTCTTTGCCATCAGTGTTATATGGTTATTTGAATAAGAATCATAAAGGTAGTTGGACACAATTGGTAAGTTTCACCAATGTCCTATGCTTTTATAAACAATGACAGATGATGTAGTGTTCAAAAGCAACATGGAAAATTCATGGACCTTGAGGTGGTGCATCTGATTGAGCACACATATTACATACAGTGTGCAAGGACCTAGGTTCAAGGCCCTCATCCCCATCTGCAGAAGGGAAACGTTCATAGTGTGTAGAAATACTGTTGCAGTGCTCTCCCTCCCTCTCTCTCTTTCTCTCTCCATCTCTATCCCCCCCTTTCTTTGCAATTTCTCTGTCTCTATCCAAAATACATGCATACATATATACTTTTGAAAATTTTTTATAAATATGTATTTATTCCCTTTTGCTGTCTTTGTTGTTTTATTGTTGTAGTTATTATTGATGTCATCGTTGGATAGGACAGAGAGAAATGGAGAAAGGAGGGGAAGACAGAGAGGGGGAGAGAAAGACAGACACCTGCAGACCTGCTTCACCGCCTGTGAAGCAACTCCCCTGCAGGTGAGGAGCCAGGGAATGGAACCGGGATCCTTATGCAGGTCCTTGCACTTTGCACCACCTGCGCTTAACCCGCTGCACAACTCCCCGACTCCCTGAAATTTTTTGATGACAGCATGGAAACTTTAGGATAAATGTGCAAACAGAATACAACTACCAGAAATTAGAGGTGAAGGGATGATCCAGGAATGAGCTATTGAAGAGGACGTTAGAGCTTCTTTATCTAGATAACCTTACAAGACGATGTGATTCTTATTTTCTTGGAGGTGAGCTTGAAATTTACTGTGAAACTTAAAAGAGAAATGCAGTGGGCAGTCGTTTCTCCAGGCACTTTCTAGACCTGTTGCTCTTTTCCTGGCATTATCATCTGGCAGACATAACACCATATAAAGCACAGCTGAGCATTATTTATTCTCTCTCATTCCGCAGTAACATGTAGAGAAAGACATAATATTATTGACTGGAAAACTGAAGTCATGCCTGCAATAATATAATTACTAAGTCAATATTGCTATTGAAGTTACTTGAATAGACTTGAGGGTTTTGTGTGCTACTTATATCTTTCTGGGGATTTTTAGCAATATTTTATGAAAATGAACTCAGTAAATATTTTTAGGGCTTGCAAACAGAAATGAGAGGAAATAGAAGAAGTAATGGAAAGTATAGTGAAGCATTCATTTGTTAATTCATTAACCTGATGTGTCCCAGGAACTTGTAATACAGCTGCAAAGTTAAAACAAAAAAACTTATAGTTGGTGGTGAATCATACAATAAGCAATAAATATAAATAAATTACATATGTAAGAAAAAAGTGTTCATGGAAAACAAAACAGTGAAGGGTAATAAGATTGTGGCGGTGAGTGGATGTGTGAGCTTGCAATTTTGAATAAAATGGTCCAGATTGTCCTTAATGAGAAGAAAATATCTGAATAAAAATCTGGAGAAAGTGTATTCTAGGGCAGACAGCAGGACCAAGAGCTGACAGGGATGTGTCTGTGTCACATGCTTTGGGCTTCTGTGGGCAAGCTCACTGCCATCCTCTTCCCTTAGGGAGGAATGAAAGCAAGGTGAGAAAAGGAACTATCACTTGCCAATTTTTCCCTGAAACAAAGAGTGAAGATTATTTTAAACCATCAGGATTCTTAAACTAGACAATAAGGAATACCTTTACTTTCAGAATAGGGTAATTCTTCTATGCATGTTTTTAAAATTTTATTTTATAGTACATAACAAGAATGAGGTCATGCTTACATTTATAATAGTCCTCCTTGTTTACCCAGTGTATTTCTCTTACAGGTGGCATAATATTATGAAAATAGTCTAGGTTTATGTGCCAGATTTAAATCAGTTTTCATCTTGAACCTTCACCTACCAGCTATGAAAGAGACCTAAGTGATTTGAACTTGGATTTCTATCTGTCAGAGAAAAACACTACTGGATGATCAAATAGCATATGACAGCATATGGTAGCTAAGTAATACAGTGTGTGCTCCATGGAATGCACCAGTGAGGGTGCTGTTCCTCTTTAAAGCAAGAATCACTGTGGCAATATGAGATGCTTTGTTTTCTACTTGATAAAGAAGCTCTCCTTGTTGGATAAATAAATAAATTTTATATGTGAAATGTGTTTTGCCAAAGTTAAACGAGGAAACTCTTCTGTCTATTCAAACACCTTTAGCTTTGTTTCAGTGTTTTGTTTGGTTTTTTTTTTTTTTTTCTGAAAGTTTGGTGACTTTAAGCTCCTTACTTCTGATGAAGAACTATCTGTGAGAATCTGGTACAATAATGAGAAGGGGTAGGGAGGGATGTGAAAGGAACTATTCTTGTGATGTCTTCAGCCCTAGTTCAAAATCCTGTGATGGCCAGTAAATCAAACCAAGCCTGGGGAGGTTTTAAAGGTAAAACCTCTGTAGAGGTTTGCCCATAAAAGCTAGTTTGCTTGAAGGTTACATTTCTCAATTATTTCATAATCTGGTATTTTTATTGATGATATTTTAGTTTTATGCTGTCAATTACACATTTTTTTTCTAACACTATAGTAGCACTAGCTCAGAGCTCTTGTTAATTATAAGAGATGCTGTGAGGAATCATAAGGGGGCTTAGCGCTTTGATTAAAATGACATTCACAGAACTGACATTTAAAGAATGAATTTGCTTCCTTTTCCACACCATAAGTTCATCCATATTTGTTGTCTATGAGAGGAGATTTGGAAGATTTCAAAGGCAACACAACCACCTCAGTAGCAATTTATTTATGGAATCATATGTTTAGTGTTCAATTTTTCTTCTGCTGCTATAGAAAAAGCTTCATTTCTTTATTTTTAAATGATGTAGACATATGATTTTAAATGATATGAATGTATTTGACACTCTTCAGAAATTCCACACTGCAAATTATGTCTATAATATAGAGTATCAGAAAGAAGTGAATTTAGGTGTTTAAAATTTCTTGGTTTTACTACCAAATGAAATGGTTTCTTGACCTTGGGTAAAAAATGCTTTAGTTTTCTGAAATCTAATATAGGGTTAACTCATAGATTGTTTTACAATGTTAACAAATTTTTTAAAAAAATTACTTAGTACTGAGATTGCTATCTAGTATGTAGTTAATAAATAGTAGCTATTGTATATATGAATACTCATCATAGTTCCTTTGATTCTCTGGATTTTTAAGAGGGAGAAAGAGACAGAAAGAAAGATACCAAAGGGGGGTTGGGCGGTAGCGCAGCGGCTTAAGCTGACATGGCAGAAAGTACTAGGTCAGGTGTAAGGATCCCAGATCAAGCCCCCAGCTCCCCACCTACAGGGGAGTCGCTTCACAGGTGGTGAAGCAGGTCTGCAGGTGTCTATCTTTCTCTCCCCCTCTCTGTCTTCCCCTCCTCTCTCCATATCTCTTTGTACTATCCAACAACCAAGAAGATCAACAACAACAACAACAAGGCTACAACAACAAGGGCAACAAAATGGGGGGGGGATGATCTCCAGGAGCAGTGGATTCATGGTGCAGGCACCGAACCCCAACAATAACCCTGGAGGCAAAAAAAAAAAAAAAAAAAACCAATACCAAAGCACTAAGGCACCAGTTATAAAACTCCCTCTGTTCATGTGCTCTGATGTGATGGCCAGGGGCTTAAACATAGGTTCTTGCATTTGGTAAAGAGCGTATTCTACCCTACCCACTCTGATTCTATTGATTTTTCCCCACTTTTATTGGGGTGATTAATAATTGACAGTGAAGTTATTGACATGAGTACAATTTCATTATGCATCAGGACCCCAAAGTTCTTTTTCTTCCCTCCTTCCCCAGAGCCCTTTGCTGTGATGCAGTTTAGCATTTCCAGTACAAGTTTCAATTTGTATTCTACTTCCGTCTCTATTTATTAAATTCCACTTATCAATGAGATCATTTGGTCTTTCTATTTTTGGCTTATTTAACTAAACATGATGTCTTTAAGTTTCATCCAAGATGACACAAATAAATACATTTATTTAACCACTCATCTGCCATTGGATGTCTGGGTTCCTTCTAAGTTTTGGCTATTAGAATTGTGCTATGACCATAGGTAGGCACAATTCTCTTTTGATAGATGTTTCTGTTTCCTTTGGGTAAATCCTCAGAAGAGAAATTGGTGGGTCATAAGTTGGGTCCATTTCTAGTGTTCTAAAAAATCCACAGATTGTTTTCTACAAGACTTGGGCCAATTTACTTTCCCACTAGCATTGCAAAAGGGTACTATATCCCCAACTTTTCTCTAACATTTGTTGTTAACTGTCCTTTTTTTTAAAAAAAAAAAATTCTTTATTGGAGATTAATGCTTTAAAGTTGAGAGTAAAGCAATAGTTTGTACATGCACAACATTTCTCAGTTTTCCACATAACAATACAACCCCCACTAGGTCCTCTGCCATCATGTTCCAGGACCTGAACCCCTCACCCACCCCAGAATCTTTTACTTTGGTGCAATACACCAACTCCAGTTGAAGTTCTGCTTAGTGTCTTCTGCTCTTGTTTTTCAACTTCTCCCTGAGAGTGAGATCATCCCATATTCATCCTTCTGTTTCTCACTAATTTCACATAACATGACTTCTTCAAGATCCATCCAAAATTGTTGCTGCTACCTTTTCTGATGTATGACATTCTCACAGGAGTGAAGTGGTATCTCATTGCTGTCATTATTTGCATTTCTCAGACAATGACTTGGAGCATTTTTTCATATGTTTCTGGGTCTTTCGATCTCTTCTGTGGTGAATATTCTGTCCATGCCCTCTCCCCATTTTTGGATGGGGTTATTTGTTTTCTTGTTGTTGAGTTTGGCAAGCTCTTTATATATTTTGGTTATTAACCTTTTGTCTGATGTATGGCATGTAAAGTTCTTCTCCCATTCTGTGAGGGGGTCTCTTGGTTTGGGTAGTGGTTTCTTTTGCTGTGCAGAAGCTTTTTAATTTGATGTGGTCCCATTGGTTTATTTTAGTCTTATTTTTAAATTTTTTTCAATTTATTTTTTCCACTAGGGTTGTTGCTGGGGCTTGGTGCCTGCACTACAAATCCACTGCTCCTGGAGGCCATTTTTTCCCATTTTGTTGCCTTTGTTTTTACCCTTGTTGTTGTCCTGATTGTTATTTTTTCATTGATGTTATTGTTGGATAAGACAGAGAGAAATAGAGAGAGGAGGGGAGACAGAAAAGGGGAGAGAAAGATAGACATCTGTAGACCTGCTTCACTGCTTGTGAAGTGACCATTAGTGTCCTTTCTAATGTATGGCTTACAGGTATAAAGTGGTATCTCTTTGTTGTCTTTGTTTACATTTCTCTGATAATCAGTGACTTTGAGCATTTTTTCATGTGTCTGTTGGCCCTTTGAATCTCTTCCATGATGAAGTTTCTGCCCATGTCCTCATCCTATTTTCTAATTATGTGTGTGTGTGTGTGTGTGTGTGTGTGTGTGTGTGTGTATACATGTGCTAAGTTTACTGAATTCTTCACATAGTTTGGTTACTAGTGATTTATCTGAAGTATTTTGTATAAATATCTTCTATACTGTAGGGTATGTTGTGCAGAAGTTTTTCAGTTTGCTGTAGTCTCATTGATTTATTTCTATTTTCTTTGCAGGTAGATTTTAATCTTAGAGACCATTTTAAAGTATAGGTCATGAAGTGATTTGTCAATATTTTCTTCTATGTATTTGATCCACTTGGAGTTGACTTTTGTGGATGGTGATATATGATAGTCCAATTTCACTCATATTCAAACCATTTTTTCCAGCACCACTTGTTGAAGAGACTCTGCTTTCACCATTTAAGGTTTTCTGCCCCGTTGTCAAAAATTAGTTGACCATAGGTGTGTGAGCTTATTTCTGGACTTTTGATTCTATTCCACTGGTTAATGTGTCATCTTGGTTCTTCCCTCCTGATTCTGTCTTTAATGATCATTTCAAACCTACTTATTTGTGTGACTTGAAACAAATAGCCTCTATCTAGGAATAGGCATAGCTAGTGTAAAAGTGAAGAAAAAGGAAATGGAGTAGCATTTTTAAAAAGAAATTCCCTTTTTTCATGATTTTATTATATTAGAAGGAAAGTTTCTAATTTCATGTTTTTCTTTTTTCTTTTATTTTTTATTGGATACAGACAGAAGTTGAGAGGGAAGGGGAAAGCAAAGAGGAAAAGGGAGAGACGGAGGGATGCCTGCGGCCCTACTTGACTACGCATGAAGATTTCCCCCTGCAGGTGGGGACCAGGGGCTTGACCTGAGTCCTTGTGCACTGTAATGTGTGTGCACATAACCAGATGTGCCACCACCTGGCTCCAATTCTGTATTTTTCTAAACACTACCTCATCTATTCATTTAATAAAAAAGGAAATAGGCATTCAAATAAATATTTGAACTATATTGAACTTTATGAGTGGTGGAGAAAATGTAGATCAAGTATATTACATTATAGCATATTATACCCTGTTTCACAAAGCAACCAGTTTTGAAAATTGACAATATCAATTATTCAGAGTGATGTTGTATCATAGAATCTTTTACACATTGTGATGGGAATTAAAAATGTTAGAACCACTTGAGAGAGAGTTTGGTATTATAAAGGTGAACAACCAAATCCCTTGCAGGCAACAATTTTAATGGAAAAATATCTCCCACAATTTTGCACAACAAAGCATATGAATAACCTGAAAGCTCATGTCAGAAGACCAGTGAATAAACAGCGGTGTGTTGACATAATAGCATGTGATGCAGCAGTCACAATAAGCAAATTACAGAGATACGCAGTAATGTGATGAATCTTAGTAATAAAGTAAAAAATGAAAGAAAGTTTAGAAGGTAACATACAACCTCATACCTATTTTTGTAAAATTAAAACTAATTCTATAGAAAGGAAAACGAGAAAAGTAGATACCAACTCAGGTTGCAGGTTATCGTGCACATTGGAAAGCAAATGGGAATGATGGACGACATAAAAAAAGGCTGGAGGGGGCATTTGTAGAGTGAATCTTGGTTTAAGCTGCCCTTTTCTCTTGAGTGGTAAATAAATGAATACAGGTAACATTATTTAAAAAGAAAAACAAGAAAAAAAGAAAGAAGCAAATAAGGAGGTACTTATTGAGCAATGTTAAGACTGTCATGAACCAGGATTAGGACTAACTCAATTCTGAGTAGTAGTAATTTAATACAAGACAAAAATAGCAGGGAGTCGGACGGTAGAGCGCAGCTGGTTAAGCGCACATGGTGCAAAGCACAAGGACTAACCCTAACAAAAGGACTTTTCAAAGTTAACCCAATTACCAAATAATGTGATAATAACATTAACTATCGAGTGTCTTTTTGAACCCTAAGATAGCAGGAACCTCACATCTCCACTATAGAGCCTCTACTTCCCCCAGTCCTGGAACCCTTGGATAGGGCCCACTTTCCCGTATGCCTCTCCCAATCCATATCAAATAATATTGCATCTGCCGATCGCAACCTAATCAACACAATGATTGCCACCTCAACATGCTTCACTTCAGACTGTGTCCAGAGACTTCACATGTGGAATGACAACCCTTCAGCTTCATTACTCGGGTGAGACCTTTCCTTTCATAGTATACTCTAATTCCATCCCAGGTGGTTCACTTTCTAACAAAGTCCCAAAACCTAGATATACACCAGTTTCTGTGAGAGAGAGCTTATGTTCACACGTATCCATAAACTACTGCAAAATATATACCTGAAAGCAGAAGTGCACTAGAGTTTGCAGTGAGTATCCCCCTAACACTTCCTCTCCACTATTCCAAGCTTTGGGTCCATGATTGCTCAACAATTTGTTTGGCTTTGTATGTTAATTCTCTTTTCAGTCACCAGGTTCCAGATGTCATCAGGATGCCAGCCAGGCTTCCCTGGACTGTAGACCCCACCAATGTGTCCTGGAGCTCAGCTTCCCCAGAGACCCACCCTAATAGGGAAAGAGAAAGGCAGACTGGGAGTATGGACTGACCAGTCAACACCCATGTTCAGCGGGGAAGCAATTACAGAAGCCAGACCTTCCACCTTTTGCAACCCACAATGACCTTGGGTCCATGCTCCCAGAGGGATAGAGAATGGGAAAGCTATCAGGGGAGGGGGTGGGATATGGGGATTGGGTGGTGGGAATTGTGTGGAGTTGTACCCCTCCTACCCTATGGTTTTGTTAATTTATCCTTTCTTAAATAAAAAAAAGAAAAAAAGAAAAAAAAATCCTTGTTGGAGCCCCTGGCTCCCCACCTGCAGGGGAGTTGCTTCACAAGCAGTGAAGCAGGTCTGCAGGTATCTATCTTTCTCTCCCCCTCTGTCATCCCCTCCTCTCTCCATTTCTTTCTGTCCTATTCCCCTTTACTGCCCTTGTTGTTTTATTGTTGTAGTTATTATTGTTGTTATTGATGTCTGTCTTTCTCTCCTCCTCTGTTTTCCCCTCCTTTCTCCATTTCTCTCTGTCCTATCCAACAACAACATCAATAACAACAATAATTACTACAACAATAAAACAACAAGGGCAGCAAAAGGGAATAAATATAAAAAACAAAAACAGCAAATAAAGTCATTTTTTCTATTTATTTTTTAAATATTCCCTTTTGTTTCCCTCATTGTTTTACTGTTGTGGTTATTGTTGTTGTTGTTGATGTTGTCGTTGTTGGATAGGACAGAGAGAAATCGAGAGAGGAGGGTAAGACAGAGAAGGGGAGAGAAAGACACCTGCAGACCTGCTTCACCGCTTGTGAAGCGACTCCCCTGCTGATGGGGAGGGGGGGCTTGAACCCAGATCCTTACGTGGGTCCTTGTGCTTTGCCACCACCTGTGCTTAACCCACTGTGCTACCGCCTGACTCCTTATTTATTTATTTATTTACTTATTTGTTTATTTATTATTTGATAAGACAGAGAGAAAATGAGAGGGGAAGTAACAATTCTGCTTTAGCGATCATGAAGCTTCCCCCCAACCCCACTCATGGGAACTGGTAGCTTAAACCCAGGTCCTTGTGCATGCTAACGTGTATGCTCAACCAGGTGTGGCACCACTCAGTCCCATAAGTGAACATTTTTAAAGAGCATGAATTTGTTATTAGTAGTTCTCCGCTGAGGGTTGGGAGGTTGCGCAGCTGGTTAAGTGCAAATGGCGCGAAGCACAAGGACCTGCATAAGGATCCGGATTTGAGCTCCAGGCTCCCCACCTGCGGAAGGGGTGCGGTGGGGGGGGGGGTTTCTGCAGGTTTTTGTCTCTCTCCCTCTCTGTCTTTCCCTCTTCTCTCAATTTCTCTCTGTCCTATCCAACAACAACAAGAAGGGCAACAACAAAGGCAACAAAATGGTGAAAAATTGGTCCCCAGGCACAGTGGACTTGTGGTGCAGGCACTGAGCCCTGGAAATAACCCTGGAAGTAAATAATAATAACAACAACAACAATAATCTGCTAGGACGATTCAGAATAACAATGATCACATAAATCTAAAATTGATGTAGAACTAAATATTCAGATATAGACTTTCATTTGAAACTCCAATAGCAGATTGATAAATTTTCCAAAGGAGAGGATAAAGTAACATGTTCAATGGATAATTTTTAATTAGTTTGTGGGGACACCTTTCTGAGCACCTTATATAGACTCTGGAGAACTTCAAGTGAGGATTCACAGAGCAGGTGGCAAGAGCAAAAGTGCCATGACATTACCTCAGTAGAAGAGTGAACTACACAAACCGGACATTTTACCATGGGCCCCATGATCAGAGACTGGCCTGTCGAACTATCTGGAGACATTAGTTCATTCCCACTGTTTGTACATACATTAGACCCACATGTCTAATGAGGAGCAATTTTTCAAAATTATCAAAACTGAGTCATAATCTTTCACCAGACTGATAAGATACTGAGAACTGAACAGAAGAGAAACTCTCTGAATTGAGATATACCCCCCTACCCCTGAAGTGAAAATCTATGCTTGCTTTCGCTTGAGTTAACATCCCAACTAGTAAGTTTATGTTTATTTTACTCTTACTCTTATGTATAGTTCTAGCACATATACAAGTATCCTGAATAACAGCAATTAATTGCTTATCTAAAAAATATATTTATTTTGCTTATTGTCGTTCTCCCCGCCCCCCCCCCCCCGAGAGATATATACTCTTCTTAACCTCACTGTGTTTCCAGTACTGACATCTTGAATACTTCAGTGAGATTTTGGTCAGCATTTTGTCACCTATAGCTGAAAGATCAAACGTAACTTCCATTCGGAAATAATCTGGTGAATGAGAATGCATTGGGATGTACTAGAATGCAATTTTGGTCTCTTGTACTGGCAAAACAGCTCACTTGGACCCAGATTCAAGCCTAGCTTGGAACACACTGAAGAAAGCCTTGGCACTGTAAGTTCTTTCACTCTCTGTATCTCTGTATTAAACAAGAAGAGAAAAGAAAAGGAAAATGAAGAGAAAAAGAAAAAGGAAAAAGAAATAAAGAAGGAAAAGAAGGGGCCAAGTGGTTGCACCCGGTTGAGTGCACATGTTATAGTGGTCAAGGACCCCGGTTTGGATTCAAGCCCTAGTCCCAACCTGCAATGGGAAAGCTTTTCGAGTGGTGAAGCAGGGCTGCAGGTATCTCTGTCTCTCTCCCTTCCTACCACCCCCTTCCCTCTCAATTTCTGGCTGCCTCTACCCAACAAATAAATAAAGATTAAAAAAGAGAGAGAGAAATCTCAAAAAAAAAGAAAGAAAGAAAAGAAAACCAGAGAAATAAAATAAAAGGGGTCAGTCTCTGGTTTAAAAAAAAAAAAAAGGCAGATTGCTGACCTAGGGTAGTGGGTCTGCACATAGAACTTCAGGCCTGAGGCAGCAGACCTTCAGGTTCAAACCCCAGTCTCACCAGAAGCCAGAGGTTCATCTCTCTGGTAAAAAGAAAGGGAGAAAGAAAGAAAGAGAGAGAGAGAGAGAGAGAGAGAGAGAGAAAGAAAGAAAGAAAGAAAGAAAGAAAGGAGGCTGAGTGGTGGTGCACCTGGTTGAGTGCACATGTTACAGTGCACAAGGACCCAAGTTTGAACCCCCTAGTCCCCACTTGCAGGGAGAAGCTTCATGAACAGTGAAGCAGAGCCACAGGTGTCTCTCTGTCTCTCCTTCTCTGTCATCCCTTTGCCTCTCAATTTTTGGCTGCCTTTATCCAATAAATAAATAAAGAAAATATCAAAGAATTTTTTTAAAAAAGAAATTTTGATCTCACAATCATTTTTTCCTTTTCAAAGTACCCTAATTTCTCACTGACTTCTTACAACTTAGAATAATGGTAGTCATTGGGATTTTTATACAGAGACCAAGGGAGTTTTATATAGGTAAGGAGCACGTATGATATATTACCTTAAAACAGATAAATTCGCCTTAATGATAAGGAGGGCGCAGCTTGTTTCACATAGTTGCTGTATCTCTATCCATTCCCTAGAGGACATTTGCGAAGTGTGTTGTTCGATATTTATCTCATCTATAATCTGAATTTTTATCTCCTAAATGTGATTTCCACATGCTAATTCCTACATTAAATAATTTTCTGTTGGGAGTTTGCTGTGTTAAATAATATTTTAACGTGGGATGTTTCATTAGCCATGTGGATTTTGGTATGTTTCAGAGAATTTCTGGAACCATCCGTTCCACCCCGGTTCCATGGCTGCCAGTTCTTAGCAACATCGCCCCGCCAGATATTCGTCGGGATGTGGCATCATCTAAGTTCATTTCCCACGTCTACGCTTGACCGGACCTGCCAATATACGCGGATATCTTCGCCCACCCTGTCCAACGCTTGACGTCTCGTCACCCAATCTGGTCCCCTACGCCTACACTGAACTTCTCTGTTCCAGTCTCTTGGAAACAGAGCTGGCAGTCAGCTGAGGTCAAGAACAAACACCTCATCACAGACCCCTGCAAGCGTCAACCTGGCTTTGACCTAGCACGTTATGATTGGGCCCTCCTCAATCGCTATCGAACAGGCCATGGCCGGTGCGCCGCTATGTTCCATCGCTGGGGAGCCAGAGACAACCCGAACTGCCCCTGCGGCTCCAGACAGACTATGACCCACATAGTCAACGACTGCCACCTCTCCAGATTCAAAGGAGGTCTCAAAACTTTACATCAGGCTCAACCTGACGCTGTTGACTGGCTACGGAAGAAGGGCAAACGCTAGAAGAAGAAGAGAAGTCCATAAATAAAATACTACATGTGTGTAAAAAAAAAAAAAAAAGGATTTCCTAATTTGTGGATCACCTTTGCTTCCTCCTGTATCAGGGGTAGTCCCTGAGCAAACTTCATCATAATTTTCCAAGCAACACACTGATCAGCTATAAACAGAGTTCTAGAGAGAGAATCAAATACAGACAGCTTGCAAGGAAAGTATATTAGTCTATAATCAAAAGTTACCACAGTGAAAATTAATTAAAGAAGAGTTTTTCATTGCTTTTAACGTTATTCCACAGCCTAGAGTCTGACTAAGTATAGCAGATAATAGCATTTAACTTCCAAAGTGAGATGGTGATTGATAAATTTTCCTCTGATGAAATTGTTAGTTATGAGGAGGGAGAGAAATTCATGCTCTCTAGTTTACCTGTGACAGTGACTTGGAATAACTTACAATTCTTTTAAATGCAGCTGAAAAGTTCAAGATCAGAATTCTCTTTATGAAGAGTTCTCTTTTATGTTCACTTTAGTTCCTTTTCACACTCTTTCACCCCAACACATGCTAAAATGTGTTGTCAAAAATAACTCACTTCTCAATGCAGGCTCTTCTTTTTCTGAATTCTTTGGTTTTCTCAGAGTACTTCCAGCCTGACCCTTTGAGTTACAATAATTTGCCAAAGGAGCTTTCTTGGAGACAGATCAAAACATGAGATAAAATCTTTCTGACCTCTTTCTGGCCTCCTCCCTAGAGAAGGAATAAAAGTTGCTTCTTAGCAAGTCTTTGAACTTTTGCATGATCTTTCCTTGAATTCTGAAGACGAGTTCTGCAGCAAGTTACTTTGATTGTTCTTTAATTGACAGACCAATATTGAGCTCTTGGTTTTAACTGATGTTGTGATTTTATTATTTTTCTTCCCCTAAATCTGTATTTTATTCATTTAATGTGATAGATTTGTGCTTGATCTGCTCGCTCTGGGAATAGGTTTTGCAGAGAAATTGTTTTAAGTTTGCCTAAAAGAAGATAACTAAAAGATGAGCAAATGTCTCTTCTACTTTCTACACTTTGTATTAGCCAAAGAAAGTGAGTTATTAAAAATACAGAACACAGGTGGGCTGGGTGATGGCACACCCAGTCAAGAGCACATTTTACTGTGCACAAGGACCCAGGTTTGAACCCCCAGTCTCTACCTGTAGGAGCGAAACCTCACAGGTGATAAAGCAGTGCTGCAAGTGTCTTTCTCTCTCCCTCTCAATTTCTCTCTGTACTAGCAAATTTAATAAAGTAAATAAATAAAAGCAAACAAATACTTTGATAGAAAAGAGGGAATACCAATGTTTTCCTCTAAGTATTTGATTGTTTCTGGTCTGACATCTAGATCTTTGATCCATTTTGAGTTGATTTTTGTTTCTGGTGAGATAAAGTGGTTCAATTTCATTCTTCTGCATGTTTCAACCCAGTTTTCCCAGCACCATTTATTGAAGAGAGCCTCCTTTTTCCATTTAATCCTTTGGGCCCCCTTATCAAAGATTAGATGCCCATACGTGTTGGGATTTACTTCTGGGCTTTCAATTCTGTTCCACTGGTCTGTGTGCCTATTTTTGTTCCAGTACCATGCTGTTTTGATGATGATGGCTTTATAATATAGTTTGAGGTCTGGGAGTGTGATGCCTCCATTTCTGTTTCTTTTCCTCAAGATGGTTTTGGCAATTCTAGGTGTTTTCAGGTTCCAGATAAATGATTGTAGTGTTTGTTCTATTCTCTTAAAGAAGCTTGGTGGAACTTTGATGGGTATTGCATTAAATTTGTATATGGCTCTGGGGAGAATATTCATTTTGATGATGTTTATTCTTCCAATCCATGAGCATGTGATATCTTTCCATTTCTTGGTATCAGTTTCTATTTCCTTGAGTAGCGACTCATAGTTTTCAGCATACAAGTCTTTCACTTCTTTGGTCAACTTTATTCCTAGGTATTTGATTGATTTTGCTGAAACAGTAAATGGGAGTGATTTCTGGATGTCTTCTTCTTCAGATTTAGTGTTTGCATAAAGAAATGCCACTGATTTTTGTACATTGATTTTGTAGCCTGATACCTTGCTATATTGCCTAATAACTTCCAGTAATTTTCTACTGGATTCTTTAGATATTTCTATGTATACTATCATATCATCTGCAAATCCTTATGTTTTTGTTCATTAATCCTTTCTTAAATAAAAAATTTTAAAAAAAAGAAAAGAGGGAATACTTACTTTTCCTATCAAAAATAGAACTTGAATATTCAAGTTCTTGATGGAGACCTTTTGAGTCTATACAGGCCCCCAAAAATGTATATTACCCAAGATAAGAGATTGATTTGTAGGTATGATTTGAAATCAGAAAAGCTAGGCAACAGAAACTGAGTTGTGAAAACCATGTAATATAAACTATCAAGAATCCATCATACCAAAAACAAATGTGTTAAAATGTCAAACTTCATTTTTTTTTACTAGGTTTTACTACATATGTCCTTATGCATCCAAGGAATTAGTATGTATGGTATTCATTCAACAAAAGCACTATGCAATGAGAAGCTATTGCCTACCTCACAGTTGATTGTGCAGGGATTTGAAACTGATAACTTGAAATTGACATTGCTGGCATATTTATCCCATGGAATTCGGTAAAGGAGACCAATTAATTGTTTTTTTTTTAACACCTTCAGTACTTTCAAACATTTACCAGCATACTATTTTCTTACAGTATAGGAAAGACATGTCTCTGATATCTGATTACTGTAAAAAATGGCGACTAATCCCTAGCACTGCAAAAACGGTATCTTCTGTTTTCCATCTACACCATGCCTCGGCCTCGCGTGAGCTTAATGTGCAGCTTGGCGATACGAGAATCCGGCATGAAGCCCAGCCAGTCTATCTTGGCGTTACTCTCGATCGCACCCTATCATTTCACAAACATCTCATAAAAACTGCAGCAAAGGTGGGCGCGAGGAATAACATCATTGCAAGACTGGCCAGCTCCTCATGGGGCGCGAGCGCTTCCACACTACGATCATCAACTCTGGCATTATGCTATTCCACTGCAGAATACTGTGCCCCAGGATGGTTTCGTAGCCCCCATGTCCACCTGGTCGATTCCAAATTATATTCCTCCATGAAGATAATTTCTGGAACCATCCGTTCCACCCCGCTTCCGTGGCTGCCAGTTCTTAGCAACATCGCCCCGCCAGATATTCATCGGGATGCGGCATCATCTAAGTTCATTTCCCACGTCTTTGCTCAACCAGACCTGCCAATATACGCGGATATCTTCGCCCACCCTGTCCAACACTTGACGTCTCGTCACCCAATCTGGTCCCCTACGCCCACACTGAACTTCTCTGTTCCAGACTCTTGGAAACAGAGTTGGCAGTCAGCTGAGGTCAAGAACAAACACCTCATCACAGACCCCTGCGAGCGTCAACCCGGCTTTGACCTAGCACATTATGATTGGGCCCTCCTCAATCGCTATCGAACAGGCCATGGCCGGTGCGCCGCTATGTTCCATCGCTGGGGAGCCAGAGATGACCCGAACTGCCCCTGCGGCTCCAGACAGACTATGACCCACATAGTCAACGACTGCCACCTCTCCAGATTCAAAGGAGGTCTCGAAACCTTACATCAGGCTCAACCTGACGCTGTTGACTGGCTACGGAAGAAGGGCAAACGCTAGAAGAAGAAGAACAGTATAGGAATTTTACTCTTCCAAAATGTAAACAGATCTAAAAGACCTGTGCTATCCTCTTTCTGTCTTTTGCCATTCAGCACAATTTTGTTTCTTTGTTTGTGTCATTATTTGTGTCTCCATGAAGGTATTTCTTTCTTATTCCATGTAGTTGGGCCACAGAGTAGGGGTCTCAAGCCATCTTCCTTCCCTGGCCTTACAGGTGGGCTTATAGCTTGAGTCTGAACATAATACTCCATGACCATCATGAGAAGTTCAGACATAAACACATGGAACCAATCAGGTTCAGAGCTCTTAAAATGTAATTTTGAATCCTGGCAGTAGTTAAGAGCAGCAGATACAAACTTCAGCCTACCGTTGGCCATCTCCCCCAGACTGGACTACACCTGGAGAAAAGTAAGTCTCTAATGATATTATTTAAAACTTGCTTGAAGCCAGAAGCTCCTTGGACTTCCCAGTTACCTAACTATATGACCAATAACATCTTATCTTGAATAAAATGTCATGTAATGTTACCTATTCATGAGAGGAACTTTTCTGGGTCTTCTTAGGTTATTGTGACAGAGATACATATAAAGAGTTACACAGATCTGTATAACATGTTCTATAAAAGTGCGCTTAGTATGTTTATCCATAAGAATTGTAGGTACACCATAAAGTCCTTAATCAGATCTTCTCTATTTTGACCTAGATACCCTCCTCACATACTTCCTGTTACACTTCCCTCAATCACTCTAACTCTAAACATGTCAGATAAAGTAAGGACTACAGAAGCTGGATAAGGACAAAAGACCAGCATATTCTAATGATGGTCCTTTTGGTCACTACCAGGCCACCCTGGTATCATCCAGGACCCTAGTCAGGGAATCCTGGGATTCCCACACGGATATGATGGGCCTAGACCTCTAACAGATCTCTCTCTCTCTCCACCATCACTGATCATCTCCATCAGGAACAACATAGTGGACCCTCTCGTGGACCTCTACAGGAATAACATGGAATGTAGAATAACAGTGGTAGAAATTGCCCCATTCTCTAAAGGGAGGATGGGTCAACATACTCTGTCACTTGAAGGAAGACTGGTCCTGAAATGAGTGCAGCTTAGAATGTTCCTAGATATGACCATGGAATTCAAGCTCAGACCTACAGGTCTATACAAATAGACATGCACCCTGGGTCAGATTGATGGGGTTTACAGTTAATGGTATTTATATACTTTTCCCATATTTGGGAGATACTCTTTGCCCTGATCCAACTTTCTGGACCTATCTCCTTCTCACACACTCCTCCCAAATGATACCTTTTTTTGTTTTTGCCTCCAGGGTTATCACTGGGGCTCGGTACCTGCACTATGAATGCACTGCTCCTGGAAGCTATTTTTTTCCCTTTTGTTGCCCTTGTTGTTTTATCATTGTGGTTATTATTGATGTTGTTGTTGGGTAGGACAGAGAGAAATTGAGAGAAGAGGGGAAGACTGAGAGGGGGAGAGAAAGAAAGACACCTGTAGAACTGCTTCATGGCTTGTAAAGCAACCCCTCTGCAGGTGGGGAACAGGGGGCTTAACCCACTGCACCACAACCCAGCCACCCCAAACAATACTTTTATCCCACCTGCATGTTAACTGTCCAGCCAAGCCAAAAATTAGTAAAGTCATGGGCCAATCAGAATATACCTAAAAGACTTCCTAGCTTCTTCCAACATGAAGACCCCAAATCTCATCTGCTATATTCTTACCTTTAGGGTCCTGATTATTAAACAATTTGTTCTGCTTTATATTTTAATGCTTTTCAGCCACCAAGTTGCAGATGACACCATGATTCAAACATTTCAAATCCCTGAGAGCTAACACACTAGAAAAAAACAAACACGGGTAGCCAATGGCTTAAGTGCACATGGTGCAAAGAAGCAAGGACCAGAGGAAGGATCCCAGTTTGAGCCCCCGGCTCCCCACCTGCAGGGCAGTCGCTTCACAGGTGGTGAAGCAGGTCTGCAGGTGTTTATCTTTCTCTCCTTCCTCCTCTCTGTCTTCCCCTCCTCTCTCCATTTCTCTCTGTCCTATCCAACAACGACATCAATAATAACCACAACAATAAAACAACAAGGGCAACAAAAGGGAAAAATGTTCTCCAAGAGCAGTGGATTCATGTTGCAGGCACTGAACCCCAGCAATAACTCTGGAGGGGACAAGAAAAAAAAAAAAAGAACAGGGAAGCTTCCAATAGAGAAGACGGGATACAGAACTCTGCTGTTGTGAATTGTATAGAATGTATCTCTCTTATCCCACAATCTTATCAATCACTATTAAATCACTAATAAAATAAATTTTAAAAAGAATTGTGTATAAAGCTGTGTGATCTTGCATTTAAAGGGCTTGATGCTTTAAAGTTCATGAAAGATGAGATAATAAAATACCTACAGTTCTGTGCCCATAATTTATGTCAATGTTGTGTGGAATTCAGTAAGAGAATGCTCAGAGAATCTTTGTTGATAGAAGAGCTGTCTCTTGAAGGCTGTGCAGTCAGCAGTAACATGATGCTGATTCAGCAGTTTCCACTAATACCCCGTAGTTTTCTTTGTGAAAAAGGCATATGGACAATGCCATCTGATGTAAGGCAGAGTAAGCAGATTCAATAAATAAAGAAATTTGGAATTATCAGTATTCTGTTTGACCTTGAGAATTGAAGTCGTTTCTGTGTAAACAAATTTCCCATTTCTAGGTCTCTGGGCTCATTGGAACCAAGCAAGAAAAATAACTTACCATGATGTACAACATGCAGAAAAAAAAATAAGGTTAATCACTGACTATTTGCATGGCAATTTAAGGCTAAAATTAAAAATTTTAATTTTTAAGCATGTCCATCTACAGCAGCATCCAATAAGAAAGCATTTGTCTACACGAAAATAAGTCCTCATCTCAGATGGAATCTGTCTGGGGGAACACTTGGGAACCCCTTCACATTCCAGAAATGAAAGAGCAGCTGTAAGGTGAGCGCTTCTGAACTTCTCTCTACCCTTTTACTTGTGCTTCCTTATGGGAATTGGGATGCATTGGATCGACCTTCTCGTGGTGCATCCCGTGAGTACCCATTCATTGGGGAAACTGACGATCCTTCCTAGCCCGACTGAATCCACATGGATCCCAGTCACTTTCAAAGCCAGCAGCAAGCAGCTTCTGACAGCTTTCAACCTGACCTGTTGACTGGCTACGGAAAAAGGGCAAACGCTAGAAGAAGAAGAATGGGAATGAAAGCCAATCTGCCTGACATGAAAAACTAGTCTGACACATATCTACCAAGATGACCAGGGTGGGAATGAGGCATAGTTGTAACACTGTCTCTCATTTGGCCCCGTCTACTCAGCCAGTTGCTAGGAACAAAACAGCACCTTTCAACAAGGAACATGTACTCCTAGGACAGAGAAAGTAGCATGTGAGAAGCTAAGGACCATTGCAGGAGTCCAGCATTTTGGAGGGCTTCCTTATTTATTTACTTACTTATTTATTTTTATTTCATTATTGGGGAATTAATGGTTTATACTCCACAGTAAAATACAGTAGTTTGTACATGTGTAATATTTCTCATTTTTCCACATGACAATTCAACCCCCATTAGGTCCTCCTCTGCTGGCATGTTTTGGAGGGCTTTCTAAAACTGATGCCTTTTGGGATTTGGTAACTAATTGCCATGGTCAACAAGCTTTATTGTCTAAGTATTAATTATAATTTTACCCAGTACTTAAAGCACAGAGTCCAGTTTATGCTTAGAATTCATTCTGAGATCATTATAAATTTTCTAGAACCTAAACCTGGGAAAGACAAAATGCTCTTGTGTGTAGAAAAATTCACTCATGTTTATGAGGCAAAAAATTTCTGAAAACTTGGTCTAACAGAGTAGCTTCATTTTTTTTCTTTGGGAACTCCAGAGGGCTAAATTCCCCACTGGAGTGTGGAAAGGCTTATCTCAAGGCAACAAGAACTTCTGAAGGCCTGAACACGAGTATATGTAAAACTAACAATTCTTGATTAAAAACCCTTTGTAAATCATGAATTCACCTATAAAATAGCATGTATCTATGTGGAAAGAGGCAAATAAAGGGTATAGTTGCTGGTACTACTACTTGTGGAATTTAAAAAATATATATGATAGGACCAAATTCCATTACACCTTTTATGAGGGAAATCCAAATTAAATGAGCAAAAACAAAATTAAATGAGCTAAAACAAAAACAATTCAGTGGGACTACATCAAATTGAAGAGTTTCTGCACAGCAAAAGAAATCATCACCCAAACAAAGAGACTCCCCTCACAGAATGAAAGAAGATCTTCACATGCCATACATTAGACAAGAGACAAATAACCAAAATATACAAATATCTCACCAAACTTAGCAACAAAAAAGCAAATGATCTCATCCAAAAATGGGCAGAGGATATGAACAGAATATTCACTACTTCCATCTTCTTTTCCTTTCCAAGTTACACATACACCTATTACTACATACAAATGTCCCTCCCTCTATCTGCTTTTCTAGAAAAAACTGACTCATCAAACCATTTACTTTATATATGTACACACATTTTATATTTATAAGATAATACCCTTAATCCTCACAATTTATCCAAATCTCACCTGGTTATTTATAAAGATGCCCAGCAGAACCAGTAATAAAGTGGATGAATGAGACCCATGTCCCATGACAACTCATTCAGAGACAGAAGCTAACCCACCCAGCTGGATCTGGGCTGCCTCTAACTACCCCTCCACAGAACCTCTCTTCCATTAATAATACTAATACTTCATAAAAAGTAAAAAGCCATTTGTCCTTCTTTACACCTTACTGCTTTTCAGCCACCAAGCAGCAGACAACTATGATTCCATCCTGACTCCCCTGGGCAAATGACCTCACCAATGTGTCCTGAAGTCTCGTCATTCCAGAGCCCTACCCCACTAAGGAAAGACAGAAACAGACTAGGAGTATGGATCCCTCTGCCAATGCTCATATCCAAAGGATAGGTAATCACAGTATCCAGACCTTCTACTGTATGCACCCCATAAAGAATTTTGGTCCAAACTCCCAGAGGAATAAAGAATAGGAAAGTTTCTCATGGAGGGGATGGAACACAGAACTCCAGTGGTGGAAACTTTGTGGAATTGTACCCATTATCTTGCAATCTTGTTAACCATTATTAAATCACTAATAAAATTTTAAGTAAGAACCAGTATGAGTAAATAAAATGTATGTCTTCATCTACTTTATATATTTTTTGCTACCTACGATAGGCTTCAGACACAGTAGCACTTGATCAAATTTAAAGAACAAATGAGCTGGCATGCGCATAATCACTCTATAAACTGCAAATTGTGATAAAAATGCAACAAAGAGTAGCTGAGGTGTTGCACTGAGCTGAACTATTTCATACAATAGAATGTCTGCCCTGTTTCTCTAGTAAATTTGAAATTGCTGAAACAATAGACTTCTCAGTAATCTAACAGTTAGTTAGCTAGTGACTTCTATTTACTGGCAATTTATCATTGGGTGAACTGAAAACAGTCCACCAAGAGGAAAGAGATAGAGTGCAAACTCAAATCTGAGACTCTTGTCTAAAACTATTCACAATTCCCAATGTCCTCCAAACATGATAACAGAAGTTTCTTCTTGAAATGAAAAACCCATGGGCTGCTGGCAGACACCCACTTCCTCATTCCAGCATCCAATCCAGTATCAGAGTGGCAGGCTCTGATGGTAGCCAACCTGCTCTCACCTTTATTGTCAGCACCTTGATAGGCTCTGTGTGTGATCGATCAGCTTGTGCTGTGCCCAGTTTAAAACGGATAAAAGCTGGGTGCTGCAGGACAAGTGTGTGCAGGTCTGGTAGGAGTCAGCCTGTAGCCCCTTAATGTAAAATAAATGTGACTCACTGTCCTCTTTGTGACCTCAGGGCTTGTTCTTTGGTTATTTTTAAGCTATATTACAGAATTTTCTGTTTCTGACTTATTTCATTGAAGATGACTTTAAAATTTATGCAGAAAAGATATCTGCCAATATTGTCCTCTAAGTATCTGATAGTTTCTGGTCTAACATCCAAGTCCTTGATCCACTTGGAATTTACTTTTGTATTTGGTGAAATACAGTGGTTCAGTTTCATTCTTTTGCATGTTTCAATCCATTGTTCGCAACACCATTTGTTGAAGAGTCTCTGCTTTCCGCATTTAATAGTCTGGGCACCTTTGTCAAAGATTAGATGACCGTAGGTGTGGGGGCTCACGTCTAGGCTCTCAATTCTATTCCACTGGTCAGTGTGACTATTCATGTTCCAGAACCAAGCAGTTTTGATTACAATGGCCCTATAATACAATTTGAGATCTGGGAGTGTGATGCCTACAGTTCTGTTCTTTTTTCTCAAGATTGTTTTGGCAATTCTAGGTCTTTTCTGGTTCCAGATAAACATTTGTAGCATTTATTCTTTTCTCCTAAAAATGTGCTTGGGATCTTTATGGGGATAGTATTAAATCTGTATATGGATCTGGGTAGTATATTCATTTTGATGATGTTAATTCTTCCAACCCATGAACATGGAATATCTTTCCACTTCTTTGTGTCTTTTTCAATTTCCTTGAGTAGTGACTCATAATTTTCACTATACAAGTCTTTCACTTCTTTGGTTAGGTTTACTCCTAGATATTTTATTGTTTTTGTTGCTATAGTAAAAGGAATTGATTTCTGGATTTCAATTTCTTCTAACTTAGTGTTTGCATAGAGGAATGCCACTGACTTTTGAATGTTAATTTTATAGCCTGACACCTTACTGTATTGCCCGATGATTTCCAAAAGCTTCTTGCTGGATTCCTTAGGTTTTTCTGTGTATACTATCATGTCATCTGCAAATAGGGAGAGTTTGACTTCTTCTCTTCCTATCTGTATCCCTTTAATTCCTTGCTCCTGCCTCATTGCTATGGCAAAAACTCCCAACACTATGTTGAACAGTAATGGTGATAGTGGGCAGCCCTGTCTAGTACCTGATCTGAGTGGAAATGCTTACAGTTTTTCACCATTGATCACCATTCATCATAATGTTGGCTGTAGGTTTGTTACATATAGACTCCACTATCTTCAGGAATTTTCCATCTATTCCCATTTTTTGTAGTGTTTTGATCATAAAGGGACGTTGTATTTTGTCAAAGGCTTTCTCTGCTTCTATTGAAATGACCATGTGGATTTTGGTCTTGCTTTTATCAATGTGGTGGATCACATTGATTGATTTACATATATTAAACCAACCTTGTATGCCTGGGATAAACCCCACTTGGACATGATGAACAATCTTTTTAATATACTACTGTATCCGGTTGGTTAGAATTTTGTTCAATATTTTAGCATCTATGTTCATCAGAGATATTGGTCTGTAGTTTTCTTTTTTGGTTGTGTCCCTGTCTGCTTTTGGTATCAGAGTGATGTTGGCTTCATAGAAGCTGGCAGGGAGTATTCCAGTGTCTTCAATATTCTGGAAGACTTTTAAAAGTAGAGGTATTGGTTCCTCTTTGAAGGTTTTGTAGAATTCATTTGTAAAACCATCTGGTCTAGGACTTTTATTTTTGGGGAGATTTTTGATAACTGTTTCAATTTCATTAGCTGTGATGGACCTGTTCATGTTATCCACTTCCTCTTTACTTAGTTTTGGAAGTTGGTAGGTATCTAGGAAATCGTCCATTTCTTCCAGGTTCTCTAGCTTGGTGGCATATAGTTGTTCATAGAAGCCTGGCATGATATGTTGAATTTCTGCAATGTCTGTTGTGATATCTCCTTTTTCATTCATAATCCAATTTATTTGGGTCTTCTCCCTTTTTTGTTTTGCGAGTCTGGCTAAAAGTTTTTCAACTTCACTCTTTCAAAAAACCAACATTTACTTTTGTTGATCTTTTGTATGGTTTTCTTATTCTCAATGTTATTTATTTCTGCCCTAACTTTAGTGATATCTGTTCTTCTGGTTGCTTTTGGGTTCCTTTGTTCTTCTTCTTCTAGGTCTAAGATGTGCAATCAGGCTGTTTGTGCTTTTTCTTGTTTCCTAATGTGTGCTTGTATGGCTATGAACTTCCCTCTCAGTACTGCCTTAGCTGTGTCCCAAATATTTTGATTGCTTGTGTCTTCGTTTTCATTGAACTCTCGAAATGTTTTGATTTTTTCCTTGATTTCCTCTTTGACCCAGAGGTTGTTAAGAAGTGTACTGTTGAGCTTCCACATTTTGGGACTGTTACTAATCTTTTGTTGACTGTTAAGTGTTAGTTTAATTCCACTGTGGTCTGAGAAGATGCTTGGGATGATTTCAGTGCTCCTGAATTTGCTGATGCTGTCTTTGTGGCCTAACATGTGACCCATGTGGATTTGAGTAGAATGTATATTCCAGTTTCTTGGGATGAATGACTCTGAAAATGTCCAATAGTTCCAGTTTATCTATCTCTTCGTTTAGCTCCCTCTTTACTGATTTTCTGCATGGATGATCTGTCAAGTTGAAAGAGTGGGGTGTTGAAGTCCCTTACTATGACTGTGTTGCTGTTAATATATTGCTGTAGCTCTTTCAGTAGACATTTGATGTATTTAGATGGCTTCTCATTGGGTGCATAGATGTTCTTCTTCTTCTAGTGTTTGCCTTTCTTCCGTAGCCAGTCAACAGCGTCAGTTTGAGCCTGATGTAAAGTTTCGAGACCTCCTTTGAATCTGGAGAGGTGGCAGTCGTTGACTATGTGGGTCATAATCTGTCTGGAGCCGCAGGGGCAGTTCGGGTCGTCTCTGGCTCCCCAGCGGTGGAACATAGCAGTGCACCGGCCACCGGCCATGGCCAGTTCGATAGCGATTGAGGAGGGCCCAATCATAACATGCTAGGCCAAAGCCGGGTTGACGCTTGCAGGGGTCTGTGATGAGGTGTTTGTTCTTGACCTCAGCTGACTGCCAGCTCTGTTTCCAAGAGACTGGAACAGAGAAGTTCAGTGTGGGCGTAGGGGACCAGATTGGGTGATGAGACGTCAAGCGTTGGACAGGGTGGGCGAAGATATCCGCGTATATTGGCAGGTCCGGTCGAGCGTAGACGTGGGAAATGAACTTAGATGATGCCGCATCCCGACGAATATCTGGCGGGGTGATGTTGCTAAGAACTGGCAGCCATGGAACCGGGGTGGAACGGATGGTTCCAGAAATGATCCTCATGGAGGAGTATAATTTGGAGTCAACCAAGTGGACATGGGGGCTACGGAACCATACTGGGGCACAGTATTCTGCAGTGGAATAGCATAATGCCAGAGATGATGATCGTAGTGTGGAAGCACTTGCGCCCCATGAGGAGCTAGCCAGTCTTGCAATGATGTTATTCCTCGCGCCCACCTTTGCTGCAGTTTTTATGAGATGTTCGTGAAATGACAGAGTGCGATCAAGAGTAACGCCAAGATAGACTGGCTGGGCTTCATGCCAGAATCTCGTATCGTCAAGCTGCACATTAAGCTCACACGAGGCTGAGGCATGGTGTAGGTGGAAAACAGATGATACCGTTTTTGCAGTGCTAGGGATTAGTCGCCTTTTTTTACAGTAATCAGATATCAGAGACATGTCTTTCGTGAGTGTTTCCTCGAGGATGTCGAACTTGGATGCCTGAGTTGCACAGCAGATGTCATCAGCGTAGATGAACTTCCTTGAAGAAGTTTCTGGGAGGTCATTGATGTAAATATTAAATAGTGTAGGAGCCAGAACAGAGCCCTGGGGGAGGCCACTTGAGACAAGTCTCCATCTGCTAGACTTGTCACCCAGATGTACCCTGAATCTTTTGCTTTGGAGAAGAAATGATATAGATGTTAATAATTGTTAAGTCCTCTTGATTGACTGATCCTCTGAGCATTAAGTAGTGTCCATTCCTATCTTTTTTTAATATTATCTATTTTAAAGTCTATTGTGTCAGATATGAGAATAGCTGTTCCTGCCCTTTTTTGTGGGCCATTGGCTTGTATGATAGTTTTCCATCCTTTCACTTTGAGTCTGTGTTTGTCTTGTTGAGTTAGGTGGGTTTCCTGTAGACAGCATATTGTTGGGTTGTATTTTCTGATCCCCCTTCCTACTCTGTGTCTTTTAATAGGTGAATTCAGGCCATTGATATTTATTGATATCAAAGATTGAAGATATTTTAATGCCATGCTTGTAGACTTTTAGAGTGTTCTGATATATGACCTATTTATGGTCATATATCAGAACATATATGTTCTGATATATGGTCATATATCAGAACATATATGACTGTTTATAGGAGACCTTTCAGAACTTCTTTCAGGGCAAGCTTGGTGGTAGTTGATTCCTTCAACTGTTGCTTGTCTGAGAAGGTTTTGATGCCTCCATCTAGTCTGAATGACAGTCTAGCAGGATATAGTATTCTTGGTTGAAAGCCTTTCTCATTGAGCACTCGACAGATATCTTGCCATTCTCTTCTGACCTGTAGTGTCTGTGTGGAGAAGTCTGCTGCTAATCTTATGGGTTTTCCTCTGTAGGTGACTCTTTGTTTTTCTCTTGCAGCTTTCAGGATCCTTTCTTTATCCTTATTCCTTCCCATTCCAAATATGATGTGTCTTTAAGACTGGGTTAGTTCTGTTTGGGACCCTCTGGGATTCTTGAATCTTTATGTCTTTGATGTTGTCTAGACTAGAGAAGTTTTCAGCTATTATGGCCTGAAGAATGCTTTCTTCCTCTCCCTCTCTTTCTTCCTCTGGTAAGCCAATAATGTGTATATTGTTTCTTTTGAAGTCATCCCATAGGACTCTGTTGTTGTTCTCAGCATCTCTTAGTCTCTTTTTGAGAGCTCTTACTTCTTTTTTAGTTGTCTCTTAATTCATCCTCGATTTTGCTAATTCTGTCTTCAGCCTCACTGATTCTATTCTCTCTGCCTCTACTGTTTTCCGGAGTTCATCTATTTTGTTACCCTGTTCTGATACTGTTTTAGCTTGTTCAGCTAGTTATTTTCTTAGCTGAGCTATTTCAGCTTTCAGCTCTGTAATAACTTTGAGATAATTAGTGTTTTCTTCCAGAGTCTCATTTTTTGTTCCTGTATTTCTGATTACAATTCTTTCAAATTCTTTACTCACTCCTGTGATTATTTCCTTAGCTAGTGTTTGGATGCTGAACTCGTTATTCTGTGCTTCACCCTTTGGGAGACTTTTAGCTGGACTCTTGTCCTGGTTTGTTTCTCCATTATTTCTTGTTGGTTTAACCATTTTTTATATTATGTTTTGAGTTCCCTCTCTCAGTACTTTTCAAATTACTGATCCAGAGATGCTGATTGTTTTATACTTTGCCCAATCACTTAATAAACATTTGGGGGGCACTTGATGCATTCTGTACTTTGCTAAAGGGGAGGAAGTAAGCAGCGAGCCAGTTTAAGTGATCTCTAGCTTCATGGAGTGCTTGGGGAATGTGTGTGTTTGTCTTCCTAGGTGACCTGACTGGAAAGGTTGAGTCCTGCAGGGCTTTCCTTTCCTTTCTCTTTTTTTCTAATAGTTATTTATTTATTCCCTTTTGTTGCCTTGTTTTTATTGTAGCTATTATTGTTGTTATTATTTATGTCGTTGTTGGATAGGACAAAGAGAAGTGAAGAGAGGAAGGGAAGGTAGAGAGGGGGAGAGAAAGATAGACACCTGCTGACCTGTTTTACAGCTTGTGAAGCAACTACCCTGTTGGTGGGGAGCCAGGGGTTCAACTGGGATCCTTATGCTGGTCCTTGCACTTTGTGCCACATGCACTTAACCTGCTGTGCTACTTTTCTATAGAACTGGGAATCCTGTTAATTTATTCTCAAACATCCCAAAAGTGTGGGTTCTGATTCTGTACCCCAAACTTCAAGCATTCTAAAAGAATTTTTATCTCTGGAAATTGTACTTCCTGGAATGCAAAATTTATTACTTTATCTATGAAAATTCTCAGTTATTTAAAAGATGTAAGATAATGTGTTTAGGAGAAATGCCTTCCACCAAATGATTCACAAGTTTAATCTACAGTCTGGAAGTGGAGAGTAATTTATTATCCGGGGGGGGATGTTTGTCTTCAGGGTACAATAATATATTTTTTTTTTATTTTATTTATTCCCTTTTGTTGCCCTTGCTGTTTTGTTTTTTTGTTGTTGTTGTAGTTATTATTGTTGTTGTCTTTGTTGGATAGGACAGAGAGAAATGGAGAGAGGAGAGGAAGACAGAGAGGAGGAAAGATAGACACCTGCAGACCTGCTTCACCGCCTGTGAAGCAACTCCCCTGCAGGTGGGGAGCCGGGGTTCGAACCGGGATCCTTATGCCGGTCCTTGTGCTTTGCGACATCTGTGCTTAAGCCGCTGCGCTACAGCCTGACTCCCTTCAGGGTACAATAATTACTCAAGTGTTGGACCTGGAAGTTAGCAAAGTGGTAACAAACGAAACTTGTGTGTGAGTGGTCCCAGATTTGATCCCTGCCTCCACCAGTAGTTAGAGCTAAGAAGAGTTATAGAAAAAAATTGCTGATGTATTTTTTCTTTATCCTTCTTGAAGTCACTCCTTCTCTTGCCATACTACTTTCCATTTCTGAGTGTTTTTCTAATATTTGATCTGACAGACTGGAAAACAAGCTCACATTCAAAGTCTTGGTAAAAACCTAAAACCATTAGAGATTAACTTGGGGGGTCCTGAATTGGAATTGGTAAGATTGAATCTGAATACCTCTTAAATACACAGAGAATATTACAGTAAGAAAAAGAAAAGAGGGTGGGGGAGATAGCGTAATGGTTATGCAAACAGACTCTCATGCCTGAGGCTCCAAAGTCCCAGGTTCAATCCCCCGCACCACCATAAACCAGAGCTGAGCAGTGCTCTGGGGTTTCTTTCTGTGTCTCTGTCTGCATCTTTCTCAAAAATAAAATAAATAAAATATTTAAAAAAAAAAAAAAAAAAAAAAAAAAGAAAAAGAAAAGAATGGGGCCAGGTGGTGGTGCACCTGGTTAAGCACACACATTACTGTGCAAAAGAACCTAGTTTCAAGCCCCTGGTCCCCACCTGCAGAGGGAGAGCTTCACAAGTGGTGAAGCAGGGCTACAGGCGTCTTACTGTCTCTTTCCTCTCTACCCCTCCCCTCCCAATTTCTCTGTCTTTATCCAATAATAAAAATGAAAAAAAAAAAGAAAAGACGAGAGGAAGGAAGGAAAGAAAAAGGAAGGGATGGATGAAAGAACGGTAAAGAAGAAAGGGAGAAGAAAATTAAAGTCTACTTATAATTTATGACTGGATATATTATGGTCACTACTGATTAAAATACAAACTGTTGAATTTTCTTTTTATACTGATAGCACACAAAAATGAAAGTTCAAAAAAATTTTTCATTTGTGGGGGCCAGGTGGTAGTGTAGCAGATTAAGCACAAATGGTGCAAAGTGCAAGGACCTACGTAAGAATCCCGGTTCTAGCCCCCAGCTCCCCACCTCCGGGGGAGGGGGGGGTCACTTCACAAGTAGTGAAGCAGGTCTGCAGGTGTCTTTCTCTCCCCATCTCTGTCTCTTCCTCCTTCTCTCTGTCCTATCCAACAACAACAGCAATGACAACAGTAAATACAAGGGCAACAAAATAGGAATAAATAGCCTCCAGGAGCAGTGGATTCGTATTGCAGGTACCCAGCCCCAGCAATAACACTGGAGGCAAACATATATTTCATTTTGCAAAGGGTCAGTTGTATGGTGAACCACGTTATTGAACTTATAGTGGTTAGCAAATACATAGAGTAATATTAAAACTCATTAAAATTCTAACAATAAATATTCTAAAAGATATTCAAAAGCTTCCGGCTGAAAAAATTCTATAAATTTATTAAAAATATTTTAAAGTGTTTTTTCACAGATTGGAATATTCAATGTTGCAAAAATACTGGTCATAAAAAATGCTTTACAAATTAAAAACAATCCCAATTAAAATCCCACTAAAACTCTTGGTGAGAATTGAAAAACTATTACTGGGAGTCGGGCTGTAGCGCAGCGGGTTAAGCACAGGTGGCGCAAAGCACAAGGACTGGCATAAGGATCCTGGTTCGAACCCCGGCTCCCCACCTGCAGGGGAGTCGCTTCACAGGCGGTGAAGCAGGTCTGCAGGTGTCTATCTTTCTCTCCCCATCTCTGTCTTCCCCTCCTCTCTCCATTTCTCTCTGTCCTATACAACAACGACAACAACAATAATAACTACAACAATAAAACAACAAGGGCAACAAAAGGGAATAAATAAAGAAAAGAAAAAAAAAGAAAAACTATTACTAAAGTAAGGAGCCAAGACAGCCTTGAAGAAAAAGAGAGAAGGCAAGCCAGAGAAGGGAGCTGTAGGGGTAGAGGAGAACAGGAGAAGAGGGTGGATAGACAGCTCACTGGGACTATGATAGTGGTCTGGTGCTGTGATTTCTCTACTTCTCTCTCTCTCTCTCTCTCTCTCTGTGTGTGTGTGTGTGTGTGTGTGTGTGCACATGGATCTATCTATCTGAAAGAAAAAGCTGACCCAGGAGCAGTGAAGACCAACCCTATTGAGGCTCTAGCTTTGGAAAACAAAATTTAAAAAAATTAAAAAATGAAGAAAGAAGGAAAATGAGGAAAAAGGGGACAAAATGAAGTTATATTACCTGTTATAAAAGTATCATGCATAAAAAGTTTGAACTGCCCTAAAGCAACCAGAAAGACAGAAATCACTAAAGTTAGGGCAGAAATAAATAACATTGAGAATAGGAAAACCATACACAAGATCAATGAAAGTAAATGTTGGTTCTTCGAAAGAGTAAACAAAATCGACAAACCTTTAGCCAGACTCACAAAACAAAAAAGGGAGAAGACCCAAATAAATCGGATAGTAAATGAAAGAGGAGATATCACAACAGACACCGCAGAAATTCAACATATCATGCGAGGCTTCTATGAACAACTATATGCCACCAAGTTAGAGAACCTGGAAGAAATGAATGATTTCCTAGATACCTACCAACTTCCAAAACTAAGTAAAGAGGAAGTGGATAACATGAACAGGCCCATCACAGCTAATGAAATTGAAACAGTTATCAAAAATCTTCCCAAAAATAAAAGTCCTGGACCAGATGGTTTTACAAATGAATTCTACAAAACTTTCAAAGAAGAACTAATACCTCTACTTTTAAAAGTCTTCCAGAAGATTGAAGACACTGGAATACTCCCTGCCAGCTTCTATGAAGCCAAAATCACCCTGATACCAAAAGCAGACAGGGACACAACCAAAAAAGAAAACTACAGACCAATATCTCTGATGAACATAGATGCGAAAATATTGAACAAAATTCTAGCCAACAGGATACAGTAGTATATCAAAAAAATTGTCCATCATGACCAAGTGGGGTTTATCCCAGGCATGCAAGGTTGGTTTAATATACGTAAATCAATCAATGTGATCCACCACATCAACAAAAGCAAGACCAAAAACCACATGGTCATATCAATAGATGCAGAGAAAGCCTTTGACAAAATACAACATCCCTTTATGATCAAAACACTACAAAAAATAGGAATAGATGGAAAATTCCTGAAGATAGTGGAGTCTATATATAGCAAACCTACAGCCAACATCATACTCAATGGTGAAAAACTGGAAGCATTTCCCCTCAGATCAGGTACTAGACAGGGCTGCCCACTATCACCATTACTATTCAACATAGTGTTGGAAGTTCTTGCCATAGCAATCAGGCAGGAGCAAGGAATTAAAGGGATACAGATTGGAAGAGAAGAAGTCAAACTCTCCTTATTTGCAGATGACATGATAGTATACATGGAAAAACCTAAGGAATCTAGCAAGAAGCTTTTGGAAATCATCAGGCAATACAGTAATGTGTCAGGCTATAAAATTAAAATTCAAAAGTCAGTGGCATTCTTCTATGCAAACACTAAGTTAGAAGAAATTGAAATCCAGAAATCAGTTCCTTTTTCTATAGCAACAAAAACAATAAAATATCTAGGAATAAACCTAACCAAAGAGGTGAAAGACTTGTATACTGAAAATTATGAGTCACTACTCAAAGAAATTGAAAAAGACACAAAGAAGTGGAAAGATATTCCATGCTCATGGGTTGGAAGAATTAACATCATCAAAATGAATATATTACCCAGAGCCATCTACAAATTTAATGCTATCCCCATCAAGATCCCAAGCACATTTTTTAGGAGAATAGAAAAAATGCTACAAATGTTTATCTGGAACCAGAAAAGACCTAGAATTGCCAAAACAATCTTGAGAAAAAAGAACAGAACCGGAGGCATCACACTGCCAGATCTCAAACTATATTATAGGGCCATTGTCATCAAAACTGCTTGGTACTGGAACATGAACAGACACACTGACCAGTGGAATAGAATTGAGAGCCCAGAAATGAGGCCCCACACCTATGGACATCTAATCTTTGACAAAGGGGCCCAGACTATTATATGGGGGAAGCAGAGTCTCTTCAACAAATGGTGTTGGAAACAATGGGTTGAAACATGCAGAAGAATGAAGCTGAATCACTGTATTTCACCAAATACAAAAGTAAATTCCAAGTGGATCAAGGACTTGGATGTTAGACCAGAAACTATCAGATACTTAGAGGAAAATATTGGAAGAACTTTTTTCCGCATAAATTTTAAAGACATTTTCAATGAAACGAATCCAATTACAAGGAAGACTAAGACAAGTATAAACCTATGGGACTACATCAAATTAAAAAGCTTCTTCACAGCAAAAGAAACCACTACCCAAATCAAGAGACCCCTCAAAGAATGGGAGAAGATCTTTACATGCCATACATCAGACAAGAATTTAATAACCAACATATATAAAGAGCTTGCCAGACTCAACAACAAGATAACAAATAACCCCATCCAAAAGTGGGGGGAGGAATTGGACAGAATATTCACCACAGAAGAGATCCAAAAGGCCGAGAAACACATGAAAAAATGCTCCAAGTCTCTAATTGTCAGAGAAATGCAAATCAAGACAACAATGAGATATCACTTCACTCCTGTGAGAATGTCACACATCAGAAAAGGTAACAGCAGCAAATGCTGGAGAGGGTGTGGGGTCAAAGGAACCCTCCTGCACTGCTGGTGGGAATGTCAATTGGTCCAACCTCTGTGGAGAACAGTCTGGAAAACTCTCAGAAGGCTAGAAATGGACCTTACCCTATGACCCTGCAATTCCCCTCCTGGGGATATATCCTAAGGAACCCAACACATCCATCCAAAAAGATCTGTGTACACATATGTTCTTGGCAGCACAATTTGTAATCGCCAAAACCTGGAAACAACCCAGGTGTCCAACAACAGATGAGTGGCTGAGCAAGTTGTGGTATATATACACAATGGAATACTACTCAGCTGTAAAAAATGGTGACTTCACCGTTTTCAGCCGATCTTGGATGGACCTTGAAAAAATCATGTTGAGTGAAATAAGTCAGAAACAGAAGGATGAATAGGGGATGATCTCACTCTCAGGCCGAAGTTGAAAAACAAGATTAGAAAAGAAAACACAAGTCGAACCTGAAATGGAATTGGAGTATTACACCAAAGTAAAAGACTCTGGGGTGGGTGGGTGGGTGGGGAGAATACAGGTCCATGAAAGATGATGAATGAAATAGTGGGGGTTGTATTGCTAAATGGGAATCTGGGGAATGTTATGCATATAAAAAAAAAAAAAAAAAAAGAAGTAGAAACGCAAAGCAGAAATTGCCTGAGTTTGGAGTATGGCACCAAAGTAAGAAAGCAGAAGTATACTAGAGTTTGCAGTGAGTACCTCCCTAATACTTCCTCTCCACTTTTCCAAGCTTTGGGTCCATGATTGCTCAACAATTTGTTTGACTTTGTATGTTAACTCTCTTTTCAGTCACCAGGTTCCAGGTGTCATCAGGATGCCGGCCAGACTTCCCTGGATTGAAGACACCACCAATGTGTCCTGGAGCTCAGCTTCCCCAGAGACCCATCCTACTAGGGAAAGAGAGAGGCAGACTGGGAGTATGGACCAACCAGTCAACGCCCATGTTCAGCGAGGAAGCAATTACAGAAGCCAGACCTTCTACCTTCTGCAACCCACAATGACCCTGGGTCCATGCTCCCAGAGGAATAGAGAATGGGAAAGCTATCGGGGGAGGGGGTGGGATATGGAGATTGGGCAGTGGGAATTGTGTGGAGTTGTACCCCTCCTACCCTATGGTTTTGTTAATTAATCCTTTCTTTAATAAAAAAAAAAAAAAAAGAGATACTGCCAACAGCTCAAAAAAAAAAAAAAAAAGTTTGAACTGGCACAAGCATACACATATGAATGGGCAGGATCAGAGTTACACATCTACTGTTCCTTGATACTGTTCCCACAGAAAAGGGGAAGACTGAAATTAACAAAGCAGTTAGATGTGAAGCCCAAGTTCATTCCTTTAAGAAAAAAATTTAATAGTGCCAACTCTGTAGGCTTGAACCTTGTGCAGGCCATTTCACTTAGGACTATGCACACTTAATCGAGTGTGCTGCAACCTCCCAGCACCCCTCCCTCTTATCACCCCCCCCCCCCCGTACCTTTTTTTTTAATCGCTACAACTAATTGTGGAAATCAACTGCATCTCCACACCCAACTTGTTGCCTGGCATAGAGTAGATAAGGAAGTGAACTAAGTCCAACACAGGCTACTGGTCATTACCCCCAAAGTAAGCTCAGCCACTGTCCTCAAGAACAAAAGCTCTTTACAGCTGCTAGAGAGATGACACCTGGAAAACAGTTGGCCTTTTCTGTCACCTTCCACAATCAGGGAAGAATAAGCACTCCTTACCTTTAAAAACACTCCAGTGTCAAGGCATAGACCGACCGTTTTCCGGTAGGGAAGCTGGAAGATGAAACACGCAGAGCTTTAGTTGGCCTTGGAAATCTAAGTAGGAAGTCAGATTAGGAACAAAGCTTAGACACAGGTCAGGAGAAATTTTGCAAATATTTTGATTCAAACATTTCAAATCCCTGAGAGCTAACGAACTAGCAGGAAACAAACAAGGGCTGGGCGGTAGCGCAGCCGGTTAAACGAACAAGATGAGAAGCACAAGGACCAGAGTAAGGATCCAGGTTTGAGTCCTGGACTCTCCGCCTGCATGGGGGTCGATTTACAAGCAGTGAAGCAGATCTGCAGGTGTCTATCTTTCTCTCCCCCCTCTGTCTTCCTCTCCTCTCTCAATTTCTCTCTGTTCTGTCCAACAACAGTAATAGCTATAACAACAAGGAACAAGGGCAACAAAAATGGGGAAAATAGCCTCCAGGAGCAGTGGATTCGTAGTGCAGGTACCACAGCAAAAACCCTGGAGGCAAAAAAACCCCAAAAAACAAAAACCCACAATACACACAAATATCATCTCATAAAGCTTTTCAGAGTCAGAGTCAGCCAGAAAAATATATATATAGCTAACAAATAAGTAGCTTATTTATTTGCAGTCTGACATGGATAATATCAATAGATAGTACATTTTAATACTGTATGACCTACCACTTTATATTCCTGAAAATTCTCCTCAACTCAAGCATGGAGCCTGATGGTCACATTAAACCACAGGACCTATGTCTTTATTCATAGCCGACTGATCTAGACTCACTCTAAGTCAGAACTGATTCTGTCACAATGGAGAAGAATAAGAAGGAGGAGGAGGAGAGGAAGAAGAGGAAGAAGGAGGAGAAGGGAGGAGAGGGAGAGGGGGAGGGGGTGGAAGGAGAGGAGGAGGAGCAGGAGGAGAAGAGGAAGAGGGAGAAGAAAGAAGAAGAAGAACAAGAACAAGAAGAAATAAAGAAAAAGTAGAGAAAAATAAAGAAAAAATAAAGAAATAAAGGTTTTCAGAAAGAGAAGACTCAGTCGGGGGCAGGGCGGTAGCATGCCCAGTTAAGTGCAGATAGCACTAAGCCCAAGTACCTGTTTAAAAATCCAGGTTTGTGTCCCCAACTCCCCACTTTCACAAGCATTTAAACAGGTCTGCTGATGTCTGTCTTTCTCTCTTCCTCTCTATCTCCCCCTCTTCTCTCAATTTCTCTGTCCTCCCCCCATGTGCCCATTACAAGTACATTATGCTTTATTCTTGGTTTTCAGTTAAACATTACCATCAGAAATAGAGACACCTAAGGAGGGAATGGGGACACAGAACTCTGGTGGTGGGAATGATGTGGAATTATACCCCTATTATCTTATCATTTTGTAAATCAATATTAACTCACTAATAAAAATTTAAAAATAGAGGCACCTAAATGACTGAAATCATTACATGATTAAAAAGTTCAGGTGAGGGAGTCAGGTGGTAGCACAGCAGGTTAAGCACACATGGTGCGAGTGAGGATCCCAGTTCGAGCCTCCGGCTCCCCACCTGCTCACAAGTGGTGAAGCAGGTCTGCAGGTGTCTATCTTTCTCTCCCCCTCTCTGTCTTCCCCTCCTCTCTCCATTTCTCTCTGTCCTATTCAACAATGATGACATCAATAACAACAACAATAATAACTACAACAATAAGGGCAACAAAAGGGAATAAATAAATATTAAAAAAAAAGTTCAAGTGACAGGTATAGAATCCAGACCATTAATTTTTACTCATATGATATTTTCCGCTGTGATTCACTTTACTTCTCTTTCCAGTTCTGCCTAGTCTCAGGCTAGTTTGCTTGCTAAGTCCTTACTGTTGGGACTTCATCAGATATGCCCTGAGGGAGTGGGAAGTAATGCTCTGTTCTGGCTCCTACGCTATTTAATATTTACATCAATGACCTCCCAGAAACTTCTTCAAGGAAGTTCATCTACACCAATGACATCTGCTGTGCAACTCAGGCATCGAAGTTCGACATCCTCGAGGAAACACTCACAAAAGACATGTCTCTGATATCTGATTACTGTAAAAAATGGCGACTAATCCCTAGCACTGCAAAAACGGTATCATCTGTTTTCCATCTACACCATGCCTCGGCCTCGCATGAGCTTAATGTGCAGCTTGGCGATACGAGAATCCGGCATGAAGCCCAGCCAGTCTATCTTGGCGTTACTCTGGATCGCACCCTGTCATTTCACGAACATCTCATAAAAACTGCAGCAAAGGTGGGCGCGAGGAATAACATCATTGCAAGACTGGCCAGCTCCTCATGGGGCGCGAGCGCTTCCACACTACGATCATCAACTCTGGCATTATGCTATTCCACTGCAGAATACTGTGCCCCAGTATGGTTCCGTAGCCCCCATGTCCACTTGGTCGATTCCAAATTATATTCCTCCATGAGGATCATTTCTGGAACCATCCGTTCCACCCCGGTTCCATGGCTGCCAGTTCTTAGCAACATCGCCTCGCCAGATATTCGTCGGGATGCGGCATCATCTAAGTTCATTTCCCACGTCTACGCTCGACCGGACCTGCCAATATACGCGGATATCTTCGCCCACCCTGTCCAACGCTTGACGTCTCATCACCCAATCTGGTCCCCTACGCCCACACTGAACTTCCCTGTTCCAGTCTCTTGGAAACAGAGCTGGCAGTCAGCTGAGGTCAAGAACAAACACCTCATCACAGACCCCTGCAAGCGTCAACCCGGCTTTGACCTAGCACGTTATGATTGGGCCCTCCTCAATCGCTATCGAACAGGCCATGGCCGGTGCGCCGCTATGTTCCATCGCTGGGGAGCCAGAGATGACCCGAACTGCCCCTGCGGCTCCAGACAGACTATGACCCACATAGTCAACGACTGCCACCTCTCCAGATTCAAAGGAGGTCTCGAAACTTTACATCAGGCTCAAACTGACGCTGTTGACTGGCTACGGAAGAAGGGCAAACGCTAGAAGAAGAAGAAGACTGTTGGGACTTCATCAGATATGCCCTGAGGGAGTGGGAAGTAATGCATTATGACTTTGATCTTACATGTTCTTCTAAAGGCTAAGTCACCTATAGAATTTGATAGATTACTTATGCAACTAGGAAGGAGATTTAGCAAATTGTGAACTCTATCATGCTCTGCTTCAGTGTACATTCACTGACTCTTTGTTGTAATGAAAATGAAGAAAATAAAGAATCCCTGGAGAAGGGACTGGGCAGGTAGGAACCAAGCAGAGTGCACACTATGGCACATAGAAGAACCTGGGCTCATGTAAGCACCCAGGCACTATATAAGGGAGCTTCATGAGCACAGGGGAAGCTTCATGAGCCGTGGAGCAATGCTGTGGTGTCTCTTCTCCCTCCCTGCTTCTCACTTACTATCTTCATTTAAAAAAAAATTTTTTTTAATGTCTGTCAAGAGCAGTGGAATCATGCAGTGGCTCAGAGCCCCAGACACCAGTGATAGTTAAGGCTGAAGGAAAAAAAAGAGTGTGTGGGGGGGAGGTGGGGACCAGACAGTGAAACATCTGGTTTAAAACTCACATTCAGTGCACAAGAACATAGGTTCAAGTCCCCCTCCTGCAGGGGGAGAGCTTCATAAGTGGTGAGTGCTGCAGATGTCTCTGTCTGTCTATCTCCTCCTCCCCTCTCAATTTCTGTCTCTACCCAGTAATAAATGAATACAAATATTTTAAAAGGAGAAGGAGGTAGAAGAGGAGAAGAAACAACTCTGGAGTAGACAGCATCACAGTTGTAGAAACGTATCAAGTTGTCAACAATAATAGTCAATAACAGAGGAATTTTAAGACATATACCCAGAGTACAGGTACGCACATTTCGATTTTCTACAAACGTAAACACACATTAAGACCATCTGAAGGAAATTTACAAACCATTTTTTTTCTTGACTCATTTGACGACTTGAAAGTTAAAGAAAGAAAATGAGTCAATGCAAGTTCTAATCAGGATGGGCTCCCATTGTGACTCCAGACTTATGCTGACCAGTCTCTCAGCTTTGTCGTGCATCTCTCTTTGTTCTTTACCTTCTGGTCGATTTATGTCCTTCCCAAGCCTCAAATTACCCGTCTGTAGAAAGGGAACAATTAATGCACACCAAGTTGTAGTGTTGTGAGGATGAGATGAACTAACATATTTAAAGCATGTGGCACAGAGTTGGGGTTGGCAAGTCTTGTCTGCACAAGACCAGATGGTAACTGTTTCCGGGGCTGCAGACCAGACGCTGTTTACATTAGCAGCTACTCAGCTCCGCCGCTGCAGCGCAAGAAGCCGCTGGAGGCAGCACACACGCCAACGGGCATGGCCGAACTCTAAACGTCACTCCGGATGCTGAAATTTGAACTTCATGTGATTTTCACATATAAGGAAATAATATATTTACCCCCCCAATGATTTAAAAACAAAAATGATTCTTAACTGTGAGCCACGTAAGGACAGGAAGTGAGCCTACCTGGCAGCAGACCCTGAAAAATATTATTAGCATTGGCTTTAACATTAGTGATACTAATTGAAAACAGAGGGAGGGAGACTAGGCAGTGGTGCACCTGGTAGAGTGCATATATTATGAGTCACAAGGACCCATGTTCAAGCCCGCAGCCTCCAACTATAGGGGGGAAGCTTCACAAGTGCTGAAGCAGTGCTGCGAGTATCTCTCTCTTTCTCTCTCTCTCTACCTCCTCTCCTCCTCTCAGTTTCTCTCTGTCAATCAATAAATGATATTTTCATATATATATATATATATATATATATATATATATATATATATATGGTAGAGAGAAGACTATATTATTGTCTTTTTGGATGAGTTACCAATCCCATCATCTTAAAGCACAGTGGAAGGGCAGATTATAAAGAAAAATTTTGAATGGGTGCAAATGAAATGACAGAATAAATCTCTCGAAGGGTTCAAGAAGAGAAGCCCAGTCTTCTGACTGTAGCCTTCAGTTCCAGTAGGCAGCTAGACATCCAGCTTTCAATGGACCTAACATACAAATAAGCAGACCAATCACAACACAAATAAGGGACCAGTGTGGATTATAACTAGACAAAGACAAATGACAAAACCTGCTTTGTATTTCCACTTATACAAAAAAGGGGAGCTTGACTATTTTATAATTGGTTTTTTTAACTAATTTAATTAATTGATTGATTTATTATTATTAATGCTTATTACCACTGGTATGGGATGCATTGGATCAACCTTCCCGTGGTGCATCTCGTGAGTACCCATTCATTGGGGAAACTGACGATCCTTCCTAGCCGACTGAATCCACATGGATCCCAGTCACTTTCAAAGCCAACAACAAGCAGCTCCTGCCAGCTTTCAAGCTGTTGGTCCTGCTCTTCGAGTCCTCCAACTTAATGTTGAGGGGCTGTCCTTTGCCAAACGCGTTCTTATTGGTCAATTGGCGATACAGCATCAGGCAGATGTTATCTGCCTACAAGAAACACATATAGCAGTCGATGAAGCTGCTCGATTCACCATCAGTGGATTCGATTTAATATGCTATAATCTCCATCCTAAACATGGCCGAGCCATCTATGCCAAATCGTGTCTTGCAGACGTTTACCATACGGCCTCTTCGACCTTCTACGACTCCATTACTATTGGAACTATTCAGCTCGTCAACGTATATAAGCCTCCCAGTGCCTCATGGGATAATGAGGTCCTGCCTAGCCCGAATCACCCAGCCGTTTACGTTGGAGACTTTAATAGTCATCACCAAGACTGGGGATATTCCTCCACTCGTGCTGACGACTCTATCTTAGCTGACTGGGCTTCAGCGAATGACCTCTCCCTATTATACGATCCCAAACAGCCAGGCTCTTTTCACAGTGCTAGATGGAATAAAGACTCGTCACCCGACCTGTGCTGGATTAGCACAGTCAACGGCCAAGCCTTTCCCGCTACGAGACAAGTTCTCAAGGACTTCCCGCACAGTCATCACCGCCCAGCTATCATCCACATTGGTCTCCAGCTCCCACTGATTCTGTGCTCGGAGAAACTAAGATGAACTTTCGGAAAGCAAACTGGCATCTGTTCAGTGATCTTACCAACAAATCTATTCCTGCAATTCCAATTAACTCTATCCCCTCTGAAGATTCCTACAGGCGCTTCCGCCAAGCCATCTTCAAAGCAGCTTCCCAAGCCATTCCTCGTGGGAGACGTGCTAACGTGGTAACGTCTCGTCACCCAGTCTGGTCCCCTACGCCTACACTGAACTTCTCTGTTCCAGACTCTTGGAAACAGAGCTGGCAGTCAGCTGAGGTCAAGAACAAACACCTCATCACAGACCCCTGCGAGCGTCAACCCAGCTTTGACCTAGCACGTTATGATTGGGCCCTCCTCAATCGCTATCGAACAGGCCATGGCCGGTGCGCCGCTATGTTCCATCGTTGGGGAGCCAGAGACGACCCGAACTGCCCCTGTGGCTCCAGACAGATTATGACCCACATAGTCAACGACTGCCACCTCTCCAGATTCAAAGGAGGTCTTGAAACTTTACATCAGGCTCAACCTGATGCTGTTGACTGGCTACGGAAGAAGGGCAAACGCTAGAAGAAGAAGAACCACTGGTATTACCATTGGGACTAGGTACCACTCCCAGTAGCCTATTTTTTTTCATTTATTTATTTTTTCCTTTTTGATAGAGAAAGAGAGAAATTAAGGGAGAAGGGGGAAGTAAAGAAAGAGAGAAAGAGAAAGAGAGAAGTGCATCACTTGTGAAACTTCCCTCCTGTTGGCAGGACTTGAACCTGGGTCTTTGTGCATAGCACCACTGCCCGACCCACTATTTTACTTTTAAATACTTTTCTAATTCACCTGTAGGACCAGAAAGGCTAAAGTTTTGTGGAGCAGTAAAAAGGTTATTTATTTATTTATTATTTATTTATTTATTTATTGTTGGCTACCAGGATTATTGCTGGGACTCAGTATCTGATCAATGAATCCACTGCTCCTGGCAGCTAATTTTCCTTTTTTAAAAAATTTGATAGGACAGAGAGAAATTGAAAGGGGAGGAAGAAAGAGAGAGAGAGAGAGAGAGAGAGAGAGAGAGAGAATTTACTGTTGACTATAAAACATTAATCCCCCAATCAAGAAATTAAAAGAGAGAGAGAGAGAGAGTCCTGCAGACCTGCTTTACTATTTGCAAAGGCTGGTGGTGGGAAGTGAGGTCTCGAACCTAGGTCCTCACCTAGTAATGTGTGCACGTAGCAGGGAGCACCACCACCTAGCCCCCAGTAAAAAGGTTCCTGCCTACCTAAAAGAGCAATGAGAATTTATGCTTGTGAATTCAGTGCTTTATCCACTAGGCACATCCACATCTTGGGCCACACGATGTGAATTCATGACTGCTTCTAAATCTTTTCAGGTAGGTGAACTGAGAAACCAGTTGGGACTTGAGTAGACCCATTTTTAAGCTTCACCACTTGTGGAGCTTCTCCCCCTGCAGGTGGGAACCGTGGGCTTGAACCCAGGTCCTTGTGCATAGCGGCATATGCGCTCAACTGGTGAACTGGTGCACCACAACCCAACCCAAAGTTTCTGGGGTTTTTTGATTTGTTTGTTTGTTGGTTTACCTATTATTTTATTTATTTATTTACTTTACCAGGCCACTGCCCAGCTCTGGTTTATGGTGGTACAGGGAGAATGAACCTGGGACTTTGCAACCTCAGGCATGAAAGTCTCTTTGCACAATCATTATGTTATCTACCCCCACCCCAAAGTTTCTATTTCTTAAAGATGAAAGTTTCAATGCTAAGCCAAATCTTCATTAAATATTGACTTTCATTGTCTCTTCTCCTACCTTTTGCATTTCAAAGATACATACTCTGTTAGAGGAGAAAATTAACAAGCAATACATGTTAAAAATGCACCAGGTAATTTTTAAGATTTTATGAGAACTATGGTGATTATCTGAGGGAGATGAGAGGGTGGAGACTCAGAACTTTAATATGGAGTGTGTTGTGGAACTATATCCTGTAATCTTACAATCCTGTCATTCACTATTAATCACGAACAAAAAATGAAAATAAATGCACCAAGCAAAGTTAAAATCAAAATAAATTTATATCCTATAACTGATTTCTAAAAAGGCATAGCATATCAAGGTGTAAAGAAGTCAGAAAATGGGGACCAGGCAGTGGCACACCTGGTTAAGCACAAGGACCAGGTGAGCCCCAGTTCCCCACCTGCAGGGGGTATGCTTGATGAGCTGTGAAGCAGGTCTGCAGGTATCTCTCTCTTTTTCTCCTCTTTATCTCCCCAATCTACTCTCCATTTCTCTTTGTCCTATCTAATTAATAAAAGCAGAAAAAGGAAGGAAGGAAGGAAGAGAGAAAGAAAGAGAGAGAGAAAGAATGAACTCCTGGAGCTGTGGATCAAGCCCCAGCAAACAGGGATGGGGGGAGCAAAAAAAAAAAAAAGGAATCATAAAATTCATTTTATTTAGAAAAAATCCCAAATCTTTAAATAAACAAATTTAAAATGTATGTTTGACAAAACGTATGTGGGTATTATAGTATATTGTAGATTAAGTATGAATCAGAAACTTTATATTATCTTTAAAATCAGATGCATAGAGCTGTGATCCTAAAAAGAAATCAACCAGGAGTCAGGTGGTAGCACAACGGGTTAAGCGCAGGTGGCATGAAGCCCAAGGACTGGCGTAAGGATCCCGGTTCGAGCCCCTGCCTCCCCACCTGCAAAGGCATCGCTTCACAATTGGTGAAGCAGGTCTGTAGGTATCTATCTTTCTCTCCCCCCGCGTCTTTCCCTCCTCTCTCCATTTCTCTCTATCCTATCTAACAACAACGACATCAATAGCAACAACAATAACTATAACAACAATAAAAAGCAAGAGCAACAAAAGGGAAAATAAATATAAAAAAAGAAAAGAAATCAGCCAATGTAATGCAATGTGTCAAACCCGTATCAATAACCTAGACACCCATCAGGCTACAGAGGTACTGAAGAGTTCTGTTTCCATAAAAGAATAATACCTTGGCAAAAAACAAAGCAAAGACAATTACTCTACAGACTGCCGTTACGAGAGAATAAAGAAGTCATATGGATATCTAAGCACTGCATCATTGCCATGTTCTCTAGCAGAATTTAGAAAATGTGAAGTTTTAGATAGTCTATAAAAATGAAACTTGATCAACCGTAATACATTTCATGTACCCTATTATCCTTTTCATCGCTGCTAAGGAAACCTAGCCCTCTGTTAACAGTGGGAATGGAACATGCGCAGGGCTCGAAATAATGGCCGTGCTCCTTTGACGCTGTGAGCTGATGGGTTTCTCTCACGACCCTTTGCTTGAGCTGTCAACTTTCAGCCCTCCTCACCGTATTTCTTCCCTTCTGCTGCTGCATCGCCACTACATGTGGCAGTGCCACCAACCAGCCTTTCTAAAAGCAATCTTCGCCTTCCTCTTCTTGCCAGCTGTAAATGTTTAAGTGATTCTGCTCAGGGCCAGGCGGTGGTGCGCCTGGTTGAGTGCACACATTGCAGTGAGCAAGGGCGAGGGTTCATGCCCCGGGTCCCCACTTACATGGGGAAAGTGTCACAAGTGGTAAAGCAGTGCTGCAGGGGCATATCTCTCTCTCTCTCTCTCTAATCAATTTATCTGTCTCCATCCTAAATAAATATCAAAAATAAATAAATAAATTATTCTCCCGGTTTTCCGTGAGTAATCCCTTCCAGACTCACCATTCCTCCAAGCATCATCTTTGTTTAAATAATGACCTTATCTTTATCTGCAGCATTAATTCTCTCATGTAGTCCAGGTCCATATTTTACTATTTCCATCCGAGTGATCTAGTTCTAGCCCAACACACTAAAAATATAACGAATACATTTCTTTCTAAGGCTTGGTGCCTGCACTGCAACACCACCGCTCCTAGCAGTCTTTTTTTTTTTTTTTTTTTTCTATTTGATTCAATGGAACAGAGAGAAACTGAGAAATGGGGGTAGGGAGAAAGGGGGAGAGGGAAAGCAGACACCCACAGACCTGCTTCACCCCTAATGAGGTGTTCCTGCTGTAGGTCTGAGCAGGAGTTCGAACCCTGGTCTTTACACATAGGACTATGTGCGCTTAACCAGGAGCACCACCACCTGGCTGGCCCCCATGAGTATATTTCTTTCCCCCTCTCTCAAACCTTTCTCCTTGGTTTCCTGCCTGAGTTAATAGCAACCCAAGCTGCATATCGCCCTGGATTAGGGGAACTTCTCTAGGCCTACAAGCGGACTGAAAACTCACCTTTTCCTGTCCTATCCAGCAGCCTGACTCTGTTGCATATTGTATTATAGTTACAACTGTTTTTACTAGGTGCTGAGTTTGTTTCTAAATTTCACTTTATTGCTTAAGGTTCCCTATTTCCTCAGGGCAGTTACAATCACCTTTGCAATATTAAAAGAGGGCATCTTAAAAGTTTATTCCAAATATTAGTGTTTCCTTGGGGCCAAGTTCTACTCACAGATACCATTAGTTTGTGTTAAGTTATGCACTGCACTGCTGGTATCTCTGTTACTGGCAAGTCATAACCTTCCTTTGCTTGCCTATGTCTGCTAGAAGTTGGCAAGGCATCATTATTCTAATAATATCTGCACAATTGTGTTTTTGTTCAAAATTATTTACTTGGAATTTGGGTGTTGTTCATTATTCTGTTTAATTCATTACATTCTCTCCTGGATTATGGAAAATATCTTTTTAAAAGTTTATATTTGGGAATTGGGCGGTAGCGCAGTGGGTTAAGCGCAGGTGGTGCAAAGCGCAAGGACCGGCATAAGGATCCTGGTCTGAGCCCCCGGCTCCCCACCTGCAGGGGAGTCGCTTTACAGGCAGTGAAGCAGGTCTGCAAGTGTCTATCTTTTTCTCCCCCTCTCTGTCTTCCCCTTCTCTCAACATTTCTCTCTGTCCTATCCAGCAATGACAACAACAACTACAACAATAAAACAAGGACAACAAAAGGAAATAAATAAATACATAAAAAAGTTTATACTTACCAGCATGTACTGAAATTGACTTTATCACAGTATCTGAAAGTTGATAGTACTTTAACATATTTGAGAAGAAATCAACTATAACTGTATTAACCACTCAATCTTGAATAGTTGTAAAAGATGATTTAAGAAGCCTAGTGTTAGGGAGTTGGGCTGTAGCGCAGCGGGTTAAGCGCAGGTGGCGCAAAGCACAAGGACCGGCATAAGGATCCCGATTCGAACCCGGCTCGCCACCTGCAGGGGAGTCGCTTCACAGGCAGTGAAGCAGGTCTGCAGGTGTCTATCTTTCTCTCCCCCTCTCTGTCTTCCCCTCCTCTCTCTGTTTCTCTCTGTCCTATCCAACAACGACAACAACAATAAAACAACAAGGGCAACAAAAGGGAATAAATATATAAAATAAAATATTTTTTAAAAAAATTTAAAAAAAAAGAAGCCTAGTGTTGTGGGGCGGGGCCTGTGTGGATGACAGGTGCATCCAGTTAAGGGCCCAGGTTTGAACAGCACTCCCCACCTACAAAGCAGAAACTTCAGAAGTAGTGAAGCAGGTTTGCAGGTCAATCTCCCTCCCTCCATTTGTCTCCTCACCCCCTCTCAATTTATGTGTCCTATCAAATAAAATGGAAAGAAAAAAGAAAGTGGTTCAGTTTCATTCTTTTGCATGTTTGAACAAGTTCAGCTATCCCTGATTATAAGTGCCAATTCCCTCTACTTCAGGGATCTTTGTATACAAGAACAATGTTGGCAAGAAGTAAACAAGAAATCAGAATTGCACCAAATTAAAGGACTCAGCAGGGGTGGTGGGGGGATTCAAGTCCAGGTACACTATGGTGGAGGACGACCTAGGTGGGGAGTTAAGAGTGTTTTTCAGAAAACTGAGAAATTTTATACATGTACCAACAACCCGATTTACTGTTGACTGTAAATAATTAATATCCTCAGTAAAAATAAATTAAACAATCAATATTCACATTTTAAAAAGTAAAAATAAATGTTTGAATAATATAGTTAATTCATTGTTAAATAAATATAATTTATATAAAATATTAACTTTATGATGTGTAATAAACACTAAAATTAACAATGAAATAAATATTTTAAAAGAAAAGAAAAAGAAGAGGGTATCTTACCATACCTGTATTTCAGTCCTATCTCCCTTACTGCCTTGAATGCACTCTAATGCAATCTATTGAACTCCTTCATATCATGGTATAATTTAAATGTTACCACTGTGGGATACCAAACTGTCTCTATGCATCATTTATTGATTCTCTTAATCAAACTGTTCAGTAGACATACAATACTCCAAAATTATTTCTAGTCAGTCTTTACTCTGATTATTTTTTCCCATGGTAACTCCTTTTAAAACCTAAATTTAGTGGGAGTTGGGCAGTAGCACAGTGGGTTAAGCCAGTGGATTAAGCGCACGTGGCACGAAACAGCAAGGACCAGCATAGCATTAAGATCCCGATTCGAGCTCCTGGCTCCCCACCTGCAGGGGAGTCGCTTCACAGGCGGTGAAGCAGGTCTGCAGGTGTCTATCTTTCTCTCCCCCTCTCTTTCTTCCCTCCTCTCTCCATTTCTCACTGTCGTATCCAACAACGACATCAATAACAACAACAAATAGAAAAAAAAAGTAAAAAAACAAGGGCAACAAAAGGGAAAATAAATAAATAAAAAGATGGCTTTAAAAAAAAAAACCCTAAAGTTAGAGAACTTAACAACCAACAGTAGAAGAATTAGTACTCAATAATTATATGACAAACAAACAAATGAAAATAGAAATGCTTTCTGATCCAAATTTGCTTTTTTGTGTGTGCTGTTGAAATGTCAAAACTATAATATTAACTTGTGAGATATGTAGTTGTTGAATATGTTAGAACATCTGAACATATAATCTTAGTATTAGATATTTAAGACAATTCTTATAATTCTACAGGGTCTCAAGTAATGGGTATAATTTTTATTCTCATATAGAATTTGCCCACCCCTACCCTCTTCCCAGAAATTGAATATTCAAAGATCTTCCCTTTAAATGGATTCTTCAATCGAGGGGTTACTTATCTGTCGAGATGATCAAATCTGGCAATTGATTGAAAGAATGTGATTTTTTAAAGTTTTTTTTAATTTCAGGCATTTTATTTTATTTTAAATTTATTTCTTTATTGGGGAATTAATGTTTTACATTCAACAGTAAATACAATAGTTTGTACATGCATAACACTTCCCAGTTTTCCATATAACAATACAACCCCCACCAGGTCCTCTGTCATCCTTTTTGTACAACACAAAGTTTTAACATTTGCCATGACCCTTGACCTTACACAAGTATGCTTATTGTTTGAGGAGAGGAAAAAGAAGCAACCCTTGTGCTTGTATGCAGAAATAAAGGGAGAAAAGAAATGCCCTGAATCTGCAGAGGGAGTGAAATAAATGAATGGATGAAGCCTAAATCTTCTTTCTGGTGCCCATGTACAATCCTTCCAGACTCAAACCCAAAAGAAGTTAAGTTGTCATCAGATTAAGCCCTTTTTGTCCCTTGTGGAAGAGGTAAATTAGAAGATGTAGAAAGTGAAACTTTCTAGTTTTAGTATCACTCCTGGTAAGAAATGGTGACCAAAATCCTTCTCGTGTGGAAACAAAACTCTTGATAAGAGTGTCAATAAAAGAATAGGGTTCCAGGACTGGGAGAAGTAGGGGCTCTATAGAGGAGATGTGAGGTTCCTGCTGTCTTAGGGTTCAAAAAGACAATCGATAGTTAATGTTATCATCACATTATTTGGTAATTGGGTTAACTTTGAAAAGTCCTTTTGTTAGGGTTTGCTGTACAGTATCCAGTATCTTGTATATAGCTGTGCTATTGGATGCTTCTAATCTACTTGGTCTAGGCTTTTGAGAGAGTCTGCATATCAAATACATAGCCTATATATTAAAAAGATTCAGTTTGTGTTTTGAAAAACTTTGAGACATACAATTGATTTTCCCCCTCTCATATTAATTAACTACTGATTTATATGTCTACATTTTGCTAGGAGTGTACATAAACACCATTCCCACCACCAAAAGACTGTGACCCATCCCTCCCACCCATTCCCACCCCCCACTGTCCCAGGAAGCTGCATGTCTACCCCTCACCAGAGGGTTTTTACTTTGGTGCCCTACTTACAATTTGATCAGGTCCTGCTTTTAGTTTCCCTTTCAGATCTTCTTACTCAACTTCTGTTGATGAGTGGGATCATCCCATACTCATCTTTATCTTTCTGACTTAGTTCACTTAACAAAATTCCTTCTAGCTCTGTCCAAGATGGGTCAGAGAAGGTGGGTTCATTGTTCTTGATTGCTGCATACTATACTATAGAGCCCCTACTTGCCCCAGTCCTGGAACCCTTGGATAGGGCCCACTTTCCCGTATGCCTCTCCCAATCCATACCAAATAATATTGCATCCGCCGATCACAACCTAACCAACGCAACAATTGCCACCTCAACATGCTTCACCTCAGACTGTGTCCAGAGACTTCACGTGTGGAATGACAACCCTTCAGCTTCATTACTCGGGTGAGACCTTTCCTTTTATAGTACACTCTAATTTCATCTCAGGTGGTTCACTTTCTAACAAAGTCCCAATAACCCAGATATACACCAGTTTCTGTGAGAGAGAGCTTATGTTCACACGTATCCATAAACTACTGCAAAATATATACCTGAAAGCAGAAGTACACTAGAGTTTGCAGTGAGTACCTCCCTAACACTTCCTCTCCACTAGTCCAAGCTTGGGATCCATGATTGCTCAACAAATTGTTTGGCTTCGTATGTTAACTCTCTTTTCAATCACCAGGTTCCAGATGATAGCCAGGCTTCCCTGGATTGAAGACCCCACCAATATGTCCTGGAGCTCAGCTTCCCCAGAGACACACCCTACTAGGGAAAGAGAGAGGCAGACTGGGAGTATGGACCAACCAGTCAATGCCCATGTTCAGCGGGGAAGCAATTACAGAAGCCAGACCTTCTACCTTCTGCAACCCTCAACGACCCTGGGTCCATGCTCCCAGAGGGATAGAGAATGGGAAAGCTATCAGGGGAGGGGATGGGATATGGAGATTGGGTGGTGGGAATTGTGTGGAGTTGTACCCCTCCTACCCTATGGTTTTGTTAATTAATCCTTTCTTAAATTAAAAAAAAAAGACTCTGGGGTGGGTGGGGGAAGAATACAGGTCCAAAAAGGATGACAGAGGACCTAGTGGGGGTTATATTGTTATATGGAAAACTGGGAAATGTTATGCATATACAAATTATTGTATTTACTATTGAATGTAAAACATTAATTCCCTAATAAAGAAATAAAAATAAAATAAAATAAAGAAAGAAAAATTCTAAAAAAAAAAAAAAAAAGAATGGGGTTTAGACTAATTGAAATGACAGAGTTTAAGTGTTTAACACAGGAGATACAATGGTCCAGAGCACAAAGGCAGGAAAGAATGGTGAAAGTGTGCAGTTTCTACTTCAACCAAGTGACCTATACTCACTTTAATAAAGTTCCCACCCCAGAGAGAAAGTAGGTAACAGTCTGTGGTAGCTTATAATCTTATCAACCATCACTAAATCACTAATAAAGATGCTATTAACTAAAGGGGGGGTAAATAGCATAATGGTTATAGAAAGAGACTTTCATGCCTGACACTCCAAAGTTGCTGCTTCAATCCACAGTACCACCATAATCCAGAGCTGAGCATTGCTCTGGTCTCTATATCTTTCCCTCTGTATCTCTCTCATCAAAAAAAAAAAAAACAAAAAAACAAAAAACGAACCCTCCTGCACTGCTGGTGGGAATGTGAATTGGTCCAACCCCTATGGAGAGCAGTCTGGAGAACCCTCCAAAGGTTAGAAATGGACCTACCCTATGACCCTGCAATTCCTCTCTTGGGGATATGTGCTAAGGAACCAAACATACCCATTCAAAAAGATTTATGTATACCTATGTTCATAGCAACACAATTTGTAATAGCCAAAACCTGGAAGCAACCCAGGTGTCTAAAAGCAGATGAGTGACTGAGCAAGTTGTGGTATATATACACAATGGAATACTACTTAGCTACTAAAAATGTTGAATTCACCTTCTTCACCTTATCTTGGAAGGAGCTTGAAGGAATCATGTTAAGTGAGATAAACCAGAAACAAAAGGATGGATATGGGATGATCTTACTCATGGGAAGAAGGTGAAACATAAGGAAAGAAGGGAAAACACAAAGCAGATCTTTGACTGTAATTGGTGTATTGGATCAAAGTAAGACTCTGGGGTAGTGGGAGAGGGTTCAGGTCCTGGAACATGATGACAGAGGAGAACTTAAAGGAGGTTAGATTGTTATGTGAGAAATGTTACACATGTACAAACTATTATCTTTTACTTTTGACTGTAAACCCCCCAATAAAGAAAAAAATACAAAAAAGAAAAAACAGAAATTAGGTGACTATCTAGAACCAAAACCTGACCTGTGATATAAAGGATGAAAATGTGAAGGCAATTGGGAAAAGGAAAGTTCGTTCAAGAGATATGTGGACCTAAAGGGTCACTATCAGAACTATAGTATTTTCCTCATCAGTTAAAATGTAGACAGCTATTCCCAGTGATCTCTGTCCTTGAAGATATGATACGTTAAGCATGTTTGTAAGTGTGCTTGCCTTGTAACTGACACTGTGCAAAGATATGGCAGTTAGGGAGCTAAGTCTCCAGTCTTCTGCCCTTCTGCAGAAACTGCTAACGTGGCATTAAAAACCAACTAAGAATTCTAACTTTTACTTGTAACTCATTTATGTAATTTGCAGAAGAGAAAAACAACACCCCACAATCCCCTGTACCAAACCACAAATTCCAGCTAAACTCCAGAAGCTGAAATAGGAACCCCTGCCTTCCAACTGATACAAAAACCAATGGGGACTCTGAAATAAAGCAGGCACAGCACATGATGGTTTGCTATCCAATTTCTGGGCAGGAAAGAAACCACCCCAAACCTTGCCAAAAATTATTGCATTAAAAACCTTTAGTTCTCCTTTAAGGTGGCAACCATGATTTAGTTTCTCTGTGTCCTTCCCTTCATAAATGGAACCCCCTGCTGCTTTCTGAGAAGCAGAAGTACTTGTGTTTGTAAGATGAATGATCTCTTTTTGATGAGTCAGAACTTAAAACTGGCATAAAAACAAACAGCCAACCTGAAGCTAGGGAAAAGAAATAACAATGGTTATTTTATCTGGATATGAGTCATTTAGATTTCTGGTAAATTGATGCCACTTTTGCCTGAGAACAGTTAGAAAGTCTGATTGCATAATCACCTCCTATTTCATGACTATTCACCTGTCTCTGCAGGTGAATGATTGAATGGCATTGACTGTTATTTGGAACAGTCATGAGGGGCCGCTTCTACTACCGAGAAGAGCTCAGTTAACATACATGTCCCCAGTATTCTTTTCTGTTGCAAAATATAGAGCCAAGTAGATGAGAACATTAGGCAAATGAGACACTTTGATAAAAGAAAACAAGCCATAGAAATATGAGGCAACTTGGGAGTGGGTGGTGGTGCACCCAGTTGAATGCACGTATTATTAAGTACACCTCCATGGGTGGCCAACACTATATCGTTTCTTCTCCAAAACAGAAGATTCCGGGTGCATCTGGGTGACAAGTCTAGCAGATGGAGACTTGTCTCAAGTGGCCTCCCCCAGGGCTCTGTTCTGGCTCCTACGCTATTTAATACTTACATCAATGACCTCCCAGAAACTTCTTCAAGGAAGTTCATCTACACCAATGACATCTGCTGTGCAACTCAGGCATCCAAGTTCGACATCCTCGAGGAAACACTCACGAAAGACATGTCTCTGATATCTGATTACTGTAAAAAATGGCGACTAATCCCTAGCACTGCAAAAACGGTATCATCTGTTTTCCATCTACACCATGCCTCGGCCTCGCGTGAGCTTAATGTGCAGCTTGGCGATACGAGAATCCGGCATGAAGCCCAGCCAGTCTAGCTTGGCGTTACTCTCGATCACACCCTGTCATTTCATGAACATCTCATAAAAATTGCAGCAAAGGTGGGCGCGAGGAATCACATCATTGCAAGACTGGCTAGCTCCTCATGGGGCGAGAGCGCTTCCACACTACGATCATCCTCTCTGGCATTATGCTATTCCACTGCAGAATACTGTGCCCCAGGATGGTTCCGTAGCCCCCATGTCCACCTGGTCGATTCCAAATTATATTCCTCCATGAGGATCATTTCTGGAACCATCCATTCCACCCCGGTTCCATGGTTGCCAGTTCTTAGCAACATCGCGCCGCCAGATATTCGTCGGGATGCGGCATCATCTAAGTTCATTTCCCACGTCTACGCTCGACCGGACCTGCCAATATACGCGGATATCTTCGCCCACCCTGTCCAACGCTTAACGTCTCGTCACCCAATCTGGTCCCCTACGCCTACACTGAACTTCTCTGTTCCAGACTCTTGGAAACAGAGCTGGCAGTCAGCTGAGGTCAAGAACAAACACCTCATCACAGACCCCTGCAAGCGTCAACCCAGCTTTGACCTAGCACGTTATGATTGGGCCCTCCTCAATCGCTATCAAACAGGCCATGGCCGGTGCGCTGCTATGTTCCATCGCTGGGGAGCCAGAGACGACCCAAACTGCCCCTGCGGCTCCAGACAGACTATGACCCACATAGTCAACGACTGCCACCTCTCCAGATACAAAGGTCTCAAAACTTTACATCAGGCTCAACCTGACGCTGTTGACTGGCTACGGAAGAAGGGCAAACGCTAGAAGAATTAAGTACAAGGATCTGGGATCAAGCCCTCAGTCCCCACCTGCAAGTGGGAAGTTTCATGAGTGATGAAGCATGAGACAAACTAAAAGTATGAAATGGGAGGAATAGATGGATAGCTGCTGTTCAGACAAATAATGGTGAGACAAGAATAGTTTGAAAAAGGCTCTCTTTTTAAAGCCAAGACAACCAGTAATAATGAGACATAGTTACTGAGCAGTGATTCGGTACCAGACATCATCCCTGGGTTCTAAATATGTTGATCTTAGTTATTCTTCATAGTGAAGTTTTGAAGTGAGTCTTATTACTTTCTCCATTTAAAAGATGAAGAAACAGGAAACAGACACCTAGAAAGTTTAGGTAATTTACCAGGGTTGCAAAGGAAGTGATACCCCACCCCCCCAAAGGCTCTCTTAAACTTTTTTATATGTATTTTTATACAAGTCATCTATATAATGCTTTTACATATAACACATTCACATCCACGTAGTGCTCTATTTTTTTTTAAACGATCTCATTTTCTCTCTAGTACTTTTTAATATTTCCTACATCATTTGTTTGTTTTTTCATTTTTCTTATCATATGTAATACCTTGAGGTTCTTTAATTTGGTGGATGTGTTCAAGGGTTCTTGCTGCTATAGTTTATTATAGCCGTTATCAGATTACCTACATTTCTCAGAAAAGTAACTGTGGGGTGGTTTTGAGCATATGTGCAATATTAAGAATTGAAACACACAAACTTGTTAAAAAGAAGGGGGGAAAAGTAGCCAAACTTTTGCTATAACTTTGTGACAACTATGGTGGTTATCCTTGAGGGTGGGAAGGGTGAGAATCTCAGGGGAGGAGGGCACAGAACTGTGGTGATGGGTTTTGGTGTGGAACTATACCATTGTAATCTTATGATTTAGTAAAACATTACTAAATCACTAATTCAAAAGAAAAAGGAAAGAAAGAGACAAAGTTAACTACCTTCCTTTTGACATAGGTTAAAACCCTGGCAATTTGCAAAAAATTGCAAAAAAGGCAATTTATTTCTTTGTCAATTTTGTGTATGCAAAAAAGGGAAATGTTATAATGTTATTTGTATGGAGTTTGTCAAATATAAGCCAGAAAGCATTAAAAACATATAAAAGGCAGTTTAGTTTAGATATTTAACTTTGAATGGGTATTTAGTCTTCTATAAACATTTTCTGGTAACCAAGACAACCTGATAAACTGATCACACCTCTGTAAATAAGATTAGAGTCTTTGGGAACACATAGCAGTTGGCATTCTAGGAAAAAAGTATTAAGGGGAAAGGAGTTGAAGTTGGAGATAGGAACCCCCATGGAAATATTTACAACAGAGAAAAGGTAAGAAATAAAATTAATTCTGGGAAGGAAATGTTAAAAAACATATAGTTATAACAGCTAGGATTATTCTATGAAGTCATTGTCTTTATTTTTCTATTTTTTCCTTTTCTATGGAGTTCCACACACCTTAAGTATACATCACACTTGATGTATATTTGATGCTCTATTCTTAAACATTTTTTATACTTCTTCCTTCAGCAGAGAGCATAGGAAAAATATTTTTTTCCTTTTTTTTTCTTTCTTTTCTTTCTTTTTTTTTTTTTTTTGCCTCTAGGGAGGGTTATTGCTGGAGCTGGGTGCTAGCACTATGAATCCATTGCTTCTGGGGACCATTTTTTCCTTTTTTTTTTTTTTTATTGCATAAGACAGAAATTGAGAGGGGAGGGAAAGGTAAAGGGAGAGAAAGATAGACACCTGCAGACCTGCTTGGCCACTTGTGAAGTGACCCCCGGCAGGTGGGGAGCCTCCAGCTTGAACTGGGATCCTTATGCAGGTTCTTGCACTTCGTGCTATGTGCGCTTAACTAGGTGCCACACTGCCCTGGCCCCCGGTTCTTTTCGTTTAAAGATGTATATTTGTCTCATATGAGACAGACAGTTCTACGTGAGAGAGAAAAATAAAGGTCCAAGCACCTCTCAGGTTCTGTGCACTAAAGGAGATCAAAGCCAGCTTCAGGCATGAGAGTTTTGAGTTTAACCAGCTGAAGCTATTTCTCTCCATCAAGGAAAGGAGTTCTGAGAACAAAAACTGGTTCAGGAGACTTCTCTCTGTTAAGTGTTGAAACCACATCTCAAAAAACAACTCTCTGGGGACAGGAGAAAGGGGAATTCGTTTGCTGACTTGTGGTGCTGGTTACCTCCTATTTTTGAGTTGAGCATTTATAGATGGTGCATGAGCCTGAGGTCTCGTGGTCAGCTGAAAAGCAGCAAGCAATCAGTATAAACTAGCCACACCAGGGAATGTTGGCCAACCCTCACGTAGGTACAAGTGTGGAAGAAAGGATCTGAAGTGGAATAGAAGGAAAATCTGATACACTAGTGAATAAGTGTTTGCTGAAAGGATGAAGTTTCATTATTATAGTCTCAATTATTGATTGAACAGGATTAAAACATCAGCAGTAATTCATCAGCATAATCATCTATAATTTAGTGAAGAAAAGGCAAGGACTTTTGTTACTTTCCAACCCCCCCCCCTTTTAAATTTATTTATAAAATGGAAATATTGACAAAACCATAGGATAAGAGGGGTATACAATTCCCACCCCCAGAACTCTGTATCCCATCCCTTCCCCTCATAGCTTTCCTATTCCTTATTCCTCTGGGAGCATGGATCAAGGGGCATTATGGGGTGCAGAAGGTGGAAGGTCTGGCTTCTGTAATTGCTTTTCCACTGAACATGGGTATTGACAGGTTGATCCATACTCCCAGCCTGTCTCTCTCTTTTGCTAGTGGGGCAGGGATCTAGGGAGGTGGGGCTCCAGGACACATTGGTGGGGTCATCTGTCCAGAGAAGTCCAGGTGGCATCATGGTAATATCTAGAATCTGGTGGCTGACAAAGAGTTAAGATATAAAGCTGAGGGGACAGGCGTGGTGCACCTGGTTAAGCACACACATTACAGTGTGCAAGAACTCAAGTTCAAGCCATTGGTCCCCACCTGCAGGGTGAAAGCTTCACAAGCAGTGAATTAGAGCTGCAGGTGTCTCTCTCCCTCTCTATCTCCCCCTTCTTCTAAATTTCTGGCTGTTTCTATCCAATAAATAAGTAAAGATAATAAAAATAATATAAAAAAGGAACTTTTAAAAAAGATATAAAGTTAAACATATTGTTGACTAATCATGAACCTAAAGGCAAGAATATTGCAGATGAAGATTTGGGGTCTCTGTTTTGGAAAAAGCTAGTAGGTCTATTTTAGGTATATTCCAAGGGGCCCATGACTTTATTAGTTTTTACCCGAGCCTGACATCTAATATGAAGGTGGACCCAAGTTATTGTCTGAGTTGATGGTGTCATAGTTGGAAAAAGGACTAGAAATCTGGATCAGGGTAGAGAATATGGGAAAATTGTATAAATATTGTTAAAAACCCTATCGATTTGATCTAGAGTCCATATTCAGCACAGGAGCCTGTGTAACCTCTGCATCCCTGTATGTCTGAGCTCACATTCTGTAATCACAGTTAGGAACATTCCAGGCTGCACTCATTTCAGGACCCATCTTCCTCAGGTGGTAGGTAGAGTATATTGTCTAACCTCCCTTCGGAGAATGGAACATTCCCTACCATTGTTGATTCACATTGAGGGAAAGGTCCTATAGGGGCCCACAAAGGGGTCCATTATGTTGTTCCTGATGGAGATAACCAGTCACAGTGATGAGGGATCTGTTAGAGGTCTAGGCCCATCATGTCTGTGTGGTAATCCCAGGACTCCCTGACTAAGGTCCCCAGGTGATGGGGTGGCCTGGTAGTGACTAAGGAGTCATCATTAAAGGGCAATTTCTTGCCCTTATTCATCTTTTGTAGTCCTTACCTTGTCTGAGAAGGTTAGCTTTGCAGTGACTGAGGGAAGTTTAATAGGAGGTAGGTGAGGAGGGTATCTAAGTCTAAGTTGAAACTGTTCCCTTAGGTACTTTCTGTTGTCTTTTTAGGTCTTTCTACTTGCTTGCTTCAATTATTGACTCACTGCAAACTATTGTGCACTTTTGCCTTAAGGTATATGTTTTCCCCTAATTTATGGGTACATGTACATATGCCCTATCTCATGGGACCTGGTCTATACCCAGGTTTTGAGGATATGTTAAGAAGTGCACCAAAATGGAATTAAGGAGTCCTGTGATCTTGAAAACTTTCCTATTCTCCATCCCTCTGGGAACATCTGTCAATATCTAGGATAGCAATAAATTTTCCTTTGCTTTTTTCAACTCCCTCTTTTTTATTTGTTCAGCTTCTGAAGAAACCAGGGGAAATGGTGATTTATTTCCATTCCCTACTAGGCATGCAACAAATTTTAGCTAAGTAAAAGAATGAATAAATTACTATTGGAGGTCTGGGGAGATAATATAATGGTTATTCAAAAAAGACTACCTTGCCTGAGATTCCTTTGTCCATGATTCAATTCCCCAGCATCTCTATAAAATTAATCAAGTCAGAGTTCACCAGTGCTCTGGGGAAAAACAAACACACCTAAATCTGAAATACTATTAGAATGGAAAAGAAATTTGCACAGGATTCTGGGGTGGGAACTGACAGTTCCCTATACTAACTCAGGAGAATCCTAAAGGAGTTTGATACACCAGAGAAAAGGGTTCTCTAAGTGAGGTCATGGCCATGAGGTAATTGCTGTACTACAATTCCTTACTTGAAAGCAATGAATTCTTCAGTTTGATTAAGGGTAAGGACCTAGAGCAGCTTATAGGAAGTAACACTAGAGAAAGAAGGCAAAGTCAAATTGTAGAAGGCATAAAGATTTAAGAATTTCCTATTCCCTTCTCTTAAGATATACCTCAAACTCTACACTCTAGATCTAGCTCTTCACCTCCTGTTAAACTGACCCACTTGATGCTTTCACACATAACTTCTATAGCCTCTTCAGAAATCTTGATGCCTTGAATACTGTCTCTCTTGCATCTAGTTCCTCCTGTCATAATCTCACCTGCACTTCAGCTCTCTCTTTAGATGCTGCTTTATCCCTGAATGAAGATGAATGTAAGAAGGTCTTTCCTCAGAGGAGGACCTAGTCAGGTCTGAATTATGTGGAAAACTGAGAAATGTTACACATGCACAAACTATTGTATTTTATTTTAGTATTGACTATAAACTTTACTACTCTGCAATAAAGAAATTTTTTAAAAAGAATGTATTTCCTAAATGATACATATCACTTTGCCTTGAACCTTTTGAAGACAAACTTTACTCAAATTTCATTTATGGGGTCAAATCTATCCTTGGTCTCTCAGATTTCCCCCACACACACACTTGGCTTTTAGTTATGGAGAAAGAATAGAATATTATGTAAACAAAAATTGGGATTTATGCCTGTTCTATGTGTCCTTAGGCTATAAACAACCTTAATTTCCTCACAAGAAAAATATATCAGGTAGATCATGTCTTTTTTAAAGTGTCTCAAAAGTCAGATACTCTCTAGACTTTGTATGGCAGTAAAAGAAGACATACTGGAAATCAAAGCCTCCCAGAGTGATTAGTATATAAGAGATGCCCAAGTAGTGACCAACAGACTGATTTTCTGACCAACTGGATCACTCAGGTGTCTCTGTGTTTGCACATTTGGAATTAACTGGGTATTATGTAGGGATCAGTAGTGACTGTTGTTACCTCAGTGATTGCACTACTTCCCCTTACGATGGAAAAGTTATTGTGATCATAAAGTTAATTTAAACATCCATCACTTCAAGAGTTAGCCTGTATGTGTATGGTGAAAACATTTAAAATCTACTCTCTCATCAAATTTCAGATAACAGTTACTATATAGATGCCACACTGGATCCTTGGCAGTCCTTAGAGAAGCTCTTATTAAACTTGAATATTCACATACAGCACCTGGGGATATTTTAAAAATCTACATTCTGGCTTAGTAGATCAAATGAGGGGGTTAGAGATCTCTCTCTCTCTTTCTCTCACTCTCTCTCTTCTCCAGAACACTGCTCAACTTTGCCTTATGGTGGTGCTGGAGATTGAACCAGGGACCTCTAGTACCTCAGGTATGAAAGTTTATTTTTATAACCATTATGCTATTTCCCCAGCCAAGAATTCTGCTTTTTTAATGAGCTCCTAGGGATGCAGACATTGGTGATCCTTAGTCATACTCTGAGTAACAAGGACTTCAAACACAGACCATGTGATATAAATCTGTAATTTTCAAAGTAGAGCTTAGAGTCAGACATGTATAGTGGAAAGCGAAATTCATGGATAAAGGATAATTCCTAAATATTCATTTTCAAAATTTTTTTTATTTAAAAAAAGAAAACATTGACTAAACCATAAGATAAGAAGGGTACAACTCCACACAATTCCCACCACCAGAACTCTTTATCCCATCCCCTTCCCTGATAGCTTTCCTATTCTTTAACCCTCTGGAAGTATGGGAGTATAGGATGCAGAAGGTGGAAGGTCTGGCTTCTGTAATTACTTCCCCGCTGAACACAGGCATTGACAGGTTGATCCATACTCCCAGCCTGCCTCTCTCCTTCCCTAGTGGGGAAGAGCTCTAGGGAAGCAGAGGTACAAGGCACATTGGTGGGAATAAAGGCTACCTAAAGGCTGGAATAGTGCAGATGAAGAGTTGGGGGGGGGGTTCTCCATTTTGTAGATAGCTAGTAGGCATAGTTTAGTTATATTCCAAAGGGCCTATGGCTATACTAGTTTTTCTCTTTTTTTTTTTTTTGCCTGAGCCTGAAATCTGATATGCAGGTGGATCCAAGTTATTGTCTGGGGAGATGATGTCATGGCTGTAAAAAAGACCATAAAGCTGGATCAGGGAAGAGAGTAGCTCCCTAATATGGGAAAGGGGTATAAATATTACTGTAAACCCCATCAATCTGATATGATCTGGGACCCATATTCAGCTTAGGAACCTATGTGACCACTGCATCCCTGTAGATCTGAGCTCACATTCTGTGGTCATGAGTAGGAACATTCCAGGCTGCCCCAATATCGACCCATCTTCCTCAGGTGTAGCATAGAATATGTTGTCCAGCCTCCCTTCAGAGGATGGAACATTCTCTACCATTGTTGATCCAAGTTGAGGGCAAGGTCCTATAGGGGCCCACAAAGGGGTCTATTGTGTTATTCCTGATAGAAATGACTGGTAACAATGGAGAGAGGGATTTATTCGAGGTTTAGGCCCATCATGTCTGTTTGGGAATCCCAGGACTCCCTGAATAGGGCCTCGGAGTGGCCTAACAGTGACTAAAGAGTCATCGTTAAAGTATGCCAGTCTCTTGCCTTTATTCAACTTTTGCAGTCCTTGCTTTGATAAGGCTAACTTTGAAGTGAGTAAGAGAACTGTAATAGGAAGTAGATAAGGAGGTAATCTAAGTCTAAATAGACACTATTTCATTATGAACTTGATACTGACTCACTACAGACTATTGTGTATTTTTGCTTTCAGCTATATATTTTGCCCTAATTTATGGATACATGTGAACATATGCTCTTATCTCACAGGACCTGGTCTATATATAGGTTTTGGGACTTTGTTAGGAAGTGAACCTCCTGGAATTCATTTTCAAATTCTAATAAGTGGTCCTCAATAGTAAGATGGGAATCCCTACTGGGAGATTTGGTTGTGCTAACAGTGACTGGTCAATGTGGAAAGTGCCTTCATTCACTCATTCTACTAGTGACATCACATGGATGCCAGCCACAGAGCAGGCACTTGGAATATACCTAAACAAAAGAGGCAAACAAACAAAAATTTGCCTGCTCTCATTTCAGCTAGAGGGAATATAATAAATCAACCAATACATATACCTAGTTGCAATTGCTGAACTTTCAAGAAACATGATCTTTATTATCTTTATGTGCTTCTGCTTTTCCCTTTTACTTGTAAAGTGACATCCGTTCATTAGTATGCATCAAGTTAACTGTCACCTGTTTCATGAGCCCATTGATGTGTAGTTACATTATGTGTGTGCCGGGAGAGCCTCAGGCTTATACATTTCCATTAACTAGACTCTCAGCCAACCAGGCATTCTGAAATTCAATTATAAACCAACCGTTCACACCTCACTAAGTAAAGCAGTTTTACCTATTCTCTTAAACTCTGCTAGTCCAGGAGCAAGTAGCTGTTATCACCAAAACTTTTTCCCATATGAGGGAAGAAAAAACAACAAAACAGGAATATGAGCTACAGTTCTACATACTCATTGAAGTTATCTGTATCAGGGAAACTCACTTGGAAGTTGAACTGCATGATGATGCCTACCATAATCAAAGATTTCTACCACCTGGAGTTTCACAGTTGTTATAATATGCAAATGTCATGACTTTTCAGTTGATGATTGCATTAGCTATGGGTCTCTTGAGTTTCTGCTTCTCAATTCTCTCTCTTACCATCAGGGGATCTATTCTGGCTTTAACTTTTTCTTTACAGACTAGGGTAAGATTTGTTTCCAAGCCTGGACATTTTAAGATGTTGGATACTGGGAGTCGGGCGGTAGCGCAGTGGGTTGAGCTCATGTGGCACAAAGCGCAAGGACCAGTGTAAGGATCCTGGTTCCAGCCCCTGGCTCCCCACCTGCAGGGGAGTCGCTTCACAGGTGGTGAAGTAGGTCTGCAGGTGTCCATCTTTCTCTCCCCCTCTGTCATCCCCTCCTCTCTCCATTTCTTTCTGCCCTATCTAAGAATGACATCAACAACTACAACAACAATGAAAAACAACAAAGGCAACAAAAGGGAAAATAAATATAAAAAATAATTTTTTTAATATTTTCCCTTTTGTTGCCCTTGTTGTGGTTATTGATGTGGTTGTTTGTGGATAGGACAGAGAGAAATGGAGAGAGAAGGGGAAGACAGAGAGGGGGAGAGAAAGACAGACACCTGCAGACCTGCTTCACTGCCTGTGAAGCGACTCCCCTGCAGGTGGGGAGCCGGGGGCTCGAACCGGGATCCTTATGCCGGTCCTTGAGCTTTGCACCACGTGCACTTAACCCGCTGCACCACCACCTGACTCCCAAAAAATAAAAATTTAAAAATTTAATAAAAGGGAGAAAAAAAAGATGTTGGATGCTGCTTCTACTTTGCTATTAGTCCAAATTGAAAAATGGGGCATTATGTTGGTAAAAGAAATTTGGAAGTCAAACTGACAAGTGTATCCTTTATTCACTTTGAAAATTCACTGCCTTTGGAACTGGGGGTGACACACTCAATAGAGTGCACACATTACCATGTGCAGGGATCTTGGTTCAAGTCCCTGGGCTCAGTCTTCACCTGCTTCAAGAGTGGTGAAACAGTGTTATCCCTTTCTACCTACCCCTTCCCTCTCAATTTCTGTCTCTGACCAAAAAAAAGGAAGACAAAACTGGCTACGAGGGAGTTATTGGGTTTATCATTTTATCATGCCTATGACATGATAAAAACAGACATGAAATAAAAAAGCTTCTCTCAAATATTCAACAATAAGCGCATATTCTTTTGATAATGTAAAAGTATCTTTTTTTTCCCTTTTGCCTCCAGGGTTATTACTGGGGCTTTGTGCAGGCTCTATGAAGCCACTATTCCTGGTGGCCAATTTTTCCATTTTATTAGATAATACAGAGAAACTGAGAGAGGTGGGGTAGATAGATAGATGGATAGATAGATAGATAGATAGATAGATAGATAGATATAGAGATTGATACCTGCAGACCTGCTCCACCATTTGTGAAGTGTCCTCCTCACTGGTGGGGAGCCAGGAAAGGGGAGAGTCGGACCCAGGTCCTTGCACGCTTAAGTGGTGTGTCACTGCCCAACCCCCAACTTAAATGTATCTTTAGGACTGAAACCTTATTTGTGAAGTGTCCTCCTCACTGGTGGGGAGCCAGGAAAGGGGAGAGTCGAACCCAGGTCCTTGCACGCTTAAGTGGTGTGTCACTGCCCAACCCCCAACTTAAATGTATCTTTAGGACTGAAACCTTATCAGATATAGTACATGCCTTGCCATGCAGGCAACCCAGATTCAAGTGCAGACATCTTATGATAGTGCTACAGCATTACAGGAGTGTCTCTGACTCTCTTTTTCACTCTCCTCTTTCTCTCCCTGAGAGTGTATTTAGGTATATCCAGCCTCACAGGAAAGAATTCACAACAGTGGTCCAGGAGGTGGCATAGTGCATAGTGTTGAATTGCAAGCATGAGGTTCCGAGTTCAATCCCTGGCAGCACATGTTCTAGAGTGATGTCTGGTTCTTTCTCTCTCTCCTATCTTTCTCATAAATAAATAAATTTTAAAAAAAGAATACACAACAAAGTATGGAAAGGTATAAAGTAGTGATCATTTTAATTTTGTTTTTTTTTAACTTTAGAGCTTTATTGAATAATGGTTTACAGTATAGTCTTTTATTTTCACCACTCCCGTTACCAAAGGTTTGTATCCCATCCCCACCCCCATAGATCACCAATATAGTGCTCCCACAGTTTTAGATAGAGGTTGACTTTCCCCCCCACATTCATATGTCCAATTCTCGATATTCTACATGAGTGAAACTGGTCTGTAGTTGTCCTTCACCTCTTGCTTCACTAAGCATAGTCTTCTCCAGTTCCATCTATTTCATCCCAATGGACACAATATAATCTTTTTATTGATGAATAATACTCTGTTGAGTATATGTCCCATAACTTTTTTATCCAGTAATCTGTCAAAGAGTATTTTGGTTGTTCCTAAGTTTTTGCTATTATGAATAAAGCCACTATGAACATGGGTGTATATATCCCTTCAAATCTATATAATATCTTTTGAAACTATACCCCTTGGAATCTTATGATTTCTAAACCAATATTAAATTAACATAAATAAATAAGTAAATAAAATTCCTTTTCATTAGGTGGGGCCAGACAAGGTAAAAAATGACCTTGCTCATGTTGGGATACACTGATCTTTTTTTCTGCTTTTTAATTTTTTTAAAAAAATTTTATGCAGCTTCCTGGGACAGTGGGGGGTGGGAGTGGGTGGGAGGGATGGGTCATAGTCTTTTGGTGGTGGGAATGGTGTTTATGTACACTCCTAGCAAAATGTAGACATATAAATCAGTAGTTAATTAATATGAGGGGGAAAATCAATTGTATGTCTCAAAGTTTTTCAAAACACAAACTGAATCTTTTTAATATATAGGCTGTGTATTTGATATGCGGACTCTCTCAAAAGCCTAGACCAAGTAGATTAGAAGCATCCAATAGCACAGCTATATACAAGATACTGGATACTGTACAGCAAACCCTAACAAAAGGACTTTTCAAAGTTACCCCAATTACCAAATAATGTGATAACATTAACTATCGATTGTCTTTTTGAACCCTAAGACAGCAGGAACCTCACATCTCCACTATAGAGCCCCTACTTCCCCCAGTCCTGGAACCCTTGGATAGGGCCCACTTTCCCATATGCCTCTCCCAATCCATATCAAATAATATTGCATCCGCTGATCACAACCTAACCAACGCAACGATGGCCACCTCAACATGCTTCACCTCAGACTGTGTCCAGAGACTTCACGTGTGGAATGACAACCTTTCAGCTTCATTACTTGGGTGAGACCTTTCCTTTTATAGTACACTCTCTAATTTCATCTCAGGTGGTTCACTTTCTAACAAAGTCCATAACCTAGATATATACCAGTTTCTGTGAGAGAGAGCTTATGTTCACACGTATCCATAAACTACTGCAAAATATATACCTGAAAGCAGAAGTACACTAGAGTTTGCAATGAGTACCTCCCTAACACTTCCTCTCCACTATTCCAAGCTTGGGATCCATGATTGCTCAACAAATTGTTTGGCTTCGTATGTTTTCAATCACCAGGTTCCAGATGCCACCAGGATGCTGGCCAGGCTTCCCTGGATTGAAGACCCCACCAATGTGTCCTGGAGCTCCGCTTCCCCAGAGACCCACCCTACTAGGGAAAGAGAGAGGCAGGCTGGGAGTATGGACCGACCAGTCAATGCCCATGTTCAGCGGGGAAGCAATTACAGAAGCCAGACCTTCCACCTTCTGCAACCCTCAATGACCCTGGGTCCATGCTCCCAGAGAGATAGAGAATGGGAAAGCTATCAGGGGAGAGGGTGGGTTATGGAGATTGGGTGGTGGGAATTGTGTGGAGTTGTACCCCTCCTACCCTATGGTTTTGTTAATTAATCCTTTCTTAAATAAAAAAAAAATTAAAAATTTTTTTAATTATATTTTTTAAAGAATACTCTCTTAAGGGGGCGAGGCAGGAGCTCAGCATGTTAAGTGCACATGGCACGAAGCACAAAGACTGGCGCAAGGATCCCAGTTCAAACTCCCGGCTCCCCACATGCAGGGGGGTCGCTTTGCAAGTGGTGAAGCAGCTGCAGGTGTCTATCTTTCTTCCTACCTCCCCCTTCCCTCTTGGTTTCTGACTGTCTCTATCCAATAAATGAATAAAGAGAAAAAATTAAAAAAGAATATTCTTTTAAAATATATTTACTTATTATGGAATAGAGACAGACAGAAATAGAAAAGGGAGAGATACAGAGATACCTGCAGCCCTGCTCTACCACTCATGAAGCTTTCCTCCAGCAGGTGAGGTCCAGGGCCTTGAACCTTGGTCCTTCTGCACTGCAATGTGAGTGTTTCACCAGGTTCATCACCTTCTGGCCCCCAATGATATTTCTTACATGACCATCAGACCATTTTCTAATGTCCCTTGGACAGGCAAGAAAACACTTAGAAGAAGATCTGCCTTTGGATGTTCTTTTCAGAAAGTTCCTTCTAGAAAAACTAAAAGAATTGTTTACCCAACCTGAACTTCCCTATTGGCAAAAAGGACTCTTGGTGTCTGAAAGGAACATTTCATACTAAGTTATTGCTGATCGAGTCCTGTAGACTCTTTTAGGAATATCCCTTCTAAATATCTAGACTGGCATTAATAAACAATACAGAGGAATAACAAACACTAGCAAAGTATGTTAGTGATACAAAGTCTTACCTCATCAAAAGGAAGAGTGTTTTCACATACTCATTGCCTAATGTCAGATAAACAAGCTGAAAATAGTGCTTCATGTGACAAAATTATTCAGTGATAATGAGAAGTATCCTTCAAAAAATGAGAATATGAAAGATGATGCAACACATTTTTCTAAATAAATATATTTTAATATATTTACAACTTTGTATATTACAAGTTCATTCCTCTTTCAATCATGTGTAGTCTAATCAGGAAACACAATTATCATCTGGATTAGGTTCGGGAAGAATTTATAAACATTACCTACTCTCATGAGCATAAATAATCTTTGAAGTGACACAAATGTATCGCTACCTAAAAGACAAGTTAGAATAAGAAAGATAGTTACTGAGTATCTTGAGTAGAAAATTATGCATTGTTTAGGACACTCTCTTCAAATAATCTTATTTAAACTCATCATTACCTTGGTGCTATCTTGCAGTTCTTATAAATTGTAGCTAACTGGTACTAAGGCAAAATAGTAGTCTACTGACAATTCTTGTCTTTTGCTATACAATTAATTCTGACTTGTGGAGGTTCAATTGACTTCCCTCTTCCACACTGAGAGAGTATTTTTTGTAACCACTAACAATTTCATTTCAATGTTTTTGATTTAGGGCTGTGTTTGTTTTCTTGATTTTTTTTTTTCCTCCAGGATTATTGCTGGGGCTTGGTGCCTGCACCAAGAATCCACTGCTCCTGGAGGCTACTTTTGTCCTTTTGTTGCCCTAATTGTTTATAATTATTGTGGTTATTATTGTTGTTATTAATGTTGTTATTGTTGGATAGGACAGAGAGAAATAGAAAGAAGAGGGAAAGAGAAAGATAGACACCTACAGACCTGCTTCACCACTTCAGGTGGGGAGCCGGGGGCTTGAACTGGGATCTTTATGCCAGTCTTTGAGCTTCATGCTATGTGCACTTAACCCACTGCACTACCGCCAGACCGCCTTGATTCTTCTTAAAATAAGCTGTAGTAGGTTTTTTCTTCTGCTTCCTCATTTAACTAATAAATACATTCTTTGATGCATATTCATTTTGTAGTTGTATGAATCATGGTACTTAGAAAGTTTTACACATCTAAGAAAAAAAAAAAAACAGGGGCCAAGTGGTGGCACACCTGGTTAAGAACACACATTACAGTGCACAAGGACCCAGGTTCAAGCTCCTGGTCCCCATCTGCAGGGAGGAAAGCTTCACGAGTGGTTAAGCAGGGCTATAGGTGTCTGTCTCTCTCCCTATCTCCTCCTGCTCTCTCAATTTGTCTCTATCCAGCTATATATATATGTGTGTGTATATATATATATATATATATATATATGAATTTATGAAAAAAACATACTTTTCACAAGTTCAGGTTGAAGTCACCAAATTTCACTAAAATTTGAATCTAGTCACTAGACTAAATCTAAATGAATGTACAGATTTCTGTTATATATTCCTAGAATAGCACTCCTATAATGAAAGCACTAATTGTTTGCGGTGATGGACTGGTTGTTTAAGGTTATTGCACACGTTGTTTCTCCATAGGGTCCTCAGTATTTATTACTTCTATCCAAAAATGTCTAGACCAGCACTACTCCAAGGTTCAAGAAAACTGGGGATATAGATATAGCAAATAAAGATAACATTATTTATCTTATTATCTTTTTTTTCTCAATTGCAGCTTGTTGCTCAAAGCACATTTTGACTTTTAGTGAGTGTATCTGTCTGTGTCCTCACTGCCTGAATGCTGTCTGGTCCTTGTCTGCTTCTTTGTAGGGCTTTTCATGCTTACTGTGGCTTTGCTAATGTTGAGGGGAATAAAAAGATCTCTGCTATTGGTCCTGTCTCAGTTTATTTCTTTAACTTCTTTCTTAAAGTTTTTAGTTATCTTTTTATCTATTTATTGAGAGGAAGGGAAAGAGAGGAAGGCGGAGAGAGGGACAGAAACAGAGAGATACCTCCACTTGTGAAGCTTTCTTCCTACAGGGGTTTGAACCCATGATCTTGTGCATTATAACATGTGCTCAACCACCCCTCAGTTTATCTCTTATCAGTGAATATTATAGTTGTGGATATAACACCGATTAACCATTTGTTTATTTGGAAGGCTGCACTGTTTCCGGATTTGGGCAATTATGAAGAAAGATGCTATAAACTCATGTGTATGTTTTTATATACAGATGTATTTGGGGAGGCCAAGAAGTGGCACACCTGGTTAAGTGTACCTAATACTAAGCACAATGACGGGGTTTGAGCCTCCCGGCTCCCACCTGCAGTGGAGATGCTCCATGAAGCACGTCTGTAGATGTCTTTCTTTCTCCCTCTTTAGCTCCCCCTCCTCAATTTCTCTCTGTCCTAGCCAGGAAAAAAAAAAAAAAAAAGGAAAAACAAGTGGCAGTGGATAGGTAGTGCCTGCACCAAGCCCCCAGCAATAACTCTGGAGGCAAAAATAAAGAGATGCATTTTCAACTCCACTGGTAAATAAATACCTAGGAGTGTACTTGCTTGGTCATCAGAACAGAAAAGGCCAAGTTTAGATTAAAAAAAACACTATCAAGGGTGGGGATACATAGCATAATGGTTATGTAAAGAGACTCTCATGCCTGAGGTTCCAAGGTTCCAGGTTCAACTCAATTTCCTGGATCACCATAAGCCTCGTCACCCAATCTGGTCCCCTATGCCTACACTGAACTTCTCTGTTCCAGACTCTTGGAAACAGAGTTGGCAGTCAGCTGAGGTAAAGAACAAACACCTCATCACAGACCCCTGCAAGCGTCAACCCGGCTTTGACCTAGCACGTTATGATTGGGCCCTCCTCAATCGCTATCGAACAGGCCATGGCCGGTGCGCCGCTATGTTCCATCGCTGGGGAGCCAGAGACGACCCGAACTGCCCCTGCGGCTCCAGACAGACTATGACCCACATAGTCAACGACTGCCACCTCTCCAGATTCAAAGGAGGTCTCGAAACTTTACATCAGGCTCAACCTGACGCTGTTGACTGGCTACAGAAGAAGGGCAAACGCTAGAAGAAGAACCATAAGCCAGAGCTGAGCAGTGCTCTGATAAAAACAAGCAAACAAAAGCCACTATCAAACTGATTTCCAAATTCAATTACCATTTCCATTATTACTAGCTATGAACTAGCTTCCTACTAATCTATAATCTAATCCCTTGTTAGCATTTGGTATTTTCACTGCTTCGGATTTTAACCTGGGTGATAAGATTTGGAGGGGTATCTCACTATTGTTTTAATTTATAGTTGTATAGATATATGGTGTTTATTATATTTTTTAAAATTTTTATTTATATAAAAGGAAACACTGACAAAAAACATAGGATAAGAGGGGAACATCTGTGGAAACAGAAGTCAAAAGTGGAAGTGGTGATCTGGAGGACAGGGTAGAGGAAGACATCAAAAAAAAAAAAAGGAAAAGAACTGAAAGATAATTTGAGTTCTGGAACAACATCAAAAGGAACAACATTCACATCATAGGAATGTCAGAGGGCAAGCAGAGATAGAAAGCGTCAGAATGTTTAAGAAGCTGTGATTTTCCTAAAACTAGGAGATAGACTCTCATATCTAGGAATTCTCTAAGAACTCCAGGAACAATAACTCCAAAAGCTCCCTCCCAAAGCATGCATAATTAAAATGGCAAAGATAAAAGAGAATATTAAAATCAGCTGAAGAAAATTAAAGATCACCTACCTGGGAATTCCTGGTGGACTATTTGCTGATTTCTCAGGAGACATTCTAATGGTTAGAAAGGGCTGGTAGTACATATTAATTTTTTTTTAATGTAAAAGAGGATTACCCATACAGGTTATCAATCAAGTTTGGAGGAGTAATGAAAAGTATTTGAGATTTTTGCTTTTTTCCTTTCCTTCCAGGGTTATAGCAGGGGCTCAATAAACCGACTGTGTCCACAACAAATCTACTGTTCTCAGTGGCCATTCACCCTCCCCCTTTTTGTTCTTTTTTTTTTTTTTTGGAGATAGAAAGACATCTGCAGCTGTTTCACTGTTTGTGAATCTTCCTTCCTGCAGGTGGTGTCTGGGGGCTTGAACCCAGGTCCTTGTTCATGGTAACATGGTGCATAACCAAATTCACTCATGTCTGGCCCCATTTTAGTATTTTTTTAGATTAAGTAACAGTTAAAAAAAAATCAGTAACACTGAACCAGCTCTAGAAGAAATACTAAAGGAACTTAAATAAAAGGAAAATACTGAATGCTCATTTTAATATGGAATAAATATTCAAAACAAGCATAGGAACATGCAAAATCAAAGAGGCTTTGGTCTCAGATGGCAGAACTAAGGCTTTGGTGTGGATTTGGGGGTTTGGTGGAATACTTCGTAAGGGTGGAGGTAGTCTAGTGGACTTTAGTGGATATGGATCAGTACTTTGGGGAGGGGTGACGTGTGGTAACATTTTGATGAGGTAAGAAATTATACTTTTCATGTTCAAACTATTTTATTTTACTGTTGACTATAAACCATTAATCCCCCAATAAATACATCTTAAAAAATTATGCTTCTAACACATGTGTAAGTTATCCAAACCAAGTTTACATCAAAATAAAAATTATAAAATAAAAATTATGTCTGTTATTTTTACATATACTTTTCAATTCTCAGTAAAAAAAAAAACATGCATATGAGGAATGGTTGAACTTTTTTTAATGACTGGATAATTATAATGTCCTTTATGAATTTTTTTAAATTTATTTATATTGGGAGGTAAACGGTGAGAGAGAGACTGAGAGTAGAGCACCATGACTCTGGCACAAGGTAGTGCCACTGACTGAAAGTGGGGCATCTGAGGGGGGCAGGTGGTGGCACAACTGGTTAAGTGCACATGTTATAATGTGCAAGGATGGGGGTTTGAGCCCTTGGTCTGCACCTGCAGGGGGAGAGCTTCACAAGTGGCAGAGCAGTGTTGCAGGTGTCTCTCTTTCTCTCTCTCCCTCCCCCTTTCCTCTTGATTTCTGGCTGTCTCTGGGCAATAAATAAATAAAGATAATAAAAACTAATTTAAAAAGAAAGAAAGAAATTGGGGCACCTGGGGTCTTAGGGAATGCAGCTCCTGTGTTGAGGTATCTTCCTGGATCAGTGGACACTCTTGATTTTAAGTCAAGTTAAGGGGGCCAACAGAGCTATTAGTGCAAAGTGATACAGAGACACCCTTTTATTTAAGGTACATGCTGTTAGAAAGTCTCGGGGTGGGGGGAGGCAGCAGGCAGTAGCGCACATGGCGAGAAGCACAAGGACCGGCTTAAGGATGCCAGCTCGAGCCCCCAGCTCCCCATCTGTAGAGGGGTCACTTTACAGGCGGTGAAGCAGGTCTGTAGGTGTCTTTCTCTCCTCCTCTCTCAATTTATCTCTGTCCTATCCAATAGTAACAACAACAAGGACAACAAAAATGGAAAAAAAAAACTCAGTGGGAAGGTCTTCAGATGATGTTTTTCAATAATTGAAAAGAAATGGTAAGAGACTTGGAAAGCAGACGTTTTCCTGTCCTGATCAGAGTCTTCTATATATTCATGAAAAACTTAAACCTGAATGGCAATTCAGCATATCCCTGTGACTGAGAATTTGGGAAAGCCTAACATTTCAAACTCATTCTTAAATTAACATGAGGCAATTGGAAGACATAAGTCATTTTATTAAAAAATTTATTTCTCTGTAAATACAAATTCCAACATCAACAAACAATAGTCCAGTGGAAAAATACTTAGCCGTTAACATTGAAAACTTAAAAATTTTTTTTTAAATAAATAGAGCTTTGGCATTCAAAATTCTAGCTGTAAACCCTATTTAAAAACAAAAAGCAACCCCTTTATAAAAAAAAGAGGCAAGAATTGTTAGAATCAAGAGGCAAGAATCAGAAGGCATAAGCCAACCAGTGGCTTCACATTCTTTTTCACAATAACTGTATTTCAATTAAGTCATGACCACTGTATTTACAGATGAGGTATTCTGGGTGGTTCAAAAACTGAACCTAGTTTACCAAAAACACCAGTCACAGTGACTGATTATATACTCTCTGCTGTGCTTTTTAATACAACCACCTAGCACCTTACTACTGCTTTTCATCACACCAATGTGACGCTGAATTTTACAGTTATATACTTAAATAACTATTTATACACATTTATATACACACATATCTATACACACAAATGATTACATTCCAAAGAGTTTTCTGTTTACTGTACAGGAAAGTCTGGGCTCTGAAGACATATATCTAGTACTTCCTTCTCGTTTTTACTAAGGTTATTACCTAGTAATGAAAACTGCTGCTTGTTAAAAATAAACCCTTAATCAGATCTATTTACAGAAAAAAACAAGGTGCAAGAATCATCATTCTTATAGCAAGTGTACAATAGAAACAAATGCTTACTGCAGGCAAAAAAGGCACAAAAGGTTCTTTCTGTGTGATTGTAATAGTGATGTTAATGACTTATTGATTTGAAACTATATTCTATATATACTCAGTACAGAGTATAAATAAGAAAAGTATCCCAAAGTCTACCATCTTTCCCTCTTCATGACTACATGCATAGTATCATACAGCAATAGGCCAAGAGGGCTTATGGGGTACAGTCTGAAATTTTAGTTTTATAGAAACCAGATAAGAACTTTGTTAAATCAAAAAAATTATTTTTAATCTCAAGACAAAAAATTAAATGAGTTTAACGTTGGCTCCACAGCCACTGGCAGCTTCAAATGAGAATGATTTGAATGAGCATGGTTGTGAAAATTGCTTATCATAATTACATATTTACAGTGACAGAAATCTATATAAGAGAATGCTAATAACAGAAACTAAAGATATGCCTGAGCTAAACTATGCAATCTAAAGACAGTCTAAATTCTCAGCTACTCTACTGTTTAATAAACTATTACTAATGTTGAAAGAACATTCTCCCAACAAAATAGTTCCTTTTAAGAATATCTTCTAAAAGCTTCCTATTACTATGTCTTGGGCTAGGACAAATTAATTTATAAATTCTTTAGTAAGATAGAAATGTAAAATTCTCATTTTAGAAACACTTTCCAGCCCTTGAGACAGTCTCTAACAAATTAATGAAGAAGTTTAATTCAGTTTAATAGGTTGTTATAAAATAAATTCCACTAAAATATAATGCAATTACATCAAATATTGAATCCTATTTTCAAACTAAAAAAAAGAGAGGGGCTACACTTACTTTAAAATAAATTAAAGCATGTCTTACATAGTCAACACAAAGTAGAGGTCACTGAAAACTTACATTTAAAAGTCATTCTGTCTCTATTTTCCTGATATGAAGTGAAAAGACAACTATGGCCTTGACTCCATTAATTTTTACCTATATGGGTTATTTGGACTTTATATTGAGATCATTGTTATTCTTTTCCTGCTTTGATATGACTGAGGCAGTAGGTTCAATTTCAAAACCCCAAAGACTAGTAGTAAATGTCAGACACTTTCTAAGATAGGTGTTTAATAAGAAAGGAGTATAATTAAAAAGAATTTTCACAGCTAAGGAAATTTTCAATAGATTGACTTTAAAAGTTAGGTGATTTTTTTTTTAATCTCAGACATATCACTATGATGACTTCTGAGACTAGGATAAGACTATGTTTATACTTATCCATCCTACTTCATGGTAAAATCTTTGTTTCCAATGAGATGACGATACTGTTACTGTTCTAACACAAAAGGTTGGTCTTGGGAGAGAGGAGATTTCTGAAAAATTAAAATTGAAATTAAATACTGAAAAATAGATTACTGCAAACTTCATTTCCTCCAAAGTTTTTCCCCAGACTACCTACTTACTACCTGCTTTTAGGCATACCTAAAACTCAAAAGTAATTACATTTGGTAACTCAAGGTTATGTTGAAATGATCACATTTGAATTCCCCTCTTCTAGAGAGAGTATACATTTTGGTAACAAATACAGCAGAAGAAGTTTATTAATTTTTTACTATGTTCAGCAATTTCATCTCAAGATTGTTAATGAAGTTAAAAAAAACTTACTCTGAAAATTAAAACTCACCTAATTAAAAAATGTGTCTACAATAGTTTAATATAACCCAGTATTTATTCAAAACAATTATAAAATTCCAAAATATAAACTAAAAAAAAACCTAGGAAACATTTAGGAAAGTATGTAGTGACCCAAATTAGTGATTCTTTGCTCCTAAGAACTATCGTTTTAGGGCTCTTTTATTTCAGAGATCATGGAGCTTGAGGATGCAGGGAGGGGATATGATTCAAAGAGAATATAAAAACATGTGCTGCATTTATGGTCTGTTTTAGACGCTGCTATCTACTATAAAGGACTATCCACAAATACTAATTTTTACAAGGCAGAATGATTTGCATCAGATATTTGGTAGAAACCTACTACTCCCTGATTGTTTTCAAACCACTAGCATTAAAAAAACAAGTGAATGCTAGAAAGTCAAGTTCTTACCAGTGACTAAGGCCTGGCCCTCCTTGTTAGACTAGGAACCTTGAGATGCAGAATAACAATAAGCTAAGAAGAGGGGTTAAAAAAGAAAATCTGATTCCTATACTGTATTATAACCAATCATTGAAATGCAGAAAAATGTAATTTGATCTATATAAAAGCCAAATTCTGAAGTGACTATCTTCCTGAGTATTTTCCATGAAGGCCTTATCTTGCGTATGTCTTTACTGATAAGAATATCTAAGACATTATTTTCTTGGCTAATTCTTTATATCAATATAAGCCTGGAAAGAAAACAGAATTGTGATCTGTTCTTATCCAAAGTAGTATTATCCTGTTTGACTTACTCCCCATGTTCCTTCTACGTCTTTACTTAAATCTTAATCTAAATACCTGGTCTCATTAAGAATTCAAACCAACCTGCAAAGGACAGTGGTTGCCACACTAGGTTGTAGCAAAAGAATATAACATCCAACATTAAACTAATATAGTCCCTTCTACCTAAAACAGGGAAATAATCATTTGGAAGTTTACATGCTCATGTCTATTTTTAAAAAATCAGTGGCATAACATAGTGATATCTGGTATGCCAAAGAAAAAAAAAGTCATTCTGATCACATACCCTATTCTATGAAAAACCCTATTTTTAATGTACTTTTCCTCATCAAAGGAATTGAAATATAACTACTGATAAAACCTAGGTTTTGTCAGTAACGATTTAGACATAAATAAGTTAGATGGCTTTTTCTTAAAGTAGTCTCAACTTTAAAACAGATATGAAATTATTAAAATGCAAACTTGCTATTTGAATTAACTATTGTTCCAGAGTCACTTTAATGATCTTTCTTTTACTATAGTGATCTCAGTTTTTAGAACTTTTGTATTAGTTATAAATGACCTTGCTTACATTGTTATATTAAAATATACAAATAAGAATTTTCAAACTGTAATGGATGTTACTATTCAAATTATGTTAAGTTGCATTGTACTATATAAATCATAATGATAGTGAAAAAGGTCAGCTCATGACAATTCCCTATCTCCAAGGCAATTTATGATCACTCTGGAAAAATAGCTGACATAATTATAGAATTAAAATGCACCCAATCTAACCTCATCACTTTGCCTGCGGTACTACTACTAGAACACTTGCCTTAGAACTTTTAGACATTTAGAAATCTTGTTCAGCCAGCCTTTGAGAACCCCAAAGTATAAAACAGACTCTACATGAAAGAAAAGAAATATATGAATTAACAATGTGTGTCTCTCTCAGAAGCTTTGCTTTGACCATAGAGATCCTTATAATTCTATGACTCAAGCACACATATGCCCACATAAATCCACAAAAACAGAATTAAGAGAATTCCATCCCTTTATCAGAAGGGCACTTTTCACAGCTTGGTCCTACAATCAGTAGTTAATGAAAACATAAATTTTTTTTTTTTCCTTAAAGACTTTATCAGATTGTTCAAATAGTAATTCAATTTTTGGCCTGATTAGATAAGATATTCTCACATCTCCCTACCCCCACCCAGTAAAACAAATCCACAGAAAAGCAAAAACAAACAAACAAACAAACAAAAAACCACCTATGTGCAAGTAGCATGTTACTTGCAACTTCCCATTATGGCTCCTAAAACCAAACACTGAGGAACTGTTGTCACACAGCAGCATTTAACAACAGGTCATTATTGTTGTAAGACCAACACTTGCTCATTGCGTAATGCAGTTGTCTCCCATGTCCTGAGCATAGCGGTCTGATATGGTAGTCCTTAACTCATCGATGTCCCTTCGTAACTGGCATACATCTGAAAGTTTTTTAGTAAGTGTTTCTGGGCTGTGGTCACTTTCAGTCTCTTCAGCTGAACAGCTCATAGCTGTGGAAATAAAGCAGTGGAAGAATGCCTCAATTTTTTTTTTGTTTTGAACAAAAACTAAAATTTTAGGATTTTCAACTTATTGGAAATAAAATGGCTTTTTATTAAACACTAGCCGGGCTTAAGTTGAATTCAATTTTAAGCAGACTATATCTACTTAGTCATTTTAAAGTTCTCCTAGTTAAAATGCACTAAATCTGTACAGCGCTACATGCAAAATCAACATATTCGATGGTGACAATATTCCAACCAACAGTAAGAGAGAGTATGCTTATGCTCCAATGTCTTCCTAGTTCTAAAACTGAACATCATTTGTGAAGTGAGGTGTGTTTCCTTAAAGTTTTCTAGGCTGCAAAGTAGTTTCACTAGCATAAAAACATAGACCTTCAAAATGTATGATTAGTATATCGTACACATATATTTTCATTGGCAATGCAATAGCGTGGCTTTATACACACATATACACGTAGAGTGTGTATATATATATGTAACAGCAAACATGTTATACATGACATATATATGGAGGGAGGGAGACAGAAAGAGAGGGGGCAGGTGGTAGTGTAAGCAGTAGAGCAGCACATTACAGTGCACTGGGAACAGGGTTCAAGCCCCTGAAGGGGGAAGCTTCACAAGAAGCAGGTGTCTCTTTCTCTCATTCTCAATTTCCCTCTCATTTTTAGTCTGTCTCTATCCAACATAAATAAATAAATAAATAAATAAATAAATAAATAAATAAATAAATAAAATTAATTTAGAAGAGAGACCAATCCAGATGAAGGATGATAAAAGTTTGAATTAGTGCAGCAGTCAGTGAGATAATGGTAGAACGAAATATCAGAAGCCCTGAGACCGAGATAGTTGATAGTGCTCATTGACTTGGGTTATGGGTAATAGGTGGTTGGTAGTTAGTGCTCCTCACTTCGACAAGAGGAGCATGTTTAGGAAGGGAAGAAAAGTAGATTATGTTTTAGATCTACTGAGTCTATGATGCTTACACAACAGCCAGTTCTAACAAGAAGGTGTGTGTAATCAAGAGCCTCAAGAGGCTGGGTGGTGGTGCACCTGGTTGAGCACACATATTACAGTACAGAAGGACCCAGGTTAAGCCCCCTGGCTCCCACCTGCAGGGGTGAAATTTCATGAGTAGTGAAGCAGGGCTGTAGGTATCACTCTGTCTCTCTCCCTCTCTCCCTTCCCCCTCCCCTTTCAGTTCCTCTCTGTCCTATCCAATAATAAGTTAAAATATTATTTAAAAATTAGTTATTAAAAAAAGGGAGGGGCAAAAGGACAGTCTAGGCCGGGCAAAATATAAGTATCTATGTGGGACAAAGGTATTGCTATTCATATCCTATATGGATGAGAATACTAGGGAAAGGCAGATATACAGAGAATAAGAAAACACCAAGAGGTTCCTGGGGGAAAGCAGTCTTTAAGTGACAGAGTCCCACAGGAGATTGAGAGTAAGACGTCATAAAGGTAGAATCAGAACCTAGAGAATGGCAACATGGTAACCAAGGCAGCAGAGAGTTTTAAGAAGAGTGGGTGGGTAGGCAGAGTCCATAGAGAGTTGAAGGAATGATGGAAAAGGAACACACACACACAAAAAAAGAATCCATTAGAGTTGGACAAATTAGTTGACTGATCATATTTCCACAATGCTACACTATAAGGTAAGGACTCTGGGGTTAAACTTGAGACATTGGGAAGTGGGGCTGAGGAGAAGATAGCATAATGGTTACACAAAAAGACTCGGTCCTGAGGGCACCCTTTGGTTCAACCTTCAGTACCACCATAAGACAGAGCTCAGCAATGCTCTGGTAAAAAAACAAAAACAAAATGAAACAAACAAACAACAACAACAACAACAAAACACTAGAAAGTGAACATAAGATTTTTGAATTTCATTATGTTGGATCTGCTATCTTATCATTGAAAAAGTGAACAAATGCTAGGTGCATCGAAGGTAACAAGAAAAATTGGAAGGGTACCAGCTTTTAAACTTGAGTCTTCTGTGTGTGAACTTCTGCAACTTACCCCAAAAAGATCAAAGCTAACTTAGTCATGCTTGCTCACCTGACAAGATTCTCAAGTCAAACATCAGCTATTCGTGGGTATCTCACAGATTTTCCCAGATACACAAACTTGCTTTTCTCCCTTCCACATCTATGTCCCCTGTTCATATCTCAACTATAGAACCTATCACAATACTATAATTACTTGGTTAATTTGTGGGCAAGGGCTGTGTTCAATTTATCTACGTTAGTAGTAGCACACGGCATCTAAGAAGTGTTTTCTGAATGAGTACATTTCAGCGTTAAAGTGTCTTTTATGTGCTCACACTTATTAGCTGTCCTGCACAAAGGGGAAAGTGTTGACATCACTGAGCACGACTACAAAAAGCATTACTTCAAAAGTGATGTATTTTTTTTTTATTAATAGCATTAACTGATTTGCTCAAAAAACTATTATGATACAATGTAGTGGGATTTTTCTGGTGAAATAGAAAACAAAACTAGTCCTTACTCTAATCAAACTAAGGCAATTACTTAATATAGCATGTGTTTTTGAACCTTATGATCTGACTCCATTCAAAGCTCTCCTGAAGTCTATTTCTTCTTCTTTTTTTTTTTTTAAGACTAACATTTGCAGAGAATTACTGCTGCAAAGGTAATATAGAAGGGAACAGATACTAGGTTATTCCGGTGGCATTTCTCACAATTACGTGTGGAAGGGACTTGAGGAAGAACAGGTGAGAATCCCTTTGAAAAGGATAAATTCAGCAGTTATATGTGACAAAGACAACAGATTTGCGGTCCATGAAAACTGGCTTATTTGGTAGCTTTGGTTCTTACATCAGGCAACTCTTGACTATATACTGTGTAATAAAGCAAGTGAAGATCTTCTCTCACACATTTTACCACTTGACAGATAGCCAGGCCATTGATTTATATACTTACCATAGTATTAGGAATTAACATACTATTAGGCAGTTACTTCATACCATATTACTAGGCAAAGAGAACCATTACTTTTAGAAGAGTAATTAATATAGCACATCTATCACTCCCATTATATAAAAACAAATGTAGCTTAGGAAACGTGTACTTCATCCACACAGGTAGATTTGTAGGCTTTCTGTCAAGTGGTAGCTCACATCAATTACTGCCCCATTCACTTCTATCAGTATAGTGAGGTAAATCCTAGCAGTGAGGTAGTAACAATCATGAAGAATTGGAGGTTTTATAAATTTACAGTTTATAAACTGAATAGGGAATATCAAAAATAGAGAAAAAGGCAATCAGAAGTTCTTGACTCAGGAAAACAGTTTCTGAGGGGCAGGGTGGTGGAGCACATGGTTGAGTGCACAAGTTAAAATATTCAAGAATCTGGGGTCCAGCCCCCGGCCCCCACCTGCAGGGGGAAAGTTTTGTGAGTGGTGGAGCAGTGTTGTTTCTACCTCTCTTATCATCCCCTTCCCTTTTGATTTCTGGATGTCTCTACCAATAAAGGTTAAAAAACATTTTAAAAAAATTCAGATAGTTTCTGATTGATAAACCGTGAAGTAAGGACAAGTCAGAATCACTTACATCGGATTCCAAGTAATAATGAGAGGTTCGGTTCCTTGCCCTGAGCACGCTGATTAAGAATACTACACAATGCTTTCAAGTCCAGCAAACAGTAAGACATTTCCTTGAACAGCTGATCAATCACACTCAAATCAAATAGTGGCCATTTGGAAAGAAAGGTCTGCTGCCTGGGCTGGTCAGCTCCCTGGTCCTGATCCAATAAAGAACATGCCTCTTCTGTTTGTCTTTGGTTCTGCAATGGATAAGAAAACAAAAATCAGAACAGTGGAAAGATTCAAAAGCCACAGAGGTCAACATTTCCCCCAGGTCAATATACCAAACAGTAGGGCAATATGTGTCCATTACCCAGATTTAGCTGTAATACACAGCAGAAAAAGTAGACAAAAATAAATAGTAGAAACAGTTTTTCTGTGCTACCAAGTGCCCTAGTAAACTTTTGAGAGCATTACTTTTTTTTTTTTTTTTTTTTTTTTTTTTTGCCAGAGCACTGATCATCTTTGGCTTATGGTGGTGTGGGGGGGTTGAACTTGAAACCTAGGAGCCTCAGGGATGAGAGTCTCTTTGCATAACCATTATGCTATCTACCTCACCCTAGTAAAACCTTGAAAGGCAATATAAATTCAGTCTAAGTTTCTAGGGTTCTCTACTATTCTCACATAATGAACATCTTTGCTTTATGTATAATGCACTTAAATAAGAATTATCCCAAGAACTAAAAAAAAAAAAAAGAAAAAGAAAAAATTGAACCTCAACCAGATTTTTTATTAGTAGTAACAGTGATTTATTTACTGTGAATCTGTTTCCTACATATTGAGAAAAAGTCCATATTCTATGCTGACGTTAACAGGAAACTAACATTTCAAGGTAAGAGAAGAAGAAATACAAATTTAGAGTGAAATACGGGGTGAGGGGACCTAAACAACCCCAAGTTGTTAAATCTGAGTTGGAAGCATTAAGAGGAACTCATGATACTCAGGAAGACTTTCCTCACACATCATGGAAGTGGTTACTATGTATTCCCCATGCTGACAGCTACTAACTAGAGGTATACTTAACTACTTTTCCAGATAAGATTGTATTTCAGAATAGCCAACTCACCTGGGTTAGTGAAGAAAAAATTTCTTAAAAAATATTTATTTATTCCCTTTTGTTGCCCTTGTTGTTTTATTATAGTTATTACTGATGTCGTTGTTGGATAGGACAGAGAGATGGAGAGAGGAGGGGAAGACAGAGAGAGGGAGAGAAAGACAGACACCTGCAGACCTGCTTCACCGCTTGTGAAGCGACTCCTCTGCAGGTGGGGAGCTGGGGACTCAAACTGGGATCCTTTACACTGATCCTTGAGCTTTGTGCCATGTGGCTTAACCCTCTGCCCGACTCCCGAAGAAAAAAATGTAACTGGTGAATTCCAGCAAATAAATAGTAAAGAAACAAAATAATCAGGGAGGTGGGAACACCTTCAGTCATCAAATGATTCAGACAATGGTCATTAGTGGGTGCTACTAACTTCAGGGCAAAGGTGGTCAAATGCTTGTGCACATGGTTGCCCAAGTCACATAGCACAGGCTAACTACAGAAATTATAGTACTACACTCAAATTAAGTCTTTACCACACTAGCCTGGGGAAGTTAGGATTTCTGTCACTGGTAGTTGTATAACAAAACATGTTGGGACCATGTGTAAGCCTGATAGAGCTTAGGGAGAACCACCCCCATCTTTGGATGGAGGTCTGAGAAGATAACCTCTTGGTAAGTCTCTCTCAACCGAGGTGAGCATAAGGGGGGTAACTCAGACTTGGTTCTTTCCTTCTTGTCTCTCAGGCCCACAGAAACCCCAGTACTTCCCTCCATTAACTGCAGGCCCCATGGCCACAGATTCACTTATTCAAAGTCACCTTCTGATCACAGAAGAACACACCTCATCACACACTTCATCACACACCTCAGACCCCAGACAAGAGAAATTCCAAACTATATGGCTTTTTGATAGTCATCTTCTCTCTGTCTCACCCTACCGGTTTAACCCCTATGCTTCTCTCAAATACCTTTGGATAATTAAGTTGCTTGTGTCATGGAGAATAACTGTCTTGTATCTCATCAATTCCTGTCATACCAGCCCCCTACCTTAGGGGCATGCTGACCATTAAGAAACCTGTAATTTCTGTCACATTTCAACAATAATTAACTTCATTGCTTTTCTATTTAACTCATGTCCACTTTGCTAATAAACGGACTCTAGGATTCTATGGATTCTAGGATTCTAGAATTCTAGGCACGCTAAGAGTCCCCTGGTGTCTTTTACTTCGTGTCACCCCTGCCATAAGCGAGAAAGAACCAGCCTGTTATCTTTCCCCTGGAGACCACCCCGCTGGAGAGAGAGAGAGAGAGAGATACCCCAAAACAAACATACAAAATTTGATGTGAGCAACACCTACAAAGTATTCATATTAAGTATGTGATCAGAATCTCTAATATCTTTACTCTAAATTCTGGCTTACAGGGAATAGTGGGGGCAGTGGTCCAGGAGGTGTTGCAGTGAATAAAGCACTGGACTCTCAAGCATGAGGTCCCGAGTTCAATCCCCAGCAGCACTGGTTATTTCTCTCTCTCTCTTCCTACCTTTCTCATTAAAAAAAAAAAATCTTAAAAAAAGAAACAAAGCAAGGAAAGAAGGAAGGAAGGGAAAGGGAGAGAGAGAGGGAGAGAAGGGAAGGAATGAATAGAAGGGACAAAATAAGATAAATGATGTCATGAGGAAACATCTGACAGATCTATGAGTCTACAAGATGACAGGCCTAGTTGTTTTTTTTTTTTTTTTTAACAAGTCCATGGCATGGAATAAAAATGGTACTTTTAGATGGATAAGTCAAAATAAAATGCAAGTCAGGATCTTTGATTCAATGGTGGTTTCATCAGTCACTATTTAAAACATTTGGAGAAGTAGGGAAATTTTAACATATGCTAAGTATTATTCGCTGTCAACAATTACTATTCTTATTAGTGTAACTATGAAGGTACAGGAAAATGGTAAGAGGATAAATGTTATCCAGTTAAGACAAGTACTTTTTTTTTTTTTGCCTCCAGGGTTTATCCCTGGGGCTTGGTGCCTGCACTACAAATCCACTGTTCCTGGAGGCTATTTTTTTTCCCCTTTTGTTGCCCTTGCTTATTATTGTTGTTATAGCTGTCGTCATTGTTGTTGGATAGGACAGAAAGAAATCAAGAGAGGAGGGGAAGACAAGAGAGAGAGAGAGAGACAGACACCTGCAGACCTGTTTCACAACTTATGAAACGACCCCGTGCAGGTGGGAAGTTGGGACTTGAACCGGGATCCTTACTCTGGTCCTTGCGCTTCACACCATGTGTGCTGAATCCACTGCACTACAGCCTGGCCCCCGAGACAAATACTTTTAAAAAAATATAACATGTCCTTAAATGAAAATCAAGTAATTTGCCTTGTGATCCAGTGAAGAAAACATGATCCACTTCAATGGTGATAGCCTAAAACTACACCTTCCTCAAGGGTTTAAGGGGCATTCTTTAAAAATACTCAATTCATATCTTATTTGATGTCTTTGCAACCTAATTACTATAACACCTGCTTTTATTTAGTTGAATCTGTGAAACTGCATTAACAGAAATTTGTGTTTTTATCATAATTTTGTAAAAATGACTTTTCACTAACTGGCACATCAAAAATCAAATCATCAACTGAAAAAAATGTTTCTCTAATATGTAAAAACAAGCATTTGTTTAAATTTGAAGTAATAAACATCTTTTGAAAGCAATCTGAATTTATTCTACTCACGTCAAGCAATGTTTTTGTTAGTCTCTGTAGGTTTCTGTCTTTCTTTTCCAGTTCATCCATTATCTTTTGAGTGGTAGATTTTTCTTTAGAAAGTTTCCCTTGCATAGACTACAATAACAAGAAGTAAGAAGAAAAGTATATTATAGATTAAAGCAAAAAAAAAAAAAACACTGAATATTTTGAATCTTTTATTCTTTGTAGCCTGTTAGAAGATCAAACCCTCACTTTTGAATCAATCCACAATACTTTTAAAGTGATTCCAAAGGGAAAAAAATTACCAAGAATGTTTTTAATGTGAGTAAAACATGTGAAATCTAAAAATCAATGTTATTTTATTAACTGGCTTGTTTGCATAATGGAAGTATACTAGAAATACCCATGCTTTTACCTATCTTATGATTTTTTAAAAGAAATTTTTAATTGGGGGATTAATGTCTACCTTATAATTTCTAAGACTCTCCTTAAGTATTATTATTTGAAACACAGTTAAACTATCTTTTCTTGGTGTATAGTATTCCAAGCAGTGGATGTGATGTTGAATTTAGGCCAAAAGCCTTTTATGGCACATTGATAAACTAATTTCTTATCTGCTCCTAAGTCTCCTTTTCATCAGTATACCAAGATATCAGTAAATCTAGGGCCAAAGAAAAGGTTACTTTTTTATTTTAGTTTCTCCGGCATCTATATTTAGTCTTCACTCTGAGAAGGCCTCAGAACGTTGACCACCTAAGCAGCACCACTAGCCATTATGAGGTGCCCTCCCACTGTCTCTGGATGAAATAAAAGAATCAACATTCATTTCTGATAAAAACTTGTTATAGATAGAAATAAAGTAAAAACGATGCCCACAACCCCTCAGCTAACTGTATTACACGCGACAGTAAAAAACTGAAAAGCTTTTCCCTAAGATGAGGAAAAGACAAAGCTATCCATTCTCACCACATCTGTACAACACAGAACAGGTAGTACTAGCCAGATCAACTGGGATAGAAAAAATAGATAATAACTTGGAGTAAATCTAATAAAGTATGTTAAAGACCATTACAAAGAAAACTATCAGGTATTAGTAAAAGACATAGAGGAACAAACAGAAATGGACTGATATCTTGCATCCAAGAATTGAAAAAATAATTAAGATAACCTTACCTAAAGCAATTAATAAATTCAATGTAATCTTTACTAAGATCTCAATAGTATTCTTCAAGAAAGCAGGACAAACAATCCTGAAATTTGGGTGGAATCACAAAAGAGTCCAAATACCTAAAGCAATTCTGAGAGAAAAGAAAAATGGGGACAGTACACTCTCTAACTTAAAACTATTCTGCAAATCAATGGTAACTAAAATGCATGGTATTTTAAAAGATATTCACATCAACTGAATAGCATCTAGAGATTCCACAAAATAAGCCAGATATGCACGGACATCTGACATGTGCCAAAGGGACAGAAAACATACAACAGACAAAAAGATCTCACCAAACGATGTTGGGAAAGATCGGACAGTAAAAAGGGAAATTAGACTATTATTTAACTCCATGCCAAAAATGAACTCAAAATGTATTAGAGACTTAAGATACTAAACATTAAGTCAGGGAATGGGTGGTACCTGTTTGAGCACACATATTATAATGTGTAAGGACCCAGGTTCAAGCCCCTGGTCTCCACCTGCAGGGGGAAAGCTTTGCAGGTGGTGAAGCAATGGTTACAGGTGTCTCCCTTTCTCTCTCCCTCTATAATCTCCCCCTTCCCTCTTGATTTCTGGTTGTAGCTATCCAATAAATAAAGATAAGTAAAAAAAAATTTTTTTAAATAAGTAAGCGACAAAGAAGAATAAGGCAAGAGTAAACCTATGGGGGAGTCAGGCAGTAGCACAGCAGGTTAAGCGCACGTGGTGTGAAGCAGAAAGACAGGCATAAGGATCCCAATTCGAGCCCCAGGGGAGTCGCTTCACAAGCAGTGAAGTAGGTCTGCAGGTGTCTATCTTTCTCTCCCCATGTCTTCCCCTCCCCTCTTTCTCTCCCCCTCTGTCTTCCCCTTCCCTCTCCGTTTCTCTTTTGTCCTGTCCAATAACAACAATAAAAACAACAAGGGCAACAAAAGGGAATAAATAAATACCATTTAAAAAAAATTCAAAGTAAAACCATAATAATAATCACTTCTCGCCCATGAACAAGGCCTTCCACATTACAAAACTGGGGACAAGTGCTGAAGAGAATGCAAAGGAAAAAGGAACTCTGACACATGGTGGAAATGCGAACTGGTACAATTCTTATGGAAAACGGTACGGGGATGACCCCTACCTGTGGAAAAACAATATCCTAAGATTCTGCAATACCACTTGGTGGCATTTATCTGAAGGGCAGAAAAATATTATTAAAAAGGACACAATGCAGCCTTACATTTTTAGCAGCACTATTCACAGTAGCCTGAATAAACAAGCTAAATATCCATCGACAGATACTGGATAATGAAATGATGGGTATGTATTCAAGTGCGATACTAGTCTGCCATTAGAAAAGATGACATTTATGCTTATTGGGATAAAAGGAACATTAACTGGAGCCGCACCCCAAGCCCTTCCCAGCCTGCAGGGGTGTCGCTTCACAAGAGGTGAAGCAGATCTCTGCAGGTGTCTTCTCAATTTCTCTATGTCCTAAACAAAAACAAACAAACAAAAAATGGCCACAAGAGCAGTGGCTATCACAGCCCCAGCAATAATCCTGGAAGCAAAATAAATAAATAAATAAATAAATAAATAAATAAATAAATAAAAATAAGATAAATGGAAGTAATTCTGCTCAGTGAAATAAGGAAGTGAAAAAACAAAACAAAACACAAAAAAAGACCACTGAATGGTTTTCCTCACAGTGGAATAAAAATTACTGAAACATTTTCTATGCATCTATTGTGATAATCATGTGGTTTTGGTTTTCCTTTTGTTGATGTGGTGGATCACATTTGTAGAGTTACATATTGAACCAGCTTTGAGTCCTTGGGGAAAGTCTCACTTGGTCATGATATGCTTTCTTTAATGTGCTAGTGTATCTGGTTCGCTAAAATTTTGCTCAGAACCTAAGCATCTGTGTTGTGCTCACCAGGATATCAGTATATAGTTTGCTTGCTTTCCTTTGTTTGCTTTTGGTATATGGGTGATACTGTCTTCAGAGACAGTCTTTGACAAAAATCTAACATCCTTTAATCATCAAAACATTAAGAAATGAGACCAGTGGGAGTTTTCTCAATCGAGTTGAGTCTATGATAGCAAAGCCTCAGCCATTTAATGGAGAGAAACTGAAAGCTCTCTGATTTCCATTAGGTACTATGTGAGGCTACCCTGTCTGGATCTCTAATCTGTAGTGCTGGATGTCCTAGTCATAGCGATGAGGTCAGAGAAAGGAATTTAAAGGCACATAGACTGGAAGAGAGGAAGTCAAACTGTCACTATTCATAGATGATATGATAACAGACACAAAATTCTAAACAATCCAGCAGGAAATTATTTTACAAAATTAATATACAAAAAAACAGTGGCATTTTTCTATGCAAACACTTAAGTTACAAAAATAGACCCATAGACTGATTCCACTTATGATAGCAGCAATAAAGAAATACATTATCTAGAAATAAACCTAACAGAGGAAGTAAAAGATTTGTGGACTGAAAATTGTGAATCAATATTCAAGGTAATAGAAAAAGGTACAAAGGAATAGAAATATATACAATGTTCATGGCTGGAAGCATTAACATCATCAACATGACTATTCTACGCAGAACCATATATGTAGACTGAATGCAGTCCTATCAACATGGCAGCAAATTTAAGAGAATAGAAAAGCTACAAGTTTATCTGGAATCGGAATGAATATATTTATCTCCATTAAGAATAAATCAGCTATAGTTAAATTAAACACAAACCATTTCTTACCTGAATTTCTAAAATCATTCTGTCAATCTCATCTTGTTGGCTATTTATTATCTAAAAGAGAAAATAAGTTGGTCTGAGTCAAATTATGTTTGTATTGCTCTCTTAAAGGACCAATATTTCAAGAAAGCAAAAGGCAGGGAATTATGAATTTATTTTTCAAGTTAGGGTGTGATTTTTCTACACAAGTTTACAAGTTTTCATAAGACACATACATCCTCTACAACATAGTCATGTGATTTAGATAACACATATGCAAAACTGAAAAATCCTTGTAATTCTTGATAAAATTTTTTGTCAGTTATAAAAATAAATTTGATAGACTTTGAATAAATTAGGAAGAGAAAATATATTTTTGTTTTGGTAAGATTTAAATTATTTTAATATACTTCAATTTCTATTCTTTCCAAGTAAGAATATTAGTTACAAATCTACAAGCTATTAGCTATTAACAGAAATATAAATAAATTATAAGCCTACAAACATAAACACTGACCTTACTAGCATTCTCATTTTGTTCTCTCAAATTATCATTTTCATTCTGAAGCTGTTTCGCATCTAACATGGGTAGGCGAATTCCGTCTTCCAGACATCTTTCTACTTTTTGTTGCAAACTGTTTTAGAAAGAAATAATAGAAGAAAGTAAGTTCTGTTGTTGATTTGGGTAGATGGCATCAGCGTACATGAAGTCCCTTCTTAGAGTCTGTAATATTTTGTAATCAGGCAGCAAACAATGCCTGCAAACAGTATATATACACCTAAATTTTACACAAGAAAAAAAAATATTACGGAGATTAAATGCCACATTTGAGACTAGAGTCAAGAGTCGTTTATAATAACAATTATAAATGTATTTCAAGTGAAACGTTTTATGAAAAAATTGACTAAGTTAAAAAAAGCATAAAAGATCTGACAAAAGTTTGCTTACCTCTGAACTGTAGTGACCAACTCCTTTTCTTTCTTTTTCTGGCATATTAGCTGTGCCTCTTTTTCTTGACACTGTATTTTGATCTCTTCGAACTTCTTTTCCATATCTATCAAAGTCTCTTGCAGATTTTTATTCTTTTCTTCTAGGACCTGCAGCTAAGGAGCAATTTTTGAAAGTTAATTGCATGTGTGTGTGCATGTGTGTGTGCAATGTGCATGTGTGTGAGTGTGCATGTGTGTGTGCAATGTGCATGTGTGTGAGTGTGCATGTGTGTGTGCAATGTGCATGTGCAGTGTGCATGTGTGTGTGCAATGTGCATGTGTGTGTGCAATGTGCATGTGTGTGAGTGTGCGTGTGTGTGCAATGTGCGTGTGCAATGTGCATGTGCGATGATTAGTAGCTGCTACTTTGTTCTCAAGAATTAATATTCTTGTAGTTAAAAAAAAACCACAATCTTCATTTCGTCTAGTATATTTAATATTTTTATCTCTTTTTTAGTATTGAAAGGTTCTGGGAGAATGAGACTATGAGAAAAAGGAAAATGGTGTCAAAATTTTCTGAAATATAAATAAAAAATGGATGATCTAAATTTGGGAGTATTTCAATTTTTTATGTTAAAATATTAATAAAATTTATCTATCTTAAAGTATACATGAATTTCATCAGTGCTAAATATACTCACTTTGCTGCATAAATAACCAGGACACACTGTTCCATTCATTTCAACCTAGAGAATATACACTATCTTTTCTTTTCTTTGTTTTTTTCTCCACATCCTCTCCAACATTTATCTTCTTTTGTTTTACTGGCGGTGTTATGAGGTGGAATCTCAATGTGGTTTTAATTTCAATTTCTCTGGTGAGGAGTGAAGTGGAGCATTTCCACATGTGTCTGTAAACCCTGTGTATCTTTTCTTTAGAAAACTGTCTATTCAGGGGGCCAAGCGGTAGCAGTGGGTTAAGTGTTTTGCATGAAGCACAAAGACTTGCATAAGGATCCTGGTTCAAGCCCCCCAGCTCCCCACCGGCAGGGGGTCGCTTCACAGGTGGTAGAGCAGGTCTGCAGGTGTCTTATCTTTCCTCCTCTCTGTCTTTCCCTTTTCTCTCAATTTCTCTCTGTCCTATCCAAGAAGGAAGGAAGGAAGGAAGGAAGGAAGGAAGGAAGGAAGGAAGGAAGGAAGGAAGGAAGGGAGGGAGGGAGGGAGGGAGGGAGGAAGGAAGGAAGGAAAGAAGGAAGGAACTGTCTATTTGTATCTTCTGCCCATTCAAAGGAAAATTTTGGGCCTGTTGACACACCTGGCTAAGCACACACATTACAGTGTGCAAGGGCCTGGGTTCAAGACCCTGGTCCCCACCTGCAGGAGGAAAGCTTCATAAGTACAGAAGCAGCGCTGCATGGGTCTCTCTTCCCCTTTCTATCCAACCCTCTTTTCTCAATTTCTCTGTCTCTATCCAACAATAAATTTGAAAGAAATCAAAAATTCTTTAAAAAACAAGAAAATTTTGATGATTTATTTTGGATAGAGACAGAGATAAATTGGGAGGGAAGAAAGAAGCAAAGGCAAAGAGAGAGCGAAACACATACAGCACAGTTTCACTGCTCTTGAAGCTTCCCCATTGCAAGTGGGGACTGGGGACTTGAACCCAGGTCCTTGTGTACTGTAATGTATGTGTTCTACCAGTTGCACCACTGCCTGTCCCTGACCCCACTTTTTTAACTGGGGAGTTAATGGATTACATTACAGTTGCTAGCACATGGCCATAATCTCTCATCTCCCCATTATAGGTGTATACAAAACACTCTCACCCCCCCATCTTAGGTACTTTTCCCAGCATCCTTCACCAGGAGTCCAAGTCTCCTACAACTCCAATCCCTTCCCAGAGTCCTTTGCTTTGGTGCAATACACCAAAACCAGTTCAGGTAAAATGTTTTATAAATCTCCAGTCTTCTATGTTTCACTTCAAACTCCTACTGTCCTCTAGCACTTTCCTAATTCTACCTACTCTAGGTTTTATAGCTGATAACTAAAGTGACAGAAACTCGATAGTGGGTGCGGTGTAGAATTACACTGCAATCTTACAATCTTGTAACCCATTATGAATGAAAAAAAAAATCAGACAAAAAAAAAATGTGATCTGCTTCCACATGTCAAAAATTCTAAGTTTTACCTCAACCTTAGAATTGGAGGGTAGACAGCAAAATGGTTATGCAAAGAGACACTCATGCCTGAGGCTCCAAAGTCCCAGGTTCAAGCCCCTGTACCACCATTAGCCAGAGCTGAACAGTGCTCTGGTAAACAACCAAACACCTCACAAGTGAGATGTCCCAAATTTAAGCCACTGCAATGTTATAGTTCATTCTCTCTCTCCTCCTCCATAAATGAATAAATACACATTTAAAAAAATTCTGAGGCTGAAAACTCCATGATCAGAAATCTTTAAGACATGACTGATGACTACATCTAATGGTTTTGCAAACAAAGTTTCAAAAGGGAAGCCTGACCAATAGTAGTAGAATTTGGATGACATATAGTTAAGAAAGAAAAAAAATGGTCAGAAAAATATCAGAGGTATGAAGAAAACATCAAACTGCAGGGAAAAGTTTTAAAAAGAAAGTCTTATTGGGTCTTGGTAGATCTCAGATGATACTGAAAAAAGTATCCCTTCTGAGAGAGAGAGAGAATGTATGAAAGAGAGAGAGAGAGATACTGGTACTTTCTAAACATCAAGGTAGAATAGTAAGTCAAAGAACACAGAGGTACAACAGTAGGTAATCACTTCATAGTTCAAAGGAAAAAGATCTACTGATGTTTAGAAAGCAGAACAAAGTTCCTAGTGACTGTTAAATCTACAGTAGCAATTAAATACATCACTTTAACTTAAAAATCAGTCAGTTATATAACAATTTTTAATTCCAAAAGTAATGATATTTCTATTGGGTCGGTTTTAACAAGAATATTCTTCATTTAAGTTGATGAGTTCGTGTTATGTTACCTGTAGACTCTGGCTCTGTACATCATCTAGGGTAGGAAGGTCAGCAAGATACTTTTCCAAGGTCTCAATTCTTCTCTGTTTTTCTTTGTTCAGTTCAGATTCCTTTTGGCATTTCTTTTTCAGGCTATTGATATACCTGTCTCGAGTTTTAAGCTAAAGAAAAGCATCATGAATCTTTAGTAGTTTATTTACCAGAACCACCAGTCTATTCTCATGCATAGCCCGAGGCGAATTCATCAATAGTTCTGGACTGTGGTTAAGATGAGCACAACTCAAGTTAGATTTACCATATTTCACTGCTCCTAAAATACATATTTTTCTCAAATCTGTACCACTAAAACCACTAGATTTTATAATCTGCTTTACAACTGAAGACATGCTAAATTTTCTAGTCGTCCAGGAGCAGCAATGATATTATTTTATTGCCTGCACATTTCCTTATGTGCAAGTTTGATCATGGTTGTTCATAGCTTCATGATTTCAATAATGTCATGTGTATACTGAAACTATGTGTTAACATTTAAATGGTATTTAAAATGCCTTTTAAAATGTCACACTAAACGTTGGCATTTAAAAAACTTACCAAGAACCCAGAAATTCACAAAAACAAACCCACAGATTATAATTCTGAAATCAGTGAAGAATTCATCTCTGGATGACTAACTCCAATTTCTATTCTTCCAAAGATATTTCCCAGTGTTTTATTTGAAGAACAACATTCACAAGTAATTAACTGTTTTATTACTAACATACTTGCAAAATAACTGCTTATCATATACTAAAATAATTCAATCAATGCCAGTGAATTTACCCAAATTACCAAGTATTTAAGAACAACTGGAAACTTAGTAAAAGTAATTATTTAAAAATATTTTGTTTACTAGTTGTATAGAGACAGAAAGAAATTGAGAGGGGAGATAGAGAAAGACATATACCACACTGCTTCACTGCTTAGAAAGCTGTCCCCCATGCAGGCAGGGACCAGGGGCTTGACCGGGGTCCCTGCACATGATAACATGTGTGCTCAAACTATTGTATTTTACTGTTGACTATAAACCATCAATCCCCCAATAAAGAAATTTTAAAATTATAGTATTTGAATACTCATTCTGTAGCATGTTATAACATGACCTACTTATAAATTCCAGTTTCTATAGGCCAAATAATTGCTAAAAGGTAAACTACAGACATATTTCTTTTTTGAATTTTTTTTTACATTTACTTATTTTCCCTTTTGTTGCCCTTGTTTTTTTTTAATTGTTGTAGTTATTATTGTTATTAATGTCATTGTTAGATAGGACAAAGAAATGGAGAGAGGAGAGTAAGAGAGAGGGGGGACAGAAAGATAGATACCTGCAGACCAGCTTCACCACTTGTGAAGTGGCTCCTCTGTAGGTGGGAAGCCAGGGTTTCGAACGGGATCTTTGCACTTCATGCCATGTACGCTTAACCCATTGTGCTACCGCCCGACTCCCTTATATTTAAATGACCAATCTTCCAAACATTTAACATTCTTTTTGAACTTACAGGGCTCTAAAATATTTTTCTGTCTTTTTCCATATTTTCCAGGGAAATTATTAGCTAGTAGTGATAAGTGATACATAATAATAGCATAAATAACATCATAAATATTCTATTAAAGCTGATACTTGCACACAATCTAAATTATTACATGCCTTATCTAATTTCAGGTTCACTATACAATAACTTATTTTTAAATTTTTTATATTTATTTATTTATTTTCCCTTGTGTTGCTCTTGTTAACATTGTTGTGGTTATTGATGTCGTTGTTGGTGGATAGGACAGAGAGAAATGGAGAGAGGAGGGGAAGACAGAGAGGGGGAGAGAAAGATAGACACCTGCAGACCTGCTTCATCAGTTGTGAAGCAACTCCCCTGCAGGTGGGGAGCTAGGGGCTCGAACTAGGATCCTAATGCCGGTCCTTGCACTTAACCCACTGTGCCACCGCCCGACTCCCTATTTATTTATTTTTATTAGTGATTCAATGGCAAACGCTAGAAGAAGAAGTGATTCAATATTGATTTACAAAATTACATGTCAATAGGGGTATAATTCCACACCACCTGAGTTCTGAATCGCAAGTCCCTGCATTGCAAACCACGGCAGTTCTCCCAAGGTAGGAAGACATGAGTTGACTGTCATCTCTACAACTATCTGTCTATATTTGTACATAATTGCCCCCCTTTTTTTTCCAGATCCAATCCTCTCTTCTCTTCCAAGCCACACATAACCCTATTACTACTACATCTAAATGTCTCTCCCCTTTTTGTCCTCTCTCTCTGGGACCTGATGAAGCTGGAGTTCACAGCCCTCTTCTCCTCCTCCTGCTAGCACTTCTCCCTCACTTGGAGTATGGGTCAAAGTTTTCTTGAGGTGCAGAAGGTAGGAGTTCTTGCTTCTATGCAATAACCTTTGTTAAAAACAACTTTGGTTAGAAAAATGAATCACATCTCAATTTACCTACTTACTCTATCAATACCATCAAATCCCATTTATTATTAAGGTCAGGAAACAGTACTGGGAAAACAGAAGTCCTACTTCTTACTGGGGCTTTGTCAGTATTGAAAGCAAGTCTGGGGCCAAATGGTGGCAAACCAGGTTGAGCGCACATGTTATCATCATGCACAAGGACCCAGGTTCAAGCCCCTGGTATCCACCTACAGAGGAGAAGCTTCATGTGGGGTGAAGCAGTGCTGCAGGTGTCACTTTCTCGTGCACTCTCTATCTCCCTCCCCCCTCGATTTCTCTATGTCCTATCAAATAAAAGAAGGGGGGGTGGCTAACAGGAGCAATGGATTTGTCATGCAGGTATCTAGTCCCAATGATAACCTTGGTGTCAATAAAGAAAAACCACAAACATACAGGCTAGTGTGACCCTTTAACTTGTGAAGTATCTGACTAGATAAAGTCATTATTAAAATAGATTTCTAGCACTGATTATCATATAATCCGACACCTGGAGATCATATAATACAATTCACTTTTTGCATATAATGACCAGAGATCTTTAGTGAATAAATTAAAAGAGAGAGAATTGGGACTTAAAGGAATACTCTAACTAAAAGTCAATGTTCTTTCAGTTTTTCCATGAGTTATTAACAGATTTCCATAAATTCTTTTATCAACTAGTCATGTCTAGATTCCCCATCAACAAAGGAGTTTTTCCTTAGTTAATGGCCTTATGAATTATGATCAGTCTACTTTTACTAAATGTTCCCTAATTTTCTTACAAATGTACATTTACATAAATGTACAAATGTTACACACTAATGTCTTTAAAGAGAAACAACTAGGATAGGTCAGTCACGCTTTTACTATGCAAAGATGTCTTCTTTCCCTTTGACTGGTCTCTCTATTGTCACGTGTAGTGTTAAAACTGAATACAAATAAATACCAGATTTCATTCTATGGCACATAAACTTTCATGGGGGGTGTGGATATTACACCACAAGCACATTCATACACTCAGATGTGAAATCATGCTCTTCAAATTTTGAAATATTGTGAATCAATATTTAATAAAACTGAGTAAATAAGAAGGATTTTAATAGTAAAAACAAAACAGACTCGAAAATCTCTATATATAGACAAACTAGGTTTGTAGTGTAGGCAACTAAAATAAGGTTTCACTATTAGTGAGGAAAAAAAAGTGGTATTTCGATCATTCAAGAAAATCCTTGAATTTTTGTAGGTAGTACAAAGTTTCTCAAAAATTACTTCAAAACTAATCACTTCAACATAAACGTACAACCTGGTATGACGCCTGCCACAGACCAGATGACAGACGAATATATACTGAGGAAATGTTGCAGCCGGGGAAGTGGCTCAGCCGGTGAATTGAAGGATTTGAAGTAATACTGTTGGCCTAGGACAACTTTATTAAAGATACCTACCTTCTCCTCCAGTTTCTTTTTCTCTTCACTAAATAGGTTTATTCTTTCTTTGAGAAACTGATTGAGTTGTAGAACCTCTTTCTCAGTAGATGCGAGCTTTTGTTCAAGGTCTTGCTGGGACTGAGGATCCACAGATGGATCTGAAAATGGAGCCTGGAGTGAAGCATTCTCATAGTGTGGCTGCTAAAAAAACAAAATAAAATAAAAAGTAAGACAATACAGTGTACTTGCCTTAAACAAAAGAAAAGGAAGTGAGGCACACTATATAAAGTACAGTCTCTAGTAATAGATCTTTGTATAACAATGTTAGATTCCTATAATGTACCATGATCAAATCTAACAGCATAGTCAAGTATTGGTTATCTGATCTATAAAATAGAAATAATGAAGTCTAGGGGCCGGGTGGTGGTGCACCTGGTTGAGCGCACATGTTACAATGTGCAAGGACCCAGGTTTGAATCCCCGGTCCCCACCTGCAGGGGAAATCTTCATGAGTGGTGAAGCAGTGCTGCAGGTGTCTCTCTCTTCCTCTCTATCCCCTCCTTCCCTCTTGATTTCTGGCTGTCTCTATCCAATAAATAAGTAAAAATAATTAGAAAAAAAGAAATAATAAAGTCTATCTAGCAATGCTTTTTTGAAGACTAGACATGTAAAATTCCTAGCACACTGAGGATGGTAAAAAAAAAAAAAAAAAAAAGGTAAAGATGTAAAAGCATACTTTGAAGAATGAAATTTTGGGGAGACTATAAACTAAAGAAAAATTACTCACAGCTGGTAATTTATAGTTAACATCATGTTCAATAAATATTAGCAGGGCATTTACTCTTAGCTGGCAAGTAAGGAGGGTCATGAAATCAGGCATTTTTGTCCATCTCATTTTTTTCAACCCTACTTCCTTAAATAGTGACTGACACAAGTGTATAAAACACAGTAATATGAATGAATGTTACTGTTTTCATGTGCAAAGTTCTTAGAAAACTGAGACAAAAATCTTTCCTCTTCCTGTTATCCTAAAGAATTACAATTTAGAGAGGATAAACAGGAAATATAAAGATTTTCTCCAAAAAAACTATAGAGTTTCCTATATCTATGGGCACTTATTTTTTGACAAGAGGGTACAAAAATTAAATGGAAAAGGGAGTCTTTTCTTTAAAAAGCAGTGCTGGGAAAACTGAGGTGAGACATGCAGAAGAATAAAACTGGATGACCACATACACAAAAGTCAACTCGGATCAAAAACTTGGACGTAAGAGCAAAAGCTATAAAGTATATAGAAGAGAACACTGACAGAACACGCCATGTTTGCTTCAGAAACATCTTTGAAGTATCAAATCCAACAACAAGGAAGACTAAACCAGAAATAAACCAATGGAACTACAGCAAACTAAAAACTTTCTGACCATTCATAACAAAGATTCTACTAGACGGGAAAAGGTCTTTATTGCCATATATCAGACAGAGGGCTAGTAACCAAAATATAGCAAAAGCTCACAAAATTAACAAAATATTGGTAAATATTGATATATATCGTTTTGGGCTGGGAAGAAAGCACAATGGTTGTGCAAAGTAATTGTACATCTGAAGCTCTGAGGCCCCAGGTTCAAAACCCAGCAGTCCCACAAGCCAGAGCTGAGCAGTGCTCTGGTGTGTATCTTTATTATCGAAATAAATTTAAAAAAAAATGTTTGGGGGCCATGCAGTGGCACATCTGGTTGAATACACACATGACAGTGCACAAGGACCCAGGTTCAAGACCCTGGTCCTCACCTGTAGAAGGAAAGCTTCACAAATAGTGAAGTTGGGCTGCAGGTGTCTCTCTGCCTCTCTACATCTTCCTCCTCTCTCACCTTCTCTCTTTCTCTATCCAAGGTTTTCAAGGTAAAACATTTTGCTAATATATATACATGTATATATATATTAGGGCTGGAAGATAGCTTACCAGATAAGGAGCAGGTCTTGCCATTCCCGTGGCCTAGGGTTTGAGCCCTGGTACCACATGAGAATGGCATGGCACTGGGGGAAAGCCTGGTGCTATAACGTCTCTCTGTCTCTCGCTATCTGAAGCAGAAACAGCGAAAAAGTCAGGCCAGGACCAGATACTGAAAGCACACATATGCAAATCCTGGCATCATGAAGAGGGTGTGTGTGTAATATTTTATTGGAATCAGTAGATTAACATGCATTATCATCTTACTGATTGTTTCTCCTAACTTTTGATATTTTATCAGCTCTCTGAAGCTATCTGAAGTTTATCAACTAAATTTATTGTAACCATTTAGTTCCTAGAGTTCTCCTTGTTTTCCCATTTATTAATTTTTCTTTAATATAATATTAAATAACAGAATATTTATTTCCCATTCAATATGAGTTTCGTTTAATATTTTTAGCAGCCCCCTTTCATTGTCTAGATATATGCCCCGGCATACTATGACTTAGTGAGCCCTCTACTGGCCAGATGCTGTTTCACAAAAAACATCTCATTTTCTTGAGCATTTAGATACAAATTAAGTTTGACTTGCTTTTATATAGTTCAAGTAAAAGCTTCCTTAAAAATAATAAAATTATAAGGAGAATAAGAATAGTTCCATTATGTAAATTCCATTAGGGTACAGAAATGTCACTTGCAGTAATTTCACACAATCTTAGTACCGTATAGCCTTGCTAATATCTGATAGAACCTGTGGATGTGACCAATTACTAATGAGATATTTTGATGTTTCACTAACTAAAGCAGGAAAAGCAAGCTGGGATTGCTATGCTAAGGGCCTCTGCCAAAAGTAAATCTAACAGGTGATTTTTGTTTTGTTTCAACATTTCCTGATTTTAACATACTGGTTGGTATCTTATTTGTAAACAAATCTGAAAATATATGAAAGGGAAAAAAAGCCTCTAAAGTGGTGACCAAATACTAATCAACACCATTCATATGAGAAGTATATAAGAAGACCGTATGTGAAAAAAAAAGGAACCTCAACCACGAACGAACAACTTAAATTTACAACCTAAGGCATTTGGAAGAGAAGTCAAACCCCACATTTTCAGAAGACAGAAAATGGAGATTAAAGTAGTTCAGAGATAGATAAAATAGAGAACAAAAGAACCATTAATCAAACCAAAAGTCTTTTTTAAAAATAAAAGTGACAAACTTTTAGTTAAGTGGATAACAATTAAAAAAAAGGAAGACTTGAACAGAAGGATGAATATGGGCTGATCTAACTCTCAGGCAGAAGTTGAAAAACAAGATCAGAAGAGAAAACACAAGCAGAAACTGAACTGGATTTGGTGTATTGCACCAAAATAAAAGACTCTGGCGCGCGCGCGGGGGGGGGGGGGGCACATGTCCAAAAAGGATGACAGAGGACCTAGTGGGGGTTGTATTGTTCTGTGGAAAACTGGGAAATGTTATGCATATACAAACTATTGTACTGACTGTCGAATTTTGTAAAACACTGATTCCCCAATAAAGAAATTAGAAAGAAAAAAAAAAAAGGAAGACTTGGGAGGCTGAGTGAAGGACATGGGTTCAAGTCCAGAATTCTTAACTGTGAGGGGGGTGGGCTTTATGGTAAAAAGTATTAATAAGGGGCCAGGTGGTGGTGCACCTGGTTGAGCACACATAAGTTACAGTGCACAAGGACCCCAGTTCAAGCCCCCAGTCCCCACCTGCAGGAGGAAAGCTTCACAAGTGGTGAAGCAGTACTGGAGGTATCTCTCTGTCTCTCTCCCTATCTTTCTTTTTTAATTCTTTTTTGTAATATATTTATTTATTTTCTCTTTTGTTGCCCTTGTTGTAGTTATTATTGTTGTTGTCGTTGGATAGGAGAGAGAGAAATGGGAGAGGGGAGGGGAAGACAGAGAGGGGGAGAGAGAGACACCTGCAGACCTGCTTCACCACCTGTGAAGCGACTCCCCTGCAGGTGGGGAGCCAGGACTCAAACCGGGATCCTCCCATCTGTCCTTGCTCTTTGCGCCATGTACGCTTAACCCGTTGTGCTACCATCCAACTCCCTCTCTCTCCCTCTCTATCTCACCCTTCCTCTTTATTTCTGGCTGTCTCTATCCAATAAAAAGACAATAAAAAATTTAAAAATGTATACTATAAATATTAGCAAATTAATTCAGAAGCATTATATTTATTTATTCTTGGAAGGTAAAAATATTTCAAGATATGAACAGCAATCAGTATATTATACAACATTAGAATATAGGAATTCAACAACCTTTGATGATAGGAAAAAAAAAAAGGTTAGTGGGGGTCAGGCAGCGACATACCTGGTTGAGAGCATACATCACAGTGCACAAGGATCCAGAGAAAGAGGCAGGAACAGCTACTTTGTTTTTTACCAGAGCACTGTTCAATATTAATTATGGTGGTAGAGGGGCTTGAACCTGGGACTTTGGAGCCTCAGGCATGAGAGTCTCTTTACATAACCATTATGCTATCTCCCTTGTCCCCAAAATAAATAAATAGAATTTAAATTTTTTAAAATTAAAAAAAGCCAGGAACAAGGGGGAAAAATTTCAAAGTTAAAAAAAAAAAGACAGTCAAAACTATAAAATATTGCTGAAAGAAATTAAAGAAGATTTAAATGGAAACACATCCTATGGTCATGGGCTAGAAATTTTCAGTATCAAGATATCAACACTACTGAAAAAGCAAGGCACAGATACACTGCAATATCTATCAATGAAAGTCAACTCCCTCCCACCCCCCGGAAATAGAAAACTAGGGACCAGATGGTGGCACGCTTAACTGAGCATGTTGTTGTGATGTACTAGGACCTGAGTTCAAGCTTTCAGTCTCCACCTGGGGCGGGGGCGGGGGGGGGGGAGAGGTTCGTGAATGGTAATGCAGTGCTGCAGGTGTCTCATTTCTCTGTCTCGAACCACTAAATAAATAAATATAATATTTAAAAAACAGAAACAGAGGAGGGTCGGGCGGTAGTGTAGCAGATTAAGCGCACATGGCACCAGGCGCAAGGACCTGTGTACGGGTACCTGGTTGGAGCCCCCCAGCTCCCCACCTGTGGAGAGGCGGTCGTTTCACAAGCGGTGAAGCAGGTCTGTCTGCAGGTGTCTAACTTTCTCCTCCCCCTCGATTTCTCTCTGTCCTATCCAACAATAACAACGACAGTAATAACCACAACAATGTTGTTAAACAATGGCCAAAAAAAGGGAAAAAATGGCCTCCAGGAGCAGTGGATTTGTGGTGCAGGCACCAAGCCCCAGCAATAACCCTGGAGGCCAACAAAAAGAAAAAGAAAAAAAAAAAAATGAAACAGAAAACTCATGCTAAAATTCACTTAAATTTTCCAGAGACTGTGAATAATCAAAGTAATCTTGATAAAGAACAGAGCAAAAAAAAAAAAAAAAAGAAAAGAAATATATTTAAGGAACTATCAGTGGAATAAAAATATCACAAGGATATAATCAATAAAATCCAGGAGAAAAAATCGCCTAGACTTTGAAATTACAATTAAGAGACACAACAGCCAAATGCAAATCAGAGTTGCTTAAATTCTAGAAAGAAAAACATCTTAGGTATATTTGAGGGGAAATCAATTGCTTGATATTTGATGAAGTGTTATTTTTTAAAAATATTTATTCCAAAAAAAAGAGCCCGAGACTTGAAGGCTCTCCCAGCATAAATCCTCTTCTCTGACCCGTTCTCCAGAGGCCTCGATCCTCTGTCCTCCACAACCACATCTGACCAACCCGATATGGCCGAGACTGAAAAATCCGCTAAGTTGAAGTTGAAGAAGACAGAAACGCAAGAGGAAACCCCCCCTGCCTTCCAAAGAAACGAATGAACAAGAGAAGCAAGCCGGTGTGTCATCATGAAGCAGGCATCGCCAGCATGCACACTGCACGTTCTACAAGCACTGCCTTCACTGTTTATCTTTGTAAGATGCAAACAGGTCGGGCCAAGTTTAAATGATTGTGCTGCCCCTCTCTGCATCTGAGAACTACTGACAAGGATGGCCGAGCATGCTTCTCCTACCGCTTGGCTGGCAGGGGAAGGAAAGAACTTGCATGTTGGTGGAGGAAGCTGGGTGGGAGACAGTGAAATCTAGAGTCAAAACCAGGATGGTCTGATGCGCAGGCCAGAAGATGCAGTTTTATCAGAGGGCCAGTTTTTTGGTTCAATGATTTTAATTATTGGAATGCACATTTTAAGATGCAAATAAGTTTTAAAACCTGAAAAAAAATGAACAGAGCTGAAGGATTCATGTTTACTAATCTCAAAATTTATTAAAAAATTAACAGTGTGGTACTGACATACTGAAAGATATGTAGTCCAGAAGAATAAAAGAGAGTTTAGAAGTAGACTCTTACATATATGTTAAAATGGCTTTTTGATATTTATTTATTCTCTTTTGCTGCCCTTGTTGTTTTATTGTTGTAGTTATTGTTTTTATTAATAGCATTGTTGGATAGGACAGAGAGAAATGGAGAGAGATGGGGAAGACAGAGAGCAGGAGAGAAAGACAGACACCTGCAGACCTGCTTCACCGCCCATGAAGCGACTTCCCTGCAGGTGGGGAGCTGGGGGCTTGAACCAGGATCCTTATCTGGTCCTTGCACTTTTTGCCACCTGTGTTTAACCTGCTGTGCTGCATTTAACCTGCTGTGCTACTGCCCGACTCCCCTAAAATGATTTTTAACAAGATATCAAGATTATTCAGTGTAGGAAAACTTTTTCAAAACATGCTTCAGTAGGAACTAGTTTTTTCTTGCTAACAGTAACACAATAGGAAGAAATACTTGCAAATCATATATCTGGAAGAGTTAACATCCATACTATTTTTAAAGCACAAAAACAAAACAATTTCAAAACTGAGAAAAGGACATGAAGAGTTTTGCTCTTCAAAGAAAATAAAATAGGCAATTAGCACATTAAAATGCTGACAGTAGTTTATGTATGTGAAAAGGACAAATGAAAGATAGTTCTTAGGTATCTTTTACTACATGTGAAAATAAGAACCAAGTGAAAAGATTAATTTCAAGTGTCTTCACCTTAGTGTTATTTTAATAAGCTCTTTACCTAACAACAACAAAAAGTTCTCTGTAATCTTACCTGTAAACTAGTCACATAAGAATCCTCACAATTTGCATAATGTCCTAACATGACATGCTGTGCCCGTAATTCATTATCTCTTATCCTCTCATGTAGGTGTGTGATTTGTTGCTTCTGCCTGTAAAACATAATTGAGGTCACATTATAAAGAATATAATTGGGGCCGGGTGGTGGCGCACCTCGTTGAGAGCACATGTTGCAGTACACAAGGACCCGGGTTCAAGCCCCCGGTCCCCACCAGCAGATGGAAAGCTTCGCAAGTGGTGAAGCAGGGCTGCAGGTGTCTCTCTGTCTCTCTCCCTCTCTATCTGCCCTACCCTCTCGATTTCTGACTGTCTCTATCCAATAAATAAAGATAATTAAAAAAAAAAAAAGTTAAAAAAAAAGAATATAATTTAAAATATTTATTTAGAATAGAGAGAATAGTTGAGAGGAAAAGGGGAGATAAGGAAGGAAGGAAGGAAGGAAGGAAGGAAGGAAGGAAGGAAGGAAGGAAGGAAGGAAGGAAAACCAGTAGCATTGTGTCACCACTCATGACACTTCCTCCCTGAAGGTAGGGACCAGACGCTTGAATCCAGGTTTTTGGCATGGTAACATGTGTTCTCAACCAGGTGCACCACTACCTGGTCTCAAAAAATATACTTTTAAAAACACAGTGGAAAGCAAAAAACTTTAGTCAGATAATTTGACATGAACATTAGAAACACTATCAGTCTGCACTATAAATCCACTGAGACATGTGGGATCCAGGAATGGTTTATTTATATTATAGTCTACTTCTGGAACTTTGCAGAAGTTGGCAAAAATTTTTTTCTTACATTCTAATAAAGTAATACTATGCTTTCTTCCAGTCATCCAATGTAATGTGATAGCCTCAATTTGCAATGTCTTCATTTTAAAATCAGTTCTTTCATTTACCCAAATTCTGTCTGGTGCTGATACTACTGAAACCTTTGAAAAGTTCACTGCGGTTTTATAAATACCACCTCCCAAATTGATGTTCTATGCCTATATCTTTTTTATAAGTTCCCAAGACACATGGCCTACATGTAGACATTATTAATTGAAAGTGAAGGCAATCCAAAGAAAGGGAAAAGATTAAAAACTCACAAAATATTAAGAAACTAGGGCAGAAAGGGGGAAAAATGGAACCTGGATGTATTATATTACACCAAAACAAAAGGCTTTGGGGGAGCAGGGAGGGAAGGACATTGGGGTATTGGCACATGCTGATGGAAAAGGGCCTCAGTTGGGAGTTGAGGGAGTTCTAGAAACACCTAGCACAGAGATGAGAAATTGTACCCATGCGTCAGTGACTGTACTGTAAGCCATTAAGTCTCCCCCCAAAATTAAAAGATTCACCTTTGAAAAATTTTCTTTCTTATTCATGTTGCAAGATTTAATCTTTTTTCTTTTTCAATGAAATACTGTGATTCCATCTACTTTTGGGAATTTGCATCATTTTTCAGGGCCTCAGATATCTAGGGGGAGAACTGTCGATCATTTAGAGACTTCCTTCATCATCCTCATTGGGGCTGACCAGTCTAAGTGTAAAATTCCTTGTCTCGGGAGTCAGGAGGTAGCACAGTGGGTTAAGTGCACATGGCACAAAGCGCAAGGACCCGCGTTTGAGACCCTGGCTCCCCATCTGCAGGGGAGTCACTTCACAGGTGGTGAAGCAGGTCTGCAGGTGTCTTATATTTCTCTCCCCCTGCCTTCCCCCCCCTTCATTTCTCTCTGTCCTATTCAACGACATCAATAACAACAACAATAACTACAACAATAAAATAACAAAGGCAACAAAAGGAAATAAATAAATATCTTTTTAAAATTCCTCGTTGCCCTTTCTTCTCTCATGACCAGACCTGTTCTCTAGATCAACTCAACGTCTGTGGTCCCAGACTTCTCCTCCAGGTACAGATGTGGTTTTCTGCTTCCTCTGGTGACCTGCTGTGGACACAGACTTCCCTAGATTACAGAGGGGAGAAAAGGCTTCAAGCTGACACACTACAGCTGTCGCTATCACTGAAGTTCGGTATCTAGTTGCAGGACTGTCAGTTGACATATGAATCTGCCACTCCTTGTAAAGAAACTCTACCTAGAGTCCTGGAGACACCAAAGTCCTGGTGGTGGTTTTCTCTGAAGGTACGGATACCCATTGTGTCACACTATGTTAAAATCATTAGGAATTTATAACTGGTCACAGCACCCAGCCTTGAGTAGCTGCATGAATCCTTCCCTTCTCTCTGAAGGAGCTCATTGAAACACTGAAGAATAATTCTATGTCCCCCAAACCGTCACCCTTTTTGTTGTTAAACCGCAATCCACGCTGCTGTGGTAATCTCTCTGCTGCCTGAGCTACAGGGCAGGTTCCAATGGTCTGCAGCTGTGGTGGCAGAATTTCCTCAGTCACCAAGGGGAAGGGCCAGGGGATTCACTCAGGCAAACATCTGGGTGGTTCCCTTCTTACAGAGGGAATTAACTAGTGACTGGAGACTTGAGTGACTCCAACATTCTGTCCCCTCCCATGTTTAGTCTGCAATTTAGCTCACTGAGGTTCTGCTGCTTTCTATTTAGCACAAATTGTGACTGAAGCACTGGCTTCCCTCTCCCTATTCCACCGACACCAGGGGATTTCTGGCCACCAGCTTCGAAAATGCAGATGCTTCAATTGATGAGAAACCCTTAAGTGATGAGCTGCCGTGAGTTACATGAAATACACACTTGATTTCTTGTTGGATTTTAAGGAGCTCTTTCCCAGAATTGTTCTATGCGATCATGTTTTACCAGTGTGTCTCTTTATATGCTTTTAGTTCAGAGGGACTAACCCCCACGCCCAATACACTTTTTTTTAAAAAAAATAAAAACAATTGTCAATGAAATTTCATTTAGTTTGTGTCTGGAATAAATACTTGAATCAACACTGCACTAAAACATAAATATCCTATGTGCTTTTTTATATACTTTTTTTATGTTAGCTTCATAGCACAAGTCCAGTCTTATTCTTCGGCACACAATTATTCACCCGTACTAATTCATTCACCCTTCTTCCCCCCCTTCCTTTCTGGAAAGCACTAACTGAATTTGCTTTATTTGGTTCATCCATTTGCTTCCTCTTTATATGTGACGTGCAAGTGAATCATATAGTCTTTCTCTACTTACTTCACTAAGTAGAATACCATCTAGGTCCACCCAGAATGTTACAAATGGCAGGATTTCATCTGCTAACCCATCAGCATTCTACTGTGTAGAGACATGTTCCAGCCGCGTGTCAAATGATGGCACTCGGGCTACTCTGGCTGCTATCATGCTGCCATCCATGTGTGCAGCATTTAATCTGTTCAGATTATTATGCTTGTATTTGAGGGGTAAGAAGTCAGAAGTAGGTCCAAGAAATCATATCAAATTTCACTTCTAATTTTTAAATTTTATTTATTTATTTATTTATTTATTTTGGAGGGGGGAGGGAGAGAGAGTGAGAAATCTGAATGGAAGGGGCAGACAGAGAGAAAAAGAGACTCTTGAAGTGGTCACTTTGACTGCTTGCGAAGCTTCACACCTATAGGTGAAGACTATGGGTTTGAACCCGGGACCTTGTGCATGGTATTGTGTGCACTCAACCAGGTGTATCACCACCTAGACTCAGGAGTTTCCATTTTTAATTGGGGTGGAGAGGTTAGCACACAAGTGATTCAACACTCCTGGGCTAATGTTTCCATCCCGCCCCCCAAGTTAGAGATAAGGGTTAGGAGAGAGAAACAGATACCACAGCACTAGGAAGCTTCCTCTGGTGCCCCCATGTAATAGGGTTTGAACCGGGGACCTCATGCATGTCCATGAGACAGCTTAGTAGTATCTTTATCTATGTGGCCTTGGGTCCATTCTCTCTTTCTGTCTCCCTCTCTCTCCTTCAATTCTTCTTTTCACGGAAGCACTTTTCAGCTCAGACTTGTGGTGTCCAGATTGAACCCAAAAGCCTGGAAAGTCTTTTGCATATTATGGTGCTACCATCCAATCCCTGAGTCTGTGTTTAAAAAAAGTGGGGGGAGTCGGGGGGTAGCACAGAGGGTTAAGTGCACGTGGCGCAAAGCACAAGTACCAGCATAAGGATCCTGGTTCGAGCCCCCAGCTCCACACCTGCAGGGGAGTCGCTTCACAAGTGGTGAAGCAGGTCTGCAGGTGTCTGTCTTTTCTTCCTTTCTCTGTCTTCCCCTCCGTTGGGCATTACACCAGCTCCCCCCTGCTCTATGTTGCACTGCTTGATGCTGTGGTATATTTACATAATCACTGTTTTGCCTGAGACCCACCCTGCTTGCAGGGTATTGGTTTAATCCCCACTGGTTAGATGGAAGTTTGCTATCTTCCCACTCTTTCCCTTCTTTCCACCCACTCTCCTACGTATTTCCTTTTTCCGACCTGCCATTTCCATCTCAGAAGATATAAAGGGCAGGTTTTTCTGATCAATAAAACAATGCATTGCATTCCCGCTCAGCTATGAGAGCTCCTGGTTCCTCTCCCATGTTGCTGAGTAAGCAGCAGCCTAGGTTGTCTCCAGTGGAATTCTCTCCAACTCGGAGAGCATGTGCCCAGGAAGAAACACCCTCAGGCTAGCCCAGCACCCCTCCTCTCTCCATTTCTTTCTGTCCTATCCAACAACAATGACCGCAACAAGAATAACTACAACAATAAAACAAGGGCAATAAAAGGAAATAAATAAATAAATATAAAAAATAACAATTAAAAAAAAGTGATGGAAGAGGTAAAGTTAAGTTTACCCTTGAGGTTTTTTTGTGTTCAAGGTCTCTTATAGCTATAGTTTATTATCTGCTACCTGTCTTCCTCTGAAAGAGCTATGGGATAGTTTTGCTCATAGATGCAATATAAATAATTGAAATACATGAATTTGTAGGGGAGAAAAAAGTAGTCAAACTGCTCCTAAGGCTTATGAAAACTATGATGGTTATCCACACACAGATGGGGGCCGGTCTGGGGTTGCATATCAGAAGGACACAAAGCTATGGTGGTGGGTGTGAAGTGGAACTTCATTACTTCTGCAATCTTCTGATCTTGTCAAGTATTATTTAATCACAAATAAAAATTCATTTTAGGGGTCAGGCAGAGGCACTCCCTATAAGGTGCACACATCAGCATACATACACAAGGATCCATGTGTTCAAGCCTCCGGTGTCCATATGTAGGGGGAAAGCTTCACAAGCACTGAAGCAGCTATCTCTTTTCTCTCTCCCTATCTCCCCATCCCTTTCAATTTGTGTTCTGTCAGATTTAAAAGAATTTTTAAAACATGGCATTCTTAATAAATACATTTTTTTAATTACCATTCCAAACAAAAGAGATCATTTATTCATCATAGTTTCTGTGATTTATTAAATATAACATACATTATCTAGTGGAAAGCTACTTTTTTATTTATCTTCCCTTTTGTTGCCCTTGTTATTTAACATTGTTATGGTTATTATTATTTTTGTTACTGAGTTGTTGGATAGGACAGAGAGAAACAGAGGAAGGGAAAATGGGGGGGGAGAGAAAGACAGACACCTGCAGACCTGCTTAACCACTTGTGAAGTGACTCCCCTGCAGGTGGGGAGCCAGGGCCTCTAACCAGGCTCCTTAAGCCAGTCCTTGCACTTTGTGCCACGTGCGCTTAACCCAATGCACCACCACCCGACTTGGAATGCTACTTCTAAAGTGTTTTCCAATTTTATAATGTACAAATGTAAAATACAAGACTTGTAGCCTTCAAATTCTTATTAGTATTGCAACTAGCTTGATATATGTATAAAGAAGAAAAAGTTTCCACAGAATGAGTTACTCTATAATAAATGAGAAGATGATAGACAGGCATGTCAACTGGCTGACCAACTCCTTACTTTTGATAGAAATTCTGAAAAGAACTGGGATTGAAAGGGACAGCCACAAGGCATCAATGTATTTGTAGAATTCTATTTCGTAAAAGTAGTGGATCCAATAGTACCAAAAGGTATTTGTTTTATTATTCTACATTTCTGTATGTGTGAAATATTAGTAAGAAAAATAGACTTACCGGTCGATGACGATTTCTTTTTGCCTTAATAGTCCTTCTTTTATTTTCAGCACAGATTCCCACTTACTTAAATCCTGATAACTAGGTGAATAGCATTGATGAGATGATCCCGTCAAAACCTGCAGAAACATGTTTACACTATTAACATGCTAAAAATTTCAAAAGAAAATATCATTTACTATTTGCCCAGTGCTTATTAAATAGACAAGTTTTTTTTTTTTCAGTTTTATAAGGATACCTAAAATCACACTTGTGAGCATTCTAAAGAATTCTAGGAGGCTTCAAAGTAAATACGCATGTCTACTGAAGCACGGAAGACAACAGAACATTTACTCTGACTTGCTATACTAGTATGTCTAAGATCTTGTTCTCATCTTCTGAAAACTTTCTGGAAAAAAAGAGATTAATCACTGCCTAAGTAAAAAATATAAAACATATCATGGCTAGAAATGACAAGCATTAGCAGAAGGGCTATCACAAGGCAATAAATCCAGTGTCTTAGTACTCAGACTTCAAACTCATTTATCAATTATATTAAATGTTTAAAAAAAAGTATTTTCAAAGGGGGAGATATATCCATATGAAATAATTATTTCATACTTAAAGAATCTGCATAAAATCTAAGAACTTCAGACATTTTTTAAAAAATGAGTACCAAATCAATATAGCAGGCATTATCACTGGAACAAAAAAATTAATATAGGTGTTAAAGGTTGACTTGTGCATGTGGCACAAAGCGCAAGGACCAGCATAAGGATTCTAGTTCGAGCCCCCAGCTCCCCACCTGCAAGGGAGCTGCTTGACAGGCGGTGAAGCAGGTCTGCAGGTTTCTATCTTTCTCTGCCCCCTTCTCTCTCCATTTCACTCTGTCCTATCCAACAACGATGACTTCAATAACTACAACAATAAAACAAGGGCAACAAAAGGGAATTTAAAAAAAAGTTGAATTGTATGTATCTCCTGAGAAAGAAAAGCTGAAGTCCTAACCCTCAGTATGACAGAAAAGAATGTAATCTTATTTGGAAATAGGGTCTTTTTCATTTATAGTTAAAATAAAATCACTATAGTGGGTTCTAAGTCAATGTGACTGGTATGCTCTGTGTATGGAGAATTTTACCAGAAATGCAGAGAGGGGGTTGGGGGTGGGGGATGGCAAACCTGTTCGAGTGCACATGTTATAATGTGTAAAGACCCAGGTTCAAGCCCCTGGTCCCCACCTGTGGGGGAATGTCTCATGAGTGGTGAAGCAGTGCTGTAGGTGTCTCTCTTGTCTCTTTCCCTCTTCCTTCCCCCTCAATCTCTATCTCTGTCAAATTAATTTTAAAAAGAGAGAGAAATGCAGAGAGGATGAGGAAATAAATATAAAGAAATAGAAAGAGAATGTGAAGACAAAAGCAAAGATTTGAGGAATGTAGTCAAGGGACACCCAAAACTGAAGAAAAAAACAAAAAACAAAAAACACTGGAACTTGGTCTGGATGCAGAGACATAAAGAGTAAATGCTCCAAATGTCTTCTTATTAAGGAAATACAAATTAAGAAGATGCTGCTTCATATTTCTAAGAATGACTCATACCAATAAATGAAGAGATGACAAGTGTTAAGGAAATGGAAGAAAAGAACACTGACACACTGTTGTTGGGGGTGCAAACTGTCATAGCCTCTATGAAAAGTTTGATGAGTTCTTAATGAAAGTCAAAATGAAAATCCCTTATGGTTCAGTAATACTACTCCTAGACATATATCCAGATGACTTGGAAAGACTGATTTGAAAGGATATATGCACCTCTGTGTTCATAGTTGCAAGTAAAAAATGGAAGCAACCTAAATGCCCAACAACAGAAAACTAGAGAAAGAAGTTATAGGATGTATAGTCAATGGAAGGGTACTCTGTAAGTAAAGAATGTGTGAGCTTGACCAGTGGTACACCACCACCATGGCCCCTCACTGTTATATTTTCTAATGATATTCTGAGAACAGTACAATGTCAAAATAATGTGAAATAAATTCAGTGATATATTAACCTCTAAATTACTGGGAAATAAAATGTCTACCAGAATAAGTAGCATGAGCTAGGGAGACAGCATAGTGATCATGCAAAAAGGCTTCGTGCTTGAGGACCAGAGGTTCCAGGTTCATTCCCAGCATCACCATCTTAAACCAGAGTTGAGCAGTGATCTGGATGGATGGACAGACACACACACACACACACACACACACACACACACACACACACACACACACGAGAGCACCATGGATGGCACTAGTTGAAGTTCCACAAGTGGAACGGTGTCTCTTGAGGTCTGATGGGCTTGCCAGGGAGGCAGAGAGATCTATGAATCAGAAAAAGTCTTCCAAGAATGCCACATAAAATATTATGGAGAACTGTGACCCAAGACCTGGTGCAGTGAACAAGGCACTGGACTTTCAAGTACAAGGGGCTTCATTCAATCCCCAGTATCACATGAAAACATTCTAAAAAATAAAGAAACCTATAGGTAAGTACTTATTCCTAAAGACCCCTCTAAAGACTAGAAATAATAAATATATAAATTAACTTGATAAAGCAAATTGCTACAACCATTAACACACTACAAGTAAGCAATAAAATCAGTTTTTAGATGCAATAATAAAGCTCTATCTCATGGTCCGGGAAGCGGCACAGTGGACAAAGCACTGGATTCTCAACCATGAGGTCCTGAGTTCAATCCCTGGCAGCACATGTACCAGAGTGATATCTGGTTCTTTCTCTCTCTGCCAAAAGCTCAATCTCAAAAGACGCTAAGAAAAAAAAAAAGCCAAATTCAAACAGTTATGTGCTATCTAGTTTTATCTGTATGGTACCCAGAAAGAACAAAATGAGAGAGACAGGAATTATTAAATCAGAGATTACCAACAACAAGGTAGGGAACTGACTACCAAATGATTTTGTGATAAATACCTTGTACATGATTTCTGTGGCAGGAATGACTATTAACTTTTTTTTCAAAACACAAATACATATGTAAGTGTGTCTTCTTTCTCTATTTCTTTTTTTTTTTCCAACCAGAGCATCACTCAGCTCCAGCTTATGGTAATATGGGACACTGAGCCTGGAACCCTGGAGACCCAGGCATTCAAGTCTAAATACTGCTGTATTTTACAGTATCAATAAAGTTTTCTAGTAGATATTATATTTACATATTTTCATGTTTCACATTAGACACAAAAAGAGTCTGCCATGATATATATCTGCTGTGATAAATTTGAAACAACACAAATCTATTTCAACAAATGGATAATTAAATTGTATGTATACAGCAAAATAATACAGACATAAAATTTTAACTATCATTAGATTCAGAGAGAGTATGTTAAGCAAAATAATATAGAGAAACTAATCTTATTCCAGAAAACACAGATACTTTTTTGAGAGAAGCTAAGTAAGGTATGAGAGAGAGAGAGATTGTGTGTGTTAGGGAAAAAGCATCAAAATTCACATATCGACAAAATAGAAAATTGTTATCTGTTCTTAGAATTTCAAGTAAACAGTCATGTTTCAACTTGACTACAACCAGCACAAGTGTGATCAAGAACATGATAACTTATAAATATATAAATACTTTTAACATGAAAAATAATGTCTTTAGGCATGAATATGAAAGCCAAAGACAGGGGGCTGGGTGGTGGCACACCAGGCTAAGTACATACACAGTACTGAAGTGCAAGGACCCACACAAGGATCCTGGTTTCAGCCCCTGGCTCCCCACCTGTAGAGGTGGGGAAGCAGGTCAGCAGGATATCTTTCTCCTTCTTTATCTTGCCCCCCTCAATTTCTCTCTGTCCTATCCAATAAAATGGTGGTGGTGGTGGGGGAGAGCCTCCAGGAGTAGTGGATTTATAGTGTAGGCACCGAGCCCCAGCAAACCTGGAGGTAAAAAGACAAAATTTAAAAAAAATAACGAAAGAAAGAAAGGAATGAAGAAAGAAAGACAAGCCAAAGATAATCAGAAAGATCAGAAAGAGATGTGAAAATAGTTATAAAGGCACATGAACTACTAGAAGTATGAAACTGAAATATCAACTTAACAAATATAACAAGATCTATTAAAGTAACTTGATTTTTTTTCTTTTTACAAGTCAATATATATATTTTTGTGGTTTTCTTTTATTTTGACTAGAGCACTGTTCGATTCTGAGTGTTGGTGGTGCTGGAGATTGAACCTGGGGCTTTTGGTGCCTGAGACATGAAAATCTTTTAGCATAACCATTATGCTGCCTCCCCAGCCCTAACATTTTTCAGATGTTTGGTTAAGTATTGAACTTGGAGAACAAAGGACAATTTTCATTCAGATACACTACTTAAAAAGATATAGTATCCTATATTGCAATGGTGAGTTAGAAACTCCATCCATGATTCAGAAACCCCGAAAGAATCATAATCCTTCTACATATAGACCCGAACAACCCAGAAGTCCCGACATGCACAGGGTGCTCTTACAGTAGACACAAAATGCCTCAGTGATAATTGGATAGGAATTGAAAGCATCTATAACAATTCATATTATAATTTATAATTAACGATATGTAATTATATAATTCCAACTACTCTGATGAGACCCAGATGCTTAAATTGCCAAACTATGTCAGTTAATGGTCAAACATGCTTCCAAAATAAGCTTACTACAGTGTAGCTGAAAATAGTTCAAAATTCTTTGGCCTCAGCCTGGACAAACATAGTTAAATTTAGAACATCTAGTGCTACCACACTTAACTGGAACACAACTTCTGCAATTCTTCAGGTTTGTTATCTTTCTTTCATTTGCTTTTGTTCCTGGGCTCATTCGTCACTCATAGCATATCAAATAGCACGGGTCTATCTTCCTCTCTTCCTGGAATAGCACATCTGAGATATACTCTACAAGTACCTTTTGGTGATGGAATCATCAAACTTCATAAAGTTCAATAATTAACATGAAATAAATCATAAATTAAATATGACTTAATGAGCTTTTTATTCAACAAGGGGAGAAAAGATTATTAGGAAGAAACCTATACATTAAAATCAAATTTACATCTTCTACTCTCTAATTGTAAAATTACCACACACAAAACTGGTCATCTCAACCAAGTCCATGTAATCCTTACAGAGTGTGTCACTATATATATTTAGCAACAACAACAACAAAATGGTATCTGTAACCTCTTCCTCAGAGTAATCCATTATAAACTAGTCTATTTCCGACTCTTGAATTTTATTGAAGGAACTGTGTTTTTTTTTTTAAATAATTTTTTTCTTTATTGGGGAATTAATGTTTTACATTCAACAGTAAATACAATAGTTTGTACATGCATAACATTCCCCAGATTCCCATTTAACAATACAACCCCCACTATGTCATTCATCATCTTTCATGGACCTGTATTTTCCCCACCCACCCACCCACCCACCCCAGAGTCTTTTACTTTGGTGTAATACTCCAATTCCATTTCAGGTTCGACTTGTGTTTTCTTTTCTAATCTTGTTTTTCAACTTCGGCCTGAGAGTGAGATCATCCCATATTCATCCTTCTGTTTCTGACTTATTTCACTCAACATGATTTTCTCAAGGTCCATCCAAGATCGGCTGAAAACGGTGAAGTCACCATTTTTTACAGCTGAGTAGTATTCCACTGTGTATATATACCACAACTTGCTCAGCCACTCATCTGTTGTTGGACACCTGGGTTGCTTCCAGGTTTTGGCTATTACAAATTGTGCTGCCAAGAACTCCTTATTTGCAGATGACATGATAGTATACATGGAAAAACCTAAGGAATCCAGCAAGAAGCTTTTGGAAATCATCAGGAAATACAGTAATGTGTCAGGCTATAAAATTAACATTCAAAAGTCAGTGGCATTCCTCTATGCAAACACTAAGTTAGAAGAAATTGAAATCCAGAAATCAGTTCCTTTTTCTATAGCAACAAAAACTATAAAATATCTAGGAGTAAACCTAACCAAAGAAGTGAAAGACTTGTATACTGAAAATTATGAGTCACTACTCAAAGAAATTGAAAAAGACACAAAGAAGTGGAAAGATATTCCATGTTCATGGGTTGGAAGAATTAACATCATCAAAATGAATATATTACCCAGAGCCATCTACAAATTTAATGCTATCCCCATCAAGATCCCAAGCACATTTTTTAGGAGAATAGAAAAAATGCTACAAATGTTTATCTGGAACCAGAAAAGACCTAGAATTGCCAAAACAATCTTGAGAAAAAAGAACAGAACCGGAGGCATCACACTCCCAGATCTCAAACTGTATTATAGGGCCATTGTCATCAAAACTGCTTGGTACTTGGAACATGAACAGACACACTGACCAGTGGAATAGAATTGAGAGCCCAGAAATGAGGCCCCACACGTATGGACATCTAATCTTTGACAAAGGGGCTCAGACTATTACATGGGGAAAGCAGAGTCTCTTCAACATATCTAAAATATGTATGTACATGAAGAGAACCCTGAATGTATTACAGGTTTCCACCTAAAGAACTATTAATAATTTAAAAAAAATTTTTTAAATATTTTTTTAAATTTTTTTTATATTTATTTTATTTATTTATTCCCTTTTGTTGCCCTTGTTGTTTTATTGCTGTAGTTATTGTTGTTGTTGTTGTTGGATAGGACAGAGAGAAATGGAGAGATGGAGGGGAAGACAGAGAGGAGGAGAGACTCTGTCGCCTGTGAAGCGACTCCCCTGCAGGTGGGGAGCCGGGGTTCGAACCGGGATCCTTATGCCGGTCCTTGTGCTTTGCACCACCTGCGCTTAACCCGCTGCACTACAGCCCAACTCCCCCCAAAAAAAATTTTTTAAAGAACTATTGCTGTAACTCTGTCCTTGCTGCTTACGTTTCATATATAAGTAACACTGCCCACTATTCATCTCTTTTTGTCTTATCTCACCTAATGTGAACAAAAGCCAGTCAACCTATGCATGAAATATAACCTCACTGTAGTCACATGTAACGTTTTAACCTTTTAAAATGAGGCTTCTGTTCTAAAAACTTAATCATCTATACCACAGAACTCCTTCGTGTACAACTTTGTCAACACTACAGAAAGTTGTGTTTTTCCCTTTTGTAGTCAATTCCTTTTCACAGCCCTGGCAACTACTGATTCCTGTCTTTAGAAGTTTCCTCTTTCTAAATGCCATATAGATAGAACCAGACAAAAGACAACTGGTGAACATTGTACGAAATATCTGACCAGAATTCACTCTTCAAAATAGTATCACCAAGAAAAAAAAATGAAAGAAAGAAAAAGAAAAAGTAACGTCTAAGAAATTATCACAGCTAAGAGAAACAAAAGAGACACTGGTACTAAACGTAACTCTACAGTCCTGGACAATACGGTGAACATAGGAAAACTGAGGAAATGTGGATCGAGTATGGGCTCTAAAACCATGTTTTGACAGTGATGCGACTACTGTGCCTAATGTAGAGTATTAACAAGCGAATAAAACAATGTGCATGTGGGAGGGAGGGGTGGATATAGGAAATATCTGTACTACATGATAATTCTGTAAACCTGTCTAAAATGAAATTCCCCACCTTTTGGGCCATCAGATGGGAAAAATCTCTCAGCTGGTGGAATACTGGATTTACATACTCTAGGATCTGGTCTGATCTCTCATGCCACATGAGCAAAAGTGGTACTCTGGCTTTATCACTGAGGTATTTGTTTTTGCTTTTTACCATTTTTTTTTTGGGGGGGAAGGTTAATAGTTTATAGAACATCTGTTGAGGCATGATACAGTTTCTCATCTCCCTGTAACAGGTGTCTGCAAAACACTCTTGACCCTAACATAGGTCCTCCATCCACTGCCATACACAGGACCTCAAAGTCCACTCACTAAAATCTCTCTTCCTCTTTCTCACATGACTTTAGTGATAAGTCTTTCAAAAATAAGTAAAACTCACACCTATGGACATCTAATCTTTGACAAAGGGGCCCAGACTATTAAATGGGCAAAGCAGAGTCTCTTCAACAAATGGTGTTAGAAACAATGGGTTGAAACATGCAGAAGAATGAAACTGAACCACTGTACTTCACCAAATATAAAAGTAAATTCCAGGTGGATCAAGAACTTGGATGTTAGACCAGAAACTATCAGATACTTAGAGGAAAATATTGACATCTTCAATGAAATGAATCCAATTACAAAGAAGACTAAGGCAAGTATAAACCTATGGGACTACATCAAATAAAAAAGCTTCTTCACAGCAAAAGAAACCACTACCCAAACCAAGAGACCCCTCACAGAATGGGAGAAGATCTTTACATGCCATACATCAGGTAAGAGTTTAATAACCAACATATATAAAGACCTTGCCAAACTCAACAACAAGACAACAAATAACCCCATCCAAAAATGGGGGGACGACTTGGACAGAAATATTCACCACAGGAGAGATCCCAAAGGCTGAGAAACACATGAAAAAATGCTCCAAGTCTCTGATTGTCAGAGAAATGCAAATAAAGACAATAATGAGATACCACTTCACTCCTGTGAGAATGTCATACATCAGAAAAGGTAACAGCAGCAAATGCTGGAGAGGGTGTGGGGTCAAAGGAACCCTCCTGCACTGCTGGTGGGAATGTCAATTGGTCCAACCTCTGTGGAGAACAGTCTGGAAAACTCTCAGAAGGCTAGAAATGGACCTACCCTATGATCCTGTAATTCCTCTCCTGGGGATATATCCTAAGGAACCCAACACATCCATCCAAAAAGATCTGTGTACACATATGTTCTTAGCAGCACAATTTGTAATAGCCAAAACCTGGAAGCAACCCAGGTGTCCAACATCAGATGAGTGGCTGAGCAAGTTGTGGTATATATACACAATGGAATACTACTCAGCTGTAAAAAATGGTGACTTCACTGTTTTCAGCCAATCTTGGATGGACCTTGAAAAATTCATGTTAAGTGAAATAAGTCAGAAACAGAAGGATGAATATGGGATGATCTCACTCTCAGGCAGAAGTTGAAAAACAAGATCAGAAAACACACACACACACACACACACGTAGAACCTGAACTGGAATTGGCGTATCACATCAAAGTAAAAGACTCTGGGGTGGGGGTAGGGAGAATACAGGTCCAAGAAGGATGACAGAGGACCTAGTGGGGATTGTATTGTTATATGGGAAACTGGGAAATGTTATGCATGTACAAACTATTGTATTTACTGTTAAATGTAAAACATTAATTCCCCAATAAAGAAATAAAAAATAATAATATGTAAAACTTAAAAGATGACAAGCTCAGAATTACCTTGCAATAATTGTTAAGAAAAATTTTAATTACTATGCTTCATTAATGCATTAAATAGCAATATTTATAGGTAGTATTAATTCAAAATAGTGATGAATGCAAGCAGAAAATGTAACAACTAATAAGCAAATTATGTGAGACTGCTACAGTGTTACATGCACTGCTAACACATGTACAGTAAAAACTAAAAAGAAGCTAAATACCAGTTTAGTGAAAATAAGCACATACTTTTTAATTCCAGCCAAGTTTAGACCCTTGATTTATAACCACAAGGAAACACATTTAGAATTATTTTCTATCAACACATTTTTCAAAAAATTCCATCTACATGTTATGAAGTTATAAACTAATGATTTAAAATCATCATCTATGTGTATTAAGATCTTTTATTGGTGGACAAAACAGAAAAAATGAATTTACTCCCCTCTCCCTTTCTTCTTCTTTAATTTTTTTTTTCTGTCCATAAAATAAGCCTGGTTTTGCCTCACTTTTGTAAAATATTACAATTGTTCTAACGAAAGTTTTGTCAGCATGACTTCCTTGGGAATAAGTGAGTATCATGTACCAAAAAAAAAAAAAAAAATTAAGACTGTATTCCACCCCCCCCCCCAAAAAAGAGAATCATTTTCTAAAAGAAAAAATAAATGGGCATCGTGCTTAAGAATTCCTAGTAGTTGTTCCACAAAGAATTTCCTATCTTATTAAAGCCCTATATCAAGCCCATTCCCCAAATAAAGCAGTTGAGGTTGTTTGTATGAGGTAGTATGACCAAAACTAGACTAAAAACTATGCAAGATAACTTCAAATGAAGATTCTGCCAATGCAACACCAAACTAATTTCCAGAACTTTAACTGTAGAATTTTTTAGGAACATTTTACTGTCTACATTGTTGATAATTAAATGCTCCAAATAAACAACTTTCTTTTTGAGAATTCAGGCTAAAGCTAGAACATAACACTTCAGAGTGCTTCACCTGATGTAATAATAAGTAGCTGAGATAAACAGTTAAGCAAACAGGAAAAGTTAAATTCAAAAAATTCCCTGCCCTTGATACAAATCTGGAAGTAATTTTTGTCTCCATTTCTAACAATGACACATACAGGTTGTTAATAACTTAAACATACCAATTGAATGTGAAACTAGCAAATAAACTAAAAGCAGATGTTCCAAAAATAGCAAATAATTCATCTATTTCCACATAAAAATGTTCTTAGCTGATATAAACTGCCCTATGAAATCTGTATCCAAATGACAAATTTTCCATGCCGATCTAACATGAATTTTAACTAAATCTCCAGGTCTGAATCCTCTTCCCATCAGTTATTTGTCATTGTTAGCAATGAGAAGCTTATTAACACTAAAAGTCAAATGTATTTAAAATCTTAGAACACAAAACAAAACATCAGGCATCATTTGTGCAATTCCTCTAATGTGGGGTTTAATTTTAAGCTGTAAATTTTCCTACAACAGATCTTTGCCGAAAGGAAATTTTCGTTGACTCCTTAAATAACAAGACATTCACTCTGGAGAAAGGACTACTCATCTTCGGAAGCCATAATCATCTCCATTTAAGGTCACACAAGCAACTGTTGCAACGTATCTTAGTTATCCGTAACAAAGTGAAGCAGGCTGAGTTTACTTCACTGCAAGTATAAAAATATCAAAAATTAACAAGTACCTCCTTCAACAGAAGAGATTTAAGAGCTAGAATTTGCAGTAGTAAACAAAAAACCAGGAAATTACATGACTTTTGAAAAAAATTACTTTCCCAGTTCTACTACATCATAAACTTATAAGAATCAGACTTATCATCCCATTTAATAATATTATTTATGTGGAAACTTACAGGAAAATAACTGCTACATTAAATGAGATACATTCTTTTTGAAACACTACACAATTTAAATCTGTAACATATGCACACCTACTGTCAACAAAGTACCTTTACTACAATGCTATTAATCAGAAATCAAATCTTTCTGTCTTTCTAATTTATTGTTAGAAAGCGATTCTTGATACTGCTGTCACCTTAGGGTTTTTTAGTATAATGATGTAATGTATTTTTAAAAAATTGTAAATAGTAAACTTGTAAATGCCTTTTTTCTTAGGATATATGTTTAAATAAGAATTATAGCTTATAAACACATTGTTAAAGCCCTAAACAAAAGTACAGATGATTTGACAGTTCTCACTTTACCCATAAAATCAACGAAATGCTCTAAAACCGAAATCAATCATTATTCTATTTTAAACACAAAGGTTTGAGGGAAAAGAACCATGAATAGGAAAAGGTATAAAAATTGATCTTGTGGAAGCATTCACTGACTTACTAGAAGCTGCTGATATGAAGCTCAGTAGTAAAAGAGCTGCAGTATCAACAAGTCAATGAAATGTTTAAGGTTTAAGCCAGCCAGCTTCACTCTCACTATATTAAAATTACAATTACTATTCTAGTATATTTAATGTAGTATTTTATGTCTAACCCTGGAAACACAGGAACCTTTACAGAAAGCTTTCTACCATTCCAAACTTTTAAAATTCCCTTCCTCTTACTAACAATTAAAACCAAAAAGTATGTGTCTCAATCGCCTTTCCATATCAAGAGTAAGGTAAACAGCATTCTAAAGAGTTTGCTTGTGATAACACTATGGCCAGCCAATCATAACTTCAGAATTCCTATGTGACATCATAAGACCTCCCTAGAATATTTTTTCTCCTCCACCTACTTCAATTGCTCCTATAAAGCTGGTAAGGGAGACAGAAAACTTTCCAGCAAAAAGACCACAAGACTGCATATAACACACATTACTCTACTGTGATCATTACAACAACCAAGGTAAGAAATAGATTTCATTGATTTGGTCTTTCTTGTTTTATATAATTCAAAGTTACTGAACTTTAAAAAAAAAAAGTATTTTTTGGTTCATTTCATCTAAGTTAAGGAAAATGTTTTATATATAAAAATTTTAGTTTCTAAGTATATGCTTACCAGATTAAATAACAGTAAGAATAAAATTTAACTTTCAAATGATAAGGGTCACATTCATCTCTGATTTGGGATATTGGTTTGTCATTTTAACTTTCACTTTAACTTTTAAAAATAAATTTTAACATCTGGAACTATTGAAGTGTCTTCCAATTATATTATTATGCATTTGGTGGTAGTGTTGACTTAATTTCTACACACACACACAAAGATGACTATTTTACTAGTTGTTACTCTGCTGAGAAACATAAGATTGGGTTATCTTTGGACTACTATGATTAGTCAGTCGTGTGATTGTGATGTGATATGCACATTGTTGGCATGACTATTTCAATATTATCATGATTCCTCACAGTAAATATTGACTAAGAACTTACAAATGTGTGATACAAACTACTTTTAAAATGTTTCTGATTGTTCCCTCTCTATAAATTCCAACTTTTACAAACACCCACCCTCCTCCCCAACTGACTATTTTACAATTTAGGTGAAAGATAAAGTAAACTGCCCATGGGTCACAGTCTAGGACATGCTGAAGTACTGACAGGAACCAAGGCTTTTAGACGCTAAACTGCATGCACAGCCAGTCCACTGATGACCATAGCTTAGGAACATCATGACACTGGCAAAGCAAAATAAGTAGCCTTAAATACAGTTAATGGCACCACATAAGTTAAAGGATACAAACTGTGTGAGACAGTTCTCTTAACAGCTTATATGATATCCTCCTGGTCATCTGCAAAGCTTAGGTATAGGAAATTCCAGGTGACCTTCGTTATGAAGCAACATACACTGGAAAGTTAAACTCAAATATGTGCACTGCCTTGAAAAAGCAGTAACACACCATCAAATTTTTCTTAACTGTTAAAATAATCATGCTTTTAACCTAGCTAGCCTAGAGACCTAAAATCCACGGTGATGGCTCCTCAAAAGACTTCCCAATAGAGTGCATACCTTACATATCAGAGGGCCCAGGTTGGCCCCTCCTCCCTCAGTACTGCATATGACAAAGTAATGTTTTGATTTTTCTCTCATAAAAGTATTTTTATTTACAGATTCAGTTATTTAGAGAGAGAGAGAGAAGGCACAGCACTGAGGTATGGTGGGGGCTGGGCTCAAACTTGGGTCGCACACAAGGTAAGCAGCAGACTATCCAAGTGAACGAGTCTGCCAGCCCAGAATTTTGTATATTTAAAAAAAAAAAAAATTTCCAGGTTGAGAAGGACAGTTCTAATTAGAAAGGTATCTCAGGGGAATGAATGGGTGGTGGCGCACCTGGTTAAGTGCACATAGTACAAACAAAGCACAAGGACCTGAGCAAGGATCCCAGTTCAAGTCCATCTGTGGGCGGTAGGGGGGGGGGTCGCTTTACAAGCAGTGAAGCAGGTCTTTCTCTCCTCTGTCTATTCTCTCTCAATTTATGTCACATCAAATGGGAAAAAGGAAGGGAGGAAGGAGAGCCGCCAAAAGCGGTGGATTCCTAGTGCTAGCATGGAGCCCCAGCGACTGGAGAAAAAACAGAAATAAATAAAAAATAAGATACCTCAGTGGTAGAAAAAAAGGACTTAAAAAGTCTTGAGGATCCAGATACAGTCACCTTTGGCACAATATAGGCCTAACCTAAGTGGCCTTTTTAGTCTGTTTCTGTCTGCCTCCCATGCTTTTCTCTCTTGCACAAAAATTAATAAATGGAGCCTTCAATTTTTTTGCAAATACCACTTATGGACTTTATTTATGTCCATATTAAATCCTTAGCTTTAATCATCTTCATTTTTTACTTCCATATTTTCTAACATTTAAATATTCAATTCTGTTCTCTTTGAGGTGCTTGAAGTGGGGAAAAAAATGTGCTACTTTATTTTATGTTATGAAAAACATTAGCTTTCATCTAAACTCTGGATTAACACAATGTTGATCATACCAGCAAGGGAGTAGTAAGCATAAATGTAAGAAAATATAAGGAAATAATACAAGAAATTATACTTCACAATTACAGTGACTTAAAGCAGATACTGCATAGTCCCTTCAAACATTCTTAGAAATACATCATCTACGCTCTTGCTTAATATGATCCTGAAGCATGTATAACCAAATAAACACAGAAAAACGGGGTGTACATGTCCACACCAGTGTATTCACAGTCATCTGAGGACCTCTAGTGCTTTTTAAAGTGTATTTCACCTCCAAAGCTTTAAGGGAAAAAAATAATAGCTTCTTCACATTAAGTAAAGTGGACAACTAAATGCTTTATATGAATCCTACAAAGAGTCATGGCTACTTTTCCTATCCCTCTAAAGATAATAATGACAGAACCCATAGCCATACAGGTTATCTTAACTCAGGAGATGGATGTAATTAGCTGGCAATCATTTTTCCTTAAAATTTCCCTCCTCACTCCCTCCTCACATCCTTTATCCTCATCCTAGGCAGTAGGAATGCAGAGTATCAACAACCATAGGTTTAGAAAGAGTATTTTAACTGCAAATAAACTCTAATACAATGAACAGACAGTGAAGACAAACCTACACAGGAAATAACAGCAGTGTGCCAATTCCAAAGGGAAAAAAAATCTTTCTCTGTGTTGTTATTTAATGAATTTTCCTTAAGGCAGAGCTTTAAAAGCAAAGAAAATATTTCACAGGAGTCAGGTGGTTGGCACACCTAGTTGAGTACCCAGATTACAAGACATTAAAATGCTCAAGGACCCAGGTTTAAGGCCTGGATCCCCACCTGCAGAAAGGGAAGCTTCCTAAGTGGTGAATCAGTGTGGTAGGTGTCTCTATTCTTCTCTCCCTATCTATATCCCCCTTCCCTCTTGATTTCCCTGTCTCTATCCAATATAAACAAAACTATAAAAAGAGGGGTCTGGACAGTAGCGAAGCAGGTTAAGTGTACATGGTGCAAGGTCTGTCTAAGGGTCCTGGTTTGAGTGCCCAACTCCCCACCTGTGGAGAGGTGGGAGTGAGGGGTGAGGGGGCTGGGGGGGGGGGTCGTTCTACAAGCAGTGAAGCAGGTCTGCAGGTGTCTCTCTCCCCCTCTATCTTCCCCTCCTCTCTCGATTTCTCTGTCTTATCTAACAACAATGACAGCAATAACAACAATACTAATAACAACAATGGCAACAAAAGGGAAAAAATAGCTTCCAGGAGCAACAGATTCCTAGCGCAGGCACCAAGCCCCAGCAATAACCCTGGAGGTGATAGAAAGAAAGGAAGGAAGGGAAGGAGGGAGGAAGGGAGGGAGAGAGAGAAAGAAAGGGAGGAAAGGAGGAAGGGAGGAAGGGAGGAGAGGAGGAGGGGAGGAAGGGGGGAAGGAGGATGAAGGATGGGAGGAAAGAGAGATACAGGGGCCAGGTGCACCTGGTTAAGTGCACACACTACAGTGCACAAGGACCTGGGTTCAAGCACCTGTTCCCCACCTGCAGGGAGGAAGCTTCACAGGTGGTGAAGCCAGGCTGCAGGTGTCTCTTTGTCTCTCTCCCTCTCTAGCTCCCCTCCATCTCCCACTATCCAATAATAAATTAATTAATTTTTTAAAACAGAAAAACATTTCATTAAGAGTCATCTTAGAGGTGAGAATATGTTGAATTTTATGTTTATATAATTATCTTCCTAGCCAAGCAGAAGCAGCTTGAAAGTTCTTTCAAGTAACGTGGAGCAACAAAGTAATAGTAATGATTAAAAAACCTCTATAGATTAAAAAACAACTTTAAAGAATAGCATATAGAATTATTTTTAATAATCCTCCAAAAGTTAAAATAATAATAGATCCCACAGCCATACAGAATACCGTGTAGGTACTTTCTGCCTCTTGCATGTAACACAACAAACAGACTATCCCAGACTACGGTGGTTGTCACTGGGAGACTAGGGAACAGAACTTTCATTGGTGGTGGGTCTGGTGTGGAATTATACTCTGTAGTCCTACAATCTTGTAAACCACTATTAACTAGAAATTAGAAAAATGGCTTTAAGACAAAATATTTTGAAAACCTCCTACCACAAGTCACATATAACTTTTCAAAGCTCAACATATGACAGGAAGCCCAATTCTACATGAATTGACTTAATTATTATCATACAGACACTGGAAATCCAGTAAAATGAGGACTTAACACATTTCAAACTGTACCACTAAAAAGCTAGCATCACAGTTTGTAAAACAGACTTGTTTTTGTTTTAGCATGAGATTATAAACTTTAGAATTATGTTTTCTAAGTTTAAAAAGAAATTGCCACACTATCTTTGGTTGTCTCGGTGATATTAAATCTCTTTTAAGGATTATGCTCTCCTTTTCAACAATGGTTAACTACTATAAGGTTTATGAGTTAGTCTTTAAAATACTTTCAGTATTCTTTCACCAGTAGAGAACTTATATCCTTAGAGCACACCTCTATATACTTCACATACACAGAATACTCATTTGCACAACACTTTGTTCAGGTCAATACTAATCATTAACAATCGAAGTTGCAGTCCTCTATGGAAGGGGAGACAGCATAATGGTTATGCAAAAAGACTCTTTGAGGCTCCAAGGTCCCAGGTTCAATCCACCATACTACTACCATAAGCCAGAGCTGAATTAAAAGGGGGGGGAGGGAGAGGGAGAGGGAGAGAGAGAGAAAGGGACCAAAGGGACCGGGTGGTGGCACACCTGGTTGAGCGCATATATTACAATGTGCAAGGACCCAGGTTCGAGCCCCCAGTCTCCACCTGCAGGGGGAAAACTTTACGAGTGGTGAAGCAGGGCTGCAGGTGTCTCTCTGTCTCTCTCCCTCTCTATCATCCCCCTCCCTCTTGATTTCTGGCTGTCTCTATCCAATAAAGATAATAATAAATCAAAAAATTAAAAAACTGTTTAAAAAAGAGAGAAATAAAATATTAGGATAATGCATTCAACTATGAAATTTTGTCATTTTAACTAGCCAATCTGATAGTAATAACACTATCTTTGTTCATTAATAATTTTTTAAAATCAGGCCAACAACATAGTTCAGCTGAGTATTATGGCTTTTTTTCTTTTAAAGTCTAGTTGAGGGTATAGACACGTAAAGCAAAACTACAGCACATTAAAACCCTGAAGAAAACCAACTCAGCCTTACTGAATAAAGGAAGACTTTATTAGGAAGCAATATTTAAATTGGGCCTTAAGAATCAAATGAAGTTTTCCGGACAGAGTCAAAGTAGAAACAAGTAAAGAGGTCACTCCAAGCAGAACCAGAATAATAGATGCAAAAACTGAGAATCACAAAAGTGAATGACCTGTTTGTGGAAAGGTGATTACGTTTCATGTAAGTGAAGTACCCACTCCTCAGCGTCAGAGAAGGAAATGACTATTACATGTTTCATAATGAACAAAGACAGTTTCCTTTTTTCCATGTTTTGTATCAAGTAAGCTTTAACATTCAGACCTGTAAATCCACTTACATCCCAAATGTGCATAAAAATATAAGTTCACCCCACTAGAGAAAGAGACAAGTTAGGAGTACGGATCAACCTGTCCACACCCATGTCCGGCGGAGAAGCAATTGCAGAAGCCAGACCTTCCACCTTCTGCATCCCACAATGACCTTGGGTCCATACTCCCAGAGGATTAAAGAACAGGAAAGCTATCAGGGGAGGGGATGGGATACGGAGCTCTGGTGGTGGGAATTGTGTGGAACTGTATGCCTCTTATACTGTGGTCTTGTCAATATTTCCAATTTATAAGTAAAAATTATATAAATTTAAAAAATAAAATAAAAAGAATCCAGAAAGAGGGACCACCAGGTGGTGATGAACTGGGTTGAGTACACATATTACTATTTTTTTTAAGTTTCTTTTTTATTTATTTATTTATTTATTTATTCTTTTTTTGCCCTTGTTTTTTTATTGTTGTAGTTACTATTGATGTCATTGTTGTTGGATAGGACAGAGAGAAATGGAGAGAGGAGGGGAAGACAGAGAGGGGGAGAAAAAGATAGACACCAGCAGACCTGCTTCACCGCCTGTGAAGTGACTCTCCTGCAGGTGGGGAGCCGGGGGCTCGAACCGGGATCCTTCCGCTGGTCCTTGTGCTTTGCGCCACCTGCACTTAACCCGCTGTGCTACCGCCGGACTCCCCACATATTACTATTTTAAGGGCCTTGCTTCAAGCTGCTAGGACCCACCTGCAGGGGGGAAGCTTCACGAGAGGAGGAGCCATGCCTCAGGTGTCTGCTTCTCTTTCCCTCTCTTTTTTTTTCTTCCCTTCTTGATTTCTGTCTTTGTAAGAAAAACAAAATATTTTAAAAGGAACCCAGCAGGTACCAGATTTTAATTAAAAAATTACCAGATTTTAATTTTCTCAACTCTTTGTGACTCATATACTCAGGATTTTCATGCTGATGAAGAAACTGAGAATCCTTGGTTCTGTGGGCCACTTGCTCAAGGTCACCTTGCCAGGGATGTTGTGGGTGGAGATCATGGGACTCTGGATGTAAAAACATGGCTAGAGTAAAAAAGTGAAAATTCAAAACGAGGTGGGGAGGAGCCTTAAATCCTGAATAATTTACAAATACAACTTGAGTTCTTTGTATAATTAGTGACTCCCTTACGTATTGCTAAGGAAATTTTTTTCAATGAATGGTTGTGGTTTCATGCCTTTTGAAAGGTATACAGCATTTACATGGGTTGGGATTATCACTAACTAGGAAGCTTCTCTTTGGAGAGGTAGTTTTATCCCTGGTGACACCAAAAGGCTTCTCAAAGTTTAATCAACCTGGTTAAAGTTAAGGTGTTTTATGAAGATTCAGCTGTGAATATTTTTGTCATCACAGATAGAGAACTGTCTGAACATGAAGTCTATCCATAGAAAAACAAAGTAAAGAGACTGAAAAAGATTCCCAATAATTTTTTTTCTTTCATATTTTGGACATGTTCATTCAACTATTTCGGTGTTATATTTCATTGCTTGAAAAAAATTCTATTTTAATTTTTAAATTAACTTTACACTGGGTTTCTTTAACTCGTAATTAAAAGTGAACTAGAAAGTAAGAAAATATAGGGGCCAGGTGGTGGCACACTTGGTTAAGCTCACACATTACAGTGCACAAGGACCCAGGTTCAAGCCCCTGGTCCCCACCTGTAGGGGGAAAGCTTCATGAGTGGTGGTGAAGCAGGGCTGCAGGTGTCTCTCTCTCTCTCTCCCCCTATTTTTCTCTATCTCTATCCAATGATAAGTAAATACTTTTAAAATATTTTTTAATTTTTTATATTTATTTTTATTTATTTATTCCCTTTTGTTGCCCTTGTTGTTTTATTATTGTAGTTATTATTGTTGTTGGATAGGACAGAGAAATGGAGAGGGGAGGGGGAAGACAGAGAAAGGGAGAGAAAGATAGACACCTGCAGACCTGTTTCACCGCTTGTGAAGCGACACCCCTGCAAGTGGGGAGCCAGGGCTTGAACCAGGATCCTTATGCGGGTCCTTGTGCTTAGCGCCACCTGCGCTTAACCCGCTGCGCTACCGCCCGACTCCCTAAAATATTTTTAAAAGTAAATATATATATGAGCTATCAATGCTAGTTATTATTCCTTTCTTGTAGCTATATTTTATATACTCAAAAGTTAATAGCTTTTAGCCACTGTGTTGGATAATGACTAATGCACGCGTATACTAGAGATCACATGCTAGCTAAACACTGGTTGCTAGCAACTATTTAAGAGAATTAAGTTTTATGGAAATTGGCTACATGGTTCTCCTTATTCAGATGAATATGATGAAGGCCAGTGTCTTCGGCCAAAAAGTCTAGTCAAAAATATCATCCAAATCATAATAGGGCCAAATTGAAGTACTGAAACCACAAAATCTAACCATATGGTTTCTTTGTAGTAGTAAATCCCCAACCCTAACTGATCCTGCCTGATACGTGACTTCCCCCGCTTGCCCCATTAATTCAGTATTTCCCTCTGCTCTCCTCAGTACTAAGCTCTCTCAAAAATGAAACTGAAAAGCTGCAATGGGTTTATCCTGGGAAGTATAGAGAAGACAATGATAGCAGGCTGGTGAACACTCTGCGACTAGTGTCTTTGGACTGGGGCCCACGGGTCTCCAAGTGGGAGGACCCGGGTTCAAGCTCCCAGTCTCTGCTTGTTGGGTGGAAGCTTTACTAGCTGTGGAGCAGTGCTGTGGATGTTTCTCTCCTTCCCTCTCTCCCTGTCTGTCACTCTCTATCAAAATTTAAAAGAAGAAGAAGAAAAAAAGGTCACCGGGAACTGTACAGCACCCAAGTGATAACGCTGGTGGCAAGCAAACAACAGAAAATGAAACAAACAAAGTGAGCCCCCAAAATGTTACTGTATCCCTGGGCACTTAACTGTGGGCCTTTTAATTTGTATTTTTATTGATCTGCAATACATTAGGTGTGTGTGTGTGTGTGTGTGTGTGTGTGTGTGTGTGTGTGTGTGCGCGCGCGCGCGCGCGCGCGCACGCGCAACTTGCTACACCCACCACCAAAGCCGTTGTGTCATCATACCAACCGAGATTCCCCAAATATCCCTACCCTCATCCTAAATGTGTCTTTAACTTTTCATTTCTAATTTTCATCCAAAATTTATATAGAAATAGTGATTTTAACACTCCAAGCTGCTTTTTTTTTTTTTTTTTAGTTTAGCCAGGGAGAGACAATAGCACTGAGCTTCCATCAGTGCTGCAGCAACTCTCAGATAACGCTAGGCACTCACCCTACCCGGGAGGTTATTTTTAAAAAAGTATTTTATTGGGAGTCGGGCGGTAGCACAGTGGGTTAAACGCTGGTAGCGCAAAGCGCAAAAACCGGCGTAAGGATTCTGGTTCCAGGCCCTGGTTCCCAACCTGGCAGGGGAGTTGCTTCATAGGCAATGAAGCAGGTCTGCAGGTATCTATCCCCCTCTCTGTCTTCCCCTCCTCTCTCCATTTCTCTCTGTCCTATCCAACAATGATGACATCAATAACAACAACAATAATAATAACTACAACAATAAACAAGGGCAACAAAAGGGAATAAATAAATATTAAAAGTATTTATTTACTTTAATGAGAGAGAGAGATACCAGAGCACTACTCAGCTCTGGCTTATGGTGGTGCTAGGAATTGAACCTTAGAGCTTAAAGGATGAAAGTGTTTTGCATAATCACTGTGCCACCTCCCCAGCTCTTCTCTTTCCAACCCTAGAAGGATCCCATCTGGCAACAAAATACTCACAAACGTTAATATCTCTTAGCTCTGTGTAATTAAAATTTTTGCCACCAAGATTATAACTGGGGCTCAATGCCTACATGATGACTCCCAACACTTCCAGTGATATTATTATTTTTTTTTGACAGAAGGTGAGAGACAGAGGTAGAGCAGGGGAGATACCTACAGCATTGCTCCACCACTTGTGAAGTGGATTCAAGTGGGTTCAAGCTCCCTCATGCGTGGTAATGTGTGCGGTCTACCAGGTATGCCACCACAGCCCCACAGTGAATCTCTTTATCTCTATTTTCTAAAATGAAATTCTATTATGTTTCATTTTGTTTTGTTTTATTAAATATAAGAAATAATAAATTCCACAGCAACAAAGCTTTCTTCAGTGTAGTGAGGGCTGTGCTTGAACCTAGGTCACACATGTGCCAAAGCAGTGCGCTATCCACGTAGCATTTTCACTAGCCCTAAAACACTTCTCACATACCTTATTTTGAACTAGAATTAACCTCTGTAAAATAATTCTATACACTTCTTCTCAGAGAGTGGGAGAAAGAGAGAGAAAGAGAGAGAGAGAACCACGCCATCATTGATATGATGGCAGGGATGAAGCAAGTCCAGGGTGCCTACAACACAGCTATGTGCTACCTGTCCAGCCTTAACATGAATTTTTATGAGATTATCTTGGGGTTATAATACATTAATGCTCACATTACACTCAGGGGAAAAAAAAAGTCTTAATGAAACTATACGTAAGAATTTTTGTCCAAGGGAATAGCCCAAACCAAACTGTGCCCTAAACCAAACTATACATTTGTAGTAATAGGGGCCAGGTGGTGGTGCACCTGGCTGAGCACATATGTTACCAGGTTTGAGCCAGCAGTACCCACTGGTAGGGGTAAAGGTTTTCAAGTGGTGAGGTAGGGCTGCAGGTGTCTCTCTTCCTCCCTAATTCCCTCTCCCCTCTTGATTTCTGTGTCCAACAAATAAAGATAATTAAAAAAATTATAAAGAAAAACATTTATACACCTATAGTCATTTTGAGAGGACGTGTCAAAGACTGAAATGATTACACTCCAAACACAGGATAATTAAGATGGTATCTCAGAGACAGAAAAACATATTTGTGCACACATGCCCACATACACAAACTAGAGATGCTTGATGGCACAGATAGAAATACTGAGGAAGATGAGTGACTGTGAAATTATATTTGACCTGTTAAGAGGCTAAACATACTATCCTACTCCATTTGCTATTTTTATATTCTATATTCCAGGCAACCTAAAACAGTAATCTCGGATTTGGCTGCCAGCTCTCTCTCTTGACCATCTACAACTTCAGATTTCCTGCCTGTCAGCTGTCATGGAGAAAGTCCAATACCTCACTCGCTCTGCTATAAGAAGAGCATCAACCATTGAGATGCCTCAACAAGCTCGTCAAAATTTCCAGAACCTATTTATCAACTTCTGTCTCATCTTAATATGCCTCTTGCTGATCTGCATCATTGTAATGCTGCTCTGAAATTCGGATGAAACCTCCAGTTGCAGCTTAACACCCTCATCTTAAAATCTGTCATCCCATGAAGAGAGAGAGAAAAAAAAAAACAATGCTATATAACAAACCACATAAGAAGAATTCCGTTGTGGATAAAATGTTATAAAATGCGTTCATCTGCTGGATCTTGTAGACATGAAAACAAATTTCATTACCAAAAATTAACTCTTAACATGACTCTAAGTGTGTGTAACTTTGATTTCTTCCACAATCTCTATTGGAGAAATCTATAAGCTCACAAATTTCTAGCCCAAATAATTTCTGAAGATGAACTAGGCATTGTTGTCACTGTTTTAAGGTGCCCTGCTTGGAAGTGCACTTCCTATATAAAACATTAGCTTCACTCTGTGGGGTAATATATTTTGGACAGCACTTGAAAAGCTTCCTTGATATTTATATTCTCAGCTCTTCATAAATACCAATATAATCATTCAAGTGAAGTGTTAGCATTTGAAATAGCTCCTGAATCCTCACTTTTATTGCCCTTGCTAATGTCATACAGAAATATTTAGGAGCCAGGCGGTGGCGCACCTGGTTAAGCACACACACTACAGTGCGCAAAGACCCAGGTTCAAGCCTCTGGTCCCCAACTGCAGGGGGAAAGCTTCATGCGTGGTGAGCAGGGCTGCAGGTGTCTCTGTCTCTCTCCCTCTCTATCTCCCCTTCCCTTCAATTTCTCTGTCTCTATCCAATAATAAATAAATAAAGTTTTTAAAAAAGGAAAAGAAAAAAGAAATATTTATAGCTTCTCTATAAGGTTCTGTTTTTTCCCTACCACATGAAAGTGCTTAAAAAATTTATGAAAATCGTATAATAAAAACTTTTAAATGAAATGTCTCTTACTATTCAAAGAATTCCTGTACATGTAAATAAACCGTAAATCTGTTCTCTATAGGACATTAGATCAATATTGACGGCATGTCTAGTCACAATTAGTAGTGCACTAACAAAATCTAAGTTTAACTTTAATTCAAGGCACTGAGTAGTTGATTACATGATTTAGACAACAGAACTTACCTTGCTGTAACTTTGGAATTATGAAAACTTAAGACATTAGAATAAATTTAAAGAATACCTGTCTGTTAACTTCAGAATTCAGGCAAAAATAGTAAAAGTACAAGGCTGGGGAGATGGTATAATGGCTATGTAAAAAAAATAAACAGAAAAAAAAAAGATTTGTTGCACTTATTTTTTTAATTATGTCTCTAAAATTAACTACTTCTTTGATTAAGTTCTGAAATAAACTTTTTTGTCCCACTCTCTGCTTATAAGATGTGTGCTTATTCATCTATCAAATGCTATGTTTCTTTAGGGCACCAAGTTAGAGATCCACAATGCTATTCTACAGTTATTTACCTATATGGCCTTTCTTTCTCTCTTTCCTCCCTTCTTCCTTTCTTTCTCTCTCTTTCCTATTTTATTTTATTTGATAGGAGAGAGACATTAAGTGGAGGGGGAGAGGAAGCTATCTTGTGAAGTGTGTCCCCTGCAGGTGGGGAGCAGGGTTCAAACCCCCTGTGCATGGTAATGTATGCACTCAACTGGGTGCACCACCACCAGGATGTGGCTGAAGGATTTTCAGTTTCCTCTTTGGCCACTTAAAACTATTAGCCAACAAAAAATTGGTACTGAAAACACACACACAGGTGGGGGTGATGAATGAGAATGCTGGAAAACTCCCTACTCCTTTCTGGTATATTTGGGAAACATAAGTCAGCACTTTGGTACATGCGGTGCTAAGGTTCAAACACATGACCTCATGCTTACATATCCAGGACTCTCCCACTGTGCAGCCTTCCAGGTTACTGACATTATAAATTCTTTTCTTTGTTAGTTACAATATCAAAACAAAACTATAAACTGTGAAGTTTTAAGTGAAGCATAAATAATTTTTTTCTTTTCATTCTGCCTTTAATAGAATTAAAACTTTTTTCTTTTTAAAAACTTTATATTCTTAGGGATACTGCAACTCAATCTAGAACAAAAACTCATTCTCTAAATGAAATTATAGTAAGATACAATAAGAAAACAATGTGTTGGATCTTTTAAACATAAAGTACACAAACATTTCTACTGTAAAATAAATTCTACTCTTAATCTATAGTGTATAAAAATGAACTCATTTCTGTTAAATATCACCTTTTATATTTTAGTTGCTTAAGATGTTTCATGTAAACTGTATATTAAAATGAGTCCTCTTGAACTTTGTGAAATTGCTCTATGGTGGACTCATGATTGATATGACCATAAATCATTTTACATGTAAGCAGGTTTAATTTTGTAGGATGCTGGCAGTGGCTTCCCCAAAGCCAAGTAGCAATATGACCGAGAATTCTTAGCATGAACACAAGAGGGCAGGCTTATGTAAAGTAACTGATCGGCTTAAAGGCGCTTATTCTTCTATTATGTGGGAAAATGATATATTTTCAAGTATCTACTCCCCTAAACAATTTTAAATGTCTATAAGTTATACCCCAGAGTACAATATAGAAAATTTGACAGATATTAAGTCAAAATTTGATAATTTTTATTAAAATATGTCTGCATCAATTATATGCTTTTAGCTCCTGAATTTGTTAAATCTTGTTGTGAATAGCACAGTTTATATGATCCAGTGTACATTTACAGTAAGCAGGTAGAAATAAGACGAAAGCCATACAAAAAGAAAGCTTTAGTAATGAGTGAAGCGTGCTAACATATTTTAGAGAGATATGAAATTGTACCAACACACATTTGGGGGATGTATGAAATTGTACCCCAAGACAAAATCAGAAATGTAAAACAGCATTTCCTTAATCAGAAAATATTAAATAAGAAAACTTTCTTTTCTCAGACAATATAACAATACAAAAATGGTAATCTGGTGTTAGAAATAAAACTTTTCACAGCTGAGGTTATACCTGGTAGAATACACATGTCATCACCTACAAGAACCTGAGTTTAAGGCTTCTTCTGCCCCACCCACCCAAACACACACACACACACACACACAACACACACACACCACACACACACACACCACACCACACACACACACACACACACACACACACACACACCACACACACACACACACACACACACACACCACACACACACACACAAACCACCAAGGGGTAGAAGCTTCACAAGCAGTACAGTGGTGCTGTGTCTCTCCTCTCTGTCTCTCACCCTCTGTCAAAAACAAAAGAAAAAAGTGGTTTCTGGGAGCACTGGAGTCACGCAAGCACTGAGACCCTAGTGACAACCCTGATGGCAAGAAAAAAAACTAAGAAAAAAGTTTTCCTTCATATTTAGTTTTTTATTTATATAAAAAAATTCTAGTAAAATATGATGTAAAAAAAAGTACCAACAGACTGACTTATATGTTAGAAGGGGTGGGAAATGTGTGGTCCATGTGTCTTATTTGGACTTCAAAATCTTTTGGTCTGTCCCTGCTAAGGCAACTTCAGACAGGACTAATTCTAGCATCTTTTCCCATAGAAATTCAGTAGTAATTTTGAAATTGATAATTCTGTACAGCCTTCAAATAATGTTATAAATATCCAAATGATCCTTGGCAGGAAAAAAAAAAAAAAAAGCTTCCCCAGCCCTGGCACAAAGTAATCCAGTGGATGTTGCCGTGTGTAAAAGCACATACTCAACACTTCCTCGCCCTCTTCCCCCGCCCCCCCCCCAAAATGTAAGGGATTTAAAAAAAAAAAAAAAAAGGACAATTTTATGTTCTCTCTCAACACAGATCTTGAAGGACCAAAGAGCTTTTGGAGAGTCTGAGAGAAGATTGATGTAAAACAGAGGGAAAAAAGATTGTGTAGACGTTCTACTTTGACAAGACCCGTATCCTAACCAACCAGGGACATAGATGATTCTCCAACATACACACAGGAAAATGTTTTAAAGTAATATAGTACCTGTACTCTAGCTGGTTTAGTAAGAATCAAAGGAGATCAAGAAATACCATGCACAGAAGACTGAGAGAGGCTCAATAGTTACTCTGGGATGAGTCCCAAGATAATGAAAAATTTTAGGTACAATATTAATCTCTTGAGGGAAGAAAGGGGGGAAATGAGTGATAGTGTTAGAATGTGCCCAGCACACTCTTAATTTTAAGAATTCTTTTTATGGTGGTGAGAGTTTAGCAGTTATGCTTGAAAGTCATATTTGGTCACAAACTATCATATGGGCTGAATCATAGTAAGGCTCTTTCCTTTATGTAGAAATTAGACTAAAAGGAAACCAATGTTTTAAAAAGACTTGTAAGGAATAATAGAATTTTCAAAATAAAAAAAAGCAGTTGGAGGTGCCATGCAGATGTCTGAGATATTGTTCTACAATAGTCAGCCAAGAGAATTAGATGAGAATCAGTCATCCAAACACTGCAAATGAACGTTGTTTAATAAATAACTAATATCATTATCCTCTCATATAATACATTCATTTTATTCTTTGTTAGTCCTACTAATAGCAATAATAGAAAATTTAAGTTTCTACTCGAGATATTTTATAGTTTTTGAAAGAATTACTAACAGAAAATTTTGATAGTAAAGAAGGCAACATGATTTTTAAAATTCTGTAGTTGTTTTCTCAGTCAAAATGTGTTGAAGAAAATTACACAACATTTGCACATCAATGAATGTCATTTACATGTCACATTAGAGTACATACTACTGGTTATTTTTTTATTCATAATTTATCGAAAGTGATTTCCTAAAGTGATTAGTAGATAAATAGTAACAATTTATTCATTTAAAAAATAAGTACATGGAGCTGGGTGGTGGTGCACCTAAGCACACATTACAGTGTGCAAGAACCTGGGTTCAAGCCCCTGGTCCCCACTTGCAGGGGGAAAGCTTCACAAGCAGTGAAACAGATCTGCAGGTATCTGTCTCTCTCCGACTATATCCCCCCTCTTCCCTCTAAATTTCTCTGTCCTATCAAATAAAATAAGGTTTTAAAAAATTAATTAAAGAGACTGAGTGGTAGCACACCTGGTTGAGTGCATATATTACAGTGTACAAAGACCCAGGTTTGAGCCCCCAGTCCCCACCTGCAGGGGGAATGCTTTGCAAGTGGTGAAGCAGTGTTGCAGATGTCTCTCTGTCTCTCTGTCTCTCTCTCTCACCCCTTCCCTCTCAATTTCTGGCTATCTCTATCCAGTAAATAAAATAAAGATATTTTTTTAAATTTTCTTTTTTAATTTATTTTTTATTTAAGAAAGGATAAATTAACAAAACCATAGGGTAGGAGGGGTACAACTCCACACAATTCCCACCACCCAATCTCCATATCCCATCCCTTCCCCTGATAGCTTTCCCATTCTCTATCCCTCTGGGAGCATGGAATAAGTTCACGTGGTCCGGGAAGTGGCACAGTGGATAAAGTGTTAGACTCTCAAGCTATGAGGTCCCGAGTTCAATCCCCGGCAGCACATGTACCAGAGTGGTGTCTGGTTCTTTCTCTCTCTCCTCCTATCCCTCTCATAAATAAATAAATTAATTAATTAATTAAATAAATAAATAAAGTTCGCATCTGTTTTATAAACAAAATACTTATCAATAATTATCAAAACTTCATAAATGGTATCAGTTCCATTTTCTACTTTCTTTTATTATATTTATTTATTTTCCCTTTTGTTGCCCTTGTTGCTGTTTATTGTTGTTGTAATTGATGTCGTTGTTGGATAGGACAGAGAGAAATGAAGAGAGAAGGGGAAGACAGAGAGGAGGAGAGAAAGATAAGACACCTGCAGACCTGCTTCACTGCCTGTGAATGGACCTCCCCCCGACCCCCTGCAGGTGGGCAGCCGGGGTCTCGAACCCGGATCCTTACGCAGGTCTTGTGCTTCAAGCCCATATGTGCTTAACCCACTGTGCTACCGCTCAACTCCCCCATTTTCTACTTTCATATATGAGCATACTAAGCCCCAGAGACATTATATATTAAGTAAAGGTAGAGAAAATCCAGGTTCTGAATGCAATAGAAAAAAAAAAAATACACAACTTCATACTCCCAAGTTAATGTTTTCCTGTCCCACAATCAATCTGTTTCTGTTTTAAAATTTTCAAGACTGATTAAGTTTTGCTTTGTTTACTTTTATGCCCACTTAACAATAATAAGGAAAGTAAAAACCAAATAGCACACATGGTTTAAGTTTTTTGTTAGTCTCATTTAGTTTTGCTAATATTTTTAATATTTTATTTATTGGATAGAGACAGAGAGAAACTGAGAGGGAAGGGGATAAGAGAGGGAGAGAGATACCTATAGCACTTCTTTTTTAAAAAAAATATTTATTCCCTTTTGTTGCCCTTGTTTTATTGTTGTAGTTATTATTGTTGTTGTTATTAATGTCGTCGTCGTTGGCTAGGACAGACAGAAATGGAGAGAGGAGGGGAAGACAGAGGGGAGAAACACCTGCAGACCTGCTTCACCGCCTGTGAAGTGACTCCCCTGAAGGTGGGGAGCTGGGAGCTCGATCCGGGATCCTTACGCTGGTTCTTGCGCTTTGCATCACCTGCGCTTAACCCGCTGTGCTACAGCCCAACTCCCCTGTAGTACTTCTTGATCATTAATGAAGCTTCCCCCTGTAAGTGGGGACCAGAGGCTTGAACTTGAGTCCTTGAATATTATAACACATGCACTCTAATGGGTGTGTCACCACCCGGCTCCTCCAGTATTTTTTGAGTTTAGAATATGGGGGAAGACAAAGCAAAGCAATCTGTGACATGTCATATACTTGCTGTTAAGTGTGCCACTATTCTCATAACATCCACTGGAGGGAAGCAAACACTAGGGTTTGAACCTTACCTGCACTGGTGTTTCACTTTCCTGCTGAAACTCTTCAATCTGCTGCTGTTGCCAAGGAGATAAACTGTAAGAGTCCTCTGTAGTTCTGCCCCCCAAAGGGTTTGTCCGCAACTGCTCTGTAAGCCACATCTGTGTTCTCACAGAAGGCTGAATGGGAACTCCACCTACTGCCTGCTGACCAAGCATTAAATATCTGGGAGGGTCAAAAGTCTCGGAGCTTGTTATAGTAGGCTTGCTTTCAGGTAAGGCACTAAAAGTCATGTCTAAAGTCTGTCTCCTAAGAACAGAAGACGCAGCTCTAAATTCCTCCTTGCTACAGCTCTCAAATTTATATTTGCAGTCAAGTGTTGAGGATCGTTTTTTATTTATTTCCTTGTCGTCTAGCTTAAGCAGCTCCATACTGTCGTGTAAAGTCGGCCCAAGTGATTTCAGCTGTGGTGTTAAAGCTTTGATTCTCCCTGTTTTGTCCAACCCACTTCTTGACCCATCTGTGCGCACAGTGTCAACCTGGCTGTAGTTATCCGGGGCAGTGAGTTTGGATAGAGACGACCATTTCCGGAGGGGCCTGAAGTCCTTCATGTCGAGTGATGAGTCCTGTTCCCCTCTGCAGTGGTTTCCCAGTGTTTGCATAAGGCTTTTACTCCATTTTGAGCCATCTGAGGCCAATGATTCTCCACATTTGGAAACTGAAGCACTGGAGTTAGACGGCATGACATGGGCAGTTGGAAGAGTAACCAGTGACCAGCTAGGCTTAAAAGACAACGTGCCACTTGAAGTTGAATGATCTGGAAAGAAGAAAGAATGCCAAATTAACTGCAATTAAGAGGCGGTAAGTGAGGCGAAATGAAAATGATCAAAATTAAATTCTAAACACGACTTGACAATGTGATGACAAGTTTTCCAGAATAATTTTATCAAAATGAGGAAATTACTATTCCTTTATCTGAAATAAATCAAATGTATTTTCAAATATTGTTTTCTGAAATGACATATAAAGTGCATGTCTATTTACAATCTCCATAAAGATGAAAAGACTGGGGGAAAGAGTTACATTCACTCCACCTAACCTAAATATTAGGCCTTCAAGAGAAAAATTCACCTCTCTACAGAAGCCTTACTCATAATCCAGCGCTGAAATTGAAGAGACTACCGCAAAGTAGTATCTTTCAGCATATTCTGTGAACTGTGGAAATCTAGCCAAATCTGCACTTCCCCAAACTCTAATTCAATCCACTACTGAGTAACAAATAATCAGGATGAGTGCCAGCAATAAATTAGCAGATGCAAACTTTTTCCAACAAATTCAGTCCACCTTAATGGCATAAATAATTATATGTTCCCAAGCTAGAACTTTTAGTCTATTTGCACTCCTATATTTCTATGAACATTCACTAAATCCCCAAGTAGTATGTTTTTTTTCTATTTGTAAAAGTATAATATAGCTATTGCCTTAGGGCAGGCTCTATATAATATTATTCCATATATATAAACAGTTTTAGTAAGCCCCATGAAAGCCCAAAGAATAAAGAAGGGTTGAGAGTGACTAAAATGACCGACATGAAGATTGACAGACGATTATGACTGGGGGCCAGGAGGTACCTCACACAGTAGAGGATGTAGTTTACCATGCAGCAGGAACCAGACTGAAGGCCCTGGCTCCCAAAAGGGAACATCGTACAGTGGAGGCAGGAGGGGAGAAGAAGAAAAAGGAAGAGGAGGAAGAGGAGGAAAGGAAAGGGGAAAGGGGAAAGAGGAAAGAGGAGGGGAAGGGAAGGGAGGGAGGGAGGGAGGGAGGGAGGGAGGGAGGGGAAAAGAGGGGAGGAGAGAAGGGAGGAGAGAGAAGAGGGAAGGGGAGGGGAGAGAAGAGGCAAAGAAAGGGAAAGAAAAGGAAAAGGAACGGAACGGAAAGGAAAGGCCCTCCACACTGGGAGCATGGCAATCATACACGAAGCCACAACAAAAATTCTGTCAGGAGAAGATATATTAATTATTATCTTACTCAACAGAAAAAGAAAGCAGGGGTGAATATGCTTCTGAAGCTTTCAAGGCCCAAGGGCCAGAGGCTTCAGGTTTGACCCTCTGCACTATAATGTGCCAGAGCTGAGCAGTGCTCCAATGCTGGCTCGCTCCTCTTCTCCCCCAACCTCTATCTCTCATAAAAAAAATAAAAAAAAAAAAACATACATTTTAAAAGATTAGTTCTGGAAAAACTGAGAAATGTTATGTATGTACAAACTATTAGATTTACCAGTTGGGTGCACATTTTACCAAGCATAAGCACCCAGCTTCAAACCCCCAGCCCCCACCTGCAAGGGAGAAGCTTTGAGAGTGGTGACGCAGAGTTACAAGTGTCTCTCTTTATATCTCCCCTTCTCTTCTCAATTTCTCTCTGCCCTATCAAATGAAATATTAACTTAAAAAACTTTCAAAAAGATGAGTTTTGAGTATGATACAAATGTCAACAAAATGCTATAGGGCATTTGCATTATTACAGTGTTTTACAAATACATATGTGTGTGTGTGTCTAACTACTCCTAGAGGAATAGTTATATTAAAATCATCATACAGATATGCTTCCTTTTTTTTTTCAAATATGCTGACATTAAACTATATATTTTTTATCATCATTATTTGTTTTTATTGGATAGAGACAACCAGAACTTGAGAGGGAAGGGGGGGTTAGAAAGGAAGAGAGAGAGACCTGCAGCCCTGTTTCTCCACTTGTGAAGCTTTACCCCTGCAGGTGAGGGCTGGGGGCTCAAACTCAGGACCTTGTACACTGTAACATGTGTGTTCAACCAGGTGCGCCACCATCTGGCCCCCAACAATATTTTCCTATCAAATTTTTGTTCAGTGTTTTAGATTAAACATTTCCATATAAAGATAATAGTTTTTTTTAGTTTAATACTTCTAAAGTATTTTCAGACTCAAATCCTCTACCATTTAGTAGTGATATTTGCTAAAATACATTCTTGAATTTTCTTGAATCTTTAGTTTTCTTCTATCTATAGAGTAAAGCTGACAGTGAGGGTTAGATGAAGTACACATAACTCAAAATATTTTTCAGGCACAAAGTAAAATGTTGGTTATTATGTTGGAAAAGCTAAAAGTAAATATTTTCAATATAATAAACAGGTTAATCGCTGTATAATCCAACAAATTGTTAAAAAACAGCTTAAAAATAGGCAAAGTGGAGTTAGCAAAATAGCACACTGAGATAGTGCGCCTACTTTGCCACACAAGCAACCCAGACTGGGATCTGGCCCCCGTCACACAGGAGCCACCTTTCGTGCTGTGGTGTCTTCCTAAGCACCCCTTCCCTCGATCTCTCTATCTGTCTCCATCTGAAGAAGTAACTCCGGAGTGTAAAAGTCCCAGCAATATGACAAAGCAGAACAAGCAAAAAAGGTAGTAAAGTAAAATGAAATAAAAATAGGTCAAGCATATCAATAAGCAAGGCACCAAACAAGAAATGTAGAGAATACAAGTTCGGGGGGAAAAAAGTTCTAACTCACTAAAAGAAAAAAAGAAAAGAAAAAAAAAAAAAAAAACACCGTCTCCCTATAATATTCATGCGATTGTGAAAGTCTGCTAGTATCCTACAGGGATGGAAAGGAAAATAAATTGTTATAGCTTTTGGAAGAAGTGGGGCAATCTGTTTGAACGTTTCAATATTTAAATATGTAAATGCATGCATACACACGCATATGTGTGTCTAGTGCATATGTGTGTCTAGTACGTATGTACTCGTGAGCAGAGCAATTGTCTGGAGGAATATAGCCAAAACTTAGTAAGTATAAGCAACTCTTGAATAGCAAACAAGGGAAAAGATGCTTTCAGATTTTATTTATAGCTATGTAATATCTTGTTTAACTTCTTTTCAAGGAGTATAACTATTATTTATTTAAACTTTTGCAGAGATACTGTGTGGCCTCAAAGAGCTTGAAAGATCTCAGAGAACACTGTGACTAAAGAGTGAGCAATATATCAAGTGACTTCATTTTCCATGTCACAACTGAAACCTCGGAGACCAGAAAGATCAACAGCCTTGCCCACTATTTATATCTGGTAATGTTCTACTATCTTAGGCTGCCTTTTGTTTGCAAGCTCAGTAGTTTCCAACAACACAGAAAAAGAGAAATTTATAATAAAAATCAGTTCCACAAGCCTAATGTTTATTTCCTAAAAATCTGAAAGCAATTGATAACATACTAGTCATAGAACTTTATGAGGGTAGGTTGCAATTATTGCTAAAAGTCAGTTATCTGAAGTTCTCAAAGTAGCATATAAAAAGTTACCTGAGATCTGATATACCACCCCCAAGAATTCTCATTCACTGGAGGGTTGCAGGTAATATGATTTTCGAAATAAGTGATTCTGTGTTCTGATCACTACAAAAAATCGTTCTACCTGGGTCTGACTCCTGTTCTAAAGCCTTCAAGTTTAAAGATCCCAAATTCGGTCATTACCAGCACCTGAGTTCTAGTGTAATAATGAATTTAACCATGACTTTCAGAATCCATTACTGTCAAAACTAGGATTAAAACTTAGTCTACTCCCACACATCTGCACATGCAGATACATGCACACACAACATAAATAAGGAATATTTTACAGAGGGAATATCTGATAAAGAACTATTTTATCACTGAGCTATGTCTAGAAAAGCTCAAAGTTAACTTAGACTCCAATAAAATTCTAGGTGTACTTCCTCCCCAGCCTGAAGCCAGCCCCCATAAACCTAATGCTAGTTTGGATACAACACATGACACTCAACACTCCAACAGCTGGGAGAAAGTCCTAGCTTGTCAGATAAACAGACAACTACAAAAGCCAGACAAGGGCAAGAGACTGTCTCACTTAACGGGTCCCTAGTCAGAGATGGTCCTAGATGGCTAACAGGTCCCTCTCTCCACCACCACTGGTCATTTGCATCAGATTTTTTTTTACTTAATTTTTTTATTGTTGTAATTACTGTTGCTGTTATTGATGTCATTGTTGTTGGATAGGACAGAAAGAAATGGAGAGAGATGGGGAAGGCAGAGAGGGAGAAAGACAGACATCGGCAGACCTGCTTCACCGCTTGTGAAGCAACTCTCCTGCAGGTGGGAAGCCGGGGACTGGATTTGGGATCCTTACGCTGGTCCTTGTGTTTTGTGCCACGTGCGCTTAACCGGCTGCGCTACTGCCCGACTCCCAGATCTCAGATTTCTAATATGAAACAGATGATGGGGTGGCACGATAGTAGGAGATGACACTTTAGTCATGGGTGTCATGTGTTGGCAGATATTTTAAGGAGAACAGAGGCCAAATATCAAGATGTCAATTCCCCATAGAGAATTGTTGCCCCTGAGAAATCTATTGTCTTGTAAAACATTAAAACATTATCCCCTCAATAAAAATTAAGACAAGACTTAAAAGTCTTGGTATCATTTCCTTTCTATAAAAAGATTTAGATTCAACTATCACTTGATCTCTTAAAGCATGGTATGTAATTTTTAGTGCAAAGTTTCTCAGACACACAACTACCACTTTTAGAACAGTGCAGACAACTTTATCTTTTGTCCTCTATCCACCTGCACGTTGGGGCAGATGTGGAATCATTAATATCTTCCCTAAACCCTTTCTAGGTAAGAGGTATTTAGATTCCTCACATGTATATAAAATAAACTGAACTTATCTAGGTTCACACATATTGCTATTTTACCATGCCAAGAGGCAAAACCCTGGGGGGGGGGGGGGTTTGGGGTTAGTGAGAGGGAGAGAATGGCTGAATAAAGGAAGAATAAAACTGAAGTGAAAAATAATGTCAATAAAGATACAAAATATATCTTCCAAGTATTAAACTTATAAACTATGATAACACATGCATCATTTTTAAAAATTTATAATTCAAACATTCTATTTTAAATATGATCGATGATGTAGTGAGTTAACAGAACATTAAGCAAAAGTGGAGAAACAAAAGAGTTCTTTGGTTTACAAAAGAAATGTGAATCATAACTTTTTTTTTGAATACTTCCTTGAAAATACTTGATTTCACAAGCTTAAGTGTTCTGTGCATAACCTCTAGCCTACTGCTAATAACTAAAGTTCATAAAGATTAAATTACTGGACAAAGCACAGATCTCAAAATAGAATCCTGGTCTCCTGTTTGTTAGTCTAGTGTTACTGACACTTGCCTACAATATACCTCTGGGACATCTTTTCATCTGGCCCCTCCCTCCAGGTATAAATACCTAGCACAGCGTGATTAGGAACCATCCCAGAACAATAAAGTGGTAGCAACAACCAAAAATAAAATAAGCAATGGTATGGAAGTCAGCGGTGAAAGAATAGTTGGGATGGGATTAAAATGGTCACTATTTATAAGTTTGGCATTGACTACATGTGGGTTTACCATATGCAGATGCAGATATAGGTACAGATATACATTTGATCTTTTCTGTGAAAGGGAGGAGAAACGGGTCAGGAGGTAGTTCAACCAGTAGAGTATGCTCATGAGTAAGAGGCCCTGAGTTCAAACTATGGCACCATACAAGGAGCACCATGGACAGCACTGGAGGAGCTTGATGGACAGATAGCAGAGCAGTGTTGTGATGTCTCTGTATTTCTCAGCTTCTTCTCACTCTGCTCTGTTTCTTTCCAAATTAGAAACAACGTACAAGTTGGGACCAGGGGGTAACTTAGCAGTACACACACACACACAATGCCATAGCTTTATTCCCGAATGGCACAATGCAGAAAATGGAGGAAAAAAAAAATGAGGGACCATAAGTAAAGAGTAAGATCAAGAGAATCATTTCACAATATTGAGTGTTTTGAAGACGCCATCAACTGAAAGAAACTAATAAGGTCTAATCAACATAACGAAATACACAAACAGGAGCCAGGAGGTGGCACACCTGGTAAAGTGCACACACCACAGTAAGCAAAGACCTCGCTGACAAGATGTTTCTTTGTACATGAAGACACTGCACCAAATGGCAACTGACTTGAGTTCTCCTTCTGATATGGACTGACACACATTCAACAGGCCTATTATTCTTAGTGAGGCTGAAGAGTGACGATATGTTTAAACTGAAGTTCATGTTTATTTGCTCCTTCTAATTTGAAAGAAACGAGGTTAATTAGATAATTATCTCCAATACAAATTAGCAGTTGGGAATTCTTAAAGAGAAAAAAAAAATATTCAGCCTGTGTTCTGGGAGGTGGAGCAGTGATAAAGCTCGAGTTCGATCCCCAGCAGCACATATGCCAGAGTGATGTCCGGTTCTTTCTCTCTCCTCCTATCTATCTCGTAAATAAATAAAATCTTAAAAAAAAGATTCAGCCTATTCATGTTTTTAATTAAATATATAAATATGACTGAATTTATATATGTACAATTAATTCAACATAATTAGAAATTCTGTTTCTTTTTTCCCACCAAGGTTATCATTGGGCTCAGTGACCCTGCATGACCCAGAGGCCATTTTTTTTTTCTAACAGAGACAAAGAGAGGGAGATGGAGAGGGAGAGGGAGAGGGAGAGGGAGAGAGAGAGACAGAAGGGGGAAGACTGTAGTGCGGCTCCACCACTTGTGAAGCTTCCTTGCAAATGGGGACCAGGGGCTTGAACTCAGCAATACAAGCATTCTACTGATGCACCACTGTCTGTCCCCTACAGGAACAAGCTTTAAAAGATTTTTAAAAAAGAAGAAATCCAAGATCCTGCCTCTCAAGAGTCATGTTTTACTGAAGAGGAAAACTGTCCTATGGGAGGTAATAGAGCCAAGACTACAAAAAGTTTGGTCTTCTGACCTACTGGGGGGTTGTATTGTTATGTGGAAAACTGAGAAATGTTTTGTATGTACAAACATATTTACTGTTGACTGTAAAACACATTAATTCCCCAATAAAGAAATTTTTTTAAAAATTAGGTTTTCCTTCTTTCTTACTTCTCTCCCTTTCCACCACCACCCCCTTTTGTTTCGAGTCCTGTACTAGCAGTTTCCTCTTGCTTCTCCCTCTTCACTCAACTCCTACCACATTTGGAGTTTGCCCTATATGCTAAGTACTTAAAATACAACTCCCACTCAAAATAGTTTCTTTTCTTCTTGATCAATCCAGGTCAACTTTTTCAGACAAAAAGAGACAAAGACAAAAACCACAACAGCAAAACACTGATTCTCTTCTCAGTGTTATGGGAGGTAGGGCCGGAATCTGGGTCACACACGTGGCGATGTAAAGATGCTCTCAGGTGAGCTATCAAACAAATTTTTAGCCCTCAAACTAACTTTTGTGGCAATAGCAATTGCCGGGTCTTCCAGGCCACATTCAGCAAAGGGAACCTAGGAAGAAATTTGGTCCATATGCTGGTATGGCTTAAGCTACAATTTAGTGATCTTATAAACTCGAGTCCTCGTGTCATTAATCTATTTTCTACCAACTAGGAACGTGATACCACATGAACAAATTTACCATGGCTAAAAACCACTATTACGGGAGCCGGGTGGTGGCATACCAGAGGTTGAGCGCATGTATTACAATGTGCAAGGAGCCGGGTACAAGCCCCCGGTCCCCACCTGCAAGAGGAAAGCTTTACGAGTGGTGAAGCAAGGCTACAGGTGTCTCTCTGTCTCTCTCCCTATCACTCCCCTCCTTGATTTCTGGCTTGATTTCTGGCTGTCTCTAACAGATGAATAAAGGTAATAATAAATTTTAAAAAACTTAAAAAAAAACAATGCTACAAATGTTAAATTTGTGTTTTCATTTATTACTCAATATAAAAATCTCATACTCTTACTTAGCATTATTTGAAATCTCAAAATATCCTGGCTACAAACAATTCAGTCAAAAGCAATTTTAGGATATTTTCTGTACTGGAGTTCCCACCCTACTAAAATTGATGCAGTCGTCCCCATTCTGAACTCTGCAATACTTGAAGCACATTAAGTATTCAATAAATATTTATTAACTGAATGAATGACACTAAGAATTCCAGTATAGGGAATAAATACACATACACTAGCCATTAATAAAGTGAAACATTTGCAATTCATAGAGCATTTACTTCCTATATTCAGTTTATACTATTACTCACATATGGATTATAAGTTATTAAGGAATTAAAATAACATTCCTCTCTACCCCTCCCTCTCAATTTACCTCTGTATGTGAAATATTTTTTAAGTGAGTTATAAACCCAACAATACCGAATAAAAAGCAGAAAATGTGTAGAAGATGGGGGGTGGGGTGGTGGTGCACCTTGTTGAGTACATGGTACACAATGCACAAAGACCCAGGTTCAAGCCCCTAGTCCCCACCTGCAGGGGGGAAAGCTTTGTGAGTGTCCTAACAACAACAACATCAATAACAACAACAATAAAAACAACAAGGGCAACAAAAGGGAAAGTAAATAAAGTTAAATAAAAGAAATTATATCAGCCTAACTTCTCAAGAGCTGGAGATTAAGATCATTTATGTAGGCAGTCAATCTTACCAACATAACCAGACCACAGTAAAAATCCTGAACTTCATTAAATTAAAAGGAAAAAAAAGTCATTTACAAAAGACATTGGTTAATGATGAAAAGATAAGCTACAAAATAGAAGAAAATATTTGCAAACCACACAGCCACCCTACAAAGGGTCAGCATCTAAAATATAAAGAACTTTCAAAGCTCAACAGTCATAAAAAAAACAATCTAATTATAGCACAAGAATAGACAGATGGCAAATAAGCATGTGCAAAAAGCTGAAACATCATTAGCCTTTATGAAAATCAATAAGCATGGTAAGATAGCACTGTATTCCTTATCAAAAATACCACAATGTAAAACCCACCACGTGCTGGCAAGGCTAAAGAATAAACTGAACCGCTCACACTGACCCATGGACATTGCTGCTGAAAACAGAATTGTCATTCTGCAGGACTGTGACAATGTTTTTAAAAAGTAGGCACACGTCTTCCACACCCATACTGTACTCCTGGGCACTTACCACAGAGCAATGTTCATACCAAAACCCACACAAAAATGTTTATAACAGCGGGGCTGGGTGGTGACGGATCTGGTTGAGTGCACACATTACAGTGCACAAGGACCCAGGTTCAAGCCTCCGGTCCCCACCTACAGGGGAGAAAGCTTCACAAGTGGCGAAGCAGGGCTGCAGATGTCTCTGTCTCTTTCCCTCTCTCTATGCCCCCTGCCTCTTGATTTTTGGCTGTCACTAACAAAGTAATAAAATTTTAAAAATAATTTCATTTAAAAATGTATATACCGGGAGTCCGGCGGTGGCGCAGTGGGTTAAGCACACGTGGCGCAAAGCGCAGGGACCGGCGTAAGGATCCCAGTTCGAGCCCCCGGCTCCCCACCTGCAGGGGAGTCGCTTCACGGGCGGTGAAGCAGGTCTGCAGGTGTCTATCTTTCTCTCCCCTCTCTCTGTCTTCCCCTCCTCTCTCCATTTCTCTCTGTCCTATCCAACAACAAAGCAACGTCAACAATGGCAATAATAACCGCAACGAGGGTGCAACAACTAGGGCAACAAAAAGGGGGAAAAATGGCCTCCAGGAGCGGTGGATTCATGGTGCAGGCACCGAGCCCAGCAATAACCCTGGAGGAAAAAAAAATTTTTTTAAAAATGTATATACCAGCTTTATTTTTCAATAGTTAGAACACACACATACAAAAACACATAATTGTTGTTTCAATGGGTAATCTAATCAAAATGTAGTTTATCAGGAGCTGAGCAGTGGGAAAGCTAGTACAATCAGAGAGACAATTTCATTTGATTTACAGCAACACTGAAAATATTTAAACATCATCTCATAATTCCATACTTTGGAACAAAAGTCAGAGTCCCTAAATGTCTTTTTCCTGATTCTTTTTTAGGTTGATACCTAAAACTCTTTAAGATGTTTAGCTCACCTTCCACACTGTCAGAACAGGATGTGCCAATGCCAGTGTCTCCACTGTCGGAAGCTATGCTATGTCTCCTGGTGTGGTTACTTCGATGGTGAGATGGAACAGTTGTGGCCTGCCACAAGGATTCATTACCAGGTAACCATGCTGACGAAGAATAATCTGGGCCTATAAAGGAAAATAGAGGAAAGAATTAACACATGTATAGTATTTCTGAACAGGCAAAAGATAAGTGTTTTGGAATTTGTGAAAAGTCGGTAACACACATGAATTTAAAACTGACTTGGCAACTTCACACAGAAATCTGAGAGTCTATCGTCATTAACTAAGAAATGGAACACAAGGAAAGTCTTGAATCACATTGGTGACAGTATAAATAGCATTATAATGGAAAGCAGGAAAAAATATTTTCCAACTATTATACCTGGGCCTGAATCACATAAAATGTTTAATCATTTTGGAATATTTTCATAGATTTGTGTTATCCTTTGATAAAAGCTTGACAGTAGAGAATCTTTCCATTTTAGCTAAAATCCCCCTTTTGAGTTATATTAAATCTTTTAGTCACTATAATTTTCTACTTCCCACTTACTTTGTCCATTTTTATTATTTTTACTTATCCTTTTAAGATTTATCCATCATTTTACCTTTTGTCCACTTTGTATTACTATCGCCCTTTACAGTGCCACAGAGTACAGCAGTTCTGGTTCATCAATACACACTATACAGTCACTTCACAAAAGCTAGGTTCAAAAATAATAAATCCAGGATCGCAACCTAATCAATGCAATGAGTGCCACCCCAGCATGCTTCACTTCAGACTGTGTCCAGAGACTTCAGGTGTGGAACGACAACCCTTCAGCTTCATCACTCAGATGAGACCTTTCCTTTCATAATATTCTCTAATTCCATCCCAGGTGGTCCACTCCCCAGTAAAGTCCCCAAACCTAGATATAGACCAGGTCCACTGATATAGAACATAGGTTCACACGTGCCTATAAACTAGGGAAAAATATATACCTGAAAGCAGACGTACACAAGAGTCTGCAGTGAGTACCCCCCAACACTTCTTCTCCACTATTCCAACCTTTAGGTCCATGATTGCTCAACAATTTGTTTGGCTTTGTATGTTAACTCTCTTTTCAGTCACCAGGTTCCAGATGCCAACCAGACTTCCCTGGACTGACGACCCCACCAATGTGTCCTGGAGCCCTGCTTCCCCAGAGACCCACCCTACTAGGGAAAGAGAGAGGCAGACTGGGAGTATGGACCGACCAGTCAACGCCCATGTTCAGCGGGGAAACAATTACAGAAGCCAGACAGACCTTCCACCTTCTGCAACCCACAACGACCCTGGGTCCATACTCCCAGAGGGACAGAGAATAGGAAAGCTATCAGGGGAGGGAAGGGGATATGGAGATTGGGTGGTGGGAATTGGGTGGAGTTGTACCCCTCCTATCCTACGGTTTTGTTAATGTCTCCTTTCTTAAATAAAAAAAGAAAAAAGAAAAAAAATAATATATCAGTATTTAAAAAGATTTCAATGGGGGCCAGGTGGTGGCACACCTGGTTGAGGGCACATGTTACAGTACTCAAGGTCCCAAGTTCAAGCCCCCGGTCCCCACCTGCAGGGGGAAAGCTTCACGAGTGGTGAAGCAGGGCTGCAGCTGTCTCTATGTCTCTCTCCCTCTCTACTGCCCCATTTCCTCTCAATTTCTGGCTGCCTCAATATAATAAGGATAATAAATATTTTAAAAATGTATTTCATATTAATTAGACCAATTCTAAGCCTGCAGAGTTTTATATAAAAGTTTAAAATAATTTATCTTTATTTATATCTGTTACAGTCATTTTCTAGTTGGGTCCTATCGATTTATTTGTAAAAGTTAACACGAATGCTGGGTTTTCATAAATGCTGCACACATTCTCTCAATAGCTATCACAAGTCAAATTACTTCCTTGTCACTATATCTGTACACATTAAAATGGGTTGTCACACTAATTTGTTTTTCAATATCCCTATTTTGTTTTACCCTTGCAGGTAAATGTTACAGATGTTCCCGGTAAATGGCAATCTTAGCACTTATTAAGATGTAAAACTAGGCACTTATTAAGATGTAAAACTAAAATTATTGTGCTGGGGAGATAGCACAGCAATTTACTCAACAGATTATGATGCCTGAGACCCATTTAAAATGAATTTAAATTTATTAAACTATTTAAAATAAATAGTTGATGAATATGGTCACTACAGAAAATCATCCCTAATGTTATTTTCTACCACATTAATCTTGCATTAAAAATGTTTAATAAGACATTATGCAACATTATTTTATATTTTTATTTCTATATAATTTGTAAATTTACTCTTCTCAGTTTTATACTATATGAAGTAACACTAATGGTCAAATACATTGGGCAAGGTGGTGGCACACCCAGTTGGGCACAAATTACCACGCACAAGGACCCAGGTTCAAGCCCCCCAATTCCTACCTGCAGGGAGAATGCTTCACAAATGGTGAAGCAGGCCTGCAGGTGTATCTCTCTTCCTCTCTCTCCCCCTCCTCTTTCATTTGTTCTCTATAAAATCAAACAAAATAGAAAGAAAAAGAAAAAAATGGCCGCCAACAGCAGTGGATACATAGTGCTAGAACCAAGTTTGAGTGATAAGCCTGGTGGCTTTAAAAAAAAATTAAATACATTTAAATTAACTGAAGATGCAAACACACACACACATCAACAGAACATAAAAAAGCGCGCGCACACACACATAAACCGATGAACCTAAAATAAATTTACTGTAACAGTGTCAAGAGTGTAGAAAGAACTGTGCCTTCCACCAAAAAATATGATAAAAATTGGATGCACGCGTACCACAAAAATCAAACTATGGGACACATATTCAATGGAGCATTGTGGATATGAATAGACTACTGAAATCTTGTGATTTTTGTAAAACACTGCTAAATCAATAATAAAAAATTTTTAATATTTATTTTCCCTTTTGTTGCCCTTGTTTTTCATTGTTGTTGTAGTTATTGTTGTTATTTGTGTCGTCGTTGTTGGATAGGACAGAGAGAAATGGAGAGAGGAGGGGAAGACAGAGAGGGAGAGAGAAAGATAGACACCTGCAGACCTGCTTCACCGCCTGTGAAGCGACTCTCCTGCAGGTGGGGAGCCGGGGGCTCGAACCGGGATCCTTACTCTGGTCCCTGCACTTTGCTCCACGTGCGCTTAACCAGCTGCGCTACCGCCCGACCAATAAAAATATTTTTAAAGAGAAACTATATTCCTGCTTTCACCATACACAAAACAACCAAAATCGATTCAAGATTTAAACATGAGTCCTAAAGTAATAATCTCACAGAATGATCAGAGATGTAGCAACAGCGGCAAAACAGACTTGTGCCTGAGGCACCACCATGGACCAGAACTGAGAGGGAGGCATTCGGCTTTAATAATGAAAACTAACTAATTACTTCATGTGATGCACCCAGTACAGCACACAAGCTACCACACATAACTACATGTGGACTGGAAGTGACAACTGTCCTCCCGAGAGTTCTCTGGATTTTATCAAGCAAATAAATTTACTAAGGGAGAAAAGAATTACCTAGGTTAGTTGGTATCTTTTTGTCTAAACTCATATTATCTTATCTTTAAATATAACCATTTAAAAAATATATATGGGAGTTGGGCGGTAGCGCAGCGGGTTAAGCGCACGTGGCACAAAACGCAAGGACCAGTGTAAGGATCCCAATTTGAGGATCCCAGTGAAGCAGGTCTGCAGGTGTCTTTCTCTCCCCCTCTCTGTCTTCCCCACCTCTCTCCATTTCTCTCTGTCCTATCCAACAATGACGATACAAATAACAACAATAACTACAACAATAAAACAAGGGCAACAAAAGGGAGTAAATAAAATAAATATTTAAAAATATATATATCCAAATTTTTATATGCTTTTAGCACAACAGATGATACACAAATGTCACTAGTAACATTCTCCTCTTTAGACTGAGTGAATTTGCTCTGAGAATATGTCTTGTCTTTATTCGAATCAACATAAAATCACAATAGAAACATGAGATGTGGGATATGCTTACCAAGTGATATAATAAGGAAAATCCTCTCACAGAACAGTTATAAATATGTCACAGAAATGGAAACTACTTGATTTCTATTTATGCGCTAAGCACCTTTAAAAAGAAACTTAAAGACTCAGCAGTATAATGAAGCCTTACAAAAGGCATATTACATGAAAAAAATAGGATGATTATATAAAATCAGTTCTCTACAGAACAAAGAAGCATTTCTGTAAGAAAAACAAACATAAAAAAACACTGTGTATTGGGACTTCTCTTTGGAAAAAACACTGTGTATTGGAACTTCTCTTTGGAAAAGGGTGTATCACATTTTTTTAATATTTTATTTTAATGAGAGACACATAAAGACAGGCAGACAGCAAGAACGAAGCACTGCTCAGCTCTGGCTTATGGTGGTGCTAGGGATTGAACTTGGGGCCTCAGAGACTCAGGCATAAAAGTCTTTTTGCCTAACCACTATGCTCTTTCCTCAACCTGAATGTTACATTTTTTCCCTTTATTTGAATGTTACATTTTTAGTATCACCTTCAGTTCTTTATAGAATACTGAATTCCATGAATAATTTATTAATATCTCTTACACTGCAAAAATAGACAAATTAGCATCAAGTGAAGAAATAAGCTATTATGTTTCTCAATTCTTTAACTGTTCATAAAAATACACATACCATATCAAATCCTTCACAATATATTAGTATAACTGAAACAACATTTAGAAGTAATTCATCTTTTTCTTTTTTTTTTTTTTTCCAAACAGGAATCAAGAATAGGTCAAAATGCTCACAATCCTTTTTTTTTTTTTTGCCATTATTTTGTTTGTGATTAATAGTGGGTTACAAGACAATCCATTTCCTTTTTCAAAAATAGTGTTTATTTTTGAAAGAGAGAAAAGTTGAGAGGGGAGACAGAAATAAAAAGGGAAGGAAGGAAGAAGGGAGGAAGGGAGAAGGAGAGGGAGGGTGGTAGGAGGGGGAGAGAGAGAGGGAAGGAACTACAGCATTGCTTGTAGCCTTCTCCCTGCAGATGGGGACTCAACAACTTGAGCCTGGGTCCTTGCACATGGTAACATGGGTGGTCAACCAGGTGTGCCACCAGCTGGCCCCACAATTCATCTTACTGAACTTTTAAAGAACTCTTAACTGAAAGTTAAAAAAAAAAAAAAATCCATCAACATAGCAAATTTACATTTTTCCACAAAAAGTGAATATGCAATACAAATCATGAATATGAATTAATGTTTTAGTAAAACAGAACAGTAATTACATAATATTTATTATTATGAAATAAGCTGCTTATATATAACATTTTGTACTTCTGTTTTTGTACTTCGGGTTGGGGGGGAGACAGAGTCTGTTACAGTGAAAAAGATACACAGTGACCAGAGCACTCTTCAGCTCTGGCTTATGGAGGTGCTGGGGATTGAACCTGAGACCACAAAGCCTCAGGCATGAAAGTCTTTTGCACAACTTTCATGCTTCTTCCTCATACTTCACATTTTAACATCTTAGAAATGTTGAAAAGTACAAATTATTATAACTCAAAGTATGATTGCCTTAAACTGTTCCATTCTCCACGTCAAAAGAATTCAAGAGTGCATTAAGTTAAAAAGTATTAAGTTGGGAGTCAAGTCGGGCCATAGTGCAGCGGGTTAAGCACACATGGCGCAAAGCACAAGGACCAGTGTAAGGATCCCGGTTCAAGCCCCCAGATCCTCACCTGTAGGGGAGTCGCTTCACAGGTGGTGAAGCAGGTCTGCAGGTGCCTTTCTCTCCCCTTCTCTGTCTTCCCCTCCTCTCTCCATTTCTCTCTGTCCTATCCAACAACAACATCAGTAACAACAACAGTAATAACTACAACAATAAAACAAGGGCAACAAAAGGGAATAAATATAATTTAAAAATTTAAGTAATAAATTCAGATAATAATGGTGAAAATATATCTCCTGCTCTGAATCCATGTTTTCAATCAGTTTCGGAACCTCTTCCACTGATTTCAGAAGTATTATTCGAGTTGTATCTTTCTCCACTGTGGCCGCTCCACAGAGCTGATCTTTTGGCTACTCAGCAGCATGGTTAGATTAAAATCAGATGTTTTTGATTTTATGTCATTGTCCTTTTTACATGATAGGCTCCTACTGCATGTTAAGTAAAATTACAACTAGAGTTTGGCAAAATTCTTCACCAAAAGTCAGACTCGCGTTCTAAAACTCTGCAGCTCCTCCCAACCCCATGAAGCCTCCTGCAAACACTTCAGGATACATACCTAGTCACAGCCTCCTAACACACCGGCTTCTGCCATGACTCCACGCAGTTTTATTTCTCTGTATTAAAGAGTTCCAGTTCAAAATTAACGTGATCCCAGTGTTTTCTCATATGCCTCCAGATGATATTAAATAACTGCTGCTTTGTGTTCTCCCAATATTTCTTTTACTGACAGGATATACTAAGTTATACTGGCCTTAACTGTAGGACTCTGCTCTCTCACCACGGTTCACTAGCACAAGGCTGCACAGTAAGGCAGTCTCTGAATAAATGTAGTCAGTATTACTACTGGGCACCCAACAAATGCTTGTGAAATAAAATTAGAACTTCGGAAGCCTTATAATTAGATCTAAAAAAGATTCTTCCCTTCAAATGAAGGATTAAAACTGTTTCTTTGGTGGATTGGGGGGAGGGGGGAGTTGTGTATTTTAAAATCCAGGATCTTTTAAATGATCCCTTTAACAAGTTTACATTAAGTATCTATTTAAAGATTAGTAAATATTTTTCAAGGTAGTTTAAAAAATTATAATTATAAAAAAGGCTTAAGGAAATAATGGTCAAAATCCCTAACAAATGTTCGAAAATAATCTCCAATAGGATAAAAAGGCACCAAAAAATAAAACAGTAAATAACAGAAAAACACTCATATCAGTAGCAGCCAGAATAAAAACTAAAACTTTTGTTACAATCACAAGGACCCCTGTTCCCACCTGCAGGGGGAAAGCTTCACAACTGGTAAGGAAATGCTGCAGGTGTCTCTCTGTCTCTCTCCCTCTCTATCTCCCTCTCCCCTCTTGATTTCTGGCTGTCTCTATCCAATAAATAAAATAATAATAAAAACACTAGAATTCTTATACTACATTAGAGATTAAAATTGAAAAAAAAATGTAAAAATACTTATGTTTTTCATCCTTTTTTTCCCCACCCCAGCCTTATACATTGTTCCCAGTAATTTTTTTTTTCTTTTCCCTCCAGGGTGATTGCTGGGCTCGGTGCCTGCACCATGAATCCACCGCTCCTGGAGGCCATTTTTCCCCCTTTTTGTTGCCCTAGTTGTTGCAGCCTCCTTGCGGTTATTATTGCCATTGTTGACGTTGCTTTGTTGTTGGATAGGACAGAGAGAAATAGAGAGAGGAGGGGAAGACAGAGAGAGAGGGGAGAGAAAGACAGACACCTGCAGACCTGCTTCAGCCCGTGAAGCGACTCCCCTGCAGGTGGGGAGCCGGGGGCTCGAACCAGGATCCGGGGGCTCGAACCGGGATCCAAGATCCTTACGCCGGTCCCTGCGCTTTGCGCCACGTGCGCTTAACCCACTGCGCCACCGCCCGACCCCGTTCCCAGTAATTTTTATCCCTAAAGTAGCATCCGATATTTTACCACTGAATTAATACTGTATTTAGTGAAAGAGAATATGGTCTGTGAAACCAGGTCAACTGAGAACAAGCTCTTGACCACTGGATACCAGTGCCATCCTTCATCACTACTCAAACTTGCGCTCAGTGTCACATGTGAAAGGCAAAAAGAGCTACAGCACCTATCTACGGAAGGGACTCTGAATAAATAAATGAGCAGGGCCAGGTGGTGGCGCACCTGGTGGAGCGCACATGTTACAGCGCACAAGGACCCAGGTTCGAGCCCTGGTCCACACCTGCAGGGGAAACGCTTCATGAGTGGCGACGCAGGGCTGCAGGTGTCTTCTATACCTCTTTATCTCCCCCTTGACTCTCAACTTCTGGCTATATCTATCCAATAAATAAATAAGGACAATAATTTTTTAAAGTAAATGAGCATTAATGTATAAAGATATAAAAGGGTACGTACCAGGAGTAAATACAGGCACAACTATCAATGGAACAGAATAAAGAGTACAGAAATAAAGCCATGTACATATCATCAACAACTTTCTACAAAGAACTATAAGAATGGGGAAAGGGCTCTTTCATAAATAATTCTGGGTATACTGAACAGTCATATTAAAAAAGAATGAAACCGCTCCCCCTAATTACACTAAACACAAACAGCAGCTCACATAGGTTAAACATCTGATTTCGGAGCCGGGCGGTTGAGCGCATATGGGCTCGAAGTTCCAAGGACCAGTGGAAGAATCCAGGATTAAGCCCCCGACTCCCCACCTTCAGGAGGGGGTCACTCTACAAGCAGTGAAGCAGGTCTGCAGGTGTCTATCTTTCTCTCCCCTGTCTTCCCCTCCTCTCTCGATTTCTATCTTATCCAACAACAATAGCAATGGCAACAATAACAGTAACAGTAACGACATAACAAGGGCAACAAAAATGGGGGGAGGGGAGAATGGCCTCCAGGAGCAGTGGATTCATGGTGCAGGCACCAGCCTCAGTGATAACCCTGGAGGCAAAACAAACAAAACAAACAGAAATCTGAGTTCATAAACCGCCTAGGAGGAAAGAGAAAGGATAAGTAAGTGCCTTTCCATTGAGCTTGTCATGACTTTGTATTTGACACCAAAGCACAGGCAACAAAGCAAAAACAAACAAGTTGGACCATGTCAGGCTAAAAAAAAATTCTGCTCCCCCCCAAAAAAAAACCAGGAAAGTGAAAAGGCAATCTACAGAACGAGAAATTACTTGCAAATCATATACCTACTACAGGGTTGATAAGCAAAATATAAAATTCATAAAACGAAACAAAATGATTTAAAAGTGGACAAATACATTAACATTCAAAGACATAGAATTGGCCAACAAATACATGTAAGCTTGATCAACTTCACTGGTTACCACAGAAGTCCAAGACAAAAGCACAGTGTGATACCGCCCACTTTTTAGAATGTCTATTATAGAAAAGTCTAGAAATAACAAGCGTTGGCAAATACGTAAAGAAAAAGCAACCACTCTCCCCACCTGCAGGGGAGTCGCTTCACAGGCAGTGAAGCAGGTCCCCAGGTGTCCGTCTTTCTCTCCCCCCACTTTCTTCCCCTCCTTTCTCCATTTCTCTCTGTCCTATCCAACAACAACGACATCAATAACACCAACAACAATAACTACAACAATAAAACAAGGACAACATAAGGAAATAAATATTTAAAAAGGAAGGAAGAAAGAAAGAAAAAGTAACCACCGTTCCCCACGAGCATCAATATATAGTTGGCCCTTGAAAAATATGAATTTTAACTACAATGGATCTATACTTATCTGTGGGCTTTCAAGTGAACAGGTAAGTACTGGTATCACACAGTACTGAGGATATTTTTTTCTGCCAAACTAGGCTTTTTTCTTTTTGCCATCAGGGTTATCATTGTGGCCAGGTGCATGCACAAGGAATCCACTGGTCCCACCAGCCAAACCTTTTCCCTATTTTCCCCCCCTTTTCATTTGATAGGGCTGAGAGAAACTTAAGAGGGGGGAATGGGAGATAGAGACAGTGAGACACCTTCAGCTCTGATTCACTGCTTGTGAAGCTCACACACACACACACACACACACACACACACACACACACACACACACAATTGGGGGTTGATCCCTTATCCTTGAGTATGGTAATATGTATGCTTAACGAGGTGCACCCTGACACCTTACTACTTTCATAACATTTTCTTTACTCTAGTGTTACTGCAGAAATATAGTATATAATGCATACAAAATATGTTAATTGTGTTATCTGTAAGATTTCTGATTAACAGCAGGCTATTAGTAAATGCTTTGGAGTAATCAGAACTTACACATGCATTTTTTTTTCACTGCAAGTGACCCCAATATCTTGTACTTGATCACTGTAAACTAATGAAGTTTCTATGGTTAATAATGAGGTTACTCAAGAAATTAAAAGTAGAATTATGATATGACCTAGCAATTCCACTTCTGGGTATATACCTGAAGGAAACACAACTGTTTCAAAAAGATAGCTGCAACCTCATATTCACTACTACATTATATGTAATAGTGAAGGCATGAAAAACAACCTCAAGTGTCCACTGATGATGAATGGATAAAGAAAATGTGACGTATGTATGTCTAAATGAACTAAATACAAAATGCCCACAATCCACTATCTCAAGAGACACACTTAATGGGCCAGGTGGTGGCTCACCCAGTAAACTTCACATTACCATGTGCAAAGACCCACATTCAAGCTTGCAGGTAGGAAGCCTCATGAGTGGTAAAGTAATGCTGTAGGTGTCTCTTCTAGCTCTTACACTGTATCAAAAAGAAAGGAAGGAAGGAAGGAAGGCGTCACCAGGAACGATGACATTGTAGACATTGCCTACCCAGTGGCAAAATAGTAACTATTTAAAAGGAAATAAATCATATATATATATATATATGTATATATACACACATATATATATATATATATTATACACAAACACATATATAGTCAACCATAGAAAAAAAAATTCTACCATCAAAACAACACAGACAGGGCTCGAAGGTATTTAAGTGAAAACTACCAAATAATGACAAATACTGTAAGATCTTGTTTACAATCATTTACACGTGAAAACTTTAAAAAAATGAACTTACAGAAGTAGGGAACAGATTCAGATTCGTGGAGGACAAATACAAAGTGAAAGTAGGATGAGTGGGCAATGTAGATGAAAATACAAACTTCCAACTACAAGATTTTTTTTTTTTTACTTTGATTAGTGTTTTAAAAATGATTCACAAAAATCACAAGATTACAGGGGTATAGTTGCACACCACACCCACCACCACATACATTCCTGTGCTTGACCCCTACCACACCCTCAGTTCTCCTCGATGCCCACATGGATGATCAACATAGTTTTCACAAAGTCTTAGATATAGTTCACTTATTTCCCCCTTCACAAATTCAAGAGTTTCAAGTCACCACATCGCATATAACTACAGCAACAAGATATCTGGAGAACACACACACAGACACACACACACACACCCCTAAAAGATAAAACTCCTTGTACTCCCCAGACAGATTTTCTTAATGCAGAGTCAGGGAGTGGGAGGTAGCAACAACATTATGCAAAAGGCTTTCACACTACAGCCTTCAGGTACCAGGCTCAGTCCTAGGCACCAACATAAGCAAAGTTGGAAATTGCTCCAGTGTAAAGAAGAAAAGAAACAAACAAACAAAATACAGGGAATGAGCCAAGGTTTCTTATATGCAAGATACCACTGGCCACATGGAAACTTTTTTTTCTTTTTTTTATAAGAGATGGGGAGAGAGAGAGAAGAGAGAGAGAGAGAAGGTACATCAGAGACACCATAGTATTGCTCCACAATCCACGAAGCCTTCCAGGTACATTCCATGGCGTTATCTCACAGTAGAGTTCAAACCTAGAACTTCACACATGGTAAAGCAAATATTCTATGGGTATGCTGTCCCCCACCACCCAGCTCTCTCAGGTCACACTTGAAGCAGTTTGTTCCAGAAATCATCTCATTCAAATGTAATATAAAAGTTGAAAACATAACATTCTCAAGATACTATTTGTTATAACTGTAGCAAGCAAGTAAAAAGACCTGAAAGTTGTGTGGAGTTGTACCCCTCTTATCCTATGGTTTTTGTCAGTGTTTCCTCCTTTTTATAAATAAAAATTATTTAAAAATTAAACAAACATAAAAGACCTAAAAGAGATTCTTTTATTAAGTAGACTTAGACAGCCTCCTCACAAACTTGCTATTTCATTTCCCTCAATTACTCCCAAGGCTAACCTTGTAAGACAAAGCAAGGACTACAAAAGCTGGATAAGGGCAAGAGATAGGCATACTTTGTGTTTTTTTTTTTTTTTTTTTTTTTTTTTTTGGTCACTACCAGGCCACCCCATCATCCAGGGCCCTAGTCAGGGAATCCTGGATTCCCACATGGACCTGTTAGGCCTAGACCTCTAACAGATTCCTCTCTCCACCAACACTGGTCATCTCCATCAGGAACAACATAGTGGACCCTCTTGTGGGCCCCTACAGGACCTTGCCCTAGGCGAGGACTTCCAGAAGCGGGGGCTACGAGCAACAGCAGATCCGTTTCTCTCCTCTCCTCTCCTCTCCTCTCCCAGATCAACTAGGAATACCAAAGGAGACCACCTGGGACCGAAACAAGACAGGACTAGAACTACAGGAACCCACCAAATCACCGGTGAGTGCAAACACGTGTGGCTGGTGACAGAGAGGAGCCTAGGGAGAGACCAAGTGGCTGGTAATAGTCCGGGCAGTTTATCAGTTGAGACACCACCTCCAGTCTATTCCACCAACAAGGGGACAGCTGAAGGGAGGAGAGGACTCCCCGGAGACTCATCAAGTGCAACTCTGAGTCTCCACTGCTACTGCCCTCAGAATATGGAGCAGCGGCAGGGAGGGACACTGGGGGACAGAGATCTAACCAGGAAACTCAGGAGAAGACTATACCTTGGTGACATAGCTGTGGGGCTGTGAAAGTCTCTTTGCATAACCACTGGACTATCTCTGCTATACCCTGCCTTATCTCTTGGTCAGGAGTCAGTGATTAAGATAAGAAGCCTACTTATAGTTTAGAAGGACCTTGCCCTCATGTGGAACAATGGTAGGGAATGTTTCATTCTCTGAAGGGAGGTTGAGGAAGATAGGTTCTGCAATGAGTGCAGCCTGGAATGTTCCTAGCTATGACCACAGAATGCAAGCTCACATCTACAGAGATGCAGAGTTTACACAGGCTCATGTGCTGAATATGGGCCTCAGATCAAACCGATGGGGTTTACAGTCAAAGATATTTAAATATTTTTCCTATTATTTGGGAGATACTGTCTTCCCTGATCCAGCTTTCTAGTCCTATTTCCAACTCTCACACCATCTCCCCAAACAATACCTTTGGCCAACCTGCATGTTAGCTGTCAATCTCAGGCAAAAACTAGTAAAGTCATGGGCCCCTTGGAATATACCTACTAGCTTTTTCCAAAATGGAAACCCCAAAACTCATCTGCTGTATTCTTACTTTTAGGTTCCTGATTATTTTTTTTAATATTTATTTTATTTATTTATTCCCTTTTGTTGCCCTTGTTGTTTTATTGCTGTAGTTATTATTGTTGTTGTCGTTGTTGGATAGGACAGAGAGAAATGGAGAGAGGAGGGGAAGACAGAGAGGAGGAGAGAAAGATAGACACCTGCAGACCTGCTTCACCACCTGTGAAGCAACTCCCCTGCAGGTGGGGAGCCGGGGTTCAAACTGGGATCCTTATGCTGGTCCTTGTGCTTTGCACCACCTGCGCTTAACCCACTGCGCTACAGCCCGACTCCCAGGTTCCTGATTATTAAACAGTTTTTTCTGCTTTATATCTTAATGCTTTTACAGACATCAAGTTGCAAATGCTATACTACCATGATGCCAACCTGACTTCCCTGGGCAGACCTCACCAATGTGTTCTAGAACCCCACCTCTCCAGAGCCCTGCCCCACTAGGAAAAAACAGAATCAGGCTAGGAGTATGGATCAACCTCCCAATGCTCATGTCCAACAGAGAAGCAATTACAGAAGCCAACACTCTCACCTTCTGCACCCCATAATGACCCTTGGTCCATGTTCCCAGAGGGATAAGGAATAGGAAAGCTTCCAACGGAGGGGATGGAATACAGAACTCTATAGTGGGAATTGTGTGGAATTGTACCCCTCTTATCCTATGGTCTTGTCGGTCATTATTACATCAATAAAAAAGAAAAGAAATAAAACAACACTATAAAAGTTGATATGGAGCTTGCAAAGGCCCAGACCTGCCAAGGCCCTGGGTCAGGTGGGTGGCAGTAAACACTTAACTATATCCACAGAATGTTTGTCAAAAATGGGAGCTACTCACTGCCCTAATCCAACTTTCTAGGCCTTTGCTCTACTCTGACACCATTTTCTCAGACAATATTTTCATCCAACTTCAGGTTAGCAATCAAACTCAAGCAAAACTATCAGAATTGTGTGCCCCCAGTAACATGCCTAAGGTAGACTTTCTAGCTTTCTTCTACCTTAAGATCCCTAATCTCATCTGCTCTGTTCCTACTTTTTGGTGCCTGTTCACTAACCATTTTGTCTCAGTTTATGTCCTGCCTCCTTCCAGACATCAAGCTGCAGATGCAAATCCATCCTGAATTCTCTGGGCAGACGTGTCCTGGAACCTTGCCTCTACAGAGCTCTGGACCACTGGGGAAGGACAGAAACAAGCTGGAGGTATGGATCTACCTGCCAACACCCAAGTGCTGTGGAGAAGCAATTACTGAAGCCAGAACTCCTACCTTCTGCACCCCAAAAACAACTTTGATCCATACTCCCAGCGGGGGAGAAGTGATAGGAGGAAGAAGGTAAGAGGGCTTTGAACTCCAGCTCCATCAGCAGAGAGAGGAGGAAAAGGAGAGGGACATATGGAGGTAGTAATGTCATGAGTGGCTCAGAGGGGAATAGAGGGTTGGATCAGGAACAAATGTAGACAGATAGTTGTAGAGATGATGGCTGGCCAATGTGGTGGTATGCAGTGGGGCGACTGAAGATTCAGAACCCTGGTGGTGGGAATGGATTGGATTTATACCCCTGTTGACATGTAACTTTGTAAATCAATACTAAATCACTAATAAAATTTAAAAAATAATAATAAGCCCTCACACATATGGACAGTTAACCTATCACTAAACTACCCAGAACATTAAATGGAGAAAAGGAGTCTCTTTTGTAAATCGTGTTGGGACTGGGTAGCATCATGCAGAAGAATGAAACGGGGCCACTACATATTATTAAACACAAAAGTCAGCTCAAAATGAATCGAAGACCTAGATGCAGAGGAGGACCTAGTGGGGGTTGAATTGTTAATGTGGAAAACTGAGAATGTCACGTATGTACAAACTATTGTACTTTACCGTTGACTGTAAACCATTAATCTAATAAAGAAATTAAAAAAAGGTCTTAGATGTTAGACTAGAAACCATAAAGTTCATAGAAGAATGGAAGACTATTTATTATATGATGTCTGCTCTGAAAATGGCTTTCAAATCTCAAGCCCAAGATTAAAGAAAATTAAACCAATGGATTACATCAAACTGAAAAGCTTCTGCACAGCAAAAAGAACCATTACCAGAACAGAAAGAAATACTATCCTCAGTGTCACCACAAAAACAAACAAACAAAAACAAACAGGAGAGAAAATTAATCTGGAAGAGCCCAGAGCTTACATGCCTGAAAGTACCATAAGTACCATAGTCATGCTCTAATGGATTCTCTATCTCATATGAGAGAAATCTTTAAAATAAGCTACTGTACAAGGAAAAGTGTAATTACTGAGGTAGTAGGTATTAATTAAATTTATTTTGATAATTATTTCACAGTAGCTATGTACCAAATCATTGCTGTGTACTATCAATGTTACATAGCAACTCTAAATCAAATTAGGAAGGCATCTCAGTCTTCACTCTTAAGTTCTAACATTCTTGCATTTGAGGATTTAAATCAAATTCTGAATCTTCAATAGCACATTCTTTTTTAAAATATTTTAATTGGGGAGTTGGGCGGTAGCACAGCGGGTTAAGTGCATGTGACACAAAGTGCAAGGACCGGTGGAAGGATCCTGGTTTGAGCCCCTGGCTCCCCACCTGCAGGGGAGTCGCTTCACAGGCGGTGAAGCAGGTCTGCAGGTGTCTATCTTTCTCTCCCCCTCTCTATCTTCCCCTCCTCTCTCTATTTCTCTCTGTCCTATCTAACAACGATGACATCAATAACAACAACAATAATAACTAGAACAATAAAACAAGCGCAACAAAAGGGAAAACAAATATTTTTTAAAAAAATTTAGTTTATTTATTAGAGGATAGAGACAAATTGAGAGAGAGAGAGAAACAGAGAGACACCTGCAGCCCTGCTTCACAACTTGTGAAGCTTTCCCCCTGCAGGTAGGGACCAGGGGTTTGAACCTGGGTCCTTGTGCACTGTAGTATGTGCTTAACCAGGTGCACCACTACTTGGCCCCTTTAATAGCACATTTTTTTTTAATATTTATTTTATTTATTTATTCCCTCTTGTTGCCCTTGTTGTTTTATTGTTGTAGTAATTATTGTTGTCGTAGTTGTTGGATAGGACAGAGAGAAATGGAGAAAGGTGGGGAAGAAAGAGAGGGGGAGAGAAAGATAGACACCTGCAGACCTGCTTCACTACCTGTGAAGCGACTCCCCTGCAGGTAGGGAGTCAGGGCTCAAACCGGGATCCTCATGCCGGTCCTTGTGCTTTGCGCCACCTGCACTTAACCTGCTGTGCTACAGCCCGACTCCCAATAGCACATTTTTTTAACTTTCTAAATATAAAAACAAAGTCTGGAAGTTTATTTACTACTGTAAATAAGTTTTTAAATATTACCATGAAATTTATACTATTCTGATGTGATTATGAGTTTCCCTACTTCTAATCCTAGCATAATAAAAAAATACTTTAAACTACATTAATTTAGGCTGAGGATAAAACTCCCTCAATTAAAGAGAATTAAGGACCCACTGCCCAACAGTGGAGGACAATCTGATGAAGGGTTAGGTGTGCTACTAACTCCTACCTTGGAGGGATGTGAAAATATAGCACTATAACAAGTCTATTTCCTCATTAAGTGGTAAAAACAAAAATCACCTCGGTTAAAAATAGTGATCAGATGGATAAAATAAGTGTTTGAACTTGCACAGGAAAATAAAGGTATTAATTCAAAATAATAAATAACAAATACTTATTAAATGAAATAAGGAATTCATGAGTTGATAGCAACAAACCAAGAACACTGTTTTTTTCAGATTGAGGAGACAGTAAAGTAGTTATGGAAAAAAATTTCCATGCCTCAGGTACCATAAATATCCAGCTCAATCCCCTAACACCACCAGTAGCCAGAGCTGGGCAATGTTCTGGTCTTTCTCTGTGTCTTTATTGCTTTCTTTCATAAAAACAAAATAAATATTTTTTTTGCCCCCAGGGTTATTGCTGGGGCTCAGTGCCTACACTACAAACTCACTGCTCCTAGAGGCCATTTTCCCCCTTTTGTTACCCTTGTTGTTTATTGTTGTTGTTGCTATTACTGTCCTTGTTGTTGTTGCTATTACTGTTGGACAGGACACAGAAAGCAAGAGAGGAGGGGAAGACAGAAGGAGAGAGAAACTCCCTGTGAAGCAGGTCCCTGCAGATGGGGAGCCGGGGGGCTCGAACCAGGATCCTTGAGCTGGTCCTTGAGCTTTGCACCATGTGCACTTAAGCCATGGGCTGTGCTACCGCCCAGCCCCCAAAATAAATAATTTTTAGAAATTGTTTTTTTTTTTTCTGTTATGAGTAACTTGCATGCGTGCTGACTTGAGTACATACCTATGCCAAAAAAATCCTATCTTATCTTTCCGTTACACAAAACACATTTAAACTAGTTTGCTAGTTATATGGAATGAGAAGTGTATAGTTTAGTGCTTCATAAGACTGCTTACAAACTAGGCAAAAACTAGTAAATTTTTAAATGAGGAAAAAAAAAAACTACTGTAAAGACTAAGGAGCACATCAAGATACCAAGCGCTACTTCAAAGGCTCTTTCTTACCTTTGTCTTTGAATATGACTTTTCATAATAGCTATAATACTGTAGGAACATTCTACATGGTAGCAAATTATGCCAAAACTAAAAAGGATCATCAGCACCCAGGGGAAGAAAAAAAAAGTGATCCAGGAGGTGGCGCAATGGATGAGGTCCTGAGTTCCATCCCTGGCAGCACATGTACCAGGGTGATGTCTGGTTCTTTCTCTCCGTCCTTCTATCTTTCTCATTAATAAATAAATTATTTTTAAAAAATGTAAACACTCCCACCAAAATAAAATTCCCTAAATAAAGGCATCATTAGACCTAATAAATTCTGGTTTTTATTTACATAAATGGCCTCAAAAAGACCAGGTTAACTATTTCTTAATCATCCTTTATTTTCAGATACACAGAAAGCCTACATTCCATGTATAATACATTTAAATGCCACTACATTTTCGAAAAAATTTATAAGTGCCTGGATTCCTTCTCACCCCCAAATTAAAGGATTTAATTTCTAGTCTGACTTTTTAGTACATTATTCTTCAATGAGATGGAATGTTCAGTATTAATGAAAAAGCTTCAACAATGTCATGGTAAGACAATATATATTCCCTAAGATCAATAAAGACACAATTTCTGCTTCTACAAGAACAATATAACCACCCTGAATGAAATGCAGTTCAATGCAAATCTTTAATTCATAAAAACTAGTTTATTTCAGGCCTCTGAACTCTAATAATGCAAAGCTGCCCCAATAAAGCAGTCAAAGTTTATTTACCAGACATCTACAATGTAGAGGGTATAAAACAAAGTTCCTGATCTTAAAGTCGCTCACTTAAAGTACTTCAAAGTCCTACCAGAGGTCTTAAAACAAAAAACAGAGGTAGAGTTATTAGTCTGATAGAGATCCTCAAACCAGACTAGGAGATAAAATTAGATACCAAAGTCTAGGCCCTGAATTTGAGAAAGCCTTCAGTTCTGATGAGAAAGGCTATTTGTAGTACTTCAAATAGCCCATCAGAGGTTTTTACTTAAGGCCACATACTGCTCTATGTAAGGAATTTCATGAAACCCCTCAATCAGGGGTAAAATGGGGACACTTCCCCTAGTTTTAAAGCTGAATGTTCCAGGCAAACCCAGACAATAGGTCACTTTAACTAGAGTAGGGGAAAGAATAAGGGATTAACAATTCAAACATCTGCTGAAAACTTCAGTACCATTCTCTGCAATAAAGTGATCTAATTGGACTAATGATTTTATAATCCCTATCAGTTTTAAATCCTTCACTGTCACTCTTAGAAACTGGCTGGTAGCATGGATCTTACAAAGGCTTCTTCTTAGGAGTATGAAACTTCCTTGAACACTCCCTCCTCCTTCGGTCTCCCCTCTTCTGGAAGACCATAATGTCCTGTTTTTACTCTTACCCCCTGACTCTGGTTCTCAGTCTCTTTGAATAGCTTCTTCTTTTCCTCTACCTGATTAGAAAACATGAAGTGACCCAGAGGCTAGGCTTCTGCTCTCTCTCTTCTCTGTACTCACTCCATGTATTAACCTTTAAATGCAGTTTCTACACAGGCAATTCTCAAAACACCTACCTCCACATTTCCCATCAGAAACACTGGCTTACAAGACTGTTGTCATAGGTATACAGTTTCTTATCTCCCCATGCATGATAGGTGTCAGCACACCACACGTTTGACACACAAGTTGTCATCTTCCTCCACCACAGAATACTGAATTCCCACCTCTTTTCCAACCCCCTCCAGACTTCTATAAACAACCTCCTATTCAACATCTTAACTGAAATGACTACATATATCTCAAACAGAAATCCCAATTCAGCTTATCTTCTCCATACTCTTCCTTACTTGGAAAATGGAACCAGCGCCCATTGTAATTATTGGAATCAAAACTAAGGCATCATCTTGGATTCCTCTATCTACAAACCATAAATCCTTTCAGTTTGATTTCTCAGGACTATTCCAAATCCTTTCTCTTCCCTCCAGAGCTGTCAGCAGCTCTCCCCTAATTACTGCAATGGCTTATTACCTAGCTTCCTCACCAATGTTCTTGCCCTCACCCCTACAAAACTTTCCCCCTGCAAAGCAGCCAGAAGAGATCTGTAAATACCAAGAACAGGGAATGTCTCCTTTGCATTCCCAGTACACAGAGCTAAATTTGACTCGTAAAAAGGACTCAATGTGCCAAGTGAAAGAGTGAAGTCACCTTCCTTACCCTTTCATAACTAGCTTCCCCTCACATGCAGGTATAGAATCCATCCAAACTTCTGACAAGGTCTAGACTAAGAGGCCTTCCTCAACTCACACATTACTACTCAATATGCCAGGGATCACTGGCTTTTGCCATTCCTCAAACACCCCAAATGCGTTGGAGCTGTTTCAGTACCCTCTCTCTCTGAACTTTCCTCCTTCAAATCTGGTTTATATTAATTACCTCTCAAGAGAGATCTTCACTGACTGACCAGCATCCTCTGCCCATCCCCCACCATCTCATCATTTTCTATTTCTTCTTAATACTTAACACAAGCTGAATTATCACATTAGTGTACTTACAGACTATTTTTTCCCCATCAGGCTCTAAGCTTTCTTTGAATGGGAACCGTATCTTTCATGTTCACTGCCTCATTTCTAGTGTATGCTAGTACAATACTTAGCACACAATATTGAAGAAATTATCCACATTTATGAACTATGCACTTATTTTGTGCCAAGCACGATGCTAGATAATAACAGCAGGTCTTTTTTTTTTTCAATGAAAGAGAAAGGGAAGTAAAATATTAATCCAAAAAGAAATGTGATGCTTTTTATACTGATTATTCTCTGCATATAAGATGAGTCCTCATACAATAAACTTTTTTTTTGCCTCCAGGGTTATTGTTGGGGCTGGGTGCCTGCACCACAAACCCACTGCTCCTGGAGGCTATTTTTTCCCTTTTGTTGCCCTTGTTGTTTTATCGTTGCTGTGATTATTTTTATTGTTGTTATTGATGCCGTTGCTGTTGGATAGGACAGAAAGAAATGGAGAGAGGAGGAGAAGACAGAGATGGGGGGAGAAAGGCAGACACCTGCAGACCTGCTTCACCGCTTGTAAAGTGACTCCCCCGCCCCCCCAGGTGGGGAACTGGAGACTCCAACTGGGATCCTTAAGCCAGTCCTTGCGCTTCATGCCATGTGCAGTTAACCCACTGCACTACCGCCCAACCCCCCAAACTTCACTTTTTAGACCATTATTTTGCCAATGCACACTATAAATATCCTTAAAATATTATCAAAATATAATTTAGAAGTCATCTAAAGGGAGTCGGGCGGTAGCGCAGCAGTTAAACACAGGTGGCTCAAAGCACAAGGACCCGGGAGAGGATCCCAGTTCAAGTCCCCGGATCCCCACCTGCAGGGGAGTCGCTTCACAAGCGGTGAAGCAAGTCTGTAGGTGTCTTTCTCTCCCCCCACCTCTGTCTTCCCCTTCTCTCTCCATTTCTCTCTGTCCTATCCCAACAATGACGACATCAATAACAACAACAATAATAACTACAACAATAAAACAAGGGCAAAAACAAAGGGAAAATGAATAAATAAATATTTAAAAAAACAAGGGCAACAAAAGGGAAAAATAAATAAATATTAAAAATTTAATTTTAAAAGTAAAGTCATCTAAATTATCACATTCTTAATTTTATTTATTGCAGAGTTGGTGCCTCACTCATGCATGGCTTCACCACTGCTTCCTCATTTTCTCAGGTAAATACAGGGGGGTGGTAGATAGCTCACACATTAAAGCACACACTTTATGTAAGAGAACCTGGGTTTGAGCTTCTGGGAAGCTTCATGAGTAGTGGAGCAGTACTGTGGTGTCACTCTCTTTCTCCCTCTCTCTCTCTCTCTCTCTCTCTCTAATAAAGAAAACCCTGTTGGCAAAAAAGAGAGACATCAAAGCATAAGAGCTTCTCCAAATGCCTTGGCACCTCTCATGTGTTCCCATTCTTAAACCTATACCACTTTCATGGTACGAGCCCTATCTGATAAGCTCAGGTCCTGTAGTCATTTTTTAATTCATGGTTTGACAAACTTGTTATTTTCACAAACTAAAATACTATTTGGAAATACTATTTTATGTCTTCATTATTTTATATATATATATATATATATATATATATATATATATATATATATGAATTTCACCCAGTTTTAAAAAAATCATGAAACTGTAAAACCTTTCTTGTCTCAAAATACCAAAATATTTACAGTGTCGGGAAGGAGGCTCCACTGGTAAAAGCCCTGGACAGCTTTCATGCCTGGGTTCGCATGTTCAATTCCTGGCACCACATATGCCAGAAAGGTGCTCTAGTTTGCTTCTCCTTCACCTCTGCCTCGTGTGAAACACACGCTCAGATGTAACAAATAAAATCTTTAAAAGAAGAAATATGTACAACATGACAATAAAGGCTATCAACTCACCATTTATTGCATGGCCTCAGATTAGTTTATCATCTTCATTCAAGTCAAGAAGTGATCAACTTCTACTAATCAAGTTCATCTCACAAACGTTATTACTAGTGTTGAAACTCACCCCTCAACCCCCAATGCCTATTATAAAAAAGCATATCCAGTTCAGTCTAGGTGTAAGAGTTATACACTGTTAGCATAATACTTTTAAAGTCCATCTAATCAGAACTACAGCAGAAAATCTTAATGTATGATGTAATATATCAGTTGTTGCCATTACATTATGACATCATTAAACACTTTATTACAAAGCATCAGCTAGGAGATTGAAAACTCAAGGCATTGGGTGGCAAGATAGCCCACCTGAATAGTGCATCTTCTTTGCTGTACAAAGTCCTGTCTCTACCACACAGAAGAAAACTTCAAAGCTGTGGTATCATTTCCTGTCTGTCTTTCTAGTACTGCTTACTTTTTTACACCGAAAAAGTGAATTCCCAGCAATGGTTTGGACCCAAGGCTTTGCTTCAGGATAAGGTATTCTCAGTACCAAGACAAAGGGAAATATATTCATCTTTTATCCAACTTTGAAACTATCATGGGCAGGGGAGATAGCATAATAGTTATGCAATGAGATTCACATGCCTGAGACTCCCAAGTCCCAGGTTTAATCCCCATCAACATCAGCCATAGCTGAGCAGTGCTCTAGTATAAAAAAGAAGAAAAGTAACTATCATTTATTTGAATAATAGTGTTTTCTCAATCAAACACAGAAGAGTTATACCACTTGCTCCATTTAACATTAGCCTTCTAGCTACTTCTGCCTTCAGAAAAGAACAAGCTTTTGTTACTTTGTATAGAAATAAAAATATTGGGCCTGGTGGTAGCGCATCTGGTTGAGCGCACATGTTACAATGCGCAAGGACCCAGGTTCCATCCCCTGGTCCCCACCTACAGCGGGAAAGCTTCCCAAGTGGTGAAGCAGTGTTGCAGGTGTCTCTCTGTCTCTCTCCCTATCACCACCCCCTTCCCTCTCGATGTCTACCTGTCTCTATCCAATAAATAAATAAAGATAAGTTTAAAAAATTAAAGAAATATTATTTTCATTTATAATACAATACTTTGTAAAGGTAACAAAAATGTGGGTAAAGTCAAAGCAAAATTAAATCCTGAAGCAAAGGTCAAAAGTTCAGTATTTCTCAAACCACAAGGCATTTCTAGTATTTTACTACTATAATGTTAAAGAATTTCTCCACTTTTTAAACAGAATACTGACTCTATATTACCTTTGTTTTTTGCCCACCTTTAATCCAGTTGCATATTTGTATAAACCAGTTATAAGACACCATGATTAAATGCCCACATAGTTAAATAAACTTATTTAAATCCCAGAAAGTATTCACTTAGCCCTCTCTTCACACTAGCCCCAAGTTGTAACTAGGTCCAAGTTGTATTGTCAGGATACTGGTTCACCTTTCACTTTCTTTCTTTCCTTTTTTTTTTTTTAACACTTTTTAGAAAATCTCTGTGGTCCAGCATTGGATTCTCGAGCATGAGGTCCCGAGTTCAATCCCTGGCAGCACATGTACCAGAGTGATATCTGGTTCTTTCTCTCTCTCTCTTCCTATCTTTCTCATTAATAAATAAATAAAATCTTTAAGAAAAAAAAAAAAAGAAAATCTCTAGAATCATTTCCCCCCCCTCAAAAAAAAAGGAAGGAAAAAAAAAAAAAGAAATCCCTACAAGTATTAACAGAGGTCATTATCTTGGCCATCACCATCTGCTCATCTGCTCATTAACTAAAATCACACTTAAGGCCTTCATCTAAATGGTAACTTTTTAAAATAATTTAAAATTTACAAACAAGCTTGCCCCCAGAAAATACAGAAGTGTAACAAATAATGTTGTCACCATTACTGTAAAATCGTTACATTCACTATGATCATTATATTAGCAATGTTATATGCTTGATATCTAAAGAGTCAATTACTGTGACTATAAATCCATTCTCAGAATATAGCTGGAAAAAAGTTACTGGAAAGGCCTAATTTGCAATGGTACCTACTGTCAAAAGAAAGATAAAATGTACAGTTTGTAAGATACGCTGTTGAAATTCCTAAAACTTGTGTAAACTTTATAAAGTATTTTCTTCTTTATAAAGTATTTTCTTTCTCTCTTTATAAAGTATTTGGTATCCTTTACCAAAGGAAAGGTCTAGAAGGTACAATATAATCTCATAGTCCTTCTGTCAGTTACTTAATTCCTAATGAGCACTTCAATGTTTTCTCTCTCTTAGAAAACTATGAACAAAATGCTTGGGTGATCCCATGCCTTCAAAATGCTATTATTACAAATAAATTTTAAGAGGTTAAGTTACAAAGACATTACAGATGGCTTCTGACACTTAAATTGAAACCACTCTCTCCAGCCCCCAGGGATAATGAAGTGTCTTCTCACTCGCTGGGGTTACTATGATTGCAGGATTTCTGAATACTCAGTGGGCATAAGTAACCTTTCTATTGCTGTCTCTGCTTCTTAGGACAAGCAATGAACAGTTTAGAGAAAGGAAATCCCTACTTATATGGTTTACTTGAATTTTTGGTTTGTTTTACTAAACTCATGCCTAAATTCTATTCTAAAAGTGCTACAGCAACAAATTTAAGACAATGATGCAATCTAACTAGGTTTTAAAAATAGATATATTTTAACTGCATCCAATATGAACTACAGTCAACAATAATGTATGGTATGTTTGAAATATGCTAACGTCCTCACTATACAGACACATAAAGTAACTATGTGAGATGATGCTAACTAGTTCAACCATAGGCATCATTTCACAGTATATACATATCTCAAAATTCAAGTTGTGCATAATATATACACAATTTCTATGTGTCAATTATACTGTCATGTCAAAAAAGCACACGACAAATTTCTAAACTATCAGAACTGCATTATATGACATTTTAGTAGCAATCTGGGCTTGTGCCTGGTATACTGTTAAAAGCAGAAAATACTATATGCAAAAAAAAAAAAAAAAAAACTCAAGGGGCTGGGTGGTGGTGCACCTGGTTGACCACACGTTACAATGCTCAAGGACCCAGGTTCAAGCCCTCAGTCCCCACCTGCAAGGGGGAAAGCTTTGCGACTGGTGAAGCAGTGCTGCAGCTGTTTCTCTCCCTAGCTCCCTCTTCCCTCTCGATTTCAGGCTGTCTCTAGTCAGTAAATAAATAAAGATAATTTTAAAAAATCCAAATGCTGTTTCTGCTTTTTTATATTTGCAAACAACTTTGAAAAAATGCATTTAAAATGTTTACACAAGCTCATTTTATACAACAAGGTTACTACATAGCAGTCCTAGGACCATCGATAATAGCAGGGAAACATTTTAGATAAATAGGGCATATTCTCCGCATAAAATAACCATATACAAGGGCTCAAAATTCAGTTAAGATGAAAAGGCCCATAAGGCTGGCCATGGTTAGATAATTTGTCACAAGCAACTCACACCTTTTTTTTTTAACCCCAATTAGAGGACTTATCTTAATTCTGGTGGTTCTATATAACTTCTGAGATGCACGTATGATGACCTTTGTCAGACATGAACAGCCCCCTTGATACTCCCAAGAGGCTGAACCCCACATTTTCCCTTAAGGGGCCCCGGGCAGAGGCTTAAACCCATCAAGCCGCCCCTGCAAGGGGCGCGCGTCCTTGTGCGCCAAAAGGGACTGAAAGGCAGCAGCGAGCAGGTTTCAGTTCCGGGACTGGAAGGAGGTTGCGGGTGTGTATGGGGTGAGGGGAGGGAGCTGTCATTAAAAGAGCATCCCCCGCAGTGTCTTCCCGGCTTCACATACACACACACCCCAAAGTAGCGGCTGCGGTTGCGTGCGCCGCAGATACCCGTGAACCCCGTTATCCAGCTGGTCACACACCCCACGAGGGAGGAGAAGAAGAAAGGAAGGAAGGAAGGAAAGAAGGAAAAGGAACAACAAAGCCCAGGACCCAAAGAGGCCCAGGCCGGCCTGAAGTTCCGGGCGCCTGGGCTCCGGGGCTGCGGGGCCGGGGAGCAGCGCCAAGCCGGGCGGCCAGGTCCCAGGACGCGGCCCGGCCAGATGTCAGGCGGCTGGAGCCCGGCGCCAGGGGGCGGCAGGAAGCGAGGCGGGTGGGCGCGCGGCGGGCCCGGGAGCGAGCAGGGGGAGCCAGGCCGGGCGAGGGCGGGCGGGACGCGGCAGCGGGGTCCCGGGGCGCTGCGGTCCGCCGCACGGCTCCGCCTCCACCCGGATCCGTCCCGTTACTCACCCGCCGGGAAGCTGCTAGCTCCGCCCGGGCTCTCTCGGCCACCGGCCTGCGGGGCCAGGAAGCGCCCCCACATCGCGCGCGGGAGGGCCGGGTGGCCCAGGGGCTCCCGACTCGTCCACGTCCGTGCAGCCGTCTCCGCCTTCGGCTTCCTCCCAGATGGAAACTTGTGCGCCGAGCCTGGGCCCAGGCGGCACCAGCCAGCGGGCGGGCTGCTTAACGGCTGCTGAGCGCAACAACCGGATTCGCCGGGAGGACGGCGGCGAAGGCGGCGGCGGCAGTTGCCATGGCCCAGCCGGCAGGGCTGAGGCCCGGGCCGGTGGAAGCGGCGACTCCGCGGTGACGGACGGCGGCTCGGTCCCCGCGGCTCAGCCGGGGATCGCAGGCTCCAGCCCAAGTCGCAGCTGCGGCTTCTCCCCGCCCCCTCCGCCCGCGTTGCCGGAGTCCGAGCCTGGCCTGTGGGGGCGGGGCCTGAAGGGGCGGGGCCTCGTGGGGGCGGTGTCTGTGGGGGCGGGGCCTGGGCGCTTTCCTAAGGCGTGCGCGCTGCGCGGGGCGGGGACTGTGGGCCGGGGTCTGCGTTGACCTTTCCTTTGCCTTCCCTGCGGGAGGTCGCTAGCCCCACCCTGCTGGCCCACCGCACCCCTCCCAAAGCTTCCCAGAGCCTCGAGAAGAGATAAGAGGGCGGCAACTTGGCCCTGGGCCCTATCTTGCGGTATTCTCTTCTCTAGGGTAATCCCTCACAGGCTGCTGGGCACCTCCCTGAAAGAAATGTGAAAGACTTGCTCAGAAAGCAGTTGAATATTGTAATGTGACGTTTAGATCAAAGGGTTCATGAAATAAATAATAGTTGAGCACTGTAATAGGAAGACCAACTCTGCTCTAGACTGATAATTCAAGTAAACTAGAACTCAGATCCTTAAGAAACATTAGGCAGTGGTCCTGGAGGTGGTGCAGAGATAAAGCTTTGGAGTCTAAAGCATGAGGTCCCGAATTCATTCCCTGGCAGCATAGGTGCCAGAGTGATGTCTGGTTCTTCCTCTCTCCTCCTATCTTCCTCATTAATAAATAAATATGATCTTTATAAAAAAATTTTTAAAAAAAGAAACTTCTGGTCTAGCAATGTTTCTTGATGGAATTTGCTAAGGAAAGCTTCGTGTTTTGTATATAGTGCTTGAATAATCAAGATTTTTAAAAAACTAAAAAAACTAATTCCAAACAGAGGTATCAGAAGCTATACAATTATGTGAAATGATTATGATTTACGATTACTTTTATATTTTTAAATATTTCACTTTATTTTACTTTTGTGAATGAAATACAGAGAGAAAGGCACAAGGAGAAACCAGAGCACTGCTCAACTCTGGTTTATGGTGGTGCTGGGGATTGAACCTGGGAGCTCAGAGTCTCAGGCATGAGAGTCTTTTGTATGACCATTAAATTATCTCCCCAGACCCTTGAAAGTTTACTGTAAAAATTAATTTATAAGACTGGCAAAGGCAAAATAGGTCATCTGGATAGTGCATCTACAGGTTGGAGCCTGACTTTACCACTTGAGCAGAAGCAATGTACTGTGATGTCTTTGTGTGTGTGTGTGTGTGTGTCTGTCTATATCTATATAGAGATAAATATGATATAAGTGCTCCTAGAGCAGTGAAGTAAAAAAAAAAAATCTATAGTCATCACCACAATCATTTATTAAGAGCAGCATTTATTAAATACCTTTTTTTTTCTACCACCAAGATTATCACTAGGGATACTGTTGTGTGATTACACCACTCCTGAGAACTTTGTTTTTGTTGTTTGCTTGCTAGCTTCATTTTTTTTTTTTAAGATAAGTCGCTAGAAACAAGGAGGGAACAGAGGAGATCCAAAAGGCTGAGAAACACATGAAAAAATGCTCCAAGGGAGTTGGGCTGTAGCGCAGCGGGTTAAGCGCAGGTGGCGCAAAGCACAAGGACCGGCAGAAGGATCCCGGTTCGAACCCCGGCTCCCCACCTGCAAGGGAGTCGCTTCACAGGCGGTGAAGCAGGTCTGCAGGTGTCTATCTTTCTCTCCTCCTGTCTGTCTTCCCCTCCTCTCTCCATTTCTCTCTGTCCTATCCAACAACGATGACAACAACAATAATAACTACAACAATAAAACAAGGGCAACAAAAGGGAATAAATAAATAAAATAAAATATTTTAAAAAAAAAAATGCTCCAAGTCTCTGATTGTCAGAGAAATGCAAATAAAGACAACAATGAGATACCACTTCACTCCTGTGAGAATGTCATACATCAGAAAAGGTAACAGCAGCAAATGCAGGAGAGGGTTTGGGGTCAAAGGAACCCTCCTGCACTGCTGGTGGGAATGGCAACTGGTCCAACCTCTGTGGAGAACAGTCTGGAGAACTCTCAGAAGGCTAGAAATGGACCTACCCTATGATCCTGCAATTCCCCTCCTGGGGATATATCCTAAGGAACCCAACACATCCATCCAAAAAGATCTGTGTACACATATGTTCTTGGCAGCACAATTTATAATAGCCAAAACCTGGAAGCAACCCAGGTGTCCAACAACAGATGAGTGGCTGAGCAAGTTGAGGTATATATACACATATATAAAATATGGTATATAAAAAATGGTGACTTCACTGTTTTCAGCCAATCTTGGATGGACCTTGAAAAATTCATGTTAAGTGAAATAAGTCAGAAACAGAAGGATAAGTATGGGCTGATCTCACTCTCAGGCAGAAGTTGAAAAACAAGATCAGAAAAGAAAACACAAGCAGAACCTGAACTGGAATTGGCGTATTGCACCGAAGTAAAAGACTCTGGGGTGGGTGGGTGGTTGGGGAGAATACAGGTCCAAGAAGGATGACAGAGAACCTAGTGGGGGTTGTATTGTTATATGGGAAACTGGGGAATGTTATGCATGTACACACTATTGTATTTACTGTTAAATGTAAAACATTAATTCCCCAATAAAGAAATTTGAAAAAAAAAGAAAGAAAGAAAGAAAGAAAGAAAGAAACAAGGAGGAAGAACAAGATAGAAGACAAACACAACATCAGCCCTCCACCACTTATAAAGCAAACTTCCTGTACCCCCAAGATGCTCCCATGAAGTGAGCAGGATGCTCCAACCTAGCTCCTTACACGGGGTAGAGGGGACAAAAGTGTCCCCTCTACCCAGTGAGCCATCTCCTGGCCCCTATCAAAGATTCTTGATGCAAGTCTAAGAATCACTGTAGATGGTCCTTTTCACCGATACTTGGTTTTCCAAAACTGCCAACTGCCACTGAGTTTTTTTTAATCATCTAGTTTTCGACATAGAACGAGCATGCCATTACACATATGCAACGGGACTTGTGAAGATGAAACTATCTAAATATCAATACCCATTATGGAGCAAAAGCAAACAGAATGCATTACTATTTGAACAATTGGCTCCAAAGATAAATTTTTGTATGCTTATTAATTAAACTTGGGAGAACGGAAAGCTAGTGCAATTAAAATAATTTGAATACTGGCTGAGGATATTAGGTAAATGAAGCTTTCTATAACTATTTTCTGGGGTTTTTTTCCTTTTTTTTTAAGAATTCATTTATATATTTATTTATGAGAAAGATAGGAGGAGAGAAAGAAGAAGACATCACTCTGGTACATGTGCTGCCAGGGATCAAACTTGGAACCTCATGGTTGAGAATCCAATGCTTTATACACTGCACCACCTCCCAGACCACTTTCCTTTTTTTTTTTTTATTATCTTTATTTATTTATTGGATAGAGAAAGCCAGAAATTGAGAGGATGAGGGGAGATAGAGAGGGAAAGAGACAGAGAGACACCTGCAGACCTGCTTCACCACTCACAAAGCTTTCCCCCTGCAGATGGGGACTGGGGGCTCAAACTTGGGTCCTTGTGTGATCAACCAGGTGTACCACTGCCCAGACCCTTTTTTCCTTTTTTAATAAAGCTTTTTTTTTTTTTAATCTTATAGTTTCTGAGTAGTTACTGATATGAGATTTTTGACACACATACCAACCTACAGGATACACCCAGTATCTATGGTTCTCAAAAATGATTAAAATTTATCGTAGTACGAGATCAGAGGTTAAGGATTACATAACTGATATAAGGACTATTTTAAATTGATTTGTTTTGATAGTATACAAAGACCATAAGGAAGATCTAACAAACAAATGTTTTGGTAATTGTTTTACTATTCAGTGAAAATAAGTGATGAAAATATAATACGTGTAAACATGGAAGGTTAGGTAAAATTTAGATTCTTAGTTTTGAGTAGAGAGACTCAACCACACAAAAAAAGGAAAACTACTAAAATCATTTACTATCTAACTATGTCAAACACTTCAATTGAAAATACGCTTTCAAATAAGACTTCTAAAAATGAAAATTAATCTCTGCTTTCATAAGTCTTAAATTATTTGAATATTGTTGACCAGGAAACCAAAAATGAAGTCTGGTTTGGTTGAATTATAGCTAATACTTTACAACTTTGGTGTTAAATCTCTGTGTTTTTCCAGTTGTTGTAGTGTTGCATCTGTTTGTGTGTCACAACTCACCATTTACACTGACACAGACAGTGGAAGCACTTGATCTATATTCTGAAATATCCCAGCAAGAACTGGGTTTATATAGGCCAAAAAAAAAAGTCAAGTTAGTCTATCCAGATTCATTTATGCCAATAAGGCTTTTCAGTCAGTGCAGCTTTTTTTTTTTAATTGGGGGGTTAATAGTTTACAGGACATATAGTTGTTTGTACATGTATAAAATGCCTCAGTTTTTCTGCAAAACACTGTCACTCCTTTCCTAGAGGGTCCTTCTCCATCATGCACCAAGACCTGAACCCCCCCCCCTCCCAAGTCCAAACCCAATCCAAGTTCTTCTTTGTGTTTCCCTTTTTGTTCTTATCTCTCAGTGCAGTTTTGATTGGTGAAAAGTTTGTCAAAAAGTGATTGGTTTATTTCAATCCTATTTTAAACTGTGACTTGCCTGGTTTCATGGGGCAGAGGGGATGAGTCTTCAAGTTTCATGCCCTTTGATGTGCCTAAGACCTGATCCTCAACAAACTCCTTTAGATCTGTTTGGATTTTACCCAGACTCTAAATACTTTCATGATCATTTCTATCTTTTCTTTTCTCTTCTTTCTCTTATTTTCTTTTTTCTTTCCTTTTTTTTTTAAGAATTTATTTATTTATTCTTGAGAGGGATAGGAGGAAAGAAATAGACATCACTCTGGTACATGTGCTGCCGGGGATTGAACTCCGGACCTCATGGTTAAGAATCCAATGCTTTATCCACTGTGCAACCTCCCGGACCACTCCTTTTTTGTTTGTTTGTTTGTTTGTTTGTTTTTCTAGAGCACTGCTCAACTCTGGTTTATGGTGATGGTGCAGGGGATTGGAGCCTCAAGCATGAAAATCATTTTGCATAATCATTATGCTATCTCCACCCTGTTCCTTTTTTAAAAAAATTATTTATCAATATAAATCTCTGAGCTGGTTAAATTGAACTATCTAATGTATTTTTATTATGTAATTTTATCAGATTGGGTAAACAATATACAAACTAAGAATAACATAGATAAAATGATGTTTTAGGGGGATTCGCGCTGTAGCGCAGCGGGTTAAGCGCAGGTGGCGCAAAGCACAAGGACCGGCATAAGGATCCCGGTTCGAACCCCGGCTCCCCACCTGCAGGGGAGTTGCTTCACAGGCGGTGAAGTAGGTCTGCAGGTGTCTATCTTTCTCTCCTCCTCTCTGTCTTCCCCTCCTCTCTCCATTTCTGTCTGTCCTATCCAACAACGACAACAACAATAATAACTGCAACAATAAAACAACAAGGGCAACAAAAGGGAATAAATAAATAAAATTAAATTAAAAAAAAAATGATGTTTTAGGGAGTCAGGCGATAGCCCAGATGGTTAAGCAGGAAGCTCAAGGACCCACTAAGGATCCAGGTTCCAGCCTTCTGCTCCCCACCTGCAGGGGAGTCCCTTCACAGGTAGTGAAGTAGGTCTGCAGGTATTTAATTTTCTCTCCCCCTCTCTGTCTTCCCCTCCCCTCTCCATTTCTCTCTGTCCTATCCAATAACAAATGACATCATCAACAAGAACAATAACCAAAACAAGGCTACAACAAGAGCAACAAAGGGGGGAGTGGCCTCCTGGAGCAGTGGATTCGTGGTGCAAGCACTGAGCCCCAGCAATAACCCTGGAGACAAAAAAAATGATGTTTTAGGGGCCAGGTGGTAATGCACTTAGTTGAGCACACATGTTACAATGCTCAAGGACTCTGGGTGCAAACCTCCAGTCCCCACGTGCAAGGGGAAAGCTTCGTGAGTGGTGAAGCAGGTCTCCAGGTGTCTCTCTGTCTCTCTACCTCTCCATTCTTCTCAATTTCTGGCTGTCTCTATCCAGTAAATAATAAAGATAATAAAATTCTTAAAAAATAAAGAATGTGGAAAGGTATAATTATATCTACTTAAGTTGGGAGAAAGCAAAATAAATAAATAAATAAAATAAACACCTGAGGAGGAACTTCGACCTCAAGATAAGTGTATACCTTGTGGAAGAGAGAGCACAATGGTTATGCAAAAAGACTTTTACTCCTGAGACCCCTAGTTCCCATCTCTCAAGTTCAGTCTCCTACAGCACCCACCACAAGGCAGTGCTGAGCTGTGCTCTGGTGTAAAGAAAAGCAACCTACTGAGATACATGTATTTGTTTATATATATAATACAAAATTCAAACATTATAAAGGGTTATAGTGAAGTAAGTCAATCTTTCACCATCTGTCTCTAGTTTTCTTTTTCTACTTTAAGACATAAACTTGAAAATTGTAGCTAACCTTGTGTTTCTAATAGTATTACAAGGCTTGTTAAAACTCCGGGTCTCAGGAGTCAGGCAGTAGCACAGAGGGTTAAGCACACATGGCGCACAGCACAAGGACTGGGTAAGGATCCCAGTTGGAGCCGGCTCCCCATCTGCAGGGGAGTCATTTTACAAGCGGTAAAGCAGGTCTGCAGGTGTCTATTTTTCTCTCCTCCTCTGTCTTCCCCTCCTCTCTCCATTTCTCTCTGTCCTATCCAACAACAATAATAACTACAACAATAAAACAACAAAGGTAACAAAAGGGAATAAATAAATATTTAAAAAAAACAACTCCAGGTCTCTATCGAAATTTTATCAAGAAAGCCCACATCCTAAAAATTACATCACTTAGACCACTCTAGGGACTGTTTTAGTGATTTTTTAAACAATTTGTCCTGATTTATTTTTTTAAAGTATTTTATTTATTTATTTATTTATATTTTTGAGAGAAATGCACAGAGAAAGACACAGTGAGAAACACCAGGGCACTGCTCTGCTCTGGCTTATGGTAGTGCAGGGGATTGAACCTGGGACTTCGGAGTCTCAGGCATGAGAGTTTCTTTGCATAACCATTATGCTGTCTATCCCTGCCCTGTTTTAATGGTTTTTAATTGTTTTAGAAATCTTTACATTCTTCCATTGTATAAATAATATGGGAGGAAATCCTTTTGAATAAAAATGCATCTACGTTAACAGTTATTAAACTGAAATATCTTCTGCTTCCTAGAGGATATCTCAAAAACTGAATCTTTCAAATTGAGCAGAAAAGTTGTAACCAGTTAGCTACTCTGCATACTAACGAAAATATTGTTGACTTCAACGAGCTCAGTAATGTTCACAGGTTTGCTGAGTGCTCATGGAAGGGCCTTGAGCAGCCAAACTTCCCAACTGGGGCAGCGGCTATGAGGCCAGCCTTACTTGGACTATTGGATACTTTTTCCCAAGTTCCACTTGTGTTTCATTGATATTCTGAACCTATTTAACCCTGTTGCTTCCCCTCAGTCCAATGTAAGGCACACATAATTAATACAGACCACATTGCTGTGCTACCTTTCTATATAGGTCATTATCTTAATTATTTGGAACAATAGTATACTCATTAAAGAAACTATTTAGCCTGATATAAATTTAGTCTGTAAAATCCTGAATCTTTTTTTTTTCTCTCTCTCTTACCAGAGCACTGTTCAGCTCTGGATTCTAGTGGTGTGGGGATTGAATCTGTTGAATCTATTTTTTTTTTATCTTTTTAAAATATTTTATTTTTTATTTATTTATTCCCTTTTGTTGCCTGTTGTTTTATTGTTGTAGTTATTATTGTTGTTGTCGTTGTTGGATAGGACAGAGAGAAATGGAGAGAGAAGGGGAAGACAGAGGAGGAGAGAAAGATAGACACCTGCAGACCTGCTTCACCGCCTGTGAAGCGACTCCCCTGCAGGTGGAGAGCCAGGGTTCGAACCAGGATCCTTATGCCAGACCTTGTGCTTTGCGCCACCTGCGCTTAACCCGCTGCGCTACAGCCCGACTCCCCTTGAATCTATTTTTTTTTAAATAAGATAAATTAGCTTTAAAAAAATGTCAATTTAAAGTCCGGTAAAATTAATTTTTTTTTTGCTTTTTAAAATTTTCATTATTAAATTTCCTTATTGGGGAATTAATATTTTACATTCAACAGTAAATACAATAGTTTGTACATGCATAATATTCCCCAGTTTCCCATATAACAATAAAACCCCCACTAGGTCCTCTGTTATCCTTCTTGGACCTGTATTCTCCCCACCCCCACCCCAGAATCTTTTACTTTGGTGCAATACGCCAATTCCATTTCAGGTTCTACTTGTTTTTTTTTTTTTTTTTCTCATTTTGTTTTTCAACTTCTGCCTGAGACTGAGATCATCCCATATTCATCCTTCTGTTTCTGACTTATTTCACTTAACATGAATTTTTCAAGGTCCATCCAAGATTGGCTGAAAACAGTGAAGTCACCATTTTTTTTTACAGCTGAGTAGTATTCCATTGTGTATATAGACCACAACTTGCTCAGCCACTCATCTGTTGTTGGACACCTGGGTTGCTTCCAGGTTTTGGCTATTACAAATTGTGCTGCCAAGAACATATGTGTACACAGATCTTTTTGGATGGGTGTGTTGGGTTCCTTAGGATATATCCCCAGGAGAGGAATTGCAGGGTCGTAGGGTAGGTCCATTTCTAGCCTTCTGAGAGTTCTCCAGACTGCTCTCCACAGGGGTTGGACCAGTTGCCATTCGCACCAGCAGTGCAGGAGGGTTCCTTTGACCCCACACCCTCTCCAGCATTTGCTGCTGTTACCTTTTCTGATGTATGACATTCTCACAGGAGTGAAGTGGTATCTCATTGTTGTCTTTATTTGCATTTCTCTGACAATCAGAGACTTGGAGCATTTTTTCATGTGTTTCTCGGCCTTCTGGATCTCTTCCGTGGTGAATATTCTGTCCATGTCCTCCCCCCCCCCCATTTTTGGATGGGGTTATTTGTTGTCTTGTTGAGTTTGGCAAGCTCTTTTTATATGTTGGTTATCTGATGTATGGCATGTAAAGATCTTCTCCCATTCTGTGAGGGGTCTTTTGGCTTGGGTAGTGGTTTCTTTTGCTGTGAAGAAGCTTTTTAATTTGATGTAGTCCCAAGTTTATACTTGCCTTAATCTTCTTTGTAATTGGATTCATTTCATTGAAGATGTCTTTAAAATGTATGCGGAAAAGAGTTCTGCCAATATTTTCCTCTAAGCTGATAGTTTGTGGTCTAACATCCAAGTCCTTGATCCACGTAGAATTTACTTTTGTAATTGGTGAAATACAGTGATTCAGTTTCATTCTTCTGCATGTTTCAACCCATTGTTTCCAACACCATTTGTTGAAGAGACTCTGCTTTCCCCATGTAATAGTCTGGGCCCCTTTGTCAAAGATTAGATGTCCATAGGTGTGGGGGCTGTTTTTATTTTTTACCAGAGTACTGTTCAGTTCTGGCTTATGGTGGTGTGGGAGATTGAACCTGGGACTTTGGAGCCTCAGGCATAAGAGTCTCGTTGCATAACTGTTATGCTATCTACCCTTGCCCCCAAATAAATATTACATTGTGATTATAAATTCATGTTAGGTATGAAAGTGAAAGAAAGCAACTTACCTTAGTTTATTTAATAATTTTAAGTTAATAAAGTACAGTATTGATATTGAAGTATTTCACTTTTAACTCAAAGTTTTGACCTATCAAGTTGTCCCAGCCGATGTGTTTTTGAAAATATGTATGGAAAAAATTGGGATCATTGTATATCTGGACATACTTAGACTCAGTAATTAAAATTAATTAACATTAGACTATTTTTACTCTACTTTGACTCATAGACATACACTTATTAAATATTACTTATGTATTTTTATTTGGGGAATTTATTTATTTTAATTTTTAAGTACTTATTTATTTTCCCTTTTGTTGCCCTTGTTGTTATGTGGTATGTGAATTTGTATGACATTTTCCTGATTGGCATGCAGTGTGAATATTTATATTAGCCTTCATCCTAATTGGTCAATTTTTCCATTACAGATAATTTATTTTATTTTTTAACTATCATTATTTATTTATTGGATAGAGAAAACCAGAAATAGATGGGGGGGGGAACACCTGCAACACTGCTTCACCACTTGCAAAGCTTTTCCCCTGTAGGGGGATGGAACCTGGATCCTTAAGCACTGTAACATGTGCGTTCAACCAGATGTGCCACCACCCAGCCCCCTACAATTTTTTTTTCAAATTATTTTTAATGAAATTAAAGGGCCACTCTTAGCATTAGTAAAGTTGAACAGTTTAGTTATATTGTAAAATATCACTGAAGAAAACCTCTTTTCAAATAAGCAGAAGACAGAAATAATGAATAACATTTGTTTTCACAACCTTAAAATTTTTAGATGCTTTCAGCAGGACCCTATTGTGACACTTAGCAGGGAGTTAGAATGGGGCTATGTGTTTATTGTTGGGGGGGGGGGATGGAATAAAAATGCATTATCTGAAAAATACTGCACAACAGTTGCTTTAATGCCTCTGCCTTCTCTGCTCATCCTTGAATATCCATCTCATTTTGGCTCATGCTCAAGATTTAAGTTTCAGATCATGACAGGCTTAGCAGAATAGTGCAGACTGGAACATCTAATCCCACCCAGCTTGCCCTAAAATGGTCCCTGAATTCATCTAACTTCTGAGCCTGCTTCTGCCTGAAACCATTTCTAGAAGAACAAGGTCTAGAAAATGAATGCCACCCTTTACTCCAAGCTGAATTTAGGTTTTACTTCACAATTTTTTCTTACAGAATTTTCATCTTCCCACATACTATCGATTCAAACAGATTGCCTAAATTTTTCTAGAAAGATATGAGAGGACATGTCTCTGTGTTTTTATGGCTCGGGTAGTTATTACTCTTGAAGGATCTTACCTGTACTGGAGAAATCAACACCAGTCCCTGGCATTTTTTCAGTAGCTTTGCATCCAAGGGCTTATGATGAATTTCTTTCAAATGTGCTTTTATGTGTGAGCATTCTCCTTTTAATACAGTGTCTATGCAGAAGTAAATTTTTGTAAGATGACTTCCTGCTGAGGTAACTGTCCTCCAAAAGAAAGTATTAGCTGAAGGAGTCCTCAAGGGAGAGCCACCATGAAGTTCATGTGTCTTGAGTTCTTTTCAGATACTGGCAAAAGGCCAGACCTAAAGAATTGCTACAATGAATAACTGAGAAACATGGCAGGTTGCCAGACGAGAGACAGACAGTCATTTATGAAGTGATGGTTTTTATAGACTCCCCGTAATCCTACCTACCACTTAACCTGAAGCCTGTGGTCTCTGGGAGAAAAATAAATAAATAAATAACCAGATTACTTTCATACTGAACGAAGGTCAAAACAAACACTGTATTTAGGTTTTCAAGATATATGTCAGTCTTTTCAAAAACATTTCAGGAGCCCAGGCAGTAGTGCAGCGGGCTAAGCACCCAACACTAAGCACAAGGACTGCACAAGGATCCTGGTTCTAGCTCCTGTCTCCCCACCTGCAAGGTTGGTCACTTCACAGCGGTGAAGCAGGTCTGCAGGTGTCTATCTTTCTCTCCCCCTCTGTCTTCCTCTCCTTTCTAGATTTCTCTCTGTCCTATCCAACAACAACCACAGCAATAACAATAATAATAACAACAACAACAATGATAAACAACAAGGGCAACAAAAGGGGAAAAAAATAGCCTCCAAGAGCAGTGGACTCGTAGTACAGACACCAAGCCCCAGTGATAACCCTGGAGTCAAAAAAAGAAAGAAAGAAAGAAAGAAAGAAAGAAAGAAAGAAAGAAAGAAAGAAAGAAAGAAAAGAAGAAAGGAAGGAAGAAAGAAGGAAGGAAGGAAGGAAGAAAGAAAGGAAGAAAGAAAGGAAGAAAGAAAGGAAGAAAGAAAAACTTTTCAGTATTGTATTTTATTAAATAGCCTTTGTGTGGTCATGTGCCTGTAACTTACACTTTTCCTGAATCTTGAGGCGCTTACTGCTCCTCCGATTGTCATTAATGGTTCTTCCTTGTACCTTGTCTTGGGCTTTGTAATGTTGTCTGCAACTGCTCTCATTAATTCCTATTCCTCAGAATTTGATTTCCTTAAATATGGTAAGAAGTATATCACTTAATATGAAAATGCGAGAATATTCAAAGAAAGTATTGATAAACTGAAAAAAAAGTGGTTGGCACAAGTATCTTCTGAATATTTTCTTGTAAGTTGATTTGTCTTAGGAGAAAATAAAACTGACATTTGAGCCTGGAGATACCTTATCAGGGAGTCCAGCAGTGGTGCACCTGGTTAAGCACACACAGTACGAAGCACGAGGATCTGGGTTCAGCCCCTGCTCCCCACCTGCAGACGGACATTTCATGAGCAGGTGAATCAGGTCTGTAGGTGTCAATCTTTCTTTCTTTTTTTTTTTAATAATTTATTTCTTTATTGGGGAATTAATGTTTTACATTCAACAGTAAATACAATAGTTTGTACATGCATAACATTCCCCAGATTCCCATTTAACAATACAACCCCCACTATGTCATTCATCATCTTTCATGGACCTGTATTCTCCCCACCCAACCACCCACCCCAGAGTCTTTTACTTTGGTGCAATACGCCAATTCCATTTCAGGTTCGACTTGTGTTTTCTTTTCTAATCTTGTTTTTCAACTTCGGCCTGAGAGTGAGATCATCCCATATTCATCCTTCAGTTTCTGACTTATTTCACTCAACATGATTTTTTCAAGGTCCATCCAAGATCGGCTGAAAACGGTGAAGTCACCATTTTTTACAACTGAGTAGTATTCCATTGTGTATATATACCACAACTTGCTCAGCCATTCATCTGTTGTTGGACACCTGGGTTGCTTCCAGGTTTTGGCTATTACAAATTGTGCTGCCAAGAACATATGTGTACACAGATCTTTTTGGATGGATGTGTTGGGTTCCTTAGGATATATCCCCAGGAGGGGAATTGCAGGATCATAGGGTAGGTCCATTTCTAGCCTTCTGAGAGTTCTCCAGACTGTTCTCCACAGAGGTTGGACCAATTGACATTCCCACCAGCAGTGCAGGAGGGTTCCTTTGACCCCACACCCTCTCCTGCATTTGCTGCTGTTACCTTTTCTGATGTATGACATTCTCACAGGAATGAAGTGATATCTCATTGTTGTCTTGATTTGCATTTCTCTGACAATCAGAGACTTGGAGCATTTTTTCATGTGTTTCTCGGCCTTTTGGATCTCTTCTGTGGTGAATGGTGTCAATCTTTCTTTCTCTCCCCACCCCTCTCAATTTTTCTGTCTTAACCAATAAAATGGAAAAAATGACCATCAGGAGAAGTGCATTCCATATGGAAGCAATAGAAATAGTAGAAAAGTACAGTGGTGTCTCTCCTCAACCATCCTTGCGCTCGCGCACACACACACACACACACACACACACACACACACACACACACACTGGCTGCACCTAGAGAAAATAGCTCAGCTGGTAGAGCATAGGACTTGCATACCTGAGGCTCCTGATTCTATTCCTTCTGCCATATGTACTGAAATAGTGCTCTGGCTTTTTTTTTTTTAAGATTTTATTTATTCATGAGAAATGATAGGAGAGAGAGAAAGAGAATCAGACATCACTCTGGTACTTATGCTCCTGAGGATTGAACTTGGGACCTCATGCTGAGAGTCCACTGGACCACTTCTGGCTTCTTTTTCATGTGAAATTCTGTCTTCTTTCTCCCTTTCTATCTCTCCCTCCCCTCTCATTCAGTGGTCTCACACATATGTGAGAGGTCCTGAGTTCACTCCCAGCACCAAATGAGTATTTTTGTGATATTTATCAATGTCTTCTGTTAAGTTATGCAGAGTAGATTATAGTTGACACCCACTGCATCTTTTGCTTACACCTTGAAGTGAGCAATAAAAAATAAGACTTCATGAAATGTCATCTACAGATTCATTTTAGATTTCTTTTAAAATTAATTAGTTGTAGGACCGGCCAAGTAGCTCACCTGGATAGTGTGTTGCTTTGCCATGTGCACAACCCAATGTCAAGCCCGGCCCCTACTTACTGAACAAAGCTTTGGTACTGTGTAAGTCTCTCTCTCTCCCTCTCTCTCTCTATCTCTCTCTCTATCTCTACCCCTCTGCCTCCCTGTCTGAAAAAGGAAAGAAAGAATGAATGAAAGAGTGTAAGAAAGAAAGAATTAAAAAAAAACATTTGTAAATCATAAAAGCTTAATGCTATAGCTACAGTAATTACTCAAGATTGTTATGGAATTTTCTTAATCAAAACATTTAAGATCAATACATTAATGAACTGAAATTCTGAAATTTGGAACCTGGTAGAGAGCACATATATACCATGTGCAAGGACCCCAGTGCAAGCCTCTGGTCCCCACCTACACAGTGGAAGCTTCATAAACAGTGAAACAGTGCTACAGGTGTCTCTCTTTCTGCCTCTCTATCTCCCCTTCTCTCTCAACTTCTCTGTCTCTAGTAAAACTTTAAAAAATCAGGTGGTGGGTGGAGGGGGAGACAAGGTGGTGGGTGGTGCGCCAAATGGAGCACACACATTACAAGTGCACAAGGACCCAGATCCAAGCCCTCAGTCTCCACCTGCAGAGAGGAAGTTTCATGAGAGGTGAAGCAGGTCTGCAGTCATGTCTCTTTTTCTTTCTGTCTATCTCCTTTTCCTTTCTAGATATCTTTCTAACTCTACCAAATAAAAAACAAATAAATAATAAAAAACTTAAAAAATCAGAATACCTTAAACTTACACAGTGATATTGTCAGTTATTTTCAAAACTGAAAATAATGTGAAGTTTGAAACTGTCTTTGAAAAATTGGAATAATATCATACCTCGCAAGGTCAGAGATCTTAAATCTCTAACAATGGAAATCTACTGTTACTGGCAATTTGTTATTTGCTGAACTTAATAGGATGCCTCATTCTATAAAAGCAGTACAGCATTTTATCCAGATAGTGCAGCAAGCAAGTAGTAAGACCTAAAAAAGACATCTTCAAGTACTTAATCAAATAGTTTCTACTTAGACCTAGATACCTTCTTCACCTATTTCCTATTTCACTTCCCTCAGTCACTCCAAGGCTAACCTTGTCAGATAAAGTAAGAACTATAAAATCTGAATAAGGGCAAGAGATCAGCAGACTTTAACAACGGCTTTTTTGGGTCACTACCAGGCCACCCCATCATCCCGGGCCCTAGTCAGGGAATCCTGGGAATCCCGCACAGATGTGATGGGCCTAGACCTCTAACAGATGTCTCTCTCCACCATTACTGGTCATCTCCATCAGGAACAACATCTTAAACCCTCTTGTAGGCCTCTTGCTGTCAGTGTGAAACAACAGTGATAGAAACTGCCCCACTCTCCTGAAAGGAGGCTTGGGCAACATACTCTGCCACTCCAAGAAGACAGGTCCTGAAATGAGTACAACGTAGAATGTTCCTAGCTATGACCAAGGAATGCGAGCTCAGACCTACAGAGCTGCAAAGGTTACATAGGTTTCTGTGATGCGTATGGGCCCCAGACCAGATTGATGGAGTTTATGGGTAATGGCATTTGTATAATTTCCCCAAATTTGGGGGCTACTCTCTTCCCAGATGCAGCTTTCTTATCCTATTTCCAACTCTGACACCATCTCCACAGATAATACCTTTAGCCCACCTGCATGTTAGCTGTCAGGCTCAGGGAAAAACTAGTGACGTCATGGACCCCTTGGCATATACCTAAAATAGACCCACCAGCTTTTTCCAAAATGGAGGCAGCAAATCTCATCTGCTATATTCTTGCATTTAGGTTCCTGATTATTTAACAATTTGTTCTGCTTTATATTTTAATGCTTTACAGCCACCAAATTGCAGATGCTACCATGACACCAACCTGACTTCCCTGGGCAGCTGACTTCCCTGGGCAGACGACTTCAACGATGAGTCCTGGAACCCCTCCTCCCTAGAGTCCTGCCCCACTAGGGAAAGATAGAAACAGGCTGGGGGTATGGATTGACCTGTCAGTGCCCATGTCCAGCAGAAAAGCAATTACAGGATCCAGACCTCCCACTTCTGCACCCCATAATGATCCTGGGTCCATACTCACAGAGGGATAAAGAATAAAAGAGCTTCCAATGGAGGGTATCGGATACGAAACTCTGGTAGTATAAATTGTGTAGAATTGTAGCCCTCTTACCCTACAATCTTGTTCATCATTATTAAATCAATCAATCAAAGGAATAGAGAAGGACAATTCCAACTAGCAGCAAAACTAGTAAATGTTTATTATATAGAAATATCTTTATTTATTAACAAAAAAAAAATGTTAAAACTACCTCATAGTCCAAAGGTATCGTATAAAAAAAACATTTTGCAGGACCTGAGAGAGAACACAGAGTTATGCCTTTTATATGCAAGGGGACATATAAAAGGTCTCATTTTCAGTCCTTGTCACCACCATATGTCAGAGATGAGCAGTGCTGTGGTTAAAAAAAAAAATTGTAAAGGGCCTGGGGAGATAGTATAGTGGTTAGGCAAAACTCGTTCATGCCTGAGGCTCTGAGGTTCTAGGTTCAAGCCAGAGCTGAGCAGTTCTCTGGTATTTGGTATCTCTCTCTCTCTGCCCACCTCCACCCCCAAATACTTCTTTCTGTAACTCAGAAAGCTTCCAATGGAGAGGATGGGACACAGAACTCTGGTGGTGGGAACTGTATGGAATTGTACCCCTGTTATCTTCTAATCATATTAATCACTAACAAAATAGATAAATGAATAAATAAATATTTTTAGTAAGGTTGACTTTCCAAATACTAGCAGTGACATTAAAAAAAAAAACTGTAAGGTTTCAGAGATCATCAGGCTACATCAAATAAGTAAACTATTCCTCAGGATTATTTGTTTGCTTTGGTGATAGGAAAATATTACACAGTCCAAACCTAGCTTTGGAAATAATGATATACATATGAAAATAAAGTGGAATTCAAGAGAGAATATGAGGAGTTAAAAAAAAAAGTGTTATAGATAGCCTACAATCAGTGCTAGAGGAACTGGAGCAGTATAAGCCTCGTTTCTTTAGGTATTTGTCCCGAAGGAGGAGTTAGCAGTGGGCTGAGTAGCTGATTTAGCATGGTAAACACTGGGGATAAGAGAGAGCCTTAGGCAAAGTAGTAGTATGCAACCGTGAACATAGAAAGCTGTGAGATGATCTGTACAGGAAACAGCACTGCACGTTATGGGATATTTTATTTTCTGTTTTTAAGCTTCTAGTGGGTTTCTGAGAAAATGAGGTGACTTTAAAGTGGTCATAGTTGGGGCCGGGCGGTGGCGCACCTGGTTGAGTGCACATGTTACAGTGCACAAGGACCCAGATTCAAGCCCCAGGTCCCCACCTGCAGGGGGAAAGCTTTGCAAGTGGTGAAGCAGGGCTGCAGGTGTCTCTCTGTCACTCCCCCTCACTATTTCCCCCCTTCCCTCTCAATTTCTGGCTGTCTCTATCCAATAAATAAATAAGATAATAAAAAAATAAAAATAAATAAAGTGGTTACAGTTGAATCAATTCCGCAAAAACAACAGGCTGTAGAAACATAGCAACATAATTATGAGCTGCTTCTGCCTCCAAATCTTTCATCTAAAAATAATCACAATGACTACATCTTAGGAAAACAAAGTCATTACCTATTCTTGTGCTCCAGCTATCTTGGTAGTCACTTACTGGAAAACGGATCATGGGTAAAAGCACCACATGTTTTTTCAAACACTGCTTGCCATTCTTAACCTTAACTGAGTTAAGTAATTTTAACACTTTCAGTCTCCAGGCATTCACTCAAGTGTTAATCATGACTTGGTGAAAAACCAACCCTTCATAGTTACAGGATCTTGCCTGTGTCCCTCAAGGGACCCATTCCTGGCACCCCTTACATATGATGTTCCTGCAGGGAGTGTATCTTCTTATTGTGTAGAAAAGAGAGGGAAGCAAGGAGGGAGGTATGTGTGAATGGGAAGACAGATGTTGGGTAAAATAATTGAACAATTGAACCTGTATGCTTCACTCCTCCCCACATATACCAGCTGCTCTTTGCCCAACTTCCTCGAGTTAGATAAATATTCATTAAATAATATATGATGACGACAGGAAGAATGATGATAGGCTGTAGCTGATAGAATAACTACTCTGTGCTAGGAGTTTTTATGCACTACCCCTAATTGTCATAAGCATTCTGATGAGTCAGCACCTCAGATGATAGGGTGCTTAGTTTCTGCAACTGACTCTAGGGTTTTGGGGGATTTTTTGGTGGTTTATCCTTTAAGATCAGAGTGAAATAAAAGTGTTTTCTTTTTTTTTTAATTTTTTTTAAATATTTATTTTATTTATTCCCTTTTGTTGCCCTTGTTGTTTTATTGTTGTAGTTATTATTGTTGTTGTCGTTGTTGGATAGGACAGACAGAAATGGAGAGAGGAGGGGAAGACAGAGAGAGAGGGGAGAGAAAGATAGACACCTGCAGATCTGCTTCACCGCCTGTGAAGCGACTCCCCTGCAGGTGGGGAGCCGGGGTTGGAACCGGGATCCCTATGCCGGTCCTTGTGCTTTGCGCCACCTGCGCTTAACCCGCTGCGCTACAGCCCGACTCGCCATAAAAGTGTTTTCATGATAAAAATGTTTGCTTGCCATCTCACACACCAGTGAGGAATCTGTTGCTCCTTGCTACATGTCCGCGCTTCTCTTCTTCATCTGCCTGTTTTCCCTCTCATTCTTGAGCCCATCGTCCATATTCTGAATATGGGAACGGCAGTCATGTCAATGTGGAGACTTCCATGGAAGCACAAAAAAGCAAGCTGAAAAGAAAGATTACGGTGATTATTTCTTCTGAGACTAATATGGAGGTGGCTCTGAGTTCTAGACTGCCCTGCCTAGTTTTTCTTTAAAATGTATTTATTAAAATGAAGAAAGACGCTAAACTAGGTTATCATTGCTTGATAAATATTATTCATCAAAAATATGGAATTTACAGGCATGGGTGGTGGTGTACCTGGTTGAGTGCACATGTTATCATGTGCAAGGACTCACCTGCAGGGGGAAAACTTTCGAATAATGAAGCAGTGTTAGAGGTGTCTTTCTGTCTCTCTTCCTCTCTATCTCCCCGTTCCCTCTAGATTTCTGGCTGTCTCTATTCAATAAATATAATACAAAAATATATATGTAAAGAATATAGAATTTATGTTCATTTATTTTATGTTCCAAATTCTGATACAAGATTTGCTATCCTGAATGAACTCATCATCAGGATAAGATGCCCTACTAGGATAACTACTAGGACTGGAGAGCCAGTATAATGGCTACAGAAAAAGATTTTCATGTTTGAGGCTCCAAAGTCCTAAGTTGATTCCCCCGTACTACCATAAGCCAAAACTGATCAGTGCTCTAAGAGAAAAGAAAGAAGAGAGAGAAAAAGAAAGAACAAGAAGAGAAGAGAGAAATTACTAATAAGTTGTTTGTTGTTTTTGTTGTTGTTGTTGCTGTTTGGTATTTTGGTGGGGGGAGAAGAATCCCTTTGCTTTAAAGTAATAAATTAACATATTCATTTAGAACTAGATTTGATTGTTTTCCTGTTGTTGTTATTTGTCATTACAGGAGCTTCACTACTCCAAGCCAACTTTCTTGATAGAAAGACAGAGGGAAAAGCACCAGAGCACTGAAGCTTGAACCTCAGGTGTATATTTCACAAAGCACCATGTGTAAGGTATCGTGTCAGACCTTGGAACTAGATCTTATGTATGCATCAAATCAGTTGTTTTCAAGCTAAAAATCTAGGGTATCATTTGGAAACAATGAAAGTTTTTAATTGCATGAGAAAACTATACACTGTTAGGTACCTATTTTGCACATTGGAGTTTGACGATGAAATTTCATTTAGACAAAAAAAAAAAAGGGAGCCTCATTGCCAAGATTTCATTTTTCTATTTACAAAGCATTGAGACCAAGACAAATTAGATAATTAGCTGAAATGACAAAGAGCAGTCTTAAAATGAAGTCACCACTACCAGCACTGTCCTTGATAGACCTACCAAGTCAGTGAGCCTGAAAAAAAAAAAAAAAGATAGACATCCAGGCCCATGTAGCCCTGAGTAAACTATACACTCCTATTGTGAATTTACGAGCAAGCTTTAAGTCAAAAGGTTCTACTAAACTATTGACTTTAACATTATTGTTTATAGAATCAGATGCAACATCGTCCATCTAGCTTTCATCTCACAATAGTCTCCCAAGATGGGCAGAACAAATATCTTCCATTCTTTATTTTGTAAGAGATATAAAATAGTTTCAATACTATTCCTCATCAAGCAAACATGTTAATAGGTTTAAAAGAAAAAAAAAAACCCTTCAAATTCCAATCTTCTGACATTTAAAAAGACTGGGCTCAATTCATTTTATCATATCCTACTTGATCCAAATAGAAAGAATATCCATTGCCTGTGTAGACAAAAGTCCAGTGATAGTGTTAAAATAAGACTGCTCCCCAAATTGACAGACTTAAAAGGTAGAGGACAAGAAGTTAGATGGTAGCACAGTGGGTTAAGTGCACGTGGACCGACGTAAGGATCCCCCAGTTTGAGCCCCGGCTCCCCACCTTTAGGGGAGTCGCTTCTCAGGTTGTGAAGCGGGTCTACAAGTGTCTAAATTTCTCTCCCTCTCTCTGCCTTCCCCTCCTCTCTCCATTTCTCTCTGTCCTATCCAAAAACAACGACATAAAACAACAACAACAATAATAACTACAACAACAAAACAAGGGCAACAAAAGGGAACAAATAAATAAAATATTTTTAAAAAAGAAGAAAAATTTAAAAAAAGGTAGGGGTCAAATATTAGATCCCAACTAGGAATTCTGCTAGGCATGAATAGCTGCTGAACTCTACAGTGGTCAAAAGATAACCCACAGTTCCTACAAGTATGCTTATCTGTAGTCTGAAAACAGTGACTTGCATCCAGATGAGCACATGGTTTTCAAATGAATATACAAATTCTTTTGTTTGGGCCAGGCAGTAGCACACCCAGTTAAATGCACATAGTTCAAAGCACAAGGACCTGTGCAAGGATCTGGTTGGAGCCCCCAGCTCCCCACCTAAGGGGGGATGCTTCACAAGTGGCAAAGCAGGTCTGCAGTTGTCTATCTATCTCTCTCCCTCTCTATCTCTCTCCCCCTTCAATTTTTCTCTGTCTTATCTAATAAAATGGAAAAGATGGCTGCCAGGAGCGGTGGACTCATAGTGCTGGCACCAAGCCCCAGCAATAACCCTGGAGGTAAATAAATTAAAAATAAAATTCTTTTGTTCAATAGTGCATATCTTATTTGAAACCATAGTTAACTTCATAAAAATGTGTTTTGCCCTTCTGTATTTCTCAATCAAATTCTACTAAAATTGTCATTACTATTATGTGGTCTCTAATGATAATTTTTTTAGATTACAAAATGGGATCACACTGGAAAATTTGGGATCTGTCAAAGGCTAAAAGGGAAGAGAGCAATATTAAAGGTGGAAAATGATTGTTTAAAAAGGTAGTTTGTATATTTTCCTATATTTCTATTTTAAAGTTCTAGAACTCAATTATTGCTCTTTGAGTTTCATGTTGAAGTACTGCTTGTCTGGCTTATGTGCGGCCAGCTCATTCTCAGAAAAACTATCCTCTAGCCTAGTCCTACATTCCACTAAGATAATATCATCTACAGGGGTCAAGTTTCTTGCTGGGGAAGCCAATTTGCAGAAGTAAACAAAATGGAAGTAATATCATTCAATGTTAAAGAAACTGTCAAACTCAGATAGGACATTAACAAGTACTACTAGTTATTAATTATCTCTGCAAAGAAAATATCCTGTCAATGGGACTTACAGAATTGAAATAGTAAACAGAACACCATACAAGGGGTTGTAAGCAATACCATCTAGGAAAAGGGAGGTAACAGATAGGCGGGTGGTGTCTGCTGGAGACTGCAGGAGGGACAGCTGTTGCCTTCTCTCAAAACAAACCCCCCTCTCCCTGAATTTCAGTCAGCTCTGCTTTTGAGGAGTAAGCCAAACAGATAGCCAGAGGTGATTTTCCTTAAGGAAGGCTGTGTGTGTGTGTGGGGGGGGGGGGGGGGATACTTAAACCAAAGGTCAACTTGAAAAGATACTGTTTTATATCTTTATTCCATCTTTGGCAGCCTTCTTCTGTTCAGCTCCCCCCCCCCCCCCCATTTGATTCTTTGTCAGATGTAGCCTGGAGACAATGGAAAGCAACTGGGACGCAAACAAAACACTTCCTTGGGAAACATGACCTATTTTTAAATAACTCACAGCCTGTAAATATTTTCTTTTTAAAAGACCCTTTGGAAACTTTGTGTTTTTTTTTTCCTTTTGCAAGTCAGAAATTAGAACTTAAAGCCTCTTTTCAATGTCCTGTCAAAACCCTTATATCTGCAGTCAAGCTGGGCTTTTACCTCTCAAGTTAGAGGTTTTGGTCCTTACTTTATACATATACCATGATTCCATGTAAGGCTGAGGCAAAATATTGAAAGGAAACTTAGCAGTGCAACATTAAGTTCAACGTAACGGGCATTTGAATTGATTCATAGGCAAATTTCATAATCTCTCTGGACCCCAGACAACTCATCTGTAAAATGAAAGAACTGTACTAGTTAGCTTCGAAGTTTCCTTTCAAAACTGTATGATTCTTAGAGGTATGAAATGGCAAGTGAAGCACGGGAGGGTAAAACAAATACGATAGTGGTGATAGTTGGATTATTCCCACGTGTTCATTCCTTGCCTGATAATTACACAGCATTTGTCAAGTGACTTTGCAGTACCTTCCACCAGAGTAGGACACATATATTTCCCCACCCACTTCATGTTGCACATGACCTTGTGGTTTGCTTTGACTAGTTGAAGCTAGCACCTAGTTTGCAAGGAGAGGTTTTAAAACATGGCTTTGGTGCTACTTCCTTTGTTTTTGTAATCTCCTGGCTAGCCAATGGTTCAAGTACAAGGTGAAAGTTACTAAAACTTGAGTAAACAACTAGAAATTTTATTGATTATAAGTCTCTAAGAGCTATGATTGAAAAAAAATTAGTTTCTTGCTCTTCCTACTTTTTAAAGAGCATTTTTTATACTATTGTATGTCCACTGATCTAAAATCTCTTCGAGGATATTGAATTACATCAGAGACATCTAAGATACAGGTTGGCCATGAAATGTCCTCACTAGACCACCACAGCAGGGTTATTGTCAGAGAACACTGCACAATTAAAATTATCTTATTGAGCTTTCGGTGTAAAGAATGGTGTATTCTTAGCCATTCATAAGAGAAGCGACTCTTATGAAACTGAGTATGTTAACTGCAAGGATGGTGGTCATTATAATTTATAGTGTGGTCTTTGTGACAATCTCCTAGAGATTATCCTTTCTGGTTTCAGTAACTGAGAAAATGTGTTCATTCCAACCAGTTTCTTTTTTTAAAATCTATATTTGTGACTTATTGAGACTGTCTGTAAATCTTAAAATCAAATATATGGTCTTCCATAAAATGTGCATCTGGGTGACCAGGAAGCATACATTTTGCTCACCAACTTCTCTCCTAGTTTCAACTTCTTATTTTCAAGATTTTTTTAATTTAAATTTTTAAATTTATTATTGGATAGGACAGAGAGAAATTGAGAGGGGGAGATAAAGAGGAACACGGAAAAACACCTGCAGCCCTGCTTTTCCGCTTGTGAAGCAACCCCCTTGCAGGTGGGGAAGATATATATGTATTTTTTTTTTAATTAAAACAGTGCTCATCTCTGGCTTATAGTGGTGTGGGGGATTGAACTTGGGACTGTGTAACCTCAGGCATGAATCTCTTTGCCTAAGCATTATGCTATCTACTCCTGCCCTCAACTTATTTTTTTCAACTTATTTTTTCTATGTTCTGTTTCTTTTTCTCTTTCCCCCATTTTCTCTTACTATTCTTATTACATCAAGTATTGGTATAATGTATATATTTGTGACACCACCTTAATGTCATTTTATGACAACTAAAAAAAAAAAGAACAGCACTGTTAACAAAAAAATTTCTCAATTAGTATAATAATGACAAAATTACATCTCTAACCCACTAGCTCCTCTCTTACTAAAACTATAGATAAGGTATTCTTCTCCCCCCCCCCCATCTCTTTATTGACTCCAGAGTTACTACTGGGGCTTGATGCCTGCACTACAAATTCACTGCTTCAGGTGTCCATTTTTTTCATTTTATTGGATAGGACAAAGAGAAATTGAGAGAGGAGGAGAAGGCAGAAAAGGAGATAGACACCTGAAGACCTGCTTCACTGCTTGTGAAACAACCCCCACCACACCCCCTGCAGGTGGGAAACTGGGTGCTGGGGTCCTTGCACTGTCCTTGCCGCTTCCTACTATGTGCGCTTAATCCAGTGTGCCACCGCCTGGCCCTGATAAGGTATTTTTTCTCTAGTGTCTCTAGGAAGGTGTTATGCGTAAGCACTGATAGCCATTTGTACCACTTCAAAACCATCATGAAAACTATCTTCAAACTGAAAAATAAAGCTACTATTACAAAGAATTTGATGTTATTTTTAATTTTTTTTTTATATTTATTTTCCCTTTTGTTGCCCTTGTTTTTCATTGTTGTTGTAGTTATTATTGTTGTTATCACTGATGTTGTCATTGTTAGATAGGACAGAGAGAAATGGGGAGAGAAGGGGAAGACAAGGAGGGGGAAAGAAAGACAGACACCTGCAGACCTGTTTCACTGCCTGTGAAGGAACTCTCCTGCAGGTGGGGAGCCGGGGGCGATGTTATTTTTTAAACTCTCCAGTGAATTCTTTCCTTTAATATTTGTTGAACATCTCCTGCTACATGCACACATAACCCTAAGTGTTATGGGTAGTATGAAAATGAATAAAGTCCCACAATATATTTAAGAAACATGTTCCGTCAGATCATCTCTCAGGCCAAGAAGCATCCTAGCTTGATGGCCCTCTTCGTCTTTATCGGAGCTGGAGGTACTGGAACAGCACTGTATGTCATGCACCTGACATTGTTCAATCCAGATGTCAGTTGGGACAGAAAGAACAACCCAGAACCCTGGAACAAACTGGGTCCCAATGATCAGTACAAGTTCTACAACAGTGAATGTAGACTGCAGCAAACTGAAGAAAGGAGGTCCAGACTTCTAAGTGGAATATTTCACTATAAAGCTCCTTAAAATGAAGAGCTTCCAGAAGCCAATCGCACAATTTCCCACTTGCTGGGGCTAGCTTCGTGGGTGGGAGAGAGGATCCAGAACTCTCAGCAGTGTGGTAATACAATTCTTTATTCACAGGGAATGTCTCACAGTCAGTTGTGAGCACAGCTGGTTAAGCCACAGGCGCCAAACCACAATGGCTGCCTCCTGCTTTGCACGACAGCCCTTCTCCAGGTCAGGATGGGGGGAAAGAAAAGAGAGGGAAACCAGTAACAGAAGTGGGTTTTATGGGATAAAATCGGAAGTGGCAAGTCCTGATGGGAGATGGCTAGGAAAGGGGCTGGAGAAAAGAAAAAGGCAGGCTGGGAACTTCCTTAGCTACCGTTGCTATGGTTTTAGCTGGGGGGGGGGGGGCGGATTAGCAATACCCTGAGGGGATAATGTGGTCAGGAGACCTTTAGTCATTGATAAGACAAAGCAGAAGATTGGTATATAGATAAAGGGACTGGCCATACTAGCATAGGGTGGTTTGTGGGCCCTGCCTAACTCAACCACATCTGCATAATTTCCCAACACCCACTTAACCAGGAATTCTCTCCCCTTTAAGTACACAAAATCATGTTTGTGTATTATTGGGGTTTACACCAATCATATGAAACATATGAAATGTGAAAAAAAAAATTAGAAATGAGCCAGTTAACAAGATAAGGGCAAAATCAACTATAGGAATCACAGTAAAAAATAAATAAATAAAAATAAAAAACAGAATAATCACTCCATGTAAGGAAAAAGAAGTTGAATTAATCTAGATCATTAAATGGAAGCCAAGAACTGTCAATAGGAGGTAAACAGAACAGAAGTTGACTGATTGGAAGACACTGATTGGAGATTACATGTCTTAACTACAACTGAATACCCACATGGATATAAAAGTTGGGAAAACGTAAATTGGAACTTGGTATAAATTTCGGGAGATCTTCTATTAAAGTATACTATGTCTAGAAATAAATTTGAGATACACATGAGTCAAGAAGGGACAGGCCCAATCTCATTAACACTTTCAGAAATTTGCTACATAGCAATCTGCACAGAATAGCACATACAGCCCGAGATTAACTTGCTCTTTCTATTCTAAGTCTCCCTCTCTCTCTGTAGTTTAGTTCTCTTTCTACACACACACACACACACACACACACACACACACTCACTCACTCACACACTGACACACACACACTCACACACTGACACACATGCACACACAGATTCTATGGTATAGTAGTAAAATGCCTGCCTCTACCACTTACAACTATCTCTTTCCCTATTCCAACATCTGGAATCCAATTTATTAAAGCAAATCTTAGATTAAATGAGATTGGCCAAAGGAAAAAATGTAAGTGAATCTACCCATGAATTAATACAAAAACTAATCATACAAACAAAAATATTTTCAGAAAAATCTCAAAATACTAACTACAGAAAGAGGGTAGGTTATTACGATTTTTTCTTTCTTTCTTTCTTTCTTTCTTTCTTTCTTTCTTTCTTTCTTTCTTTCTTTCTTTGTTTTGCCTCCAGGGTTACTGCTGGGGGTTGGTGTCTGTACTACAAATCCACTGCTCCTGGAGGCTATTTTTTTGCTTTTGTTGCCCTTGTTTATTGTTCCTGTTATGGTTATTGCTATCGTTGTTGCTGGATAGGACAGAGAGAAATGGAGAAGAGGAGGGGAAGACAGAGAGGGGGAGACAAAGATAGACACACCTGCAGACCTGCCTCATTGCCTGTGAAGTGACCCCCCCTGCAGGTGGGGAGCCGGGGACTCGAACTGGGATCCTTCCTCCGATTTTTGTGCTTGGTGCCAGTGCACTTAACCCATTGCGCTACCTCCCAGCCCCCATTAACAAGAAATTTAAATATATATATATATATATATATATATATATAGTAAAAAGTCTGCTTTGTCATGCATGTGACTGAGTTTCAAGCCCAAAATATACTACATAGGAGTAAAAAGGGCACTGGGGGAAGTTTTGGTACAGTGGCCTCTCTCTCTCTCTTTTTTCTTTCTTTCTTTCCTTTTCTTTTCTCTTTTTTTTTTTTTTTTTTTTTTTGCCTCCAGGGTTATTGCTGGGGCTTGGTGCCTATACTACAAATCCACTGCTCCTGGAGGCTATTTTTTCTCCCTTTATTGCCCTTGTTGTTTATCGTCATAGTTTTTGTTTTTATTATTGTTATTGCTGTCATTGTTGTTGGATAGGACAGAGAGAAATGGAGAGAGGGGAAGACAGAGTGGGGGAGAGAAAGATAGACACCTGCAGACCTGCTTCACTGCCTGTGAAGCGACTCCCCTGCAGGTGGGGAGCCAGGGACTCAAAGCAGGATCCCTGCCAGTCCTAGAGCTTTGCGCCATGTGGGCTTAACCTACTGCGCTACTGCCCCACTTCCTCTTTCTATCTAGAAGATTCAGCCTGGAGCACTGAAGCCCCAGTAACAAACAAGAGCCACAACAAAATTACACCAAGTATAAAATTTAATACAAAAGAGGCCAGCAATCTACTTATTAAAATATATTTTATTGTGGTCCGGGAGGTGGCGCAGTGGCTAAGGCACTAGACTCTCAAGCATGAGGTCCTGAGTTCGATCCCCCACAGCACATGTACCAGAGTGATGGCTGGTTCCTTCTCCTCCTATCTTTCTCATTAATAAATAAATTATTAAAATATATATTATTTACTTTAATGATAAATATACAATGAAAAAAGCACATAGAAAGAGACAAGTTAGCTGCTCAGCTCTTGATTATTGTGGTGCTAGGGACTGAACCTGGGACCTTACAGCCTCAGGCATTAAAATCATTTTGCATAACCATTATACTATTTCTCCAACCCAACCATAAACCTACTTGTGAAAGCTAGAAGCATAAAGTTCTTAAAACATAGGGTTTGTGATTTAGAACTAATCAATAATTTTTAGATGTAACACCAAAAGTACAAAGTAAAATGAGACAAATTGAATTTTATCAAAATTTAAAAGTCTTGTGCTTCAAAGGAAACCTCGAAAATGTGAATAGATGATCTAGAGAAAGGAAGAAAATGTTTGCAAATAACTTACTTGATATGGCACTTCTATCCAGGACTGTGACAACTCAACAATCGAAACAACTTAATTTTAAAATGGTCCGAATAGATATTTTTCCAAATAAGATAACAAGTAGGCAGTAATCAAATAATACAATATCCAACATTATCCACCAGGTAAATGCAGATCAAAAACCACAATGAGGTGCCACATCACCTACAGTAAATGACTTTAATAAAATAAATACAGGGGGCCGAGCAGCAGCGTAGCGGGTTAAGCCCATGTGGAGCAAATCGCAAGGACCGACATAATGATCCCCATTCAAGCCCCCGGCTCCCCACCTGCAAGGGGGTCGCTTTACAGGCAGTGAAGCAGGTCTGCAGGTATCTGTCTTTCTCTCCCCCTTTCTATCCTCCCCTCCTCTCTCCATTTCTCTCTATCCTATCCAACAACAACAGCAATAACAACGACAATTATAACAACAATCATAAACAACAAGGGCAACAAAAGAAAAAACAGCCTCCAGGAGCAGTGGATTCGTAGTGCAGGCACTGAGCCCCAGCGACAACCCTGGAAGCAAAAATAATAAAATAAAATAAAATAAATGAATACAACCAAGTGACTGGAGAGGTGACTCAGTGAGCGAGCACAGGACTTCCGTATGTGGGATACCAGGCTTGATCCCAGGCACTCTGAGTGTTATAGTGGTGCCCTATTTCTCTTTTATTGTTAGTGTTGGGTGCTGATACGTTGTGGTGTTGTGTGTGTGTGTTTATACTTCTCTGAGAACTTTTTGGAGGCTCTAGCAAAGGAGTAGAACTCCCTGACCAAAAGGTATAAGAAGGGTATAGTTTGGTTGGTTCCCTTCTACCAACGAAGCCAGCAGCTTTGGGAGGGACCACCATGGATCAGTGAGGGAGGAAGCTGGACAGGCACCTAGCCAGCCAGACCAGCCAAATCAACCCTGGCTGTTGAGGTGACATGTCTTGGCCAGACTGCCTTCACATTCATGTGTGTGCTTCTTTTTGAAGAAGACAGTGTAAGTATTGATGAGGATGCAGAGAAACTAGAATGTTCGTTGGGATGTAAAATAGTGTGGCTACTTTAGAAAACTGTGCCAATTCCACAGAAAGTTAAATAGAGTTATTACATGACCCAGTAATTCCACTCCCATGTATAGACCCAACAGAAATAATATATACCTCCCCAAAATAAAAACATTTTTATAACACACTATAAATATCAATATCAGAACTTTTCACAATAGCAAAAATATGGGAATAATGTAAGTGTTTATCAGATGGTGAATGTATAAACAAAACTTAATATATATGCAAAGGAAATTACTCAGCTATAAAAAGGGATGGAGTTACAACAGTGATGAGTATTGAAAACATGCTAAGTTAAAGACAATAAACTCAGAACTAGGGTAACAGCACAATGAAAGTGCACAGAATTTGCATGCAGGGTATCCCAGCACCATTCTTAATCAGAGCAGAGCAGAGCTCTGGTTAAATGAAAAGAAATAAAGAAAATGTGTTGGCACCTGGTTAAGTGCACACATTACAGTGCACAAGAACCCAGATTCAAGCCGCAAGTCCACAACTGCAGGGGAAAACCTTTACAAGTTGTGAAGCTGGGCTACAGGTGTCTCTCTGTCTCTGTCTCTGTCCCTCTCCATCCTCCCCCCTTGATTCTTAGTTTCTCTGTCTCTATCCAATAGTAAATAAATAAAATATTTTTAAGAAGAAAATGTATTTATCAATATGAATTTAAAAGAAAAAGTCAAAAAGCCACACACCCTATAGTAATTCTACCCATGTCAAATATCCAGTATAATCAAATTCATATCAACAATAGACTGATGGTTGTCATATGGGTGTACAGGGGAAAATAAGAAGTGATTGTTGGGGCCAGGTGGTGGCACACCTGGTTGAGTGCATGTGTTACAGTGAGTATGGAACCAGGTTCAAGCCCCCAGTCCCCATCTGCAGGAGGAAAGCTTCACAAGTGGTGAAGCAGTGCTGCAAGTATTTGTCTCTCTCCCACTCTATCACCTTTTCCCCCTCTCGATTTCTGGCTGTCTCTACCCAATAAATAAAGATAGTAAAGAAGTTAAAAAAAAAAAAGAAGTGATTTCTAATAGGTAAGGTTTTTGTGTTTCTTTTCAGGGGGAGGATGATGAAAATATTTTCAATTAAATATGAGGGATGATTTCAGAGCTATAAACATACTAAACACTAGTGAATTGTATACTTTAAATAGGTGGATTTTAGATTATGCAAATTTATCTCAATAGTAATTGCTTGAAAAACTAGCACTACATATTTTAAATAGGAAAATTTGAAATTAGGAAACATTGCTCTGGAAGTAGGCATCAGACTACTAAACAACAATAAAGCAACAAGGGCAACTAAAGGGAATAAATAAACAAATATTTTTTTAAAGTAATATATAGGCTGTGTAATTGATATGCAGACTCTCTCAAAAGCCTAGACCAAGTAGATCAGAAGCAACCAATACCACAGCTATATACAAGATACTGGGTACTGTACAGCAAACCATAACAAAAGGACTTTTCAAAGTTAACCCAATTACCAAATAATGTGATGATAACATTAACTACCGATTGTCTTTTTGAACCCTAAGACAGCAGGAACCTCACATCTCCACTATAGAACCTCTACTTCCCCCAGTCCTAGAACCCTTGGATAGGGCCCACTTTCCCATATGCCTCTCCCAATCCATATCAAATAATATTGCATCTGCTGATCACAACCTAACCAACACAACGATTGCCACCTCAACATACTTCACTTCAGACTGTGTCCAGAGACTTCACGTGTGGAATGACAACCCTTCAGCTTCATTACTTGGGTGAGACCTTTCCTTTCATAGTATACTCTAATTCCATCTCAGGTGGTTCACTTTCTAACAAAGTCCCAAAACCTAGATATACACCAGTTTCTGTGAGAGAGAGCATATGTTCACATGTATCCGTAAACTACTACAAAATATATACCTGAAAGCAGAAGTACACTAGAGTTTGCAGTGAGTACCCCCCCAACACTTCCTCTCCACTATTCCAAGCTTTGGGTCCATGATTGCTCAACAATTTGTTTGGCTTCGTATGTTAACTCTCTTTTCAGTTACCAGGTTCCAGATGTCATCAGGATGCCGGCCAGGCTTCCCTAGACTGAAGACCCCACCAATGTGTCCTGGAGCTCTGCTTCCCCAGAGACCCACCCTACTAGGGAAAGAGAGAGGCAGACTGGGAGTATGGACTGACCAGTCAACGTCCATGTTCAGCAGGGAAGCAATTACAGAAGCCAGACCTTCTACCTTCTGCAACCCACAATGACCCTGGGTCCATGCTCCCAGAGGGATAGAGAATGGGAAAGTTATCAGGGGAGGGGGTGTGGGATATGGAGATTGGGTGGTGGGAATTGTGTGGAATTGTACCCCTCCTACCCTATGGTTTTGTTAATTAATCCTTTCTTAAATAAAAAAATAAATAAATAAAAATAAAAGGCAATAGGGAGTATTGACCATTTCAGAGCTGAACAATGATATTTTAAGGTAATGTACATTTATATTTTTAACTATGCCATATATACTTATGGTCCTCAAATTCATATGTATTGTACTGACTTCTCTTCATCTCTCAATACATATTTCAGCTATCTGCCAAGCATTACCTATATTATATTGTAACGAGTCTATTTCATATCCTGCAAGTCTAGATGTTAATCTTCCATACTCATTACTATTCCATGTCTTCCACTGTATTTTCCATGTTGATTAATAGTGTCAAAATGTAGTCTTTCTCTCAAGTCAAGGATGAATATCTCCTAAAATATTTTACCCTACCTACCATCTATAATCAATCACCACATTTTGCTGATACTATTCATGGTTACTTATTACATTCATTTCTTTTTCTCCATCCCAATGACAATCTTTTCATATTCAAAATAGAATGACTTGGATTATTTTAACTTTATTCTAACAAATTTCTCAATATTCATTTTTATACCCCTTCAAATTACACATGTGATCAAGTTATTGTACAGTTAAAAGCCCTTTCTGGGTCTGGTCAACTACAACACAGAATTTAAATTACAGTAGCAGTCAAGAACAATTCATAACTGTTCAGGAAAGAAAATTCTGAAGCTAGTATTCAGGACACTGAGGAAAAAAAAAGTTCCCTGAGGTCAATACTTTAAAATGAATAGGGAAACTATCAAGATTTGCCTAAACAGTCAACGCCCATGTTCAGCGAGGAAGCAATTACAGAAGCCAGACCTTCTACCTTCTGCAACCCTCAATGACCCTGGGTCCATGCTCCCAGAGGGATAGAGAATGGGAAAGCTATCGGGGGAGGGGGTGGGATATGGAGATTGGGCGGTGGGAATTGTGTGGAGTTGTACCCCTCCTACCCTATGGTTTTGTTAATTAATCCTTTCTTTAATAAAAAAAAAAATTAAAAAAAAAAGAAAAAAAAAAAAAAAAAGATTTGCCTAAAGAAAAAGTTGAGTTATTCTGTAGTCCCAACCAAGGCTTGCCTCTCAGTTCCACCTTATGGGGGATTCTATAACTTGAAAGATCCTCCAGAATTGTTCAAAATTGAGGCAAGGGGGTCAGAGTTACATGTACTACTTTGGTTAAGCCTTGAATTCAGGGTGTCCCAGGAAGAAAGGGAGACCTTGGGTGATTCTACCATGTGAGTGTTGTTTTCTGGCAGTACTCCCAGCAGCTGAGAGAACAAGGTCTTCACTCCTGAAGGGAAATTTGGACAGCACGTCAGTGAACTGATGATATTCTTGTCTGCCTCTGCACATCCTTTGTGTTTCCTTGACACCAACTCCCATTTTTAATTTATTACAACACTTTCCACACTCTATTTTATTACCTGTTCACTTCTCTGTATTTTTCATTAGACTGATATCTGCACATACACACATACAAAAAAAAATCCTTTGATATATAAATTACTATCGTATCGTCAGTCCTTGGTGTAAAGCAGGTCATGAAGCAATTTATCAAATGAATCATTACATAAATGAAAAATATAAATTTCCTTACTCCCTGGTGCTCCAGGTATTCCAGACTGATTGCCAGTTTCCTGAATCTCCCAATGGTTTCCTCTGAACCTCTGCTTTGGGTTTGGTTTGAGATACCTTGATTGAACTTGATCTTGAGTTGAAAACCTGTTTCTTCTTCAAGATGCAGCTCAGTCTTCATTTTGGGGGACAATCTATCAGGTATAGTTATAATCCTTGCTCTCTATATTTCCACAGAACTTAGTTTCCTACAAGTTGTAACAATCCTGGGGGCCAGGTGGTAGCGCACCTAGTTGAGCATAGACATCACAGTCCACAAAGACCCTAGTTCAAGCCCCTGGTCCCCACCTGCAGGGGGTAAGTTTCACGAGTGGTAAAGCTGGGCTGCAAGTATTTCTCTGTCTCCTTCTCAATTCTCCCACTCCACTCTCAATTTTTCTGTCTCTACCCAATAATAAAAAAGATATTAAAACATTATAGCAATCCTGTCACTTTTAATTGACTTTTCCAACCCTCTCCAGGTGAGGAGACTATGAGTTTCATATTCATTTTATTTCCTTAGCACCTAAAGAGTCTGACACAGCATGAAGACAGACAGAAAGAATGAATAAACAACAAATGCATGAGTAAAGTTCGACTCTTGTTGAAAGAATGTGCAAAGTAGACTGAAAACTGAAGATATTGGGGAGAAATTTTTAAATGTATAGCAGCAGGCAGTGGTTGTGGAGAAAACTAGTTTTAATTCCTTATTTCTGAAATGATCTTTCCCTCTGTGTAATGTGAAGAGCAGAATGATGATGATAAAACCATTGTCACTTTGCCTAACGTATCTTTGCCACATCATCTCTCAGTACATTTGTACTAATTGCTAGTTTAAATGTGACAATTTCGCGCAAAGCACAAGGACCGGCATAAGGATCCCGGTTTGAACCCCGGCTCCCCACCTGCAGGGGAGTCCCTTCACAGGAGGTGAAGCAGGTCTGCAGGTGTCTATCTTTCTCTCCTCCTCTTTGTTTTCCCCTCCTCTCTCCATTTCTCTCTGTCCTATCCAACAAAGACAACAACAATAATAACTACAACAATAAAACAACAAGGGCAACAAAAGGGAATAAATAAATAAATAATAGATAAATAAATAAATAAATAAATAAATGTGACAATTTCAGATACTTACAGGCCCGGGCAGGTTCCACAAATGTGTGGTGGGCTTGTTTGGAGACTAAATGTTCATGTGAGATCCATTCCAATTCAAATCTCACTACCACCAAATAGAACCAGTATCTGGATCTATTGTGGTATGTTAGCTGCTGGCTTAACGCTCCTTCTACACATTTGGAAAGTAAACACTTTCAGAAGTTGAGTATGGACATATGTGGACAACTTTCTCATCCTCATAGAAAAGAAATATGTTTCTATGTTTCTAATAAATAAAATTCCTTCTGAAGTGACTTAATTATCTGCCAGAATACTTGATTAAAAAATTAATTACTAAGAGAGATGTATTTCCTTCTGTACAAAATATCTTCACATATACTGCTTTTAGGTTTTGGTTTTTTCAAAACAAAGTATATTTTCTCTTTATTTAAAAATTATCACAAGTTTTTTGGAAAAAAGAAAATTTTTCATCAGAAGGAGTATTTATGTATCAGATACCATATGGAATCATAGAAATGACTTGAAAACTCACAGCTAAGTAGGGTAAGCAGGAAAATAATTTTGTTCTTAACAGCTGGATATCTTTAAGAACATACGACCTATCTGAACGAATAACAAGATTCTGAGGTGATTCTAAAACTGCCTGACTAAAACCAGATGTCTGCAAGACAAGGTCTGATCAGAATGAGTTTATTTATTGTTGAAATTAAACATGATTCTGAGCTTACAACGGGACTATTGTACCTAAGACATTTGCTTTGAGAACTAAATTCTGGACTGACAGTATACAAGAGCATTTGAGTTCAGTCTACAAAGATACCAAGAAATTCAATATTGAAAACTTAGAAGCCAGTAATTCAATGATATTTACATTAAAATACTGGACTCCCTACTTAAAATGCTAAAAGGGGATATATGTAAGTCAAATAAGGCAGTTGCAATAAAACCACATTTTTAATAAAATGTTGAAAATATCCTACTTTCTTTTTTCTTTATTGAGAGGTTGATGGGTTACAGTACAGTTGTTGACACACGGGTACAGTTTCTCATCTCCCTGTGATAGGTATCTGCAAAACACTAGGAACTCCAACTTAGATCCTTTCCCACCATCAAGCACCAGGAACCCACAGGCTTCCCGCCTCTTCCTTACCCCGTTTCCCTAGTGTCTTTTACTTTGGTGTAATACATCAGACCCACTCCGAGTTTTACTTTTGTGTTTTCTCTTTCTGTTCTTACTAAGTTTCGTCTATGGGCTTATCCCACTTCTTCTTCTAGCGTTTGCCCTTCTTCCGTAGCCAGTCAACAGCGTCAGGTTGAGCCTGATGTCAAGTTTCGAGACCTCCTTTGAATCTGGAGAGGTGGCAGTCGTTGACTATGTGGGTCATAGTCTGTCTGGAGCCGCAGGGGCAGTTCGGGTCGTCTCTGACTCCCCACTTAATATAATTCCTTCAAGCTCCATTCAAGATGAGACCAAGTAAATACATTTTCATCAGTTGAGTAGTATTTTATTGCATACATATAACACAACATTTTTTTATCCACTTATTTGTCATTGGAGATGTGGGTTGCTTCCAAGTTTGGGGGCTCTTCCAGTTATGCTGCTCTGAACATAAGTGCACATAGGTCTCTTTGGATGGGTGTATTTGCTTGTTTTGGATATATCCCCAGGAAAGGAACTACTGGGACATAATGTAGATTGCCAAAGCAATCTTGAGAAAAAAATAATAAGAACAGAGGTATCATGCTTCCAGACCTCAAACTATATTATAGGTCTATTGTAATAAAAACTGCCTGGTGTTTAAATAAAAACAGACACAATCATTAGTGGAACCAAACTGAGAGCCCAGAAATAAGTATCCTCATTCATGAACATCAAATTTTTGACAATGGAATTCAAAATAATAAATAGAAAAATGAGTCTTTTTGACAAATGGTGTAGGGAAAATTGGGTTGAAACATGCAGAGATTGAAACTAGACCACTACATTTTACCATGCATAAAAGCAAACTACAAATGGATTAAAAGAAAATTGGACATTAGACCAGAAGATGTTTATATGCTGCACATCAGACAAAGTGCTAATAACCAAAATATGCAAAGAACTCACCAGAACTAGAAAGAGAAAAAACATCTCACTACTGGGTACAGGTGTACATGTATCCATAAGCAAGGGGTAATTACATATATACCTCAAATTAAAAATGCTTAATAGCCCTCTGTGATTAGACTTAAACCTAACAAGCCTGGAATCCTAGTAGAACTGCCTAAAAAAGGCACCATAAATTCACTAGTCGATCAGACCTGGTCCAAATTAGCTTGGCAATCTAGCAGAAAGGCTCAAAGAAGACAGACCCCCAAAAAAAACTTAATTACACTCCATGCTTAAATAATTGGGAGAAAACTCTAAGGTGGTCAGATAAAGGACTACAAAAGTTGGATAAGGGCAAGAAACTGGCTCACATACTAATGGCCTTTTTGATCAATACCAGACCAGACCATCATCTGGGGCCCTAGTCAGGGAATCCTTGAATTCCCACAAAGATATGATGGGTCTAGACCTTTAATGCATGTCTTTCTCCATCATCACTGCTTATGTCTATCAGGAATGTCAGCATAAGCTCTCTTGTGGGCTTTCCTAGGACCTCACTATAAAGCAGCAATGGTAGGGACTGCCCCACTTTCTAAAGGGAGGCTGGGTCATCCTTCCCATATGTTGACTGGTTGAGTCAACATATCAAAGACTCAGCCTATGTATTAAAAAGACTCTGTCTGTGATTTAAAAAGTTTGAGACAATCAATTTTCCCCTCTCATATTAATTAAATAGTGATTTATATGACTACAAATTAATAGGAGTGTATATAAACACCATTCCCATCACCAAAAGACTGTGTCCTATCTCATCCACTGTGTCCCATTCCCACAACCAAAAGACTATGTTCCCCCCACCCCCTGCCCTGCCCCATGAAGCTGAACATCCACCCTCACCCTCAACCCAGCGTTTTTACTTTGGTGCCCTACTACAAATTTAGTCAGATCCTGCTTTGAGTTTCCCTTCCTGTTATTCTTTCTCAACTTCTGTTTATGAGGCGGATCATCCCATACTCATCTTTATCTTTCTGACTTAACTCACTTAACATAATTCCTTCTAGTACAAACTGAAATGTTCCCAGATGTTGCATGTATTGTGAGCTCAGACCAACAGGGAATCAGATATTACACAGACTCCTGTGCTAAATATAAATATATATGGACACTGAGTCAGATGGGTGAGGTAAACAGTTAATTTTTACACAGCTATTTTTTTAAAATATTTTATTTTATTTATTTATTCCCTTTTGTTGCCCTTGTTGTTTTATTGTTGTAGTTATTACTGTTGTTGTCGTCGTTGTTGGATAGGACAGAGAGAAATGGAGAGAGGAGGGGAAGACAGAGAGGGGGAGAGAAAGATAGACACCTGCAGACCTGCCTCACCGCCTGTGAAGCGACTCCCCTGCAGGTGGGGAGCCGGGGTTCGAACCGGGATCCTTATGCCGGTCCTTGCGCTTTGCGCCACCTGCGCTTAACCCGCTGCGCTACAGCCCGACTCCCTACACAGCTATTAAGAACAATGAACACACCTTCTCTGACCCATCTTGGATGGAACTAGAAATAATTATATTAAATGAGTTAAGTAAGAAAGATAAAGATAAGTATGGGATGATCCCACTCATGAACAGAAGTTGAGAAAGAATAACAGGAAGGGAAACTCAAAGCAGGATCTGACTAAATTTGTAGTAGGGCACCAAAGTAAAAACCCTGGGGGGAGAGGGAGGGTGGATGTTCAGCTTCATGGGGCAGGGGTGGGGGGAGGGTGGAGGGGACACAGTCTTTTGGTGGTGGGAATGGTGTTTATATACACTCCTATTAATTTGTAATTATATAAATCACTATTTAATTAATATGAGAGGGGAAAATTGATAGTCTCAAACTTTTTAAATCACAGACTGAGTCTTTTTAATATATAGGCTGAGTCTTTGATATGTTGACTCTCTTAAAAACTTAGACCAGGGAAAACAGAAGCAACCGGGGCACAGCTATATACAAATAATGTCAAAGGACATAAATTATGGTGATGTTGTGTATGATACAGCAAATCCTAACAAAGGGATATTTCAAAGTTAACCCAACTGTGAAATATAGTGATTATAGCAATAACTATTGTCTTCTTACACCCTAAAACAATAGGAAACTCCCGCTTCCTCTATAGAACCTATATTTTACCCAGTCCTGGAACCTCTAGGATGGGGCTCACTTTCCTGCATGCTTCTTTCATACCAAATTATATTGCATCCGCCAATCCCAACCTAATCAACGCAATGAGTACCACCTGAGCATGCTTCACTTCAGACTGTGTCCAGAGACTTCAGGTATGAAATGTCAACCCTTCACCCTCATTACTCAGGTGAGACTTTTCCTTTCATAGTATTTTCTAATTCCATTCCAGGAGGTTCACTTCCTAACAAAGAACCAAAACCTAGATATAGACCAGGGCCTGTAACATAGAGCATGTGTTCACATGTATCCATAAATTAGGGCAAAATATATACCTGAAAGCAAAAATACACAATAGTCTGCAGTGATTCAGTATCAAAAATTCATAATGAAATAGTGTCTACTTAGACTTAGATACCCTCCTCACCAACTTCCTATTACAGTTCTCTCACTCACTCCAAAGCTAACCTTATCAAAGCAAGGACTGCAAAAGATGAATAAGGACAAGAGATTGGCACACTTTAATGATGACTATTTAGTCACTATCAGACCATTCCATCAGCTGGGGCCCTAAGTGGGGAGTCTTGAGATTCCCAAACAGACATGATGAGCCTAGACCTCAAATAAATCCCTCTCTCAATTGTTACCACTCATTTCTATCAGGAACAACACAATAGACCACTTTGTGGGCCCCCATAGGACCTTGCCCTCAACTTGGATTAACAATAGTAGAGAATGTTCCATTCCCTGAAGGGAGGATGGACAACATACTCTATGCTACACCTGAGGAAGATGGGTCAATATTGGGGCAGCCTGGAATGTTTCTACTCATGACCACAGAATGTGAGCTCAGATCTACAGGGATGCAGAGGTCACACAGATCCTAAGATGATTATGGGCCCTAGATCACATCAAATCGATGGGGCTTATGGTCAACAATATTTATACCCCTTTCCCATATTAGGGAGCTACTCTCTTCCCTGCTCCAGCTTTCTGGTCCTTTTTCCATCCATGACATCATCTCTCCAGACAATAACTTGGATCCACCTGCATACCAGATTTCAGGTTCAGGCAAAAAAAAAAGAAAGAAAGAAAGAAAGAAAGAAAGAAAGAAAGAAAGAAAGAAAGAAAGAAAGAAAGAAAAACTAGTATAGCCACAGGCCCTTTGGAATATAACTAAACTATGCCTACTAGCTATCTACAATATGGAGGACCCCCAACTCTTCATCTGCACTATTCTAGCCTTTAGGTCCATGATTGGTCAACATGCTTGGTTTTATATGTTAACTGTTTGGTTTTATATGTTAACAATTTGTTTGGTTTTATATGTTAACAACAATTTGTTTGGTTTTATATGTTAACAATTTGTTTGGTTTTATATGTTAACTCTCTTTTTAACCACCAGGTTCCAAATACTAGCCTGATGCCGACCAGTCTTCCCTGGACAGACACCTCCACCAATGTGTCCTGGAGCTCTGCTTCCCCAGAGCACTTCCCCACTAGGGAAAGAGAGAAGCAGACTGGGAGTATGGATCGACCTGTCAACACTCATGTTCAGTGGGTAAGCAATTACAGAAGCCAGACCTTCAACCTTCTGCATCCCACAATGACCTTGGGTCCATACTCCCAGAGGGTTAAAGAGTAGGAAAGCTATCAGGGGAGGGGTTGGTATACAGAGGAGTGGTGGTGGGAATTGTGCGAAGCTCTACCCCTCTTATCCTATGGTTTTGTCAATGTTTCCTTTTTATAAATAAAAAATTTAAAAAAAAGAATAAGAAAGCTATCAGGGGATAGGATGGGATGGGATGCAGAGTTCTAGTGGTGGGAATTGTCTGGAGTTGTACCCCTTTTATCAAATGGTTTAGTCAATGTTTCCTTTTTATAAATAAAAAAAAATTTAAAAAGTTCGTTTTATTCATAGATTTTCTTCAAGACTAGGAGCTACTCTCTGCTCTAATCCAACTTTGTAGCCCTTTTCTCTACTCTGACAGCATCTTATCAGACAATAATTTTGTCCAACTGCATGTTATTGGTGAAATTCAAGCAAAAATTATAGCTGTAGGCCCTTAGGAACATGCCTAAAATGAACTTCCTAGCTTTTTTCCACCCTTAAATATCTATTCTCATCTGCTCTGTTCCTACATTTTTGCTCCTGTTCATTAGTCATTTTGTCCTGTTTTATATCTTACTGATTTTCAGCCACCAAAGTGCAGATGCTATCGTGATTCCATCCTGACTTCCTTGGTCAAATGACTTTACCAATGAATGCTTTTTGGAACCTACCCTCTACAGAACCCTAGCCCAGTAGGGAATGGGCTGGGGATATGGATCTACTTGCCAATCTCCATGTCCAGCAGAAAAGCAGCTATAGAAGCCAAAACTCCCACCTTCTTTAACCCCAAAATAATTTTGATCAGTACTCCCAGTGGGGGAGAAGTAATGGAGGAAGATAAACATAGGGCTCTGAACTCTGTCAGGAACCAGAGAGAGAAGAGGAGAAAGGGAAGGACATTTGGATATAGTGATAGGTTTATGTGTGACTTGGAAAGAAAGAGAAGATGGGACCATAGAAAAAAGAAAGGGGTGGGGGCTTCTGGGCAGTAGCACACTGGCTTAAGCACATATATTATGAAGCACAAGGATCCCAGTTTGAGCTCCCGGCTCCCCACCTGGCGGGAGGTCACTTCTCAAGTGGTGAAGCAGGTCTGCAGGTGTCTATCATTCTCTTTCCTCTCTCAATTTCTGTCCTATCCAATAAAATGGAAAAAAATGGCATCCAGGAGCAGTGGATTCATAGTGTTGGCACTGAGCTCCAGTGATAAACCTGGAGGAAAGAGAGAGAGAGAGAGAGAGAGAGAGAGAGAGAGAGAAATATAGACAGATAGTTATAAAAATAATAGTTAACCCATATCTGCAACCTTTGGAGAACTGCTGCAGCTTACTATGGAGAGGATGGGGTTTCAGAACTCTGGTGGTGGAAAGGGTGCAGAGTTGTACCCTTGTTATCTTGTGATTTTGTAAATCAGTATTAAATTACTAATAAAATATTTTTAAAATCCCATCAAAATTGAGGAGAGGTAATGGACAGTCTTCACAAAAGAAAAGACCCAAAAGGCCAACAGACCTATGAAAAAATGCTCAAACTCACTGATTATCATAGGAATGCAAGTGAAGACAATAATAAAACCACATTTTTAAAACTATGAAACACAGTCTAGGAGGATAAAGTACAGGGCTAGGGAGCATGAATGATTTTAATTTTAACCATGGCACTTCATGTGCTAGTATAATGCTCTGGTTCTCTCTCTCCCTTTCATAAACAAACACATTTTTTTAAAAATAAGGAACTGTGCCATTTTTATTTAGATTGTAATGTGTCAAGGTAGTCTCAAGTTCATCTATAGAATCATAAGAATAAGAAAGTTTGAGAATTTAGGAATTTTGACAGATCTGAATAGTAATTATCCATGATCCAGAAAAAAACAACATTAGGATAACTAGTAATATCAAGTAGATCTAATGTAAATCCTGAAGCAAACTTTTAAAAATCAAAATATCTAGAATTGTTCTATTTTTTCACATTAAAGTTTTACATTTTTAGCACTTTCCTTTTAATGTTATTGTTTGTACAGGCATGAAAAGTTCTTGCAGTTATATTAGTATAGTAGTAGATAGAGTTTTAAGGACATCATAGCTGAAAAACTATGAAAGTTTACTGTATTTCTGTATTTTATTGTTACCTCAGTATCATTAAGCCTTTGATACACTTAAATGCTATCATACTATCTTGACAACACTTTCACCTGATTTAATATTCATTTCATCATTATTCACCTCAGAAACAAAAGTAATCAAGGGAAAGTTAAAGTTCGGTGACTTTCAAAAACCAAACAACAAAAATATCATAAATTGATTTTAGAAGACAAAGATTTATAATTCATAATTACATAATTTGTTAATACATGATTACTAATTCACTGGTCTCTTTTGTTTGTTAATGATATTTTAACACTGCCATAACACTAGATGCTGGAATTAAGAAATATATTCTGTATAAAATCCTATATATATTATGGAAACAATCGATTTACCACCCAAATACCACAGGGAGCATAAATGTCTACCTCAATGCTTAGTTGTTTACAGTTACTTAGTTTGTGATTCAGTAAGATTTCAATGAAGCTTCAGAGCAATGACAGAAAGCTATGGCCACAAAATTTTGAAAATGTATAAATTTTCATTAGGCATGAAGATCAAAGCTATTCAACTCCAACGTTTGTTCATAGGAACAATTGAGTCTGAGTCACAAATATATGTGTGTGTGTTTTTCCCGAATATTTTATACAACATGATTTTGAGGGTTCTCAATGTATGATTAGAAAAAAAACTTGATATATAGTTTTAATATAGTTCACTGTATTTTTACCACATTAGATCCAAGCAATTTGATCAGACAACTTACTTTCGGGAACATTTCCAAACCAGTATTTCAAGTGGAACATAGTATTTGTTATGTCAAGTTGTAGGGTGATTTTTCTCTTCTGTATGGAATAATATAACTTATAGTCAATTTAATATTAATGCTTAACTTTTTTTTTTTTTTTTGGCTACATGGCAAGGGGTTGATTGGATTCTGGAAAGCAGGGGGAGTAATTTTCTTTTCTTTTCTTTCTTTCTTTTCTTTTCTTTTCTTTTTTTTTTTTTTTAAGGAATTTACTTATTGATGAGAGAGATATGAGAAGAGAAAGAACCAGACATCACTCTGGTACATGAGCTGCCAGGAATCGAACTCAGGACCTCATGGTTGAGAATCCAATGTTTTATCCACTGTGCCACCTCTTGGACCATAGGGGGAGTAATTTTCTCCAAAGGATACTTCCAACCTTCCACCTCCAAACCAACAGTGTTAACAGAAAAATAGTGCATCGTCCCAATGCATTTTCAATACAGTTAGACAAAGATCATAGCCTCTTTGTAAAGATAGGACTGTGTTCATCCTTAAATTCCCAAGTTTTTTTCCTACCCAAATTAGTGATTACCACCTGGGTGTAACTGTCTACTGTAGCTACCTAGCTTTCTAAAGCTTATAGTTAATTAAAGGACAAGACTCAAAAATATGACTGTCAAAGTCCTAAACTTAATCATCTGTTTCTTACAGATTTTATGTTGTGGGGTAGAGAAGCATTTATTGGATTGTATGGTTTGCTTGTCTCTGAAGAGGAGTTCAGGACTTTTTTTTCCCCCTTCTTCCAGGAAATCAGACAGTCTTTAGAATCCTCTATTTTGCCACAGTTCTTTTTACGCCTTCCCCAAAGGATTTTCCATTTGAAAGACTGTGTGGAAAATTAATGTTTAATTTTTTATAGTAATAAATTTTTCCTTTGTTTGATTTTCCCAGTGATTTCATATCTATTCTTAACATCCATCCCAAAGGACTTACACAGGAAATGGAGAGCAAAGTCAAAACAAACTCACACCCTTTTCTATAGCAGCCTATATTGAAAGTAGGAATTAAAAATCAAAACATGAACAAAACTTTTGCTGAGTTATTCCTGGCTTAAGTTGCGTTGGAACGTTCTATCCTCATTTAAATACAGAGCTTTGCTGTTTATGATTTTAGTTTTATCACTGTGACTTAGCACATACATGTAAAGATTACATCTGTTTGAAACTGCAAAGAAATCCCCTAAGTGGTAAGTGACCTACACATGAAAGCTATATGCAGTGTTTCTTTCTGCACTTATCCCAATTGACTGAGTTTTTTTTTTTTTTTTTTTTGGCCTCCAGGGTTATCACTGGGGCTCAGTCTCTGCACTAAGAATCCACTGCTCCTGTGGCCATTTTTTTGTTAATAGGACAGAGAGAAATTGAGAGGGGAGAGGAAGATAGCACGAGAGAAAGATAGACACCTGCAGACCTGCTTCACCGCTTATGAAGCGACCTTCAGGCAGGTGGGGAGAATCTGGGCTAGAACCAGGATCGTTGCCCAGGTCCTTACACTTTGTACTGTGTGTGTTTAACCCAGTGTGCCGCCACCTGGTCCTTTAGACTGAAAACTTTTTGGCATCCTGAGATGTAGCCCAATGTGACAAATTTGTGTACCTTCATCTCCCTTGAGACGGCATGTAATAGTAACCTCTTGGTTCTTAATCTCACTATGATCTACAGTCTTGGCTGTTTCCTTTAAACTATATTTTTCCCCTAAATTTTTTTTATTAGGGGCGACTAATGGTAGGTCCTCCTCCATCATCATGCTTCAGGACTGAACTCCCCCACTCTCTGACCTCTAGAGTCCTTTACACAGATGCAATACGCCAAGTCCAGGCCAAATTCTTAAGCTGGATTTTAAAGTAATTCAGAATTTCAGGCTGAGGAGATAGCATAATGGTGATGCAAAAGACTTTCATGCCTGAGACTCTAAATACCCAGGTTCAATCCCCTTCACCTCCACTGGCTAGAGTTATGCAGTGCTCTAGTCTTTCTCTCTGTATTGCTCTCTCATTAAAATAAAATAAAATAAAATAAAATAAAATAAAATAAAATAAAATACTTTTTAAAAAAGAACCTCTCATAAGTTAGTCACCAAAAAATGAACTCTGGCAACAGGAACTACCCATATGGTAATTACTCTCAGTCGCATGTACTGCCTGGGAAAGAAATGCCAAAAACTGAAGAACCTGTCACCTGTTCTACTGATCAGGAAATTTCATTTTCCTTAATTAGATCTGTAGTGGTCTTTAAAAGACCATAACATGAAAAAAAAAATACAATGAAAAAGAATTTGGTCAATGAGGCAATTTCCATATAACATTTAAGTAATGGCACTTAAAGCCAATTAAATAATGACGGTTTGTACTTATTAAAGCAAAAATAAATTTGAAACCTTCACTTAAACTTCAGACATGACTTTATTCTATTGTAATAGTGGGCTCTCAGTCTAGGACAGTAACTCAGTGGTAAAGTGCATGACTTGCCTCTGTGAAACCCCAGAATAGCTCTCTCTGGTCTTTTTTCCAGCCTCTCAAGAAATAGTAAATAAATAAATTTTAAAAAGAAATAGTGCTATCAGTAGTGTTCACATACTGAGTCAGCCCACAAAAGTACATCATTTGAACTGGTAGCAATAAAACCGTTACTTTCCAAATATTCCTGTACCTAATAAAAGATATTTTAACAAATATGCTCAGAGAAGTTAGCAAGGCGGCTCAGCAGAACTTACTTGCTTTAGGCCCTGAGTTTGCTCTCCAGCCTGGAGTGGATCTCTAACTTGTCACTTATTTAAAAAAAAAAATGAATATTAAAGATAAATATTCAATTACATACAAATAAGCAAAAATATTTTTAATATGTGAATGGATACTTTCATTTCCTATGCATGTAGTAGAAAGAGTTCAGTCATATAATAGTGAGGTAGAAGGAAACTTTTTTTAAAAGATTTTTTAAATTTTATTTATGAGAAAGATAGGAGAGAGAGAAAGAACCAGACATCACTCTAGTACATGTGCTACTGGGGATTGAACTCAGAACCTCATACTTGAGAATCCACTGCTTTATCCACTGTGCCACCTCCCAGACCATCAGAAGGAAACTTTGAAGATATTCTTGAGAACTTCCTGTTACTTTTAAATTTAGCATTTGGTTTGGCAAAGTAGTGCTTACTCTTTTATTTCTTTTGAAACTAATATGTCCCCAATACTGTCCTCCCACAAAGGGGCCATAACTTCTCTGGCCTTTGCTTACAGGATCTCTCTCTAATTTTTTTATTATTATCTTTATTTATTTATTGGATAGAGACAGCCAGAAATCAAGAGGGAAAGGGAGATAAAGAGGGAGAGAGAAAGAGGGGGTCAGGCTATAGCACAGCGGATGAAGCACACACACATGGTGAAACTCGAGGACCAGCATAAGGATCCCAGTTCAAACCCCCGGCTCCCCACCTGCACCAGGGTCGCTTCACAAGCAGTGAAGGAGGTCTGCAGGTGTCTATCTTTCTCTCCCCAAAGCAGGTTTTCAGGTGTCTATCTTTGTCCCCCCATTTCTGTCTTCCCCTCCTTTCTCCTTTTATTTCTGTCCTATCTGGCAACAACAACATCAATAAAAATAATAATAGTAACCACAACAATGATAAAAAAACAACAAAGGCAACAACAAAAAAAGGAAAAGTAAATAAATAAATAAATAAATAAGAGAGGGGAAAGAGAGAGAAACCTGCAGTGCTGCTTCTCCACTTGCAAAGTTTTCCCCCTGCAGGTGGGGACTATGGGCCTTGAAAGAGAAGGAAGAAGAAGAGGAGGAGGAAGAGAAGGATGAAGGAGAAGAAATAAGGTAAGACAATGGGAACACAGAGTGAAGCTTGGACTGGGTGTGGAGTACTGCAGCAAAGCAAATGTCTACGCTAAAGGGAAATAGAGGTGTGTGTTAGGTATCCAGTGCACAGTGGTGAAGAGAGACTTGAATGAGTAATGTGATGCTGTGTGCAGACACCACCGAAGGTAAGAGAGATTGTACTCACGTATAAACAACTCTGCTATAAATCACTATTTCCCAATAAAACAGCAATATATATATACATATATATATGTGTGTGTGTGTGTGTGTATTCACATTGTGAGACAGAAATATAGCTCACCTAAGTAGGACTCATATCTTGACATGCATGTGAGCCATGCATGTACATACCCTCACATATGATATTGGAGTGCCATGGCCTGGGGGAAGTTCTATAGCTGTGGTATATCTCCTTCTCTTTCTCTTCTCTCTGTATCTCTCTCAAAAAAAGAAAGGATCCTGGGTCCATACTCCCAGAGGGATTAAGAACAGGAAAGCTATCAAGGGAGGGTATTGGACCTTACACCTTCTGTACCCCACAATGACCTTGGGTCCATGCTCCCAGAGGGATAAAGGATAGGAAAGCTGTCAGGGGAGGGGATGGGATATGGAGATCTGGTGGTGGGAATTGTGTGGAATTGTACCCCTCTTAGCCTATGGTCTTATCAATATTTCCATTTTATAAATAATTTTTAAAAAGGCCTGAAACAGTGAAATTACAACTGCATGAGCCCCCAGTTATGACCTCCTGTTGGTATGCTTTTAAAACCCCCTTCTGTTTCATTTGGTTAAATCCCCCCTGCATTCTATTTACATAACACTGCATTCTATTTACATAACCTCTGTTAACAAGCACCACCTTCCCTCCAGGGCATTGGTGGTTTAGTGGTAGAATTCTCACCTGCTCTGCCCCCTCTCCTTGTCATACCCTGATTTTCACCAGTCACTTTTCTCTCCACCCTCTCTGCGTCACATCCTGTTCCCACTCTACTGGGCTAGTATATTTATAAGGACAAGATTGTTTGTAGTTTAGTTTTAGCTTAGCTTGGTATAGATTGTGCTGCATCCTGCATGAATAAAGAGATACTGCATACAGCTCAACCATGAGTCCCTGGTTGTCTGTTACCCGCCCATGAAGCCAGCCCATCGAAATCAACAACCTCCTCTAGAGAAATAATTCAACTTGTTTTATGTGTGAAAAATAGCTTACCCAGTAGGGTGTGTGCCTTACTAAGCCGTGGGAGTATGTATCAGCAAAGGAAGTTCATGGAAAATGAAAAGTCCTATACTTAATCTCCTTCTCTGTGACTGCCCACTCCCCACCCTGTCTCTTTCCATCTCGGTCTACCTCTATGTTGGAATTATAAAGATTGGAGAAAAAAAAAAAAAGCAGGAAGAGTAGAAGGCTTGTGGAAGGCACTGACACTCCTCCCCAGTTCCTCTTGTTTTAAGTGTTCCATTCAATAATTTTCACCTAATTCATTGTGCTGTGCAGCCTTACCCATGAGACAGTTTTAGAATACAGCCGTCACTCCAATCAGATTTTTCTTACTCCTTTGTAGATCATTCATTCTCCTGTGCTCAGGCCCAGACAATCAGTATTCTGCTCTTTCTATATATAGTTGTTTCTACTGGATGTGTAGTATAAATAGCACATTCAAGATGTGGTCTTTCTTATAAATACTACCATGTACTATGAAGTCTGAATGCTTAGCATGATGTTTTAGTTGTTCACATTGCAGAATGTAGCATTATTCTTATTGTTCCAGTAATTTTTCATCATACAGATATCTACTTTACTATAAACACATTTTGGCTTTTGACTCACCAGTTAGGGATATTTGTGTCTCCTCTCCTCCTCTTCTTCCTCCTTCTCTTCCACCACCTCCACCTTCTTGTCCTTTCTTTCCCCCCTTCAGCTATTATAAATAATGTTGCTAAGAATACCAACATGCAAATATTTTCATGGACATTAATATATGTTTTAAGCAAAATGTGACTGAGAGGTACACTTATTCATGGAAAACACACTCAGGCCTGCTGTGTTGCACAATTCTAGGGACCACAGTCTTGTGTACCGAATCTGCTTCCCATGGTTAGCAGGGCATCTGGTTTGAATTTTTATAGATATTAAAGGAGGTTTAATGTAGCTAGTGCACTAGCCAACTGAATATTGGGGGGATGTATCCTCTTTTTTTCTTTACTTAATTGGGCCTAAGTGTTTGGTGGGCCTTCTCAACAACCGTTTGTCTTTGGGGGTTGTAAGGGATGTCTGTGGTATGGGTGATGTTATAAAGGAAAAAAGTCTTTAAATTGTTGGTTGACAAAGGCTTCTGCTTCACCTGTCATGTTTTGGCAGTCCAGCACACTCTCTACAGAGAAGCAAAGTTCCAGTGACTGCCCTCCCCCATCAAGATAGACGTGTCATTTCTTCCCCTGATCATTGGCATTGGACAGACACTTCTATTGGACTTGCTGGTACACCTCTTGGACACTCCCTTTATGCTGCTGGGCTTCTCAAGGACTAACTACAGCAGTCCATGGACTTTGCAGCCATCAGTCTTGGGACTCTTCAGTGCTGAATAGCCTCTTCACCTGGCAGGCCACAAGCCCCTTTGCCTGACAAGTCACACACCCCCTCACCTGTAGGCCCTGCCCATCAGAAGCAGGAAATGCCCCCTTGCTGCCAGGCCCTGCCCCTCAGACGCAGGAAACACCCCCTTGCTGCCAGTCCCTGCCCCTCAGAGGCAGGAGACACCCCTTCGTCATTAGGCCCCACCCTTTCTGCCTATCAGGCAGCCCCTCTCCGCCTACTAGACGTCTCTTCAGTCTCACACTGTGCCTTACTACTCTTACTTATGGCTCCCTGTCTTATTCCAGTTCTTTTAAAAATGCCTGCACGATATAGGTTTATATTCACCCCTACACTGCTATTCCTCTGACAGAAATGGAGTCTTTTACAGACAGTGACCCATTTAAATATGGCCATTAGAAAGAGGGAGATGCCGGGAAATTGTAAGGATGTGGTTGAGCTCAGCAGGGCTTGAACCTGAGGGGTGTGTCAATCCTGTTAGTCTCTCTCTCTACCGAGAGGTTGAGCAAGAAGGGACAGTAGTAACCCCAAAGGTGTGCCTCATCCTATCAGACTCCCTGTCTCACAAAGCACCCCACATTCCTGATACTATGGCCATTAGATAAAAAAGAAAGGGGGAGATGTTGGGATATTGTGCAGATGTGGTTGAGTTAGGCAGGTCCCACAAACTACCCTATACTAGTATGGCTAGTCCCTTTATCTACATACCAATCTTCTGCTTTGTCTTATAAATGACTAAAGGTCTCCCAACCATGTTATCCCCTCAGGGTATTGCTATTCCTGCCAGCTAAAACCATAGCAAAAATAAATAGAAAAGATGGAAATTATTTGAATAGGTATGTCTTATTATATTAGGCAGTTAATATGTTATAATCACCTTAGTCAAATGTCCAAGATTTAATTGATTTAACAATATGAGCATTAACTTTTTTCTTAAACCTTCACCTTTTCAGCTAATGGATATTTGAGTGATTCTGTGACAAAAGTAATCCCAAACTGATTACCTTAGGGATGAGTGGAGATAGGGAGTTCTTTTCATTATATAGTGTGCTGGGGAATTTTTTTTTTTTAAGGAGTTAGTGGTTGCACCGAATTTCATGTGTGATGAAAGATCAAAATTTTCTGATTATGGTGGCCAGATAGTGGGGCACCTCATAGAACACACATGCTACTATGCACAAGGACCCACGTTCAAGCCCCAGGTCCACACCTGCAGCGGGAAGCTTCACCATCAGTGAAACAGTGCTACAAGTATCTCTTTCTCTCTCCATCTCCCCTTCCCTCTAGATTTCTCTTTGTATCTATCCAAAAATAAATAAATTAAACAAAGAGAAATTTCAAATTCCTGTACTAAGGTTATCAGCTATCAGTGTATGCTCACGAGTACTTAAAAAATTCAGCTGTGTAGTTTCTAGATCAAGGTAACTATAAGATGCAACAACTGAGGGATCAATTAGGAATACCAAAGGAGACCACCGGGACCGAAACAAGACAGGACTAGAATGACCACAGGAACCCAGTAAATCACCCGTGAGTACAAACACTTGTGGCTGGTGACAGAGAGGAGAGAGGGGCCTAAGGAGAGATTAAGTGACTGCTAACAGTTCAGCAGTTTATCAGTTGAGACACCCTCCAGTCTGCTCCACCAACAAGGGGACAGCTTAAGGGAGGAGAGGACTCCCCAGAGACACACCAAGTGCAACTCTGAGTCTCCATTGCTACTACCCTCAGAATCTGGAGCAACAACAGGAAGGGACACCAGGGGACAGAGATCTAACCAGGAAACTCAGAAGATCTATAACTCAGTGGCATAGCTGAGGGGCTGTGAAAGTCTCTTTGCATAACCACTGGATTATCTCTGCCACACCTGCATTATCTCTTGGTCGGGAGTCAGTGATTAAGCTAAGAAGCCTATTGATAGTTTAAAAGCCCTCAGGCTCCCATAGCTTACAGGGAAGAAAAAAAAAAAAAAAAGAAAGAGGCTATTAAACCACTGAGCTCCAACTCAGGGATTGAAATAACTGTTAACTTCCACCACTGTGAACCCTTTAATTAACTTATTTAGACACAAGTCAATCCAGACAATAGTGATCAATAATTTGAAAAGTACTGATAAAGGGAACTCATAACATAATATATAAAATGGTTAAAACAACAAGAAAAAATATTGCAGAATCCAACCAGGACAAGAGTCCAGCTAAAAGTCGTCCAGAGGGTGAAGCACAAAATGAGTTCTGCTGGGAAATTGTGCCGATGCAGTCACATCTGCCATGTTGTCCCCTCAGGCTACTGCTAGTTCCCTGGAGAGCCCTCAGACATTGTCTATATCCCCGCAATATCTGGAGTGTTCTGGTTACTCCTCCCCCTTCCCATTCTCGCAAAAGCTACTCCTATAAAAACCCTTCGTTTTCCGCACCTCTCTGTCTTGCCGGCGCTCCACTATGGTGTTCAGACGCAGTAAAGGTTACTGCGTGAGGCGGCCATTTTCTCTACCTCCACGTGGCCCAACCTGTTTCTCTAACACCCAACTCAGAGGTGCCAGCGCGAATAAAGATTTGTGTTTCCTCTTCACTCCGGACCCTCTCTCTCTCTTCTCCGTGGCCTGGGCACAACAACATCCGGCTCTACAACATCAGCTAAGGAAATAATAATAGGAGTGAGTAAAGAATTTGAAAAAATTGTAGTCAGAAATGCAGGAACAACAAATGAGAATATGGAAGAAAATACTAATTATCTCATGGTTATTAGAGAGCTGAAAGCTGAAATCGCTGAGCTAAGAATGAAACTAGCTGAACAAGATAAAACAGTATCAGAGCAGGGCAACAAAATAAATGAACTCCAGAAAACAGTAGAGGGCAGAGAGAATAGAATCTGTGAGGCTGAAGACAGAATTAGCAAGATTGAGGATGAATTAGAGACAACTAAAAAAGAAGTAAGAGATCTCAAAAAGAGATTTAGAGATGCTGAATACAACAAAAGAGTTCTATGGGATGACTTCAAAAGAAACAATATACGCATTATTAGCTTACCAGAGGAAGAAAGAGAAGGAGAGGAAGAAAGCATTCTCCAGGCCATAGTAGCTGAAAACTTCTCTAGTCTAGGCAACATCAAAGACATAAAAATTCAAGAAGCTAAGAGGGTCCCAAACAGAATTAACCCAGACCTAAAGACACCAAGACATATCATACTTAGAATGAAAAGGAATAAGGATAAAGAAAGGATCCTCAAGGCTGCAAGAGAAAAACAAAGAGTCACCTAAGAAGGAAAACCCATAAGATTAGCAGCAGACTTCTCCATACAAACACTACAGGCCAGAAGAGAATGGCAAGATATCTATCAAGTGCTCAGTGAGAAAGACTTTCAGCCAAGAATACTATATCCCGCTAGACGGTCATTCAGACTAGATGGAGGCATCAAAACCTTCTCAGACAAGCAACAGTTGAAGGAATCAACCATCACCAAGCCTGCCCTGAAAGAAGTTCTGAAAGGTCTCCTATAAACAACCAGACCACCACAAATAGGACATATATCAAAACATTCTAAAACTCTACAAGAATGGCATTAAAATATCTTCAATCTTTGATATCAATAAATGTCAATGGCCTGAAGTCACCTATTAAAAGACACAGAGTAGGAAGATGGATCAGAAAATACAACCCAACAATATGCTGTCTACAGGAAACCCACCTAATGTTCAGAGGATCAGTCAATCAAGAGGACTTAACAATTATTAACATCTATGCAACCATTGAGAAGCCATCTAAATACATCAAACATCTACTGAAAGAGCTATAGCAATATATTAACAGTAACACAATCATAGTAGGGGACTTCAACACCCCACTCTCTCAAGTTGACATATCATCCAGGCAGAAAATCAATGATCTAAATGAAGAGATAGATAAACTAGAACTATTGAACATTTTCAGAGTCATTCATCCCAAGAAACTGGAATACACATTTTACTCAAATCCACATGGGTCATTCTCAAGGATAGACCATATATTAGGCCACAAAAATAGCATCAGCTAATTCAGGAGCATTGAAATCATCCCAAGCATCTTCTCAGACCACAGTAGACTTAAACTAACACTTAACAATCAACAAAAGATTAGTAACAGTCCCAAAATGTGGAAGCTCAATAGTACACTTCTTAACAACTTCTGGGTCAAAGAGGAAATCAAGGAAGAAATCAAAATGTTTCAAGAATTCAATGAAAATGAAGACACAAGCTATCAAAATATTTGGGACACAGCTAAAGCAATCCTAAGAGGAAAGTTCATAGCTATACAAGCACACATTAGGAAACAAGAAAAGGCACAAATAAACAGCCTGATTGCACATCTTAAAGACCTAGAAGAAGAACAACAAAGGAATCCTAAAGCAACCAGAAGGACAGAAATCACTAAAGTTAGGGCAGAAATAAGTAACATTGAGAATAGGAAAACCATACAAAAGATCAATGAAAGTATATGTTGGCTCTTCGAAAGAGTAAACAAAATCGACAAACCTTTAGCCAGACTCACAAAACAAAAAAGGGAGAAGACCCAAATAAATCGGATAGTAAATGAAAGAGGAGATATCACAACAGACACTGCAGAAATTCAACATATCATGTGAGGCTTCTATGAACAACTATATGCCACCAAACTAGAGAACCTGGAAGAAATGGATGATTTCCTAGTTATCTACCCAATTCCAAAACTAAGTAAAGAGGAAGTGGATAACATGAACAGGCCCTTCACAGCTAATGAAATTGAAACAGTTATCAAAAATCTTCCCAAAAATAAAAGTCCTAGACCAGATGGTTTTACAAATGAATTCTACAAAACCTTCAAAGAAGAACTAATACCTCTACTTTTGAAAGTCTTCCAGAAGATTGAAGACACTGGAATACTCCCTGCCAGCTTCTATGAAGCCAACATCACCCTGATACCAAAAGCAGACAGGGACATAACCAAAAAAGAAAACTACAGACCAATATCTCTGATGAACATAGATGCGAAAATATTGAACAAAATTCTAGCCAACCGGATACAGCACTATATCTAAAAGATTGTTCATCATGACCAAGTGGGGTTTATCCCAGGCATGCAAGGTTGGTTTAATATACGTAAATCAATCAATGTGATCCACCACATCAACAAAAGCAAGACCAAAAACCACATGGTCATATCAATAGATGCAGAGAAAGCCTTTGACAAAATACAGCATCCCTTTATGATCAAAACACTACAAAAAATGGGAATAGATGGAAAATTCCTCAAGATAGTGGAGTCTATATATAGCAAACCTACAGCCAACATCATACTCAATGGTGAAAAACTGGAAGCATTTCCCCTCAGATCAGGTACTAGACAGGGCTGCCCACTATCACCATTACTATTCAACATAGTGTTGGAAGTTCTTGCCATAGCAATCAGGCAGGAGCAAGGAATTAAAGACATACAGATTGGAAGAGAAGAAGTCAAACTCTCCTTATTTGCAGATGACATGATAGTATACATGGAAAAATCTAAGGAATCCAGCAAGAAGCTTTTGGAAATCATCAGGAAATACAGTAAGGTGTCAGGCTATAAAATTAACATTCAAAAGTCAGTGGCATTCCTCTATGCAAACACTAAGTTAGAAGAAATTGAAATCCAGAAATCAATTCCTTTTTCTATAGCAACAAAAACAATAAAATATCTAGGAGTAAACCTAACCAAAGAAGTGAAAGACTTGTATACTGAAAATTATGAGTCACTACTCAAAGAAATTGAAAAAGACACAAAGAAGTGGAAAGATATTCCATGTTCATGGGTTGGTAGAATTAACATCATCAAAATGAATATATTACCCAGAGCCATCTACAAATTTAATGCTATCCCCATCAAGATCCCAAGCACATTTTTTAGGAGAATAGAACAAATGCTACAAATGTTTGTCTGGAACCAGAAAAGACCTAGAATTGCCAAAACAATCTTGAGAAAAAAGAACAGAACTGGAGGCATCACACTGCCAGATCTCAAACTGTATTATAGGGCCATTGTCATCAAAACTGCTTGGTACTGGGACATGAACAGACACACTGACCAGTGGAATAGAATTGAGAGCCCAGAAATGAAGCCCCACACCTATGGACATCTAATCTTTGACAAAGGGGCCCAGACTATTACATGGGGAAAGCAGAGTCTCTTCAACAAATGGTGTTGGAAACAATGGGTTGAAACATGCAGAAGAATGAAACTGAATCACTGTATTTCACCAAATACAAAAGTAAATTCCAAGTGGATCAAGGACTTGGATGTTAGACCACAAACTATCAAATACTTAGAGGAAAATATTGGCAGAACTCTTTTCCTCATAAATTTTAAAGACATTTTCAGTGAAACGAATTTAATTACAAAGAAGCCTAAGGCTAGTATAAACCTATGGGACTACATCAAATAAAAAAGCTTCTTCACAGCAAAAGAAACCACTACCCAAACCAAGAGACCCCTCACAGAATGGGAGAAGATCTTTACATGCCATACATCAGATAAGAGTTTAATAACCAACATATATAAAGAGCTTGCCAGACTCAACAACAAGACAACAAATAACCCCATCCAAAAATGGGGGGAGGACTTGGACAGAATATTCACCACAGAAGAGATGCCAAAGGCTGAGAAACACATGAAAAAATGCTCCAAGTCTCTGATTGTCAGAGAAATGCAAATAAAGACAACAATGAGATATCACTTCACTCCTGTGAGAATGTCATACATCAGAAAAGGTAACAGTAGCAAATGCTGGAGAGGGTGTGGGGTCAAAGGAACCCTCCTGCACTGCTGGTGGAAATGTCAACTGGTCCAACCTCTGTGGAGAGCAGTCTGAAGAACTCTCAGAAGGCTAGAAATGGACCTACCCTATAATCCTGCAATTCCTCTCCTGGAGATATATCCTAAGGAACCCAACACATCCATCCAAAAAGATCTGTGTACACATATGTTCTTGGCAGCACAATTTGTAATAGCCAAAACCTGGAAGCAACCCAGGTGTCCAACAACAGATGAGTGGCTGACCAACAACAGATGAGTGGCTGAGCAAGCTGTGGTATATATACACAATGGAATACTACTCAGCTGTTAAAAATGGTGACTTCACCGCTTTCAGCCGATCTTGGATGGACCTTGAAATAATCATGTTGAGTGAAATAAGTCAGAAACAGAAGGATGAATATGGAATGATCTCACTCTCAGGTAGAAGTTGAGAAACAAGATCAGAAAAGAAAACACAAGTAGAACCTGAAATGGAATTGGCATATTGTGCCCAAATAAAAGACTCTGGGGTGGGTGGGTGGGGAGAATACAGAATACAAGTCCATGAAGAATGATAAATGACATAGTGGGGCTTGTATTGTTAAATGGGAAACTGGGGAATTGCCGGGATAGCCTGAGGGTACTTCTTCCGGAGCTAGTGCTCTCTGGGTTGGAGAGAACTCAACTGGAGCTGATCTAGGCTGCTGTGTGGGAGAGGGATCAGGAACTCGTGCTGCACCAACTTCCACAGGAGATACACTCTGGAACTCTCGGAGCCGGAAAGCAATTTCCAAGTGTCTTTAATCAGAAGAGCAGCTGTTTTTATACTCTCCAAGTAGGGTGGAAACAGGATGTGATATAGAGAGGGTGGAGAGAAAAGTGACTGGTGAAAATCAGGGTGTGACAAAGAAGGGATCATGGTGTGACAAGGAGGGGGTGGAGCAGGCGAGAATCCTATCACTGAACCACCAATGCCCTGGAGTGCTTTATGTAAAAGTGATTTATGTAAATAGACCAAAGCTTTGGATCAGTAAATCCCTATATAGGCATATGGTTAAGCAGAAGCCAGGGGGAGGTGGCATACTACCCAACAGGGAATGTTATGCATGTACAAACTATTGTATTTACTGTTGAATGTAAAACATTAATTCCCCAGTAAAGAAATAAATTTTTTAAAAAAGATGTAACAACTGAAATAATGTTTTCCCTGTTTTACTTTTTAATGTAGTGATTGATTAACAAAAAAGAAAAAAACCTTCATGTCTTGTACTCTACCATCATATCACTCTCGTCCCCCAATCTCTGTCTTATTTCTGGAGTCCAATGAATACAATTTAAGCATTCAAGTGTAGAGTAATACAAGAAACTGATGGCAACAGTGGCAAACTTTTCTTTCTTTTTTTTAATTTATATATATTTATTTATTTCCCCTTTAGCTGCCCTTGTTTTTTATTGTTGTTGTAGTTACTACTGTTGTTGTTATTGATGTTGTTGTTAGATAGGACAGAGAGAAATGGAGAGAGGAGGGGAAGACAGAGAGGGGGAGAGAAAGATAGACACCTGCAGACCTGCTTCACTGCCTGTGAAGTTACTCCCCTGTAGGTGAGTAGTGGGGGGGCTGGAACCGGGATCCTTACTCTGGTCTTTGGGCTTTGTGCCACGTGTGCTTAACCTGCTGTGCTACCTCCAGACTCCCTTGATAAAGTTCTCACCTTCATACACACTATGTTGCTTGTCACGTTACTCTCTAGCTCTCCATCTTCAGTGGAGTTGATTATGTGTGGTTGTACTAGAGATAGCTTTACACCCCTGTCCCTCCCAATTTGTATAGTTCAACAAAAAGTAAGTGGTAGTATTTAGACTTCTCTAAAACTCTGTGGACCCACTTCTACACATTTGCTGATGTACTAACTTAGATTATACTGAAGCAGACAGATAACCTCTAACTCTAACTATAATAACCTCCTGTTTGGGCATACCTGCATCTCTGGAATGAGTATTAGGAATACCAAATTATGTTATTTTTTAAAATATCCTGAAGACTTTCCCTTAGGGAATACTTCTTTGAAACCTGCCACATTGTCAATCATTGGATACCACCTCCTTTTCCACAGGGATAGGTATGTTGAACAAGTTAGGCAAACAAAGGATTCCATCCATCCATTATAGGACTGGTTCAGAGAGTCACACTGCACCACTAACAGTCATTTATTGAGTGACTATGGGGATTTTTCAGAGATGGAGAACTGAATCTGTTAATTTCCCTTTGGAACTAATTTGAGTTAATATAAATTCAAAGCTGTTTGTGTCATTTCTGCCAAAATGTGCGGAATTCTTGGAGATGTACATGATAGAAAGAAAAACAAAGAAAAAGAGTTGAGAGAAAGGGAGATAATTAAAAAAAAAAAAGACATGAAAAAAAAAAAAAAGACAGAATGAGAGCAAGACTATCAAATGACAAGACAGATGACATCATCTGAGCCTTCATGTCCAACCATGCCTAAAGCCAGGAAGGTCTGTCTTTTTAGTTTTCTTAGCCAAAGAATCATATAATTTTCAAACCCATTTTAAAATAAAATTTTGTCATCTGTACTTGAAAGAGGCCTGGAGAGTATTTAATATGTTCTATTCAGGACAGGACTGAGGGAAGGCAGGTAGCTATGTCATTATAGTTATCTTTTTTTCACCCACGAAGCTCGTAATGATTACCAGGATCAATTACCTGATGAGGATGTTGTCCTTCAGATAGAAATCTAGAACTGGTGGCTGGGCGGTAGTGCAGCAGGTTAAGCGTATATGGTGCAAACATGCGAGGGTCAGCATAAGGATCCTGGTTTGAGCCCCTAGCTGCCTACCTGTAGGGGGTCACTTTCCAAGTGGTGAAGTAGGTCTGCAGGTGTCTATCTTTCTCTCCCCCTCTCTTTCTTCCCCTCCTCTCTCCATTTCTCCCTGTCTTATCCAACAACAACAGCTATGACAACAATAACAAGTACAAGTGCAACAAAATGGGGAAAAAAAATCTAGACCCCCACCTGCAGGGGGGAAGCTTCATAAGAGGTGCAGTAGTGCTGCAGGTGCCTCTCTTTTTGTTAAAAAAATTAATTAGTAATCTATGTTGATTTACAAGATTACAAGGTAACAGGAGTACAACTTCACACCGTTCCCACCACCAGAGTTCTGAATCATCAATCCCTCCACTGGAAACTACAACAGTTCTCTTAAGGTTGCAGATATGGGTTAACTATTATTTCTACAACTATCTGCCTATGAATGTATATATTTTCCCTTTTCTTTTTTCTGTGGTTCCATCTTCTCTTCCTTTCCAAGTCACACATATACCTATCACTACATCCATATGTCCATCCCTTTTTTCCTCTTTTCTGTCCAGATCCTGATGGAGTTGGAGTTCAGAGCCCTCTGATAATGTTCCACCCATTATTTCTCCCCCACTGGAAACATGGATCAAAATAAAATTGAGGGGAGCTGGGTATTACGTAGTGGGTTAGGCGCACATGATGCAAAATGATTTTTGTAGTGTAAAAGTGGGAGTTCTGGCTTCTGAAATTGCTTATCTGCTGGATATGGACATATGGCAAGTGGATTCATACCCCCCAACCTGTTTCTATCTTTCCCTAGTAGGGTAGGGTTTTGGAGAGGTGAGCTTCCAGGACACATGGTGAGGTCATCTGCCCAGGGAAGTCAGGATGGAATCATCCTGCAGATGTCTCTCTATCTCTCTCCCTCTCTATCTCCCCCTTCCATCTCAATTTTTCCATCTTTCTATGCAATAAATAAATACTTTTACAAGATTGTTGAGAGAATAGGCCTGAGATAGATGGATGCTCCCATCTCTTTCTGAGTCTTAATGGTGACAAGGCTGAGTATTTGAGGATATACACTTGCAGAAACAAAAGTCAAAAGAGAAAAGAGTGGCTCAGGAGAGGGTATAAAAAATAGTGCTAAGGTCTTGGAAATGGTATGGTTGAAGTTGATCCCTATCATTATATATGCCAGAGTAGTTTTCTGGTTTTGGTTTTTGTTGTTGTTAACTAATAAATCAATCTTGGGCTAACAAGATATTTGACTTGAATAATGTCTGCTTTTCCATGTGTTCAACCCACAGTTGAGCTTGGCCTCCACCTCAATGGAGGAAGCTTCAGTGCTATGCTGTCTTTCTCTCTTGCTCTCCTTTCCGAAAAAGTTGTCCTAGGGTGGTGAAATCCTGGGGATGACAAAATAAATAAATAATCAAATCTTTTAAAAAGAGACAGGGCAAAATCAGAGTCCTATAGTAGATTGTATTCTGAAGATGGATTAGTTATTTAATGTATGCTGAATTTTTTTTTTTCCTCCAGGGTTATTGCTGGGCTCGGTGACTGCACCATGAATCCACGGCTCCTGGAGGCCATTTTCCCCCCTTTTTGTTGCCCTAGTTGTTGCAGCCTCGTTGCGGTTATCATTGCCATTGTTGACGTTGCTTTGTTGTTGGATAGGACAGAGAGAAATGGAGAGAGGAGAGGAAGACAGAGAGAGGGGGGGAGAGAAAGACACCTGCAGACCTGCTTAACCGCCCGTGAAGTGACTCCCCTGCAGGTGGGGAGCCGGGGGCTCGAACCGGGATCCTTATGCCGGTTCCTGCACTTTGTGCCACGTGCGCTTAACCCACTGCGCCACCACCCGACCCCCGCTGAATTATTTTTTATGGTCCTTCTGGTAGTAGTGATTGCCATTTTGTCATAGTCTAACTGAAGTTTAATTGGGTTTTTTTTTTTTTTTGTCACTAGGAATCTTATTTATATACCATCAACAAAAGGGAAGTGAATCTGGAAAACACTAGAGGAAGCCAGGTGTGGTTTCTCTTAACTGAGAAAGATGAGGGGAAAAAAGACACCCAGAAGTAGTAATAGGTGCAAAGGTAACTTAGAAAAGAAGTGAAGACAGGGTATATGTATATATATGCATATATATAGATAGATAGTTATAGAATCAGCCCATATCAACGACCTTGAAGAACTACTACAGTTTCCAATGGAGGAGATAGGGACACAGGACTCTGGTTGGGGGGACTTGTATGGAATTATACCCCTATTATCTTATAATTGTGTAAGTCAATATTAAATCACTAATGAGAAATAGTTTTTGCCTGTCCATTGATAAATGTCTAACAGTGGTGTTGCTGGATCTTAAGGTACTCCCATTTTATTTGAGGACTCTCCAGGCATTCCTTCAAGGAAGCTGCACTGTTGGGAAATTGTGCAGATGTGGTCACACCCACCATGTTGTCCCCTCAGGGTATTGTCAATTCCTTCAAGAGTTGAAATTCCACCATGTTGTCCCCTCAGGGTATTGTCAATTCCCAAGAGAGTAACCCTATTCCCAAATTCCTTGTTTCCTAGCCAATTCTGTCCCGACTGGTCACTTCCGGTTTTTACCCTATAAAGCCCTCCTGCTTCCGCCTCTCTCTCTTTTTGCCTGATTTTCACCTTGGTGACCTGACGCAGGGAAGGGTTGTTGCGCTAGCAGGAGGCAGACCATTTCCTAGCTCCACGTGGCCCAAACCGCTGAACTTTCACCCAAGTCTGAGATGTCTGCGTGAATAAAGATTTGTGTTCCCTCTCTGCTCCGGATCTCCTCTCTCTCCTCTGCGTTGCAGCCCGATACTGTACCAGATTGCATCCCCACCAGCAGTGTCGCAATGTCCCTTTTCCTGTACTCCCTCGCCAATACTTGTCATTTTCTGTTTTGTCGATGCAGACCATTCTCACAACCGTGAGATGGAATCTCAGTGTAGTTTAAATATGCTTTTCTCCAGTGACAAGTGAAGTGGAACATTTCTTCATATGTATGTGAGTCATGTGTATCTCTTCATTAGAAAACAGTCTGTTTAGTTCCTTAGGCCACTTTTTTATTGAGTTATTTTTTTCTTTTTTTGAGTTGTACCAGTTCTGTATAGATAGATATTTGATATCAGTAACTTGTCACACCTGTGATATGTGAATATCTCTCCCACTTAATAGGTTGCCTGTCTATCCTTGTGTACTTTGTTTTCTATGTCTAGAAGCTTTTTGTAAAATTTATTTTTCCCTTTTTGTTGCCCTTATTGTTCTTAATTGTTGTAGTAGTTATGATTATTGTTGTTATTGATGTCATCGTTGTTGGATAGGATAGAGAGAAATGGAGGTGAAGACAGAGAGAGGGAGTGAGAGACAGACACTGGCAGATCTGCTTCACCGCCTGTGAAGTGAATCCCCTGCAGGTGGGGAGCAGTGGGCTCGAACCGGGATCCTTACCCCAGTCCTTGCAGTTTGCACTACGTGCTACACTACTGCCCGACTCCCATCTAGAAGCTTTTTAGTTTGATGTAGTGTTATTTGTTTATCCTTGTTTCTATTTCCCATACCCATTAAGTCTCCAGACATCTTTGATATGAATATCCTGCAATATTTTCTTCTATAAATTTTATAGTTTCTAGTCTAATATCCAGATCTTTGATCCATTTTGATTTGACTTTGAAATATGGTGTTGGGTAGTGGTTTAGTTTCACTTTACCTGTGGTTCTTCAATTTTTCTAGCACCATTTGCTGAAGAGACCTGCTTTACCCCCATTTAATCATTTTGGCTCTTTTGTCATATATTAGGTGGCTATGAATGTGTGGGTTCATTCTGGCTTCTCAATTTTGTTCCATTGATGTGTCCATTTTTATTCCAGTATCATGCTGATTTAACTATTAATGCTCTGTAGTA